>NC_140443.1:33785622-34385622 GCF_963576455.1 Neolamprologus multifasciatus | reverse complement strand
CTGCCAATCTTAGCAGTGGAAAAAGAGAACCTAGTGGGTGGGTGAGCCAGCCTTCAACCAACTCTCTTTCTCACTTTCAATCCCTTCTTCTAGTCTCACCGAGGAAAACCGGTCAGTGGAGTCATTAGCCTAAACCCCCGCACACCAGGAATGTCTACAGTGAATGAAAAACAACAGCAAAAAATTTTCAAATCCCTCTCTCTGGAAGACCATTCAGATACTCCGTCAAAAGGAGCGATGGAGCCATAAATCAGACTTCAAAGATTGTTCCCCCTTCAAGTCCCTTCAGATCAGCTTTTGAAATGCGGCTTCACTGCTGCACCATGAATGATGGTGTGTGTATTTCTGTCACAATGACAAACGGTGACTTTAGCTTCCATCTCAGGCTGATACTCGACTGCTCTTTTTGAACTTACAGTTCATTCAGCGAAAATGTGGTACAGAACTCAGAGAATCGTGATACGAAATCTTTGAGAGGATTCTGCAACGGCAAGGATATTGGTAAAAATCATAGAAGCACTGCAGCAAAGAAAAAAATTAATACCTTGTTTTGGGAAAAGACATTTATTTAATCAGATTTGACTGGCAATTTTAAACATGCACTTTTTTTAGTCCCAATGATCAATGCCCTGAAAGATAGTGTTGGCTGCTGAGGGGCAAAAGTTGCTCGTAGGAGGAATTCGTTTTTTTACTACTCGAGTCACAGAGCAAGGAACATCTCTACCTGAGCATTTGTTAACAGTAGAACAAATCAACAAACACTTTTTCTGACACAGTTCTTGAAATCCTTACTAAACACCAAACTATTCAGTAAGAAATTACAATGTTAACCACAATAATAAGTGTGTAAAATAATAAATGTGTAATAAGGGCACATTTAAAATGTCAATGTTAATGATAAATGATAACTGATAATATTTACAAGTCATTATTAAAACATTATGTTTATTTATAACATTATAGTTTGTATATTAAAAAAATTGATTTAATTTTAACATATGGTATATTGTATTGTATTGTGTATCGTACTGCAGCTGACAAGATTCACTTCAGTTTTATTTATAGAGCGACAAAACACAGCAACAGTTGCCTTAATGTGCTAGCGATTATGACAATTATATAACAATTAAATCCTTGTATTTACATTTTTTATGCTATACCATAATCAACAATTTTATGATAAAGGTTTAATTTCTGACCTGTGTAGGCACGTACGCTTTGAAGATTCAGTGTCAGTGCTGTGGGAATAGTGAGACCAACACCCCTGACTTCGGCCGTATGGTGAACCAAAGCAAGTCAAGACTGTCTAAGAATAAAAGGAAAATAAATACTTAGTAACCATTTACAAACCAATATCATCAGCAGACACTTTACAGCTACCACCAGACAATGTCCTCACATGTACCACTGACCTACTATAAATTATCATTATATTGTTGGTTCACAATAAAAAAAAAAACTAACAATTTATTATTTAGTAATAACCAACAGTTCTTCTTCTTCTTCTTCTTCTTCTTCTTCTTCTAATTTATATTATTATATTGTTGGTTCAAAATAAAAAAAAACAACTAACAATTTATTATTTAGTAATAGCCAACAGCCCTTCTTCTTCTTCTTCTTTCTTCTTCTTCTTCTTCTTCTTCTTCTAATTCTTCTTCTTCTTCTAATTTATATTATTATATTGTTGGTTCACAATAAAAAAAAAAAACCTAACAATTTATTATTTAGTAATAACCAACAGTAGTTCTTCTTCTTCTTCTTCTTATAATTCTTCTTCTTCTTCTTCTTCTTCTTCTGCTTCTTTCTTCTTCTTCTTCTTCTTCTTCTTCTTCTTCTTCTTCTTCTTCTTCTTTACCCAGTAACATCCACAATGTTTTATTTATATTTAGATAACTAAAATGATATATTCCAAAGGTCCTGGAATATAATGAGTGCATAATGGGATTTTTTAATGTGTCCTGGAGCTGTAAAAGCTAACAGAGGTGCAACACTAAAAAAATGAGTTTGCTGACTCTATTGAATTGTTTTCTGTTCAGCGTGTTTCCTGGGACATGCAAACACAACACCGGCTGCCGTTTTTTTGAAAGTGATGCCTGTGATCCCCCTGTTTACTTTAATTACCATATTTGTCAGCTTTGTCAGATATCACAATCGAGATGCTGGAATCTCCATGTTTTCTACCGCCGCTGGGATTTCAACAATCCCCTCGCTTGCTGTAAATAAGGCACGCTCCGTCAGTATTTTGACAGTATTATTAGGCGCTCAGCATTGCTTTGCCTTTAACGCGTCTTTGAGTGGCTGTTGTTGAGGCAGTACACTCACATCGCTGTGGTGACGGCCCCGCGAAAACAATCTTTCTTTGTGACAAAGCCACACTAATCCCACTGTTTGAAACATGTAAAGTGGGGCCTCCTACAGTCAGTGTGAGCCAGAGAGAGACTTTCATCTGAGTCTGTTCCACCTACAGTCAATGTGTCTGTGCTCATATTGTGCTCTTACACATATGTGAGTAAATATGTGTAAATATGTTCCTCCCACTAAGTTATGTGTGTGCTGAGGCCTGTGTGGGTAGAGGATTCGATTTTAGAGACGGCAAAACCACAGTGGAATGATGCGGAGAAGATTTGAAGGATCATTTACGGTTCCAGAGTTTGGCCATAAAGTCACCTCTGGAACTACCCTGCTTGGAAAAGTAGGACAGTGGTGGACTCTCCCTAATGATCTGCTGTCACAAATGCATGTGGTCTCCCATCAACCCTGCATGGCATGTAAAGCTTCATTCCCCTCAGTTTTCACTTTCATCTTTAGAAATATTTGTGTCTTTGGGCTGAAAGACTCTTTTCTTTTCTGTTTTCTCATCTCCTCACCACTTCTACATCCTCTACTTCACGTTTTATCTCTTTCCTCCCCTCTTTTTTCTCTAGTCCACATCCAGACATGCCGGGCCCTTATGGTGGTGTCAGTACTGCTGGGCTTTATTGGGATCATTGTCAGCGTGGTGGGCATGAAGTGTACCAAGGTGGGAGATAACAACCCAGCCACCAAGACCCGCATCGCTATGACTGGAGGAGCACTCTTTCTGCTTGCAGGTGCAACTGTTGTTTTGCTTCATTTACCAGCATAAAAAGACGCTGTATTTCTGGCATTCAATGCATTTGGCAAGAGTGGTCTGGCATTTTTCTTGCAGTAGGGGTCTTCTGGGTAATTAGAGTCCCTGCTGTAAACAGGAAGTGGTCATTTTTGAGGCATTAGCTCTTGACCTCAGACCACAATCCCAAGGAAGGAAATTAAACTAAACAAGTATTTACTAAGCCAAGCCATTGGTGTTGTCGTAGCAACAGAATTAATTTGTGTAGTAAACTGATAGATAAAATAAAATAAAACGTTAGAAAAAATGACAGAAACTTCTGTGTATGTAAGCTGTGTACACGCACACACACACACACACACACACGTGTCCATCATTTCCAAAGAATGATGGAAAAACACTGTGTTCACTCACCTCTTATCCCTCATTGACTCAACATGTCCACATTTTGGACAACGATGATTCCAGACTCGTGAATTTGTTTCTGCTACCATGTCTTGCACTGATGCTGCCGTCAGCAGACAACAGCAAGTAAATCACATCTGCTTCCACAGACTGGGAGAAGAACATCTTGCTGTTTACACTGAAGAATCTGAGCTTCCACACATTCCACCCCATTCTTGTACACAGCATCGCTGTTGTTCCTTCATTCCAGTCTTTCCTTCAGGTGAAGAACCTGTAGCTAGCCGTTGTTTCAACCTCCTCACCCATGAAACATCTCCTGGGCTTAGTTGTAGTTTTTTCCCCTAGAAGAAAAAAATTCAGAAAGAGGTGATTTCTGCCAGACCACTCTGCAAAGCACCTTGCCCGCTCCCTCTACTCCAGTTCCTGTAGTGTCATCAGAAAAGTTCTGCAGGTAGCATGGTCCTCACCTGTTTCTCCCTCCACAGGTTTATGCACACTGGTTTCTGTGTCCTGGTATGCCACTCAGGTGTCCTATCAGTTCTTTAACCCAAACACACCACCCAATGCCAGGTATGTGAATCATATTGTGATACACTCCTTTCTGTTTGAGCTGAGGGTTTAATCTCTTCATTAAAGACAAAAAAGCACCATAATCAAGTTGCGACTGCTACAATACTGTCAGTGTCCTCAAAACCTGGAAGTATCGGATCTCGAATAAATATCACAATATCATATAATGAGACTGCAATGTTTGCAATAGTTTAATATTTCTTTAAAATGTTGTTGAAAAGAAAAAATGCAGAGGTGGGAAACACGAAATAGCCCGAATAAAAGATACCTGACAGTGATGCTGTTTTCATTGGTCTAACACTGGTTTCAGTTATCACTCTGTTGTATTTGTGCTCAGTCTTCTTATTTTTTTGTTTGTTTGTATGTTTGAAAATGTCATATTTTAGACTAGTTAAGAGGTTTTGTTGTACATAGAAGAAACAGGCATAAGTAAGCAGACTTCATCTCAAAGGTTTGAGGGACAATTAACATGATGTGATAAACTGGAACTACAGCCTGTGACAAAGACTCTGCAGTCAAATTACTGTTAAACTTAATCTGTTTACAAAAACCACCCAGATGTGGCAAATAAAAATAATTAGGACTAGTTGCAGACACGACTATTTTCAGCTGCTAATATCTGTATGACATATACGTCCAAAATAGCCAGTGTTAGTGGTTGCTGTTAAAAAGATAAATGAGTTTAGCTGTAAACTGTAGTTATTACTAAAATAGTCAACATCTGTCGCCAATAGTTGCTAATAATGGCTGAAAAATATGACCAGCTGGTGATACAAATCACAAATAAACAATAATAGCTAGTTAGCTGCAAACATTTGGTTGGTAAGGGAAAAACCATTGATTAATTTAGCAACATCATTTCCAGATATTTGATAATTTTGGCTTATAAATATGATCAACGTGCGATGCTAATAGTTCCCAGTTATGAAAAAAAAGGAAAAACAAGAAAACAAATCATTTAATACTAGTAGTTGTTACTTTTATCAAGTATTACAGCTGTAAAGCTCCTCTTATGACTAATGTGTATGCTAATGGTTAGTCTTGAATATCTAATAATTAAAATAATACATTTTATATCGCCCATACTTCAATATCCATTTATCCTTTATTTTTGTGTATGTCTTTTTATGTCAGCATTTACACCTTATACCTTATTTCCTGTGCAGGTATGAGTTTGGCTCAGCCTTGTTTGTCGGATGGGCAGCAGCCAGTCTGACTGTTCTGGGTGGCTCTTTGCTGTGCTGCTCCTGCTCCAAAGAAGATATGCGAGGACAGCAATATTACCGCCAATCACAGCCTTCCACAGCAAGGGAGTACGTGTAAACCCCAACCCCTTCCAGCAGTCACCCAAACAGAGAGCAGAGGACACGCTTGGCACCACCCTCTTTTTTCCCCTTGTAAATCTAACAAAAAGACTATCATGCATACACACATGCAATCATTTAGCTCAAAGACACTTCTTAGCTTACGCAGCAATACACGACATATGAAGTTGTACATAAATGAGCATATTATCTACCAGTAGGATGCATGTGGCTATGAACCTAAAGAAGTACAAACTTATACGTAGAAAGTGTTAAGCTTGTATTGTGAGTTGACATCTCCTGCTTGTCATGATTTAATGTACTTTAAGAGGTAAGTACAGCGATACGATGAACACAACTTTAAGCATGGTACAGAAAAACATCAAATTACACAGCAAATTAAAGGGCATTTCTTATCTGAGGAAGTACTGCAAAACTTGCTGAACTTTTACTAGCATGTCCTGTGCTTCCTGGTTGGAGCTGCATTGGTGTTTTACCTCCAAATTGCCACGTATGTTCACAGTCTACTGTTGCAGTTAAGTGTGTAAGGGGACAAGGCCTGACCCTGTGTGCAAATGAGAAAAAAATGATTTAAATTTGTAACTCCCAGAGTTTAGAGCTCTAAACCACCAAACCTTTTCTATCTTTATATAGAATTCAAAATAAAACAAAGAATTTCTATGTTCTTAATTTATTCATTTAAGCTGCTGAGTGTTATTCAAACAAACATAATGAACGACAGTAAAGAAGCAGGCGTGTCTGGCGTCCTCCTAAGTGATGAAGCCCCTGGACAACCATCCAATTAACAGCTGAGAAAATTTCTCACATATGGTAAAACTACACAGTCCTTTGTTACACCACAAGGACTTGATGAAGATCGCACATGCAGACACAATCTGAACTGCAGCAGTGGAGGGTGAATTGTTAGTTAAAGGTGTCTGTTTAGATGTGTAATGAGTATGACTGCTGCTGATTATCGCTCTTCCATTATACTTAACACGAGGAGAAAGAGGAGACTGTCATCGACACATATCATCACGCTCCATTTACTAACACCATCATTCCAGATTCATACACTCCCTCATCTCATGAGCTGTTGTATAACTAAACCAGTGCCTAAGATCTAAGCTATTCACACACATGAATAATCTTACTGAGAAGCTAAAAGATGTCAGCATACTATTATCGTTATATTCTCTTTATATAATTTAGCATGATGAAGTGTTATATTTAACTCCACTGTTTGGTTGATTGCATATAGAAAAAACAGGTGGTCTTCAACCCACCGACTACTCATTGAAGGCGAGGCACAATAGATGCTTGCAACTATCGCCACATTAGACCCTTTAAAACTCAGCTGCCGCTAAATTGGCTCTTGAGTTCTCCCTTCATGCTCCCACATCACTTTGCCCCCATTTATGTTTCTAAAAGAGTTGGTCCATCACTGTTCCACATAAAAAAGCCATTAACTTTTCTTAGAATAGGTCCCAGTTGCCCCATTTCCCAGTTACATGGCTTCTCTTCTTAGAAGAGACTTATTTGTAGAGAGCTCTATTATTCTCAAACTTGGCAGGTGGACGGTGAGGGTCTATAGGAAATTCTTTGTACTTGTACTAAATAAAATGAGATGTCAATGGGATGTCAAGCATCTCTGCTCTGCCGTCGTAGCGACTGTGACATCTCCCCATTTCTATATGACTGGAAATGAGCAACTAGGCCTATAAAGCCAACAGACAAGTGTTTAGAGAAGTCTGAAAGCCCTTTTCCCAGACACCTCTATGGAGGGAAGACTTTTATTTTTTTGCAGCTTCGAGTATGTCTCTTGTGGCAAAGAACGCAGGTTTAAGGCAGTTCCACATCACCCCAGACAACAGCATAGTTCATAGGTGTCAAACTCTGGCCCGCGGGCCAAATTTGGCCCGCAGCCTAATTACATTTGGCCCGCAAAGCCATACCAAATTACTATTAGAGCTGGCCTACTGGTATTATACAGCTAATATATATATTGTTTAGTATTAAGCTTTGCTTGTTCCATATTCAGTTTTTCAGCAAAACTTCTTTGAGTCCATAAGAAAAGATTCATTCTTAAATCTGGAGGAAGATTTTTTTTTCAATAAATATTAACGTTAGCCCACGACTTTGTTCCAGTTTTGAATTTTGGCCCACTGTGTATTTGAGTTTGACACCCCTGGCATAGTTGTTCATTGACTCTATATGTTTCTGCCCACCTTTATTAGTCATTCTTTAGGGTAAATGTTTTAACCTGAACAGTGCTAGCCAGCTTCCATGTAACACTGATTCTGAAACCTGTCGGCTAACGTCATCCCTCTGGCTCTCTAACATGGTGGGAATCTGAGAGTTCTTGATGTGTCTTATCCTGACTGTCTTCTTCTCTCCTCTAATTCAGGGCAGAGTTGTTGAGTGAAACTAGTTTCCCTGACTGATCAGCCCCCGCCTTTTTATCGAGGACTTTCCGACTGTCCCACCACTGTCTCCCCATCCCCCCTTCATTTCCTGTTACCTCTTTACCTTCCAATTTGGACCTCTTGTAGATGATTTCCTTTTTCTCAATAATACATCTGCACCTTATCACTTTTAATGGGAACCAAGGTGTACTGTCTTCTTCCGAGCCCCCTCTCCGTCTCTGAGCCGTCTCTGTAAATATGGACTCATGTTTGTCAGACGTTTTCTTTAAGAAATAAGATATCAACCCTCTGCTACACCTCCTGTTCCCCCTTCTGTCCAAACATTGGTGCAAAGTTAACAATAAACTGAAACATACTGTTGTGCTGATTCGTAGTTTCACTTATAGCCTATGACCTCTGGGTGTTTTTGTAAATGTGAGGTTTTTTTCTTGTCGCTGTGACTGAAACGTGTCTTTTTTCCCTTTTGAATTGCAGACCAAATGTTAAAAGTACCCCACCAGAGAAAAGGGAGCAGTACTTGTAGTTTGGGAGAGTCTTCTGGCCCTACCATGGTTTAAATTCTGTCAACAGACAAAACCCTTTCACTGAGAAATTCAAAACAGACAAGAATGAATTTATGAACAGCAAACACTCAAGCATATTGCAACAACATATATTAATCTTTGTTGAGATTAATGAAATTGTTTGGGGAAATGTTTTATGAATTAGATGTACTTAGGGGGTTTGACATCCTCATCTGTGTTGTTGACTTTGGGAGAGACAGTCATTCAGGGTATGTTTTCTATAACATGTTAAAAAAAACCCAGGTGTATATACCACCAACTTTACTCCTTTTTTTTTTTTTACTACATATAATGTTTTACTACAGTGCCTTATAACACATGTTTGCACACATGTATGTGAATTCTCTGTTTCCCATCCCATCTGAGGGATGTGTGTCCACAGCTACTCTGCAAGGACTTGTGTTTCCCTTTGTTTCTATTGTTGGAGTTCCAAAAACGAATGTGAAGCTACTCTACAGTACCACTTATGAACAAAAAGGACCAATTCATGATAGATCTCCCACGTGTTGCCTTATGCCACTGTAAACTCTGTGCCTGTTTCCAAGTAGTCCGGACTCAGGATATACCGAGTGCATCCATTGTGTATCGTCAGGTGCCAATATGATTTTGTGTGAATGGAAGAGTCGTCGTATTATTGACTCTTAAGGACGTACTGTATTGTGTGCTGTCTCCTGTACTAAGGAATGCCAGTTTGCTGAGAGTTAAAATGCCTGCAGTTATTTACCATGCCTTTCTTTTTCTCTAATATTTACCTCCTTCATGTCGTGTATCATCTCATTTACCTGTATACCCGTCTGTTTCCTTTAGAATGAAGTAAACAGAGATGGAAAAATGGATTCGGCTATGACTCAGTACTTTATCAGTTGTTTCCCTACTTTTCACCCTTGCCTGACTTTTTTGCCCGCTCCCCCCACTCATTCCTCCATTCCAGCTCAAATCCTTCTTTTGCACCCTGTTGTTCAATAATTGCAGATGTGGAATTCCACTTCTGCTCCACTGGACTGAAGCCTTGTTGGCGCTGTGCTGAGCAAGTTAACCTTGCGAGTCCGCCTTTGAGAATGTCTGGTGTTGTAGAGTTTGAGCTAGAAAACATTTCAAATTGTGATCTTGGCTAGAATGACTCATTTTTAAATGACTTAAACAGGATAAGAGCGAGGGTCGTGCTTTTTCAAGTACTATTTTAATACGATAAGCACATATCTGTAAACATTACTAATTGTTCTGTTTTTTTTTGTTATTGTTTATTTTGATTTTGCTTTCTATGAAGATTAAGTGTTTTCATAAACAGAAGGTACAAACTTCACAGTTATGATTTTGGAGAAATAGACCCGGTGAAGTTTAGCCAAAGCTCATACAAGATTTTGGCTCTCTGGGTTAGCATCCAAATGGCAGTCAAAGTTTGTCTCTTTCAACCAGATCACCAGACAGGAACACTTTCAATTCAATTCAATTCAATTCAATTCAGTGTTATTTATACAGCGCCAAATCCCAACAACAGTCCCCTCAAGGCTCAATAATACATACAGAGAAAAACCCAACAGTCATATGACCCCCTATGAGCAAGCACTTTGACGACAGTGGGAAGGAAAAACTCCCTTTTAACAGGAAGAAACCTCCAACAGAACCAGGCTCAGGGAGGGGCGGCCATCTGCTGCGACCGGTTGGGGAGAGAGAAGGAAGACAGGATAAAAGACATGCTGTGGAAGAGCCAGAGATTAATAACAAGTATGATTCAATGCAGAGAGGTCTAACAATCAGTCATTATCTGGATGATGGAGTATCTGCAAGGAGCCAGCATGGTACGGTAAACTTATAGAAAGATTATGGTTTTCAGTACTGAAAAATTGTTACGCTTTTTTGGTGTAACGCAGTCAGTTCTTCTTTTACTCTTATGCTGTTTTGTGGATGACAAGGTTTAAAACTACTTATAAACACACACACACACAAAGTAACTCCACCAGAGTGCCTATTTCGGGTCACTTTTGCCGGTCCGAGCCCGGATTAAGGAGCAGGGTTGGAATTGTGACATTAAAAAACCCCCAATAATTGCTAAAATAAATTTAATTTGTAGTTCTAAATAAACTCTAAATGCATTTAGGACGTTTTTTACTCACTTTATGTCTCTTCCACGATGTTATTTCTCTCTCCAACAACATAAGTTACAATTACATTAGCATGACCAATTATGCAAATTAGGCGATGACGTCATTTAGCGACTTCTAGCGACTTTTAGGACAACCAATAGCGATTTTCCTTACTGAGGAGTTGGCAACACTGATCCCAACCTCCACCTGATCTGCAGTTCTTGTACTGGCTTTGAATGTTACTCGTGACCAGTGAAGTCGTTCACAGAGGTAACAGAGGCTAAACTGTGTAATAGCTTTTGTTCATGTTTTGGTCAATCTTGTTTTCTTGCCAAGCTGCATGGGGTAAAAAGAGGAAACTCTTGGCAGAAAAGACTGAAAAATATAAATCCGATGAAAGAAAAGGTAAATCAACAATACCTTGATCTGATTTCTGTTAAGAACAAAAGCATTTTTCTAACTTAACACACCAGTTAAAACCAATTCTCCATAGAGAAGACTGTGGAGATGTCCAATACAATCCACTGCTGAAAAATTAAATATCCAACTCTTGTGATCTAAAAATGTTAAAGTCAAGGTTTGATTAGGTTTAATTAAATTAAATAACTTTAAGTTTAGGCAGAGATCCTTAATTGGCCTCAAACAGACTATGAGGTAACTGTTATTGTTACAAAGAGGATTTTTCATACAATTGCAGTCATTCAGAATAATATGATACCTTTACATTTCAATATAAAAGTACCAATTATCAAAACAATTTATTTTATGTCCAGTTCTGTAAGCATGGATTTCAAAGAGTCTAATACCTTCTCTGATTAAAATACTAGTAGTAAACTATACTCCATATATATTGGGACCAAAATTCAGTTTAACTATCAGCTAACTTTAGCAAGCTTTGTTAGCAAGGTAGCTAATCCATAAACTTGACAAGTTTAAGTGCAAAACAAAGACAACTTATTTAGAATACTAAATACTAAGAGCTAGAATACAAAACTTTCTCTCACCAAAAGAAGAAACTTCTTGGACTCTACTGATAGTCAGATATTTTTTTCAAATTCTCCCTAAAGCTGCTGTCAGCAGTTGTGACAGAGAAGTTCAGCTCAGTCACTCCAAAAAGCAGAGGTGATATTTTGAAAGACACCTGACTATCTGCTGTATCCCACAACTTTGAGCCTTGCAGTTCCCAAGATAAAAGTTAAATCATTCAAACCATTATGATTGGGGGAATTACCTACACAACCAGTACTTTTGTAAGAAGTTGTAAACATTTGCTAAAAACTATTTTTTGCTTTTTTTCCCGCAACTTTCACGTTGGCTCAGTGATGCCCTCATAGGGTTGAATTGGCCATAAACCTTCCACACATGCATGGATGTGAGGTTGTTATTAAGTAGGAAATGTACTTTTTTGAACAAACTTGTGCATGTGTAAAATGACACGCAGAGACCTGCAACAACAAGAACAATGCAGAACGACCGAACCCCTTAAGCAGTGAGAGGCTCGTAAAAGATGACATTCTTTTGTTAAAGCTGCAGAACGACAGCTGGATCATGAGCTTGTGTACGGACCCAGAATAGTGCAGTTTGAGGTAAAACACACACACTGAGGAGAGAAGTGGTGAGAGCAGAACGTGAAATCTAACACGTGCCTGGCATTTACGGATGCACCAACGCTACCTGCGGCTGTGCGGTCTGTATCCCATTCACAACATGCAAAAACACACAGAAACATTTGCCTCAGCTGTTTATGTACAGGAGCAGTTTTATGTGAGTTATAGCACGTTCATAAAACTCACAATAAACACGTGTATAACTGTGCGTGTTTGGCATTTTTCTGCTAAGTTTATGAGATGACTTATTGTCTGCTTCTTATCTGACATAAATCTTCACGGACCTACTTATTAATTTAAGCACAATACAGAGGTTACATGATGAACCCAGTGAACTGATGTTTGCAGTAATAACCAAAGAATTATAGTAAACACAGGAATGCGTTTTCCCACTCTGAATGATGGATGGTGCCTCACACATGTGTTTGATTGGGACTTGAAAAATGTGGTAATTCAGGAATGTGAAAATGGAAACTATCTCTTTAACTGCCTAACTGCAAACATCATTGCAACAATAAAACATGTTTCCATCGTGAGCCTCACCATTCATACCGAGGAAGAAGATAAAAGTGGATATCAATACTTGACTGAGCAGCAGCGGGGTGTTCAACAACAGTTCCAGTTTGTAGGCAGGTAGAGCGCTGATGAAGAGGTTGTTAATCACAATAAGGTTTGCATCTTTAAATTTAAGTCTTGTCGTTGTAGTGTGAAGATGAAATGTTGTTTTCTGGTTAAGGGAGTCTCTGATATAAGTATATGACTATGGGTGAAGTCAGACAGCAATACCACACTTCCCACCATCAACCACTACGAGAGTCCAAGCTGAGATGTTGTTCAAGGCCTCTGCAAGGCCACCAATCAATCAGGAGATAAAGTCGACTATAAATGTTTGAATATGCCTTACGGGATTGAAAAAAAAGTTTTTTCTATGATCCTCCCCATTTCTTTCAGTGATGGCGTTATCATAAATTCAGGATGTGCAAGAAAAAATGGAAACTGCTGTTTCAAAGGAACACCACCTTGAGTCTGGATTTCTTAAACAATCGTTTGTTAGCACCATTAAACTCGTGCTACCGGCTGGTATTCTCAGCCTCTATGAAACTTTTTTCTGTGAATTCATCCGCCTGCGAGCTCAGTCTCTAACTGGACCAAAGCGCTTTCAAGTTCTTTTAGCTTGACTTGGCAGGTCTGTCTGTGAGCTTCACTTTGTGTCTGGCAGCAAAGCACACTGGGAATGACACAGACCCAGGAGCTGAGGACCGGTTTAATAATTCACAATGCTCCTATTACAGCGTGAGCTCAAGTCAAAGAGATGCATTTGTTAGTTTAGTGCCCAAAAAGTGACGTTTTTGGGCACTTTTATATTTAGTGCAATATATGCTGTAGTTTTTAAGATGGGACAACTGTTTGTAAAAATAGATGATATTCTCAGCCTTTGTGAATGGCAATATTAGCAGAATAGGTGAATGAGGCAATCCTCAGTAGACAAAACTTTCAGCTTTATGATTTTACAGGATCCGTAGGTGCATCTCCAAAGTGTGGGCGTTATGTACATTTACACTTGTAATGCAAGTGATTGTTAAAGTTGAAAACCCTGATAAAATCCTATAGTGTGACTGTGTGATGACACCTACTTCCTGTCTGTATTTGGTGTAAATATCCGCTCCATGCCACAACAGGCTCCCTGTACCACAATCACCCGAGAGAAACACACCCATACATGCCAAACCAATCCACAGATTTGAGTTCAGACTATCAGAAGAGAAAACTAACTCAAACTGCTTCTGGCTGGATCTGATTAGGAGTGTTTTTCAAGAGCAGAGTGTCTGCAGTACTAGCCTCCAAACAGACAGAGGGTGCCAGAGACCTGCAGCAGCCTGCGCCGATCTGGCACACCAGGAATCAGTGTAGTGCACTTCAAGCGGGGTATCATGATCAGGACAGAGGCCAAAGTCAACACGCACATCCCCACCAATGCTAATCTCATCACTATCATGTCAACTGTGAGAAAAAGAGAGGAAAAAGTCACATAGCAGGAGATCCCTGCTAACAACTAATGACTTTAATGTTGTTGGAGCCTTTGTAACATCTATTCTGGAACTTTGCCAGAGCAGCTGTTGTAACTGTACCCAAGCTTCACGAGCAGTAAAAGCTCCTTTTTCTTTTTTCTTTTATGCCTGCAAAGATCCTGAAACAAGAGCAAAACAACATCACGTGTGCCTGGCAGGTTATCCATGTAGTCCAACACATTTTCCCCAAAGACCAATGAGGTAAGTGCCTTAGATCCTTTCTTAACCAAAAAAAAAGTTATGAAACTGCAAATAGTAACACGAGACATGTGACGTTCAATAACATTGTCTCAGAGTTTGTCAGTAGTGCAGCCTGGTGCCAACAGCCTGCGTGTTCCTGCCCTCCAACAGTCCTTTCCAGCAGCAGCGATTAGCAGCAGCAGGCTCGCCAATGCTATGAGCAGCCCCACATTCGCCTGTGGTTAGCTGGCAGAAGAAATGCAACAACTTTTATCATCAAAATAATCCAAAGAAAAGTGACTTTGCAAATGTTAAATAACTGCAATTTTTCCCCCCATCGCCGTTCATAAAAAAACTGCTAGATGTTCTTATTATTTCTACAATGGCAGTTTTATTCTTTGGTGTCTGTTTGGAGTTCAAACTATAACTATATCTAAGGTAGTATACCAACAAATATATCCCCACTATATATAGTTATATATAAAACTAACCACCAATTATCAGATGAATAAAAGTAGCACAGTGAGCAATGAATTTTAAACAATGAATAAAGTCGAGTGCGCATGATTACGACCTTTTAAAAGTGATTCTAAGCTTTAGATAATACATAACTATAATTTAGCAAAGATGGAAGAACAAGAAAAAAGATTTCCAGAGTGCTTTGAAAACTTCCATAAGCACTGAACATTGTAAGTCACTGTTTTGAAATAAGTTACATTATCTTTTAATGAGCAAAATTTCTTCAACTGTTAAAATGATCTCCCTGTGTCTTGGAACAGCCTTTCCTTATATATCTTGGGGGAAAGAAACATCACAGTAATCTTGCAGCTGTCATGAGGGTAATGAACAGTGGTGTGAAACTACTGAAAAAGAAAAAAACCCTTACCTCACAGAAAAGCACTGACTGATTCTCAGAGTGACTGTTTCTGTGTTCGTTTCCAGAAAAGAGCAAAATGGGAGAAACGTAGAGCGCTACAGTGTGCACACAACTGTGTGTCTTTGCCCTCGATCATTCCTAAATTAAGTGGTGTGGGCTCGTGTCAGTGAGGTTTGGCAAAGGGCTGAAATTAAGAATCTAAATGCATTAACCACGCATGACCTTCACAACTGACTTTCTATTGTGCCGTCCTCTCTGTTTATCCTTTGTGAAGTTCCACTGCCTGTTCGTCTCAACTCTGCCTTGAGAGGTGGGGGGAAAAAGATACTTATCCTCTCAAACAGAGAGAAAATCTGTCTCATTTTAGGACATTTTCTACCATTTAATAGTGCTCAGATGTGGTGGGGAAATATTTGTTTTGAGATGACAAGATAAAAAGGAAAACATTCAAATGCAGCAGGGAGAAAGCAGATCGTGTGCGAGACAAAAGAAACAGACAGAGCAATATTGAAATGTTCAGATGGATTATTGCCGAGTGAAAATGACAGCAGGCTGGATGCCAGCTGCCCCCCCGGAGCTGATGTAGACGAGCTGAAGAGGGCAGTGTTCGTCTTCCTACCACACCGCACCATAGTGGGAGGATTTAAGTTGTTAGGCATTTGGGAAAAAAACAAAAAGAAAAACTCTCATCCATAATTACTTTCAGTGATGTATACTGAATCTAGAAAGCTCTTTGCATATTAATATGGAGAATTAATAGGTTTCACAATAATTAAAAGTGAAAAAAAGAGAATTCACAAAGATTAGTTCAGGTCTTATACATATAGAAGATAATATGCACTTTAATAAAAATGCAAGGATTTGGTTGCAAGAGTTTCTGCCGGGCTGGTCATTAGCAATGGAGTTGAACATAGAGACTGATTGTTAACCAGCTGTATGTGTGTGTGTGTGTGTGTTTACTCCACTGTTTAAATGTAAGTAATCATTTGTGTGTGTGTGCGTGTGAATATTGACAGTTTTTGTCCTTGTGCGAATATGTGTGAATATTGGCTGTATTGTGTGTTTTCGCAAACATGGTTTTGCATGGTAATTTCTGTGCATGTGTGTGTGTGTGTGTGTGTGTGTATTATTTCAGGCACTTTCAGCTCCCTCGTTCCAATCTTCTCCCTGCACAACCCGACTCTATCTCCTAACAATATGGCTTAAAGCCTCATAATCACTTATTGATTCTTCATCATCATTACCACTGTTTGCCTTGTGTATGAGGCCTCATCTAAATGGGAGGCTGAGGCAGAGCTGAACAGGTCCATCGCTTTGATTCAAACAAGGTCAGAGGAATTGATCCCCTTTGATCGGAGACTTGCTCCAAGAGACAGCCGTTTCCACAGGCAGTGCCAGCAGAGCAAACCGGCTGGAGCTTCTTCACGCTCCAAATGTGTGCACGCTGTGTCAACACCAGACAGAAATAGAAATTTTTCAGGTTTTTCTTTCGCCAAGCCGTGTATTTGCACTTTTTGCTGTTTAGAGTGTGTCTGTGGCCATCATATGACGGATTCATTGATGTAAAGTCCTTCCTTTTATAAATGGAAAGTTGAGTGTTAAATTCCCAAACACACACTAGTTTAAATAAATACTGTGTGCTTTAGGACCTGCAGTGTATGTCTGTGCAATCCAATGCACGCAGAGAAAATGATGGATCTACAAATGTGTCTCGGATAACTTTTGCAGCCTGGTGTCATAAAACAGTGTATGAATAATACGCAAATTTCCTAAAGTCATTTAGCTGTTATTATAACAGACTTTCTGTTCATATATCATTTCATGCCATCTATTTGTGACTAATGACACCCAATCCTTTACCTAGAGTCTAACTATTTA
Source organism: Neolamprologus multifasciatus (assembly GCF_963576455.1). Taxonomy (NCBI): domain Eukaryota; kingdom Metazoa; phylum Chordata; class Actinopteri; order Cichliformes; family Cichlidae; genus Neolamprologus; species Neolamprologus multifasciatus. Next base: position 34,368,571 of record NC_140443.1, on the reverse strand, counting down.
TCATGTCATGTAAATCCCCATAGAAAGTGGATGCAGTCTGATATTTTAAGTCCAATCAGACCAGTGGTTGGCAATTAATATTTCAAAGGAGCCACATCAGCAACTGGGACTTTTGCCCTTCATAAACTGCCATAGGTAAGAGTAGATCTCACTATTAGGTAATGAAAATGTGAAATAAGCTTAGTGAAAACACCATTCCACAAAAACAATTAAACCCAATTTTCCCAGAAGCGTTTATGAACAAAGTGGGCATGACCTTTTTTCATACAAAGTGTACAATATAATGCAGAAATACCAATTTCTGTTCTTTTCAGTCACTGTGTTTCTCAAAGAGGCCGGGATGGCTGGTAAGTTCCTATATTTTAATTAATGTAAATAAGACAATTTATAATTAATTTAGAATAAAAAATGCACCTGCTCTGATAATCAACATGAATTAAGGATAGCTTGTCAGATCTTTTCCTCAGCTACTGTATGGTATCTACTTCTATTTACTGCAGGGCTGGTACAGGTGGTGCAGGACGTGGCATGGCAGGCCTGGCAGTCTAGGATGTGGAGTGGCAGCCCTGGCAGGTGTATGAGGGGTGTGGCATGCCTGGAGGGTGCAGGATGTGGCGTGGCACAGGTGTGCTGACCTCTGACTTGGGCTGAGCAGGAACAGACAACTCAACGACCTCTGCCTGAGACGTGGCTGGGCCAGACAGTGCGAAGACCTCTGGCTGAGGCAGCGCAGCGCTTGCAGCAGGCTCCGCTGCTTCATGCCCCTTGGGTTCAGGTCGAGAGAGACCCACTGGCTTTGCTTCAGGAGGCTCAGCTGAGCCCCCAGTGATCACAGGAGGCTTGACAGGCTCAACTGAGCACCTAATGGACACAGTAGCAGGTGCAGGCACCTGCTGAACCTATAGCACCTCCACCCAAGTGGATGGGATGACAGCTGGCCTGGGAACTGAGAGAGGGACCCACTGAGCCCTAGCCACCCCCGTAAAAGCCATTGGTAAGTTGGCAGGGATAGGCTGGAACTTAGACAACCTCACCTGGGGAACAGAAATGGGTGCAAGGGAAGGCTGGGTCCACTTTGCCCTGGGAGTGGAAACAGGAAGTGGAGGCACTTCAGGGATGGTTTGAAGTGACAGCCCTAGACCAAACAGTCTGGAGAGCCAAACAGTCTTTAGGAAAAGAACTTCTTTTCTTTACAGGTACCGACAAAGGGCCACAAATGTTAGTAGTCTCAGCGGGATCACCAGTCACTTTTATTTCAGGTTCAGAACCTAAAAGCGAGTTTAGAATTGGTTGTATCTTAGTGGCTTGGTACTGGAATGAGCACATGTCTGGCCACTATATTGAGCCTCAGGCGGGGCCAGTGCAGGAACACAAAAAACTTCCATAAGCACTGAAATGATGTTTGAAATGGCCGGCTGAACACAGTGAACTGAACCAGCACACACAGAATTAGCACCAACGGGCCAGACCTTTCTCAGAGTACAGTTACAGTTCGTGACAGTCGTATTCATTGAAACCCATGACTCGCCAGGTGAGGAACATATGGCTTGGAATGATGAGTTTCTTTCAAGTCCGAAACAAAACATTTGGGATCAACCAAACTGGCAAAGGCAGGACCAGAAATGTAAGCAGCTGCTGGCTTAGAAAAATCAACTGCTTTACCCACAGATTCCAAAAACATTGACACTTTATTTCCAGACAAATCCAAAGTCCTTAGCTCAACCCCTGCTGAGTCAGTACTGTTGCCTTTTATCAACAGTAATCACAGGATTTATTATCGCTGGGCTTAGCCCCTCAGCAACAGAATGCACAGGAAAGGCGGAGTCTGATTTCCTCACCACGGCAAGGCTGTGCTGGGACGCAGAATGGCCTCTGACTGGATGCCGATGTGACCGTTATTCCCAGGAACTGATAAAACGATTGTGCCTGGGTGAGTCCACAGGAGTCTAGCTGAGGGATGGCGTGCTGATGGAAGGAGCAATGCTTCCTTCAGGAGGAGGGAGCTGGTGGGCTGGATGGCAGAACCTCTGGCAGTCCAGCCAGCGGGACCCCCGGTGGGCAGAACAGCTGTGTTGAGGCGGGTGAGCTGAGTGGCGACGTCGAATCTGGGGAGCTGGCAGTGTGATCTTCCTTTTGCAGGGATGGTGGATGGAGACTGGTGGAAAAGTTCTTTAGCCAGGTTGGCAATGGCCCAGCATACTGGGACCAGGAACGTACCAAACTGTATACCCTTTGCCAGCATGCCTCTTTTTCTCCCTCATGAGACCTGATCAGCCACTGCCCACGGGTAAAGATGATCCGGATACTACAAACATACTGTAACAATCTGCAATGGCAGATTGTGAGGAGAGAGGATGAGGACCCAAATGTGGACACTTGAAGGCAAGAGTGGTTTTAACAAAAGGCGACCCGTTTATTAAAGGCTGAACGAAAATAAAAGCAAGAGGGAAAACAGGAACGGGGACAAGAACAGTTGCTTCGGACACAACCCTCCACACCTAGCCCTGGAAAAAGAGCCATGTGTCAGGTCAAACACAAATGCAAGAACAATCATGCCACTGTGCGATGTGTTCACTGCTACAGATACACGTGTGGTAAATGCAGACTACAGATACCATGGCAGTGCCAGGATTGTGATTGATTGCTGAAAATGTTGAAATGTACTCACTCACTTTTTATTATTACTTGTAAATATGTGTACAAATGGTTGGGGGTTTTTTTGTACTGTTTTTATCAATAAATTTCAGCAACAAAGGAAATACACCCATGTGTGTTGATTTCTCCCTAAGATGGCAAAATGAAACACAAGTTTCCTTGTGGCCCAGGAAACTAACCACTCCAAGTTGGTGACTTTTGGAGATTTATTCCCCCCCCGACAAACAAAGAGGCAGTTGGCAGTTAGAAATCAGCAATCATTCACACACCCCCACTTCTCAAGTAACAACCTAATTTACATATGAATTGATGCTAAAAGACTAGCCAATTTAGCTTCCACTTGGCTGACTTGGGTTAGAAAAGCCTGGGACTTCCAGTGTTAACTAATAAAACTAAACTGGTCGAACTAAAACTAAACAGTAAATACTGAACATGGAACACGGAACGGGAAATTCGGAACATGTAACGAGGAAAGCAGAAGACCAGACAATGGACACAAGGAAAACAGACACCATACACACATGTGAGGGTAACGAGGGAAGTGGGAACACAGCAGAAACACAGCCGGAATGAATTATACATAAAGAGACAGGGAAGCAAAACTGAACACACTGAACATAGAAAGAGTGTCAGACTAAAACAGGAAACAGCACAGCAATGGGGATAAACAAACAGGGAGACAAAGCAGAGGAACAGGGTAAAGAAACGAGACACGACTAAGACGTGGAGAGTGAGGGACACACAGAGTGCAAGGGAGAAGAACACACAGATAATACAACAGGCTCTCACACAGAGCACAAGAGCAACCTAACAGACGAAACATAAACTGGAAATATAAGCAAACTCAGAAACACAGAACTTAACAGAGTTCAGTGTGGAAGAAAAGGGTGATAAAGATGGGCAAAAAAAAAAGTGAAACATTGGAGCTGAGATGCTAAGAAATAGAAATAGAAAAAGAAACTTGACATAGATGCAGCAAAATGTAATGGAAATATTATTCAATGCCAGCTGTCGGGGCTGCCGCTGCAGCGTCACCATTAATAGTAGGAACAAATAGCAACAACTAATAATGAGCATTCACAGTCAAAAGGAGCTGCTGTTGCTAGCAGGAGGCATAGAAAAAGGCAGAAGGAACAACAGTCCTAACAAGGACTGAGGAAGAGAAGCAGGAAGGTGTAACTAACATCATAAGAGAATAGATGCAGGGAGAGATTTAAGAATTCAAGTAAAAACAATGGCTACTTTGAGCGTGAGTAGCTAATAGCTAAAGTGTAGCTTTTAATTGTTAAATGCTGCACTACAGTGAAACTAACATGTTGTAACCAAACAACAACGGCACCTTTAACTTCACTAAAGAAAAACAAGAAATAAAAACATGAATATTCAGACTAAAGAATTTATTCATGTTTTTGCTCATTTTCCTATGTTAGAGCTTAGATTTCAGTTTATGAGATTAGGCTTCAAGTGAGGAGGAACGGGATGAGGCAGGGTCGAGGGAGAATAGTGGTGGAAGCAGATGAAGAGGAAAAGAACAAAGAAGCAGACACTGATGTAGAGTTGACAGATACAGCGAGCAGGGAATACATGATCCAAAGAGGAGGCAGGGGGAGAGGGTTAGGAACAGGGTAGATGAGCGACTGAACCACCAAAGACTCACACTTTACTTCTCCTTCCACCAAACCCTGTGTGGTCCAGCCAAGTCCAAACTGTGCTAACTATCAGACTGTGCTAAGTAGTTCTTTTCTTCTTCTTCTTTTTTAAATCAAGCTTTTTTTCAGTCAAACAGACTTTCTGTTCATAGTTTGGTCTTGACTTCTGGCCTGGAAAACATAAATGCGCAGCCATTAATGAGCTATGAATATCCAACACGTTCTCACTCCCAAAGCGTAACATTTTATGCTAGGTGACAAATTGTCAACATATTACGTTTTCGGCTACCCACCACGTTCCTGAATGACGACCTCGGAAAAATGAGGAAATATCAGAACCGTATGGACTCGCTTAGAAACACGCTATTTAACATAATTAAAGTCTTGGTTAAGGTCAGGAAAAAGGTTATGGTTAGGGCTAGGGATAAGGTTAGGTTTAGGGCTGGAACGTCTATTACCGCGGGAGCGTCATTGCACTGGATTTCAGCCATAACCCGCCGCGTACCATAAGAACGCCGAAGGTCTCCTTTCGCGTTCCTCAGGAACGCCGCGGGACGTGACAAAACGTCGGCATGTTACGCCTCGGGAGTGAGAACGGGCTCGAATATACTGAAGGAGGGTTAATATGTTAATAATGATATTTAGAGTGCTGATTTCTTTTGGAATTCCTATGGAGTAATCTAATTAAATTAGTTAGTTAGTTAATTAATAGTTAAATTAATTTATTTATAAGCATATTTAAAAAAAAACCACACAGGTTGAGTGTGCTGTACAAAGTTTTAAAAAAGTAAATAAATAAAAATCTTATGTTTTAGCTCTTGTAATGATAAAAATGAATTCTTAAAGATAAAATCTTGAAGGTAAAATTTTATTAAGTCCCATTAAAAAAAACAAAAAAAACCCAAAACCTAATATGACTGCCTTCTAGGGCACTAAAGAAACTCACAGCCATTATTTTGGACTTCTTGCCTGTTTCCCAAAATTATTTTGGCTATTAAAACCTTTTTCTGTGTAACTCACCCACAGCCTGGTGTGTGGTGGGGATCCCGCTCACACAACAGGAAACGTTGCACAGTAGGTGCCATTAAGAGCTATTTTGAATAAATGCTAATAACAGTGTAGATAATACCGCCAAACATTTTTTCACAAGAGAGATATTATTCACTTTTGTAATGATTGGCACAGATCTCAGTAGTGAACAAGTGCTTGATCATTTCCAGATTTCTTTCTTAATTAGCCATCACTGTTAATAAAAGTATTTCATAACCAGTGTTGGGTAAGTTACTTTAAATTAGTAACTTAGTTACCTTACTAGTTACTTCTATCAAAAGTAACTCAGTTACTTCAAGTTACTCTTTACTTTCAAAGTAACTAGTTACTAGGGAAAGTAACTTTGGTTTTACTCAGACTTCTCTTGTTAATGTGTTGCTTCCATAACTTTGCCAGTCTTCTAGCTTGCTTACTTGCCACAAGTGCACTGTGCCACCTACCAATAGAAAGGAAAAGATAATGTGCATATTTCCACGAGAGAAATCCCACGCCTGGACCGTCGTTGACCGCCACCATGATTCTAGCCTACGTCACAGCGTCATGTGCGCTTTTTTGATTGTTCTGATTGTACTCAGAACTCTGAAATTCTGCCTTCTGAATATGAAGATGTAGGTAACACCAGACTGCAGATGAGCTGCATACAGGGCTGGACTGGGACAAAAAATCATCCCGGGCATTTTGACTACCGGCCCACCGTTATAAGAAAAATCATAAAGCTATTGAATGAAAACAAACGCTGTTGTGACAGTGATGTACACTGTTCTGATGGTATATATGTATCAATCTATCAATCGTTTGTTATAAGACTCAGACAATTATCTTTTAAAAGCTAGATATTTTAAATGAGAATAAGAAAGAAAAGTATTTCTTTGTGCCCCCCTCTCCCTGTTAATGCCCTACCTGGCCCCCTGGCAACACTTTGCTAGACCCGCCCCTGCACAGTTACCAGCTGTCAACTACATAAAAAAAGGAACCTGGTGTTATTTGTCTCTCAGAAACAGTTCATAACTTCCCTTCAACTCATTCATGTCACCTAAAAGGATCACATTTCTCCATCACCTGTTCAGCTCTGATGATTCAGTAAGGACATCTCCTGGTTTCATGTTTCCCTCTCACCAGATAACCAAACCGACATCATGACCAGCAGCTTTACAGCTGTGGCTCCAGCAAACATCAGCTGATACTAGAAATCAATATTAAATAAATTCTAACAACAGCTGATCAAGCTTAAACGTGCTGCTGTTGTTTAGCGCGACATCCGCTGGTTTCCTCTTTCTGGCACGAAGTGGGCAATAAACAAACAAGAGAGAAAAGCCGATCAGCTGATCATTGATCAGTTAAATGATTGAAGTAGAAACAGGAGAGAGAGGGGAGAGAATGAGAGGAGAAGAGGCAGCTGTAAATCCCAGTAACGACTAACGCGTTCCTGATTTTGGCATAATAACTAGTTACCGTGCTCGTTACCACAATGATAACGTAGTTACTGTAACGCGTTACTTAATAACGTCCCAACACTGTTCATAACTGATAATTTATTCTCTTAGCTGCGTTATGAACTACCCATCTAGAATAGTTTTCTAGCATCGAGGCATAATGCTTTGCTGCATCATGCCTGTAGCATATGCTGGCTATCCACTCTGCTCTCCAGACTATGTCAGTTGGGTTTTGAGCAGGAAATTGTGAAGGCTAGGTTATCTGATGCAGAACTTCATCAATCACAGATATATGCTCCCCTTCTAATTGGCTCTGTAGTAGTTTGTTTGCATCAGGTCCATCACGAAGGCCTGATGTATGCCATCTTCTCCAAGCAGTTAATGTTGAGATGCGTCTGTTACCTGAGGTTACTTGAGATTACTGGGATGTGCTTTCCCGGGGTAAGACCTTTCCACACCTGCTTCTCATTCCTCAGTCAAGCACACTGCACATATGAAGGTTGGAAGTTTCAGTGGTCCCCTGCCAGATTGTCATTGCCATATGGTGAACTCTGGGCTGAAGTATTTCCAGAACTTTTAAATGTTTGCTGTGAGCATCTTCGCCTCTCTTCTCTTCTTCTAGTCATTTGCCAGCCAAGTAATGACACACCTGCTCACCAGCCTGCCCACTCTCAGACCCAAACATCTCTGAAATCTCTGAAGAACTTTCCCCAACACCTCAAACCACCTTTCTTTCTTTCTTTCTTTCTTTCTTTCTTTCTTTCTTTCTTTCTTTCTTTCTTTCTTTCTTTCTTTCTTTCTTTCTCAAGTAAGACAGTTAATTTAACCACATTTTGCCCATTTCTCTCTAATCGCCTGTGCAAATCTGAGGACCTGCAGAGTTTCCCTGGTACCCCCTCACTAGCTCCCATCTCTTGCTGTTTTTTTATTAATAAATCATCAGAGAAAGCCTGCTGCTGTCCGGGTCTGTTCAGTGGATCTGTAATCAGCCTTTTTGTGACATGCTGGTCTTGTGGCTACAAGCACAAGGTAATTAAAATTAAATTCAGCTGCCTTATGATTAAAGTCCATGTTCTTGGTATTTGAATTACTCTGAATTAGCCTGTGTAATTATGGTAGAGTTCATTGTTGTCAACATTTTGTTTGACATGACCAAAAACATGACCTAGCAAGAGCTGACAATACCCTTGCTTCTGTATATTCCAATGGGTGACTCCAATCTCTAAAACATTGCTTACGTCTCATTTTTTATACCAAACTGCAAATTATGAACCTTTTTTCCTGTCTGGTGTTGCCACTGGTCACAGTAACATCAGTTTTAGGCTTGAGGGTAACTGTTATGATAGTTTAAATTAGTCAAATACAAAATACTATCAAGCAAGTTCATTTTTAAACATGCTGCAGCCAGAGAAGCACCTAAGTCAGCACGTTCTCACCCTCTCTGTCATATGTTCATGCATTCAGATGTCAGTAAAGTTGTGATTGTGGTATATCAGCATCTAGCCAATTCAACTTAAGTTTTAACTCACTTAAAAGACGTAGCAATGGGCCAAACACCCCATAGCTACGGGCCATTCGATCCTTATTCATCCGTTGGGTGGAGTGCCCACTCCGGGTCACAAGTTGCGGGAGAAGGGAGCGGGAGATCGACAGATGGACTGGTGCTGCAGCTGCAGTGATGCAGACGCTGTACCGGTCCGTTGTGGGGAAGAGAGAGCTGAGTGTAAAAGTGAAGCTCTTGATTTACTGGTCGATCTACGCCCCTACCCTCACCTATGGTCAAGAGCTGTGGGTAGTGACCGAAAGAACAAAATCACGGATACAAGTGGCAGAAATGAGGGTGGCTGGCCTCTCCCTTAGAAACAGGGTGAGAAGTTCAGCCATCCGGGAGGGACTCAGAGTAGAGCCGCTGCTCCTCAACATCGTAAGGAGTCAGTTGAGGTGGTTCAGGCATCTGACAAGGATGCCTCCTGGGCGCCTCCTGGGTGAGGCATTTCCCACTGGGAGGAGACCCAGGACACGCTGGGGAGATTATATCTCTCGGCTGACCTGGGATCACCTTGGTGCTTTCCTGGACAAGCTAGAGGAGGAGGCTGGGGAGAGGGAGGTCTGGGCTTCTCTGCTTAGGCTGCTGCCCCCGAGACCCGGATAAGTGGAAGAAGATGGATGGACGGAGGTGTGTCTTGTCAGGGTTCATTTGTGGAATTTCTTGCCTTCTTAATGGGGTTGGGACCGTCAGTTGTGTTGTGCACAAGTCAGGTTGGTACCCAGCTGACAGCCCTATTTGACAACTGTTAGAACTTATATTATGGCAAGAACCAATCAGCTAAGTAAAGAGAAACGACAGTGTCGCAAAAACCATCAAGCACTATATGAAACTGGCTTACATGAGGAAACCCCCCCTGAGAAAGGAAGACCAAGAGTCACCTCTGCTGCTGAGGATAAATTCATCTGAGTCACCAGCCTCAGAAATCACAAGTTAACAGCACCTCAGATTAGAGCCCTGATGCTACACAGAGTTCGAGTAGCAGACACATCAACTGTTCAGAGGAGATTGTGCCATTCAGGCCTTTATGGTCAAATAGCTGCTAATAAACCACTAATAAGGAAAAACAACAAACAGAAAAGATTTGTTTGGGCCAAGAAACACAAGGAGTGGACATGAGACCAGTGGAAATCTGTGCTCTGGTCTGAAGAGGTCTTTGTGCGATGCAGAAAAGGCGAACAGATGGTCCCTAGATTCATGGTCCCTCCACAGTCACCTGACCTAAACTCAACCGAGATGGTTTGGGATGAGATGCAGCATCTCTGGGAACTCCTTCAAGACTGTTGGAAAACCATTTCAGGTGACGACCTCATGAAGCTCATCGAGAGAATGCTAAGAGTGTGCAAAGCAGTAATAAATAAATAAATGAAAATAATAAAAGCTAAGGGTGGCTATGTTGGAAATATAAAATATAAAACATGCTTTGAGTTATTTTTTGTTTCCTACATAATTCAATATGTGTTAATTCATAGTTTTGATGCCTTCAGTGAGACTCTAAAAAATGGAAAAAAATAAAATAAATAAAAATAAAATAAAATAAAAAGGGTAAAAATGAGAAAGTCCTTCAGACTTTGATGATTTAAACAGTGCTTGTGGCCGCGTTGCCACAGGCAGCATCACAAATAAAGCCATCTTTGCATCTGTTCTGTTGTCTGAAGCTTTTCCATTGAGAGACACTAGCATGCCCCCCCCCTTTTTTTTTAATCATACTGCTGTTTCTGCTTTGAGATTTCCCCAAGATCTAAATCTTCTTTTTTTAAAAACGTAGAAGGCTGAAGGCAGAGTTGTGCTACCATGCTACATTGCACCAGACAATCCAAAACAGCTTGAGGATTTGAGAATAATTGTCTAAATTTGCCTCCACTTGTCAGGCTGAACCAACACACTCCTCTATTCCACCTAAAACACAAGATTGTAAAGCAATATTTTCTCACACAAATGTTACCTGCTGCCAAAACCTGAGCTGTGTGCTGCTTAGTTGGCTGAACTTGGGACAGCTTTTCTCATCCTCCTTCAGATTTACTGTAGCAGCGTTAGTGGAAACTCTGAGGATCCCATCATGATATTAAGTGATTACTTTTAGCCGCAATCATCAGAATCAAACACTGGCACAGAACTCGTGTACAGACGTGCGCACAACACACAGTCACGCATACAAGCATATTCAGAAATGCAAGCACAGTTGAAGCCACAATAAGTCAAAGTTCCCGGTAAAAGTGTGTGTTTGGGAGATCTACACAGCTGCGCGCCCAGCAGCTGACAGCTGCAGTGTTGGGTTGATGCGTGCCCATGTGAGTGTGATAAGCTGCAAGAGATTATTATTATTGTTGTATGATAGTTTATCACACCGCAGGAGGATGGTTGCATTCACCTGGCTATGTTTCCCTGGAAGCATCCTCATTGTGATACACACACACACACATTCCCCCACACACAAGCACACAAAACTTAATCTAATCTGTGTGTTTTCTCTCTGCTGCAATAATACCGTGGCCTAATTGGCTCTGACAACTTGGCCAACTCAATTCCAGCCAGTCTCGTCCAGAATGCCTCTCTGTGTCTCTAATTAGGTCCAATCAGCCGGAGTGATATTTATCGATTCACCTCATCCCTCTCTTTCGTTCTGTCTCTCCACTACACTCATTCTTTCTGCGTTGCTTCTTTCTGAAGGAGACCATGTTCCTCGTCTCTTGCTAATTTTAGTAAGAGTAAAATAATTATGATTGATGCAGGTGCCCGTTTCTTCCTTCAAAAGCTTTTTAAATAGATACCCCTCCTGCACCCCCTCCTGCACCCCCATCCGCCCCAACAGAAAAGATGCAAGAAGCTAATTAGCGTGCGAGGATGAGCGAAGAGAGGGGCCTTATCGAGCCGTTATCAGTTCGCCTGCCCCACAGCTTTAAACATCATATTAGATATCTTAATCGTTCATTCTGACAGGGGCGTCAGGGACAAACTTTCTCATTTTCCCAGCCAATTGACGTGCTCTATTTTCTCCCCTCTGGTTCCTTAACTTACATTTTTTTACCCTTCCCTTTTTCTCTTTTGAGAAACACATAGCTGTCAGCTACGTGCTGGGAATGCTAGACGCTGTAATTCATCTAAACAACCTTTTAGCCTCACACCAAATGTAATGCTACTTTGTAAGTCTGAGCAAAGTCAGTGTGCGCGTCGTTTTGGGAGTATTGACGTTCCGGTCTCGCTGCCGAAGATGCGTCTGCAATGACATTGGAGCTGATGAAGTCAGTGATGGGACAATGGCCAGATACAAAGAGTAGAAAAACAGGGGAGCGATTAACTGCATATACAGTGTGCTATACTGTAGGATGTGGGACAGATTAATGTAAAACCTTTAGTTCATATGTCTGTATTGCAAGACTATAAATATTAGGCATGGATATCGCAAGATCTGAAAAATCCTGGTTTCCAATGTGTCCTTCAAAATTAAAGACATCATTTCCATTAATAAATAAGATACTGAGTACATTTGACATTAATTCAAGGAGTTTAACAAAAATATTGCATGAATTGTTTTTTTTACAAAACGTAATTGAACAACTGAATGACAACTATGTCAGGTTTCGTGGCCAGGTGAGGCCTGTTCCCTCAGTATTTCACAATGAATTCAATTATATTATCTGGAGTTTATTCATACTGTTGAATCTATATTTGGTATCTTTTCATTTAGATTCTCAATATGAGATGATGATGTAGCCGACCGAGGCCATCTTTAGGCTGAAAAAACAATAAAAATTTAAATTTTTAAATATAAAAAGTTTTTCATTCTTAAGAAAAACATACATCAAACCAGATCAAGAAGACTATCAACAGTATGTGTGTCTACATTAAAGAGATGTCTTCATGAATGCAAAAACAGAAGGTTTACAACAAGGTGTAAACGACAGGTTACAGTAAAGAACAGCATGGCAGGTTAGAATTTCACAGAAAACATCTAAAGTGTCTGCACTGCAGTTCTTAAAAAATGTTTCTGGCATTTGGTGATGTCCACGGGTTCTAGACTTCAGGCAATCAATGACTGCAAAGGAATTTCAAACAAGTATTAAAAACAAAATTATGCTTTATCCAATTAGTTCTGAGTAAAGACTTCTTAATACAAAACCTTTGCTAAAAGCCTTGAATTAAAGCTAAAAGTCTTTGATCATATATTGATTAGTTCACTGTGATGCTGTATAAAAAGGAAAATAACAAAAAACCAAAGCACTCATTATTCAAAAGGTTTCTTGTCATTATGTATGTGCATATTTGTATATTTTGAAATTGGTACTGAGATTTAGAACACAGCCTTCTAAAAACATGCTAAAGTTTACCAATAGTGCTTTTCCCTAGCACATACTATCACAGTGATGGGCATGTCCTGCACTGGCCTCACATGCTGCCACTCCTGATTCAGTGCCACAATTCCTGTCTTCGCATCCTATTATATATCACCAATCCAAAGAGGGACAGAATAAGTCCTTTGGACCTCTATACTTCTCGATCAAATCAAACATCATAGCTGTAGTGTGTTTTATGTCTGAATGGATCTGTATTGGTGCTCATTGATTGTCAACTGTCTTTCAACAACTCTCTCCAATACCTTCATGGTATAGCTCATTATCCCTCTGTGATCATTACAGCTCTGCACATCACCATTGGTCTTGAAAATCAATACAACTGCTCTACTTCTTCATTCCTCAGGTATCCTCCAAGACTGTGGTCCACTGTCCTCACTCCTCGACATCACCATACCTCCATAGATATGTCATCTGGACCAACTGCCTTCCATTCGTTATCCTCTTCAAAGCTGCCATCAGTGCTTCCTTACTAATTCACTGCACTTGCTGATTCACTAAGGCTACGTTCACACTGCAGGTCTTAATGCTCAATTCCTATTTTTTGATCAAATCCGATTTTTTTGTCTGCTTGTTCACACTACAAATAAAATGTGACAGCAAACGTGCTCCTGTGTGAACCGCAAAAATGAATGCGCAAAAGAAGACGTCACACACAACGCGCTCTGTTTAGACCCAGACCAAACAGTATTGTTTGATTGATGGCTGTTAATATAAAGACTTGTTTTGGACTTTACGCTTTCCAATTTTGCTTTAAGTTATAAAATTATTTTGTTCTTTACATATGGCCTAATAATGATCCTTATTGCTGTTTTAGAGGAGCGGTGCTTCAAAGGATAGCTGCAGATTTCTGTCAGAATCTGCAGATTATACAGTACAAATAAAATGTTCACGTTTCTCCAACGCTGTCTTCCCAACAGTTTCACTGGATGGCCAGGAAGCGTTCATGATGTCTTCTCAGGCGCTTCTCCGGCGCTGATAATTGGCGTCTGTCTCGTGTCAGTGACGTAAAAGACGGATTTAATGCGACCTGACCATTCAAACAGCAGTCGCTTTATAAAACATCAGATATGTATCGGATTCAGTACCACATACGAAAGTGACCCAGGTCGGATTTGAAGATATCGGATTTGTGCCGTTCACACTGTCATACCATGATTGGATATGGGTTGCATAGGGTCAAAAAAGTCTGATTTGACGCGCTTTCACCTGCAGTGTGAACATAGACTTACTGTCCTCTATCCAGCCTCCTCAGTCTCCTTTTCTCAGCTCTTCAAAGTATTCCTTTCACCTTCTAAACACACTCAATTCACCCGTTAGTATATCTCCATCACGATCCCATCACCGTAAACTGCTGCACATCCTTTCCAGCTCGATCTCTCTGTCTAGCTAAATGATACAAGTCACCTTCCTTATTGTCCAGACTCACACACTGCTCACTACAATTTTTTTCCCTTATTCAATACAATCCAATTTTATTTATATATTGCCAAATCACAACAACAGTCGCCTCAAGGCGCTCTATATTGTACAGTAGATCGTACAATAATAGATACAGAGAAAAACCCAACAATCATATGACCCTCTATGAGCAAGCACTTTGGCGACAGTGGGAAGGAAAAACTCCCTTTTAACAGGAAGAAACCTCCAGCAGAACCAGGCTCAGGGAGGGGCGGGGCCATCTGCTGCGACCGGTTGGGGTGACAGAAAGAAGACAGGATAAAAGACATGCTGTGGAACAGAGACAGAGGTTAATAACAGATATGATTCAATACAGAGAGGTCTATTAACACATAGTGAGTGAGAAAGGTGACTGGAAAGGAAAAACTCAATGCATCATGGGAATCCCCCAGCAGCCTACGTCTATTGCAGCATAACTAAGGGAGGATTCAGGGTCACCTGGTCCAGCCCTAACTATATGCTTTACCAAAAAGGAAAGTTTTAAGCCTAATCTTAAAAGTAGAGATAGTGTCTGTCTCCTGAATCCAAACTGGAAGCTGGTTCCACAGAAGAGGGGCCTGAAAACTGAAGGCTCTCCCTCCCATTCTACTTTTAAATACTCTAGGAACAACAAGTAGGCCTGCAGAGCGAGAGCGAAGTGCTCTAATAGGGTGATATGGTACTACAAGGTCATTAAGATAAGATGGGGCCTGATTATTTAAGACCTTGTATGTGAGGAGCAGGATTTTGAATTCAATTCTGTATTTAACAGGAAGCCAATGAAGGGAAGCCAAAACAGGAGAAATCTGCTCTCTCTTTCTAGTCCCTGTCAGGACTCTTGCTGCAGCATTTTGGATTAGCTGAAGGCTTTTCAGTGAGTTTTTTGGACATCCTGATAATGATGAATTACAGTCGTCCAGCCTGGAAGTAATAAATGCATGAACTAGTTTTTCAGCGTCACTCTGAGACAGGATATTTCTAACTTTAGAGATGTTGCACAAATGGAAGA
This sequence comes from Neolamprologus multifasciatus, assembly GCF_963576455.1. Taxonomy (NCBI): domain Eukaryota; kingdom Metazoa; phylum Chordata; class Actinopteri; order Cichliformes; family Cichlidae; genus Neolamprologus; species Neolamprologus multifasciatus. Next base: position 34,353,437 of record NC_140443.1, on the reverse strand, counting down.
AAACAGTCTTACATATTTGTTTAATATGTGCACTGAAGGACATGTCCTGGTCAAAAATGACTCCAAGGTTCCTCACAGTGTTACTGGAGGCCAAGGTAATGCCATCCAGAGCAAGAATCTGGTTAGACACCATATTTCTAAGATTTTCAGAGCCGAGTACAATGACCTCAGTTTGATCTGAATTAAGAAGCAGGAAGTTAGCGGCCATCCAGGTCTTTATGTCTTTAAGACATTCCTGCAGTTTAACTAATTGGTGTGTGTTATCTGGCTTCATAGATAGATAGAGCTGGGTGTCATCTGCATAGCAGTGAAAATGTATGCTATGTCTTCTAATGATACTGCCTAAGGGAAGCATGTATAATGTAAACAGAATTGGTCCTAGCACTGAACCCTGTGGAACTCCATAATTAACCTCAGTGTGTGAAGAGGACTCTCCATTTACATGCACAAATTGGAGTCTATTAGATAGATATGATACAAACCACTGCAGTGCAGTACCTGTAATACCTACAGCATGTTCTAATCGCTCTAATAGGATATTATGGTCGACAGTATCGAACGCTGCACTGAGGTCTAGCAGGACAAGCACAGAGATGAGTCCACTGTCAGAGGCCATAAGAAGATCATTTGTAACCTTCACTAAAGCTGTTTCTGTGCTGTGATGAACTCTGAAACCTGACTGAAACTCTTCAAATAAACCATTCCTCTGCAGATGATCTGTTAGCTGTTTGACAACTACTCTTTCAAGGATTTTTGATATGAAAGGAAGGTTGGAGATTGGCCTATAATTAGCTAAGACTGCTGGGTCTAGAGATGCTTTTTAAGTAAAGGTTTAACTACAGCCAGCTTGAAGGCCTGTGGTACATAGCCGATTATTAGAGATAGGTTGATCATATTTAAGATCGAAGAATTAATTAATGGCAGGACTTCTTTGAGCAGTTTTGTAGGAATGGGGTCTAAAAGACACGTTGATGGTTTGGAGGAAGTAATTATTGAAGTTAACTCAGAAAGACATCTACTTTATAAAGTCTACTCTCCACTGCTGTGTAATCAATTATTGTAAATGTAAATGTTATCAGGAAATGATCAGACAGGAGAGGGTTTTCAGGAAACACTGTTAAATGTTCAGTTTCTATGCCATATGTTAAAACAAGATCTAGAGTGTGATTAAAGTGGTGGGTGGGTTCTTTTACAGTTTGAGAGAAGCCAATTGAGTCTAATAACAGATTAAATGCCATGTTGAGGCTGTCATTTTTAGCATCTACATAAATGTTAAAATCACCCTTAATAATTATTTTATCTGCGCTCAGAACTAAATCAGATATAAAGTCCGTGTAAGGCCCAGGTGGACAATAGATGATAACAAGTAAGACTGGTTTCTGAGTTTTACAGCTGGGGTGGACAATGTTAAGCATCAGGCTTTCAAATGAATTAAAAGTCTGTCTTGGTCTTTGGTTGATTGACAGGCTGGTGTGAAAAATTGCTGCCACACCGACCCCTCGGCCTGTGCTTCGAGATTTCTGGTAGTTAGAATGACTCGGATGCAGGTTGATTCATTTAAACTAACATAATCATCCTGCATCCGAGAAGCTTCTTCAGTTCTAAGGTCAAATGGTAGGGAGTGGCACCCCACCATTTGACTTGGTGAAACGTCTTCAAGCAACTTAAAGAAGTTCTTTGCAAGCTCCTTTGACTACGATGACCTGGATGACTGAGAACCTTCACAGACATACTGTATTGTTCCTTCTTTGTGATTTTTTATGTTTAAGTAGTTTATTGCTGGTTTTTAGTTTGTTTTTTGTCTGTTTGGGAGCTGACACAGTCTCTATGGAGATGGGTTTTTGGGGTGGGTAGCAGGAGGAGAGAAGCTGCAGAGAGGCGTGTAAGGCTGCAACTCTGCTTCCTGGTCCCAACTCTGGATAGTCATATTTTGGGGGGTTTAATAAATTTGTCCATATTTCTAGAAATGAGAGCTGCTCCATCCAAAGTGGGATGGATGCCGTCTCTCCTAACAAGACCAGGTTTCCTCCAGAAGGTTTGCCAATTATTTATGATAATTCCTTTATCTTTCCTACTATCTCCCAGTACTCATTGCCTACCATTTTTCTTTGTTAATGTCTTCCTTTAAATACTTTCCTGTTCTTCTTCATTCCACCACCAAGTCTCCTGGTCTCCTTTCTTCTGTCCGGAGGACACACAAAACACCTTGTCAGTTCCCCTCACCGATTCACCTGCATTTTCCCATCATGAACATGAACTGATAAATATGCTTTCTTCTTCATCATTTACCTTACTTGATATCCTATGTGTTCACCATTTAACTCATGCCCATGCCTTCTCTGTCTTGATGATAAAATTAACACATAAAATTACAATAGCAGTTAACACTACACTAACAATCGTTTAAAGCATTCTCTAGTTTGCATCACTATAGTAGGAAAGTGGTTTTCTGTAATAAGAAACCAGAAAAAAAGAGGAAAAAGAGCTCAACTTACTTTTATTTAGCTACGTGGGGTGTTTTAGTGCAAGCGCAGTTTATTTTAATGTATTTTGTACCACAGCCCACAACTGTTGATTGAGTCTCCTGACTCCCAATAACGAGAAAGGTCTGATAATGGTCTGTTTAATGCCTATCCAGCAAAGTTAGCAGCTGGCTGGTGATCACATAGAGACTGAAACAGCCAATATTTCAAAAGCAAGCTAAAAGAACAGGAAGCCAGTTTTTACTCAACAGGGGGCAAAAATAAAGTTTTGCTTGTGTCGTTTGTATATCTTCCACACTACAAGGAATAAACTGTTTTATATGGTTTGTACTGACTTTACTGGGAGGCCACGACCTCTGTCAGAGTAAATGTTTTCTGTCACTTTAAACTTGGTGTCATTTCCCCTCTCTTATAAGCTGCTAAACTCTGACTAACATTGGATGAGTTCCTATTTTTGGTATTCCTTCTGAGCAAGTTGTAGGAATGCCCGAGTGAATGAAATGCTCCATTTTCCTATGATAGACATCCAGGACATTGATATGTTTCTTGACAGTACTGGATCAGAGCTAAATTAACTTCAGTGAAATATCATGTAGCAGTGAACCACACAACCGCGACTGGCTGGACACCTCGTCACCTACAAACATCAGGGTAATTTTTAAGGCTGAGATGAGAAAGTCTCGTCTTTTTTAGCCAAGCAACAGTTTGTCCCTGTTGACAGAGTCCAGACTTTAACTCAGTCCCCTTTGGTTGCTCTTGCATAGGGATGCGAGTGAGGAGCAGTGCTCACTGAGGCTTTCTGACCTCCACATAACCCCGATTTAAGACAGCGTGATGCTTTCTGATCTTTGCAGCTCTACCCAAACCTCTTTCTCCCGCTCTGTGCTGGTGTCTCTCGCCTACTCTCTCCCCCTCTCTGTTCTGTGCAGAGTGTGTACAGACTGGCTGTTTGTGTACCTGCAAACTGACAGACTCCGCTTTGATCAGATCTGAACCCCAGGGGCAACAGTCCTCCTCTCGGGTTGTCTGTGCGTAGACAGACGCACGCACACATTCGCATGCACACACTCATTCTCGCACACATCAGAGAGGCAGATGATGTGAGATAGAGAAAAAGGGAGAGAGCGAAGCCTTTGATGTGCTCAACATTTTCTGTGTTCATGTTTCAAACAGCAGCCATCACAGAATTTAAGAGGAGAGGCTCAGAAAAGATTGGAGGACAGCTGATTGACCCTTCAAACCTTAACAGGGGCTGATGGGGAAAAACACAGGGGCAGACTCATCGACTCATTTCCTCTCGACTTTGAGACCAGCCCCCACTCGCTTGCCCCTCCGACTGACAGGCATCCTCGACTGACAGGCATCCTCGCCTGGCTTTTAAAGTGAGCACCCTGCTACGGTGATTAGCAGTTTTCACTTACCTCGCCTGTGTGCGCGTTAGATGTGACTGAGAAAGAGTGCTGGTACTTGGAGAGATTTTAAAGTGCCAAAATTGGCTGCTCAGATGCCCCAGCTCTGACCCCTCTCTAGTGCGCCAACAAGCAGATGGTATTCAAGTGGTTAGACCGCGGGTGGATGGAGCGGAGGTTGAAGGCGTGGTCGGTACAATGAAGTGGCGGGTTACCTCATTTCTCCTTTCCCAATCCTTTTAGCACAGGCGTGGAGGGTAAGTGATTTTTGTTTGGGCGATTAGGCTGTCTATTCAGTGAGCCAGTTGAATTCTGCTCCCCTGCTGTGCCACTGACATGATTATTGAGGTTACGGATGTCACTTTTCTCTCTGCGATTCATCTCGTGCCATCATCGTGAACACCTACTCATCACCCCTTCATCATACTCTATCTGTTGTATCAGCCCCGAGACACACACGAGTGATTTACCACCCCCCCCACCTCCCCTCCTCTGCCTCCTCGGTGATGTAAAAATGATTTTGCGTCCAGGTAAACGTTTCATGTTCCGGACACAGATCTCGTTGGGAAAATTAAGTCTCCCTGGACAGTTTTCCTGCCTGGCGAAACACTTAAAAGGCTCAATCAGAAAAAAAAATTATCCCCAGCTCTGTATTGAATGTACATGACAGTGAGTTGGCACTATCTATCTGCCACGGCGCAATGCTTCCTCCCAGGTTGCAGGTTATTAACTGACAACAGAAGGTGATGAGAAATGAAATATAGCCGCACCTTCCAGACTGGATCTAGGTCAGGATAGATCTAGACGAGGTAGAACGTTCTGCTACGAGATGGACAGCTGGGGTGATTTGGGAATATGGGTGGGGGGTGGTGGGGGTTGGGGGTGAGGCGCAGAAAGGTAGGATTTTATTTCTCTCTGTATTTGTTCAGTAAGCCACTCAAAGCCTGAAGCCAGATGGGACAGAGCCAGTGTATTTTGGAGAGAAAAAGCAGGTGTCTACTGTATGACTCTGCTGAAATAACCTGCCCATCCCTCTCACTCACAATTACACCCTATTTTGGTCCACTGCTTTGTATGCCCACAATAAGAAATGAAGGGAGGTGGGGTGTGCTGTAACAGCCAAGCTTTTCCAGATGTGAAACTGTTGCCGATAGCATGACATTGTCCCTGCTGACCTTCTGGACACTGGTCAAATCATCCATTGTTCTACTGAACACTGTATTTGGTGCCAGTAGTGTTAGACAGCAAAGCCGGCTATGCAGGCGTCAGTTCTCCACACACGATGAAGTATATGTATTCCCACTCCACTACAGCAGTGTACACTACAATTTAGAGATGCGTCACAAGCATGTCAGCAGTCATTTGGAAAACTTTGGAAAGTTCCAGTGGACATAGATGACTTCTTTCAATCCTCTTTCAAACCATCTGTCTTCTCTGTCCAAAATGTGAATATTAGCATCCTTGAACGAGCGAACTTTCTCCTTTAGATGCAGATGGAGTCTTGTTCCGTCGAGGTGGCTTTTCTATGGCGTGCCTTTAGAGTGTTGGGCCCAATGAGCCTATATCTACTGTGAACAACCATCTTTGAACAGAGGTGGTGGCTTATGACACCTATAGTCTAGTTTTGAGATCCTTCCCAGACGTCTTAACGCCCACTCACATCCTGGGCCATTTGACCTCAATAAGTCACATGATAAGGTGGGGCTAGATTTCACAGTGTGTTCACCTGAAACCATGGCTAATTGTGACCCCGTTTTCACACCTTGGCTTGTGTGATTAGTTAGAGGATCAATAGGTGGTCCATGACCCTCTTGGGGGGGAAACTCCCATAGTTCTTAAAATCTGGGACACTCCACCAGTTGCTCCTATAACTTAAGAAGCTTCTCGGATGAGAGGTGAAACGTCTTCAAGAAACTTAAAGAAGTCCAGACGCTTTTCTTTCCAAGCTCCTTAGACTCAGGTGGTCGATGTTTGGGTGGTTGGTGGTTCAATCCTGGTGACTACAGTCTATATGTCGAAGTATCTTTGGGTAAGAGACTGAATACCAAATTGTCCCCAATGCAGTAATGTAGGTGTGAATGAGCCTTTTAGAAAACGTGTTATATAAATAATATTCCATCCATTTACTATCTGATTGAATAACCAGGCTCACTGTCTTCTCTCCTGGGCACCTCCACACGTATGTGATCTGAATAAAAAGCTAAAAGCCTTTTGTTTCTCCAGCAGTGCTTGCAAACAAGACCGAATACTTCTCATGAGCCAAACAGGATCTAAGGCCATGTCCAACACTAATACGTTTTAGTTTGAAAACGCATCTTTTTCTCTCCGTTTTGGCCTTCTGTCTACACTGAGACGGCGTTTTTGGTCAAGGCAATTGGAGCTTTTTGGAAACGCTCTCCATGGCGGATACATTTGAAAACACTGTTTTCGCGGTGCAGTGTAGACTGCGTAAACAGAGACTTTTTAAAATGATGACGTGTTTTAGTCATATGATGCAGTCATGTGACCAATTAAACTAAGATAGCAGAGGGCATTATACAGCAGTTGTTTTGTTTGCTCTCGATTTTGACAGCCCTATTAAAGATTAATATCAGTTTGCACCTGCTCCAGATAGCTTTTCTTCAAATTCTTTCATTCTCACTTGCTTTTACAGCTTTGTACTTTCGTGTTACTCGCAGCAACAACTCCACCTCATTGTTAGTCCATTTAAAAAACTTTTTTTGACATTTTGCCGCGATATTTGAAAGAGCTGGAAAGTAAATAAATTTCGGACAGAAATAATGCAGGTCGAATCGTCTGAAAGTTCACCCATGCGCAATACAGGAATGTAGCATTATCGATCATTTCAGTTTGGATGAACAACAGGTCAGAAACCCTTGAAAAAGGTAGTGTGGACACAGAGCGTTTTTAGACAGAAAACACCGTTTTCAAAATTATCTCGATTAGGTTAGATGTAGCCTAAGTCAGTGTGAAATTTCAAGCTTTTCCTGTTGCAATAATTGTACTGTATTTCCAATAAAGCCTTTTGGACCAGACAGCTCCAGGAGGTTTGACAAATAGCAGAGACATTTTAAGGGAAATCCATTCAATTGCACAGGAAGCAGTGCAGTAAAACCACTAAAGCCATTATGGTTAATCATAGAGATATTTGGTTGTAGACCACAACGATGAACTTATATAGACTCTCCTAAATAGCAGTAAAATCCACCTTTGTTTTTTAAGATTAAGACAGATTATTCGACTGAATTTATAACTAAAAACACAGTGTTGCATTCTTTTAATAAACTAATAATTTTGCTTCATTCATTCAAATTGTGTGAGTCTCTATTGGCTGTATGATGGGGAAATTTCGGCAGTAGCGAGAGAAAGTGACCTTAGGAGTGTTACTTCTGTTTTCTGTGCTATTTTTCACTGGATAAACAAAAACAAAATTTTTTTCTTAAAATTTGATAATGCAATGACATACATGTTGGTGAACTAAGCCAACCACTGGCTATTGCTAGAGGTAGTCTAGGTGCATGTATTGTATTTCATACAGTTAAGTTGTCTAAATATTCCATTTTCAGACAGCTTGTTGTTGCACACTTGGACAGACGGCACTTCCTGGCGTGCATGAGTTTAGAATCGTTTCTCTTTACTTGTTCATTTGCTCTGCAAATACAAAAACACAAGCACTTCTGTTTAGCGTAGCTGCACCCTGCAGGCTGTCCCTGCACTAAAACACACAGGATAACTTTTCACGTAACTACTGAACATGTGCTAAAGTACTCATTATTTCCCTGCCAATGTTCATATTACAATATTCTGCACACTCGCATGCTCACCCAACTAGTAACGTAGCAACTGGAGACTACTCTCTCGATCCCCGTATTAACCATCTGCGAAGTAATATCCCGTTTCACACAAATTCAGGTATATTATTATATTATTATTATTATTATTATTATTATTATTATATTATTACATATTATGTAAACCACAAAATCCGACAATAGCATTGTGTTTACATTAATGACAGTACCTTACTCTAATACATTTCTTATACATCTACATCGCTCTGCCTATACATCCTCACACTACTTGTGCTCACCTGCAAATACAAAAACACAAGCGCTTCGGTTTAGCGTAGCTACACTCTGCAGGCTGTCCTTGCACTAAAGCACACCCAAAGCTGTTCCATCCAGTGCCTGAGCGTCACCCATCAGAATCATAATTAACCAAAATATTTTAGCTGGATTGGAAGTTTACATCAGAAATACAGTAATAAAGAACTGAATGCACCCAGTAACAACAATAAGCACCCCAAACACATAAAGCAATCCTCTTGTCCACTGATAAAAATTCCAATGTACAGGCAGCAAACTGAGAGGATACAAGGACAGCCACCTTACTTTATTAAAGGGTTTTGTGTGCCAGTGATCAATGTCAGGGCTTTTTGCCCGTGTAAGGTCTCCCAAGGCAAAATTGGTCCTGGGTGAGTGGTCAGATGCAGAACATTTCAGACAACCCCTACAGAAAAGAGAACAAGAGACCAGTTCACCCTGCCTGGGATAGGTCCCAACAAGCCTGGCGAGGGAACTTGAGGAAGATCACTAGACATCCCATGGGGCCCAGTCTGAATACCTGCAGGGGGCACTGTAATGTGTGTTGCATGGTGAAGGGTTGGGATCCTTCCCAACCACAGCCTGAGCTAGTGCTTAAGAGATAACAGCTGGATATAGTTGGACTCACCTCAACACACAGCTTGTGTTCGAGCCTCCTGACGCTTTTCTGGTCTGGCGCATCTGGATATTCTTGTATCCCACTGGTATGTTTGTAAATGTGAATCTAAAACTAATATTTCTGGCAGTGAGTTATTGTCTTTATGTGCACTTTTATTTGGCAGATAAAAAAAAAATCACGAATTATTCCACAAACTCTGAGGGCATGAAAGACATAGAGTCTGCAAGTAGTGGAATTAAATGTAGAGAATTCATCATTAGCTTAACAAATGGAAGCACACTTTTTGCCCTTTTGCAGACTTTTTTTAATGATCAGTAAAAAATGTCACTGTACTGGATTTAGAAGACTAAGTATAAAAGTATTAGGTTTAGAATAATGCTCAATTTATCCCTGAATTTTCTGTTTCTTTCTACTCACACTCTTCACTGAACAGAATAATTTAGTTCTCCTTCAGTTATTATTACCATCCTGTTCTATTCCAGGATTGTAAAATTATACGTATTATGCAGTATCAGCTACAGTATACACATTTAGGTATGCATAACTTGGCTAACGTATTTGGCTATAATCAGTGTTGGGGAGTAACGGAATACATGTTCCGCCGTTACGTATTTAAAATACAAAATATGAGTAACTGTATTCCGTTACAGTTACCGTTTGAAAAGGTGGTATTTAGAATACAGTTACTTTGTTGAAATAAATGGATTACACGGCGGTACTTCCCTGTTTCATATTGTGGCGGGTCAGGACTGTTTGGGTTTTGTTTGACAGCTACGTTCTGTTGTTCCAGGCGGCAGCGTTCGATTGCCATGGTTACAGGGTGACGCTCTCTCTCTGCATGTTTCCTGGGTGAGAGAGGCCTTTTTGTTGTTGTTGTGCTAAGCTAATAGGCAGAATGCTACAGGTATAGCTCTAAAGAATGTAGCATCATAGGCAGTGTAGTCCGTGCTGCAGGGAGAATGGACTGCCATACACGTTATGTGTCTGTGAGCGAGGGAGGGAGAAAAAGGAAAAGTATGAGCTGTCATCGAGCAAAAACGGGAGCTGGAAGCACGTAAATATAATAATAACCACTGCAGCCAAGAAGAGAGCCTGACGAGCCCAGTTGTAAGTAAGCTATTAAGACTCGACTGTACACCGTGTTCGTGTTTTTCTCCAAAAACAATAAGTTCCGTTGGAGCAGTCTTTCAACGCCTCTCTCTGTCTCTCGCTAGCAAAATTGACCCAGACAACAAAGTAAAGCTATTTTTCGGCTACGAGCCGACACAGAACCCACCGTATTAGCCAGAGGTCCCTTTACTACGGTTCGGAGCCGCGGACCTTCAGTAACAGTAATAAATCACAGCAATAGTACATTCATGTAGTTGTAAACAGCATGATAATATAGTAAGTAATCCAAAGTATTCAGAATACGTTACTCTCATTGAGTAACGTAACGGAATACATTACAGAATACATTTTGGGGCATGTATTCTGTAATCTGTAGTGGAATACATTTTAAAAGTAACCTTTCCAACACTGGCTATAATAACAAACAGGATTCATAGCCATCATCGTTTAAGCAAAAAGCTTGCTAAATGCTGTGTACTATAGAGTAAAACATTTCAAAAACAGGAGCCTCTTCTCTGCAAGATACAATTAATTTATCAAAAACAAAACAATGGATTCTAATGCATGCATTCTGAATTCAATTTGTTTTGCTGTGTTCACATTTGCACACCAGTGGCTCTTTTCGCCGTAGCTCAGGTCAAAGTGCATTTCCTGCTTCAACCATTTGCATAAACAAATGGTTTGCACTTTGTAACATGAGCACACATCACCATAACTGCCATCATCTAAACTGTAGATGTTGAAAAATTTCTTTCTTAATTTATCAAATGAAATCGAAAGATAATTTACAAAGAAATTAAACAAAAATTAAAACCATTTCAGCATATTGTTAAGTATTACTTGCCTTTATTGTCAATGTGCTTTTTCAATAAATTATGAAACAAACTTAATTTCATTAAGTTGGTTCGATTTCTTCACCCCACAGAGGCATCAGTGTTGTTGATTTGTTGCTCCTCTACCTTTCTTGTCTTTTGAGAGTGAAACATTGATACAAACAATACATGTACGATGCCTTTGCTGTGCCATTATTAAACTCCGCTGTCTCAACTCCCTGAAGAAACAACAATAACTTGTGCAAATTGATGTTCTTTTTTCTGAGCGTGATCCCTCAATAGCAGAGCTATGTGAGCTCTGCATAATTAAGACAATATTGATTGATGCGTTATACAGCCCAACCTCTGTATTCTGCACTGATCTTGACTTCCGTGTGCGCTAACACAATTTTCAAAGATTGCAGAGCTGGGTGATCCCTGTGGCTGACAGCCTCCCTCCAGGTGGTGCGGACTTCATTACAGACAGGGAGTCCATCTGTAAACAGCAAAAGACTCCTCAAACAGCATTTACACGTAGCAAGATGAGACTGCAGACTGACACAGATGCATGTCAGAAGAGATATGTGGCTAAGATTATCTCAGTCTACAAGATGCATGTAAATGTTTCAATTTTCTTTTCCCCTTATCCAGGGTTCACAGCTGAAATAGAGGTCACTGGCCTTTTGAGCGTTTGGAAAAACATGAAACAGCTGTGAGTCTCCGCCAGCCCGCTACACTCTAACTGTGGACTCAAATAGAGATTGTAATTAACCTAAGTGAAAAAGCTCTTTAAATTCTGTAAATGAACGAGACTGTACAACAGAAGATTGGAGATTTCCCTCACTACACCTGGCTGTGAGTAGTCAGCTGAGGGACGTCACGTCCCTTCTGGAGGTCAGGGGTCAAGTTATTGAAGTGGAAATCAATGGCGGAATCCCCAGTGGCCTTAAGAGGACTAGAAAGGAAAGGAACATTTCAAACAAATAAATAGCAGCATTTTCAAGGTGCCCTACCTACTTCACAGCTGTGGATTGATCTCGTAGGTTTAACCCAGAGGAGGCAGAGAATGGGAGAAGCATGGAGAGGCTCGCTCTGGCTTGCTCTCTTTTATGTAAGTGCTACTTTTTCACCTTGCTGCTGACATGCTCCCTCTCTGCGTTGGTGCCAGTGAGGCTGGGACTGCAGTCTGTCCAGACTTACAGGCAGCCAGTCAAGGGTAATCTGCTTCACAAACAGCCTGGTGTAGTGCAAACTTCTGTACAGCCATACAAGTCTTTGAAAACGTATTTTTTTTTAAGTTTAATTAACGTGCAAGGCTTCAGATGAACACTAAAAGGCAAAGATTTGCCTTGAGACAGTATTATTAGTTCATAAATTACACTAATGAAATGTAAATGCAGTAACGTGTTTATTTAATTATTGTACTGATGTCACTTTTTAAAGGTATATAAGAAACATTTATCTATTTATTTAGAAGAGTCCTTGAATACATCCCTTATTAAGAAGTGCTGTCTTTGGCAGACCTTCCACTCAATGTATATCTGGGCACCACTTTTTCTCTTTTGAGCAGATTTGCAGTGTGTGGTGTTATCTCCCTTGGATGCATGCATAGATCAGTTTAATACCACACAGTCGACCTGGGAGACCTGTCTTTGTGGCCACATCTCTTCTCCTGCTCGGCCTCTGCCAGATAAATATCAGAGAGAACAAAGAACCTGCCTTTCATATCCGTTCTGACACCAATGGTCGCAGCACGCCCCGGCCCCTCCAAATTGTTTTTTTTTTTTGTGGTAATCTGTGCCCTTGGCAGCAGAGAGCCCAGGCAGAGGGGGGTTTGTGTGGATTGGTATGATTATGGCTATCGGTAGCCCTAAACACCAGCTCCATCCAAGGTGAATGACAAGCCCTCTGATCGTGCCCTGTTCACATGAATGAAAACTCCCCCAGCTCAAACGATATTGCCACAGTCATGTCAAAAAAAGAGAGGAGTATGCAGAGACCTAACATTAAGGTTGGGTACAGTTTTATTTTCCTGGGACTGTCTTTTTCTTTCTCTATGACTCCTGCTATGTTCTGGACTACATATTGAACTTCTGCAAGAATGTAGGTAACATTCAAAGACTTTTTACAATGCCCATGTCAGGGGCTGGACCTGTGACCCAGAATTTTGAGTTCGTTTTGCATTTTTTGATTTCTTATATTATATCGAATATATGCTTAGTTCTTGTGTTGCCATTATCAGTTAGGATTTAGTTGATTTTAATCTAGTTTAGTTTTCTATCTATGTCCCCTTGTGTGAGTCTGTTGTTTTCCTCTGTGTCAGTATGTGTTTCCTGTTTGCGTGTTTCATGTGGTCAAGGTTGTGTTGTCGTGTCTTCGTCTCTCCATATTTCCTGTTTTATTTTGAAAGTCTTGCGTTTCTTTGTTCAGTATTTGTAGTTTTACTCTTCCCCTGTGACGTTGTTATGTTAATTTGTGTCAGCTGTTTACCCATGTGTTTCCACATCCCCTGATCACCTGTGTGTATTTAGTCTATGTGTTTTCATTGAGGTTTTGTCAGGTTGTCCACCATATAATGTCAAACTCATATATTTTCATGATTCAGCGCAGGTCTTGCTCATGTTTCAGGCTCATGTTCTTCCTGCATAGTTTCTTGCATGTACCTGCCCTGAATCATGTTCATGGCTTTGTCATAGTGTCATAGTTTAGTGTTTCCCAGTTTAGGTCTTAGTTTATTTTTCGTCCCTGTTCACTTTACCTGTTTTTTGTGATCAGCCATATAAAAGGCTTGCTTTTCGTTTAAACTCCGTTTTGTCTCCCTTCGTGTCCTGCATTTGGGTCCACTATTCACTCTGCGCAGTCTGTGAAAGCCCATTAACATGGACATCAATATTTGGAGCTTGAATTAACTTAAGTGGTTTGCTAATGTGCTTGCTTGCTAAGAGAGAAAAGTTAATGAAAGTTAATAACATTGTTTGGTTTTAGACATTTTAGCATTGAAGCCACGTTGTCTTTTTGGAACCATAATTGACCATATTTGGACGAGATGGAGAAGGGCTAGCTTATCAGCCCAGCTTGCAAACTTTGTTAGCAAACAGCTTACATAAACTCAATGGGTCTAATACACACAATTGCTTGTTTGTCCTAAGTAACGTACTAATAAAATACTGGAATGTAAATCACCAAAACTGAAGCACAGAGATCTCGGACAGTCAGCATCCCATTCTCATTTGTCACTTAATTTTCTAAAAAATGCAAAAGCACAAACACTTTGAAAACGTCCAGGTCGTCCTGGTTGAAAGTCAGATGTAACTTTAGGAGTATTTCATACAAAAAGTTAAAATGAATAGTCAAAGCTATTATCATAGTAATGGTCTTTGCCAGCATGAAATCCTCTTTTGATGTCAGGGTGTATAAAACAGGATCACGTTTGTGACAAAAAGCTGTAGTGAAATTAGTGTGATGATGCATTTGAAACAAGGCTCCCATAGGAGTGCAAAGTCCTTTGCATGGTCGACAGTGCACTAATTCATGTACAAAGATGCAGTCAGTTAATTTCAAAAAGCTGCGCAGATGAGCAATGAGAAATGGACGCAGCTGATGATGGAGTGTGAGGCATGACAACAATAATATAGTATAATCACAGCGTTTATACGTTTCTCTCTGAAAACAGCGTGGCCGTTAAGATCAATGAGGGGAGGTTAAAGAATAATCAGTACGGTTTTCTATGAGGGTTAATTAATGCTTCAATCTTAAATCTGATCAACTCATCTCTAATAATCGGCTATGTACCACAGGCCTTCAAGCTGGCTGTAGTTAAACCTTTACTCAAAAAGCATCTCTAGACCCAGCAGTCTTAGCTAATTATAGGCCAATCTCCAACCTTCCTTTCATATCAAAAATCCTTGAAAGAGTAGTTGTCAAACAGCTAACAGATCATCTGCAGAGGAATGGTTTATTTGAAGAGTTTCAGTCAGGTTTCAGAGTTCATCACAGCACAGAAACAGCTTTAGTGAAGGTTACAAATGATCTTCTTATGGCCTCTGACAGTGGACTCATCTCTGTGCTTGTCCTGCTAGACCTCAGTGCAGCGTTCGATACTGTTGACCATAATATCCTATTAGAGCGATTAGAACATGCTGTAGGTATTACAGGTACTGCACTGCAGTGGTTTGTATCATATCTATCTAATAGACTCCAATTTGTGCATGTAAATGGAGAGTCCTCTTCACACACTGAGGTTAATTATGGAGTTCCACAGGGTTCAGTGCTAGGACCAATTCTGTTTACATTATACATGCTTCCCTTAGGCAGCATCATTAGAAGACATAGCATACATTTTCACTGCTATGCAGATGACACCCAGCTCTATCTATCTATGAAGCCAGATAACACACACCAATTAGTTAAACTGCAGGAATGTCTTAAAGACATAAAGACCTGGATGGCCACTAACTTTCTGCTTCTTAACTCAGATAAAACTGAGGTTATTGTACTCGGCCCTGAAAATCTTAGAAATATGATATCTAAGCAGATTCTTACTCTGGATGGCATTACCTTGGCCTCCAGTAACACTGTGAGGAACCTTGGAGTCATTTTGGACCAGGACATGTCCTTCAACACACATATTAAACAAATATGTAAGACTGCTTTCTTCCATTTGTGCAACATCTCTAAAATTAGAAATATTCTGTCTCAGAGTGACGCTGAAAAACTAGTTCATGCATTTATTACTTCCAGGCTGGACGACTGTAATTCATTATTATCAGGAAGTCCTAAAAACTCCCTGAAAAGCCTTCAGCTAATCCAAAATGCTGCAGCAAGAGTCCTGACAGGGACTAGAAAGATTGTGCATATTTCTCCTGTTTTGGCTTCCCTTCATTGGCTTCCTGTTAACTCGCACAATTCTCCTGCATCTTTACTAGATCCTACATCCTGCACAACACCAGCGCTCCATCTGTTGTCCCAGAGCAGTTTCATGTCGGTTACATTTTGAAATACATTTTCAAAAATGTCTTTTCTTGTCGTTGTCCCGTGCATCAATTTAATTTCCAATATTTACACTCCACGGATGAAGATGGTCAGCTGTGCAATGTCCATCATGTCTGTACTTTCATCCACAGCAAGAGAGTATGCAATAAAGTTTTTGCTTCTTTCACACAACTGTGTTCTTAAATCAGTGGCCATCTCACCAACCCGATCAGCAATCGTATTTCTCCTCAGGCTCACATTTGACAAAATCTGCGTTTTGTCTGGACACAAGACGTCGCACACCTTCATCATGCAGCTCTTCAGAAACTCTCCCTCGGTAAATGGCCGGACTGATTTAGCTATCTCCTCTGCTACAATAAAACTTGCTTTCACAACAGCTTCACTTTGTGATTTTGCTCTGGTGAAAAACATCAGCTGAAATGTCAGATTCTTCTTTAGCTCTTGTACCTTCTGTAGTTTCTGCTCTGCATTTCGGTTTTTCAGCTTATGTTTTAACTCTTAGTGCCGTCTTAAATTAAATCCCTTAATTACAGCCACATTAGCTCCACAAATAAGAAACGGGTTTACCATCAATGTTTGTAAACATATATTCAGTCTCCCGCTGCCAGTGCTGAAAGGCTCTGTTTTCAGAAATAACTTTTCTCTTCACCATTGTGAGGAGCTAGCTAACAGAAGTTTGACTTGATTGACGCGGGAATGTTCCCAGGTAGCCTAGTTGGCAAGGAGGCTGCAGCGCTGCATTATGGGATCTGTAGTTGTGTGTTATTAGCACCTCATATCGCCGGGTCATGCATAACAATACTAATAAATCAATATAAAATGATCTCGCGGGCCGGATATAAATGTACGCCGGGCCAGATGTGGCCCGCGGGCCTTGACTTTGACACATGTGTGCTAGAGGGTGTGGTGAGCCATAGACCCATCCTCCAGAGCATGAAGCAGGTATGGAGGAGATCCAGGCTCCAGACATCCAGAGGTCCTCAGAACACAGCTCCGCCGGCAGCCAGCTGTGCCGGAGTGACCGAGCCCCATGCTGAGAAGCCGAGGGCACCACATCCCCGAAGGGGCTCGAGCTAGTCCCAGGCTCCAGGCCCCGAAAAGCAGCCACCAGGAGTGCATTGGTGGTTCTTTGTGCCCATCCCCGGACACAGATGTCTCTGTGACAGACTGGCAACCTGTCCAGTGTGCATCCCGCCTCTCGCCCTGTGACAGTTGGTATAGGGTTCAGGCCCCTAATGATAAAGATAAGGATGGATGTGTTCATAAAAATGCTGTTATTGTGTTTGCAAATGTTCATCACTCTTGTTTTTCTGCAAGCTACGTGGGGCTGCAAGTACATAATATAAAGTGTGACACACTAACACAGTCACATTAACAGCTGCATTTTGATGGATGTTTCAGTATAACTGATAGAGAGAAGTTAAAAAAAAGAAACTACATGAAAATCGCTGTGTGTGCACTGCTGAGAAAAGACGTACAGAGACATTTAAATTATGCACTGTTCTTTGTGCAGAAATGTGACTAAAAACACTTTTGCTGGCTTTCAATAAAATACTAGTCATATTAATGAAGCACAGAAAGGGACTCTCTGTTATAAAGATGAGTTATAGGACTGAGCCAAAGTTTTACCACTGTACTCTGAGCTTTGAGCCATCCATCACATCTACACAGTTTTCTGATAACATTGCCAGTCAACAAAATACCTGCTGTGTTCACACCTTTCAGTCTCAAAACCGATGCTGCTCCTCATCATTCCATTCCAGCAACAGCTTTTTCATGCCAAAAGATGGCTTTGCCGTTGTGGAGAGCATTAGTAAATCTGGCCCATGGACACAGTTATTATTGCAGATGACCTCATTAAATATGTATTTAGATTCCCTTTGAGAACCTGCAGGGGAGCCACAATACAAAACACATTCAGGCAATCAAGATATTTTTTTTAAGTGAGCAGATAGATATGTAGTGAATTGTAGTCATATTGTAAAAATCCATCCATAATGAACACAAGAGCAGTCACACAGCTCTGCAGTCCCACAAATCACTTTCATGTAGTTTGTTTTTATTCTTTTCTCATATCTTTATAAAACAACAATGAAATGTCTGTCAATTGCTACCATTAATGGGAATTAGAACGATCGGAAGTGTCTTAATATTCCAATATATAATTCTCAGACAAAAAATAGAGTTACATGGAAACAGAAAAACAGTCATGTTGTGTGCATTTAAACATGTGACACAGTTAC
Organism: Neolamprologus multifasciatus; assembly: GCF_963576455.1. NCBI lineage: Eukaryota > Metazoa > Chordata > Actinopteri > Cichliformes > Cichlidae > Neolamprologus > Neolamprologus multifasciatus. Next base: position 34,335,666 of record NC_140443.1, on the reverse strand, counting down.
TATATAAATCCAACATGCACATACGTTGCGATCTGATTGCACATAATTGTGTGTTTTTCTGCACATTGTACAGGTCAGCTTTAATACAGATTTTAGGTTTGCATGATGGAATAGCTTGCTATAAAACACCCCTCACCTGGTTGAAACCCAGCCTCCACCTGAGCAGTCAGATATATCTGTAACTGTGATGTTAACTCAGTGAAAAGGGTAGAATTCATAATTCACCAAGGTGAGAGACTGCATCAAAGAGAGAGAGGCAACTATCCCACTGGAAAGATGGAAAAAGACAGAAGACACATCAGGAAGGAGAGAACTATAAACTCTATGAAAGAGCTGCTGAAGATGGTCAGACAAATGACTTTCCATCCATCCATCCACCATCCATCCATCCATTTTCTTCCACTCACCTGAACCCGGGTCGCATGAGCAGCAGCCTAAGCAGAGCATTCCCAGACCTCCCCCTCTCCAGCCACATCCTTCGGCTTTTATGGCAGAATGCCAAGACTATGTAATCCCCTCAGTGTGTGCTGGGTCTGCCCCAGGGCCTCTTTGTGGTGGGACATGCTCCGAACACCTCTCCCAGGAGGCATCCAAATCAGATGCCCGAACCAACTCAATTGGCTCCTTCGACATAGAGGAGTAGTGGCTCTACTCTCAGCCCCTTTTAAATGAATAAACCCCTCACCCTATCCCTAAGGGAGAGGCTAGCCACCCTTCGGAGAAAGCACATTTTTGCTGCTAGTATCTGCAATCTTGTTCTTTCGGACACTACCCACTGATTTAACCGTAGGTGATGGTAGGGGCATAGATTGACCCGTACACCCTCCAGTCCCTCTTCTTAAACATGGTAACCACCACCTCAGTCTGACAATTCAGATGCACTGCCCCGGATCACCACGCAATGTTTCAGAGGCACTTCAATGAGGACAGCCTTACAACATCTAGAGCCTTTTGGAACTCAGGGTGAACCTCATCCACCTCTGGGGCTCGGCCACCAAGCAGTTGTTTAACTAGCTCAGTGATCTTACCCCCAGTGATGGGCAAATCGTCTCCCTCATACCTTGACTCTGGTTGTTTTTCAACACGCATACTTGTGTGTACTTGTGTTGTCGTGGACATCATCAGTCACAGCCCAAGTACTGTTCCAATTCAAAGTACACATCAAGTCAAGTACGCACAAAATGCCCGGATGTGTTCTTGCTCTGCCCATTCTATTGAGCATGCATTGGTGGTGACTTGTGTGGACTTGGTGCAACCAAATATGCTAGAATGCATTTCATCCAATATTAAAATGAGGCAATAGCAAAAGAGAGCAGCTAAAACTGCAAGTAAAGTTTGAAATATTACTCTTCCTGTCTCACAAAAATAAATAGGAAAACATTCAGACAAGAATGTAGATGTGTAAACGTCAAATATCTGCTTGATTTACCAAGAAATCACCTACTTGCAAAAGTGCTCCCACATTTCCAGAGATATCTGTTACACCACCAGCTTGATAGTTGACCAGGAGGTCGAGGCTCACTAGAGCCGGCGAGAACGCCTGACTCCCAGCACATTGTTTTCAAACACCCCACAAGTTCGCCACTCCGTGGAAGTTAAACATAACAACATTAAACATTAGATCATTTCTAAGAGATATAGATAATGTTTTTGTTTGGTTTATTTCAGTTTTTTTTAGTACTGAGAAACAGCCTCTGCTTCCTCTACAAAAGACGCGTCAATGGGGTTAAGGAGGTCCTTGAAGTATTCCTTCCACCGCCTGACTATATCCACAGTGAAGTCCGGACGTAGGCTACTGGCTTCCTAGCCATTCTGCTCCTGGGTGGGTCCGCAGCGGGCTTGGGGACATAATGGTCCACTTGGGAAAAACAAACATATGTTGTTTCTATGGCTTCAGACAATAAGTCCGATTGCTACAGTGTCAGACAGGAAAGTTTGGTATCTCCCTTTGCCTCTGGTGTCCAGCACCTGGATTAAGGATTACCACCATGACAGACACCAAACACCTTGTGGCTGCAGCTCCTTGCACCTGCATTGGCTAAATTTGTCAGCACCAGAGGATGCATTTTGGTTGTAACTTAAAGAGCTGAATGGGCCTACCCTAGCTTTGTGTAAAGACTGGAAACAGGGAGGAACAGCTAGTTGGGGTACTTTATGGTCAACCAACAGTTCCAACTCCAGCTAATTAGCACAACCGCCATCCTACTCTTTCAGACTATTTCTCCTTACTTAATGCAAAATCTTGGTAAGAATAAAAATAAGCATATTCACAATAAACTAAACTTTTTTTCTGTCAATTTTTGTCTTCTACTTAAAAAAGTTCTTTCATGTAAAAAAAGGTGATTACAAAATAAATAATTTTCCTTAACATTAACATTTCTTTGATTACGCAGCTTGATACCACAGCTTGAGATTGTCTGCGTTAATGACAATTGACCTAAATTTATTGCACTTTAGTCAGATTTGACATATAGTTAAAATCCAAGAGTTTTATCAGACTTGAATGGCTGAATTCAGATGAGCTTGGAGCTTATTGTGTCACCAGTTTGTGTCATTACAGCCCCAAAGACAGGTTCAGGGCGGCATAACATTGAATTGTTATTGAAACTTACATATGAACCAGTCAAACCAGAGGTGTTGTCTAATATGATCTGATGAAGGTCTGCCCTGTCCATACAGTCCAGCAGGTTTTCTCCAGCCTGTAAAGCCCCAATGAAATGTATGTTAACATCAGATATGAACCTACAGGTCCAGTTAGTTTTGAGTAGGTTTTGAATTTTCAGCATGGTATGTTGTAGAGGAAAACACATGGGCTCTGAGTTTATGCCTCAGACACAGATTAAATGACATTTTCTATCATGGGATGTGAGACTATTGTTAATTGCAATCTACCTTCCTAACCAGTGGAAACCCATTTTAACACTAAAAACACAAACAGAACAGGAGGAATGTTAAACAAGCCTCCCAGAGTTGTTGAAATTAAAAACATGACTTTTACAATTAAATGAAGCTGGCTGCAACAACAGACTGCAGCACACTAGTAGCCTACAGTAGTGACAAACATGGGCAGTGGAGGTTTATGAGTCTCAGCAGGGCTGTTTAGATGAGTGTAATGCCCTATTAGAAGAGGCTTCAGTTAGTTTGTGCTACAATAGATGAACAAGCCTCAAGCAGTATTTACTGTACATCAGTGTTGTCATTGTACAAACACTGTGATGCTCCCTGTAACCTTCCATATTCATTTTGTATAAAGAATCTCTACGACATCAAAGCAGTTAATGAATTTAAAAAAGTCTATCTATCTATCTATCTATCTATCTATCTATCTATCTATCTATCTATCTATCTATCTATCTATCTATCTATCTATCTATCTATCTATCTATCTATCTATCTATCTATCCTTCCTTCCTTCCTTCCTTCCTAAAACCACTTTTGATAGATACTGGCCATCTGCAGTTTTGGACATGCTCTGACATCACAATTTGGCCCTTGTCATATTTTGGCCCATGTTTACTGCCCCAAACACATCAACGTTGAAGGCCAAATCTTTCTCTTGCTCCATTCCACCACAAACAGATGCCATGATGAAGAAATGATCAAATGTTATTCACCCAGCGGTCAAATATTATACCTGACTGGTGTATGTATGAATGTTTGAACATATATCCCCGCTTACATATAATCTAGGATGTGTTTTGTCGTCATGTCTAATAGTCAAGATTTTTAGCTTATTCAGCGACCTCCTGTTTCCTGGTGTGGCTCTCTCTCACTCAGTTTTAGTCCCCTTGCACAGCTATTAATGTTCCACTTAATGATTTTGCTTTAATGGTCTGTTAATTTAAAGTTTGCTCTAACACTGAAAGATGTCATAATTTGCAAAAAAACTGTGTGTTTAAAAATCTAAAACATGTGGTCACAAGACAAGCTTTTGAACTTTTGAGTTTTAGGAACTACTCAGTGAGGCCAAGCTTCATCTCTTCAGGGGACAGTGTTATCTGTTCTTTCACCCTCTAGCCTTTTTTTCTTTGGTCATAGTCTAAAGGCCCCCTGCAGCTCCAATCCCAGTTTAGCCCCTGGTCACTCCTGGTTCCTGCTTGCAATGAGGTATGGATCTCCTGGTGCAATAATGTTATGCTACAGTATGGCAGTTTGCTGAATGAACTCTCAGTCAACCCTGAGCCTCTGTGCCTACCTAGCTGCTTTCTCTTCATCTCCATCCCTCACTCTGAGGAGACTTTGAATTAGTCTAATTATCATCGCCTGTGTCACAGAAACATGAGGAGGAAGGTATCATCCCCAGGAGGCCTTCTCAGTTTTAACACAGTGTGTGTGTGTGTGTGTGTGTGTGTAAGCGTATCTTTTATGAATTGCTACAGCTGTCTAAGACAGCTGCCAGAGGGTCTGTATTCAATAAGGGCACCTCCCCTTTCACTGCCGCTGAAAACATGCCTCCTCTTCCCATATACAAACAATTATGGGTGCAGTCTAACACACACAGTCAGTGCTTCACATAATTACAGAGTTCAGTGTTGACATTTAAGGATATATGCAAATTCCTTCTGATCACCCTCGAGAACAGTTGGATGGTGGGAACTGCCATTTGAACGCATCCAAGCATGCATGTGTGAGTGTTTTCTTGTTGATACAATTTTATGAAGACCATTTCATCTCTAGCCTTGGGACACAGCTCTGACACAAACCAAAGTAAGCGCTGTGATGAAAAATTCCTTCCCTTGTAGAGGTTGTGTGACATTAGCTGTGGGCGATGGTGATTGCGGCTGTGGGCCGTCAACACCGAAGGACTTTTTCTCTCCCTGCTGTGATCTGTGGGCTGCAGATTCAGCAAAATGTTCTGTCATCTTGTGGCCCGTGAAAAGTTCATAACGTTTAGTGTTCACAACACACCAGCTACTCACTACCACGCGAAGGGTAGAAGATATAAAACTTTCTGCAGCACTTTCCAGCTGTGTTGGTGTTGAAGACGATCAGCTGGCAGCAACAATAAAGCTCCATTTGTCACCCCAAGGCTGATGCACGTCAGTGACTTGATTACATGTTCAAGACTATGCTCATGTACTGAGACCTTCATAATTTCTGTGAAGCTGACACTGACATATATGGTATTTTGGACAATTAAATGGTATCGACTGGTACTCTAACTTGGCACTATTTTGTTATGTGCTGCCTTCATTAATTCTCATACATTAATACAAGCCCTATTTCTGTGCCTTTGTGTGTTCTAACTATCACATACATTCACACTGTGATAGATCCATTGGGGGCAATTAGGGGTTCAACATCTTGCCCAAGCATATTTTGATATGCAGACTAGAGAAGTCAGGGGTCAACTGTTGACCTTTCAGTTGGTGGATCTACTTTATGAGCCACAGTCACCTTGAACTCTTTTTTTGGTCATGAACAATTTTTATTTCATTTTAAACTTCGATAACAGAACTGAAAAATGAATACATAAATAAATAATTTAAAAAACAAACAAACAAACAAACAAACAAAGACAATGGGAGGTTGTCCCCACTAATCCCCACATCACCACTCTCTCATTACTCCTGTTCTTTAAGTTATAGAAATCCAGCTTGTAAAGGACCAAATACAATCATATTGATGCAATTTATCTAATAAACCATAAGTCACTTTTTCGTAAGATGCAAACTTAGCCATCGTCATTAGCTGCTCTTCATATGGAGGGGGGTTTGTTTGGCCATAGTAAGAGCCAGAATAATCCATCTGACTCTGTATAACTGGAAAAATCTCCATCAGAAAGTTCTGTGGTTATACTAAGTATAGACAGTTTTGGTGAGATACCAAATCTCCTTTCCAAAACACTGAAAATTACCTCCATTATGTTTTCCCACCAATCCCGAAGGGCCGAACAGCTCCATAAGATATGTAAAATCGAAGCGTTTTGACCATCACATCTCCAACATTCGTCCGTGGGGGCCAAGTTCCATTTATACAGTTGTTGCGGTGTTCGATGCCACCTATGTATTATCTTAAGTTGGATAAATCTACTACCCGTTTCTTTATACATAGTGTTAACATTATGAAAACATGAAAACATATGACTGCCCAATAGCCCTTAACTTTAAGGAGAGGGTCAGCTGACTGTTCTTGCAATAAGTGATAAATCTTAGAAGTGATGCCTTTACCCAAGGATTGAACTCTTAATGAAAGAGTTCAATCCTTGGGTAAAGGCAAGGATTAATATCAGCTAGCTGTCACCTAAAGTTAGCGCTAAGTTTGGGCTTGCTTTAGTAACATGCTAAATAGGCAAGTAGAAGAGATAGCAGATTTCCTGTTCCAGATAAGGTCTCCTGCATTAATCTTGGCATTGCAACTTTTCTAGTAAATCTTTTTCTGGGCAATTCAAATAGTCATTAATTCAATAAAAAGTTATGTTATTTGAACCAAAACCATACCCTTAACCCTTGATTGGTTGCTTGTATAAAAAAAGAAAATACTTCTTGGTCCGAAAAATTAAGTTAATGTGAAGATGCTTTGTTTTTAATTGCGAACAAGAGGTTTGCCAAATTAATATGCCAAATGTATAGAAGTCAGTGAGAAATCATCCTTGGCTCCTTTAAAGCTCTAATCTTAGTAAGCACTGTCCCGATGAGTGTATGTTCCCAGTCACTAGTTTCAAGTCTTACTGAATAAAACCTTATCTTCGTTTCATGAATTATGGCCCCATTTTGTGTCAAAAAGTCAAGCATGAGCAGGGTAAAACGGTATGATCTAGGCCGGGCCTGTCTCCTGAATGACAATTTGATATTTTACAAGTGTCATGTCTGTCATGGTGGTAGCTGGCAGAGTCTCTCCCTCTTTCTCAAACATTTCTTTCTGGACTCTCTGTGGATCGGAGGCATCCTTTAGGATGCTGGTCAGTTGCCACACCTATTTCTCAATCAACCCTCCATTCTCTCCATTCCTTGGACAACGTTGCTCAACTGTTATCTCTGAATATTCAACTGCTCCCTGTGGCTTTATGAAAGTTGTGTGGTGGGGAGTCAGCAGTGTTTAGGATATAGGACTAAATGAGAACCATCTCAAAGTACATACTCCTAATAAAGATGGAAGATGATATGTGATTCACTGCCTCGGTGGGATGAAGAGAGCAATTGGATGATTGAAACTTTGACTGAGATTCTTTGGATAATAAGGATAATGAGGTGGAATAGGGAGCAGGATGGTTAAGTTACAGTAGGTAGGGAAAAGGTTAGAGAGAAAGGATATAAAATTATATGTAAACAACCAATGACTGATCCCTGATGCCATCAGGTAATTGTGGAGGATTTGAGGAGCAGGGAACAACAGCATCAGAAAATAACTACAAATGACAAGTGGCAGTTATAGCTAATTCTGCACTTACAACAGCAGCATAAGTTCAACTCTGTGAAATGTTACTTCGGGCAGTAATTGGATGGTATCTTGACTGCTCTCCCACTTAAAGAGGATGTTATCTTATTTGATTTTATAAGCCTGTGCAGGATCACCTGACAGCATCCACTGCAAGAATGTGGAAGCTAGCCTCTGGGCAATTGGCAGGCAGGTCATATATAAATAAAATGAAAAGCAACTGGCTCGGGATTGATCCATGGGGAACACACATTCCCTTTTTCCGGATTCTAGAGTTTGCTTGGCCAATCAATTCCTTGTATAGAAAAGCTAATTGTAGACAATGGTAAGCTGACATAGCTGGCAGTGCTAAATGACTTTTTCGAATCAAGGAGGACACTCCCAACAGGATGTCGCCCCTATCTGATTTTTTTTTAATAGTAGGGCAGTGATGCTGAGTCTAGGTGGGGGATGTGCATTTGAAATGATATAATTCTGAACAAATAATCCACCTCATCATGTACAGCTTGATATTTATTCTTATAATAAATACATTATAAAGAGTGAATTATCACATTAGAATACTTTATTAATTCTAGAAACAGTTTACAGAGGAAAACAGGTCATACAACAAGATTTACTACCAGTAGTTGCATTATCAACTGTATAGAAACTCATTTTAGCACGTTCTTTTTAGCAGGAGCTTAGGTTCATATTAATAGCTTCACTTTTCATTTTAGTTTCAAAATGAGAAGCTTATTGGCAAGGAGCTTTTTTGTGCAGGTTGCTATTCTAGTAGCTGGTCGACATGTTATTTAGAATTGCCCCGTTGGGTGGGGGTAAATTCCTACTCGCTGGCTTTCTACACCCACAACCCATTTTGATGGCCTAATGATTTCCTCCATTGCAATAGCGAATGCTAGAGGGGAGATGTGCACCCTGCCATGATACCAATTCCCAGGTGCTCCCATGCTGTGGTGAATTACATGGCTGTGAAGCAAATCTGTATGTTTTGGAAATACTCTTTAACTTCTCTAAGAAAATTGATTGTGGTCCACTGGACTGTGTGGCCCACGTGTTTTCTGGGCCAACTGATTTTAATACGTGGGCCTGCTGCTGTGGTTTTGGATTTTGCTACGACTGTCGGCCGAGTTATTTCCTGCTGCATTGCAAAATTTCTCGCTCTCATGCATTCTGGTTTGTTTTGCTTTCTGTTTGTTTCCTGATTTTGTGTCTCACCCGAGTTCAGTCATTCAATCAGTCTCCCTATGTGGTTGGCCGTTACTATTCCTCACTTGGTTTAGATACAGATTATTTTGTTACAGCAGTTATTCAAGTTCTATTGTCTACTTCACTACAAAGAATAAACAAATTACACAATGAAATACAATTCACAGCATTGCCTGTATTTAAAGTTGATGTTTTATCTTTGTGTTGCTTACCCATTATTTGTTTCAGTGGTTATTACAATACTAGTTGCTCATGGACAATCATGTCCATGACTAGGGATGGGTATTGTTTAGGTTTTATCCGATACCGGTGCCAAACCGGTACTTTTGAAACGGTGCCGGTGCTTAAACGGTGCTCAAACCGGTGCTTAAAGAATGGAGAACACAAAATTGGTCCAATTGAAGGGAGTATCTGCCATCAAACAAGAAGACAGCCGCATGTAGCTATGATGATGTTTGCTAGTTCACCTTACATGCATTAATGTAATAACGTGGTTAGCCTACTCAACGTAAATTACACACGAACAACATTAAGCTACTCACGCAGAGAAGAACGGCTGCTGCTGCATCATCATCCTCATCATTTCTGCTACACTGGCAGGGCTAGGGGCCAGGACTCTAATCTTCGGGTTTTTGGGGGATGTTGCAAACTCCGGGTCTGATAACAGGCACCACACCCGCAGTAGATGTGCACGGTGTGAGGTCTCGCAGCAATCTATCAAATACGGCGCATTTTTCGTATTTAAAAAAAAACGCTATGCGTCGCCAGGTGTTTCATCAGATTCGAGGTGTTACCTCCTTTGACAGTATCACAGTATCAGCTTAAAGCACTTGTTGCAGGCTGCTGAGTTTGCATATTTTGCTGTGAAGTACAGCCAGACTTTTGACCGCTTCGCCTTGGGCATTTTAATCTGTAGCTCTGCTCTAAAAGAACGTACATACCTGGGCCCGCCTACTATCCTCGGAAACTTAAAATGATTGGCTAGAATCTAAAGTGTATCACAGCTCAGGAAAAAAAAGCACCGAAATAAAGCACCGAAATGTGCGCTGCTTTTCTGTCTGGTTACTACCGTTTATGTCAGAACCGGTGCCATCATGGCACCGGATACCAGTACCCATCCCTATCCATGATAAAAAGAAAGTTTTCACAGAACTTTATGCAGTCCTGTGAAAAACTAAGTACAGTACACCCCATGATTGAGTAGCTTCTAGATCCATTTTTAGCAGTAATAACTTGTACTGGTCATTTTCTTTATAACTTCATTCCTCTGTCACATCATTGTGGAAAGACTTTGGTCCACTCATCATCACAGTGCTGCAGTTCATTGAGGCATTCATTTATCCACACCTCTCATAGGGTCACACCACGGCATTTAAGTCTGGCTGAGGTCTGGACTTTGGGCCACTGCAACACCTTGATTCTTGTTTTTAAGGCATTTGGTTGTAGGTTTTTTTTTGGTGTGCTGGTGATCATTGTTCAGCTGCGTGACCCAGTTTTGGTTAAGGTTGTTTTGTCAGACAGATGGCCTAACATTTGACTGTAAGTTCATGGACAATTCAATGAGTAAAAGATGCCAAGATGTCATGGCTGCAAAACAAATCCAAATCATTACCTCTCATTCACCGTGCTTAACAGTTTGCATAAAAGTGTTTGTTTTTTGCTTTGTTGTTTTCCACAATATGATGCGTGCGTTATGACCAACAATCTCCATTTTGGCTTAATCTGTCCAAAGTATTTTTTTTTTGGAAGTCTTGAGTTCAGACACAAGATAAAGCTTTTTCCTGGCAGCCCTTCCAAACAATCTATACCTATTCAGTCTTTTTCTTTTTAAATTATATTGTCATGAACCTTAACATTTAATATGCTAATTGAGGTTTAAAGAGTCTGAGATGTAGCTCTTGCATTTTTTGCATTTTCTCTAAGCATTGCATGTCTGTCCTCGTGGTGATTTTGTTGGGATATACACTCCTGGGAAGACAATGACAGTGCTTTAACGCACAATAAATTCTCCAGACCATCAAACTGTTGCAAATCATCATTTGATGAGTGTATATGAAAGGAAGCATCAAATGTTTGACCTTATCCCATAATTCACCATAATTATCTGCATTAAGGCATGGCAATCCATGCCTTAATGCAGATAATTCGTAAGCTGGAGAAGAAATGGCATTTTACTAATTTAGAAACTTTGTTGCTCTCCATAAAGCTAGGACATCTTACTATTTATAACTGTTGTAAAAGTAAAACAGTAAAAGTTTATCACACCGTCCACATCAGCCTATGCTCACTGGACCTGTAACCTCTCATCCACCATCCACACTGCTCTGCCTTTGTCAGAACCCTCCTTAGCTCTTCTCCTCAGGTCAAAAACCTGTCCAGCTCACCTGCTTTGCTCTGGCTATGGTTCCCCTGTTGTTATGCATAGGCAGCAGCCCACTCCTCCACCTTGGCTCAAAATCACTTCCACAACCAATTCAGGCTTCCATTAATAGAAGATATTTTACAATAATTTCAATTAAAATTAACAATAGTTGAATGATGCACATGACTATGGCTGTGATGCTACTTCATTCAGTTACATCCCCTAACTTACATCACATATGGGTAAAACAAAGGGTCTCATTTCATAAAGACAAACGCGTGGTAGATAATAACAGTTTAATTACATGTTAGATTTTTATTTCTCTCATCAGTTCTGTATGTTATCATGCAGATAAAGGAATCCTTCAGTTCTGATTCTGAGTGAAATTAATTATCTTTGATTGAACTTTGAAGGCTTAACTTTCAGTGGGAATCCCAAACATAAAGATCTGTCAGGTTCTGGAGACTCGACTGCAAAATTCCATCAGCCACCTGAGTTCCTTGGTCTCCACCCCTGGGCGGAGCCATCATCCCTGCTGCAGTCCTGCACACCTGAGACTGATTCAGGGCAATCAGGTTGAGGATTTAAGGCCCCCTCAGACTCTCCTTCACCGTTTGTCAACGACCTCACGTTGGTATTGACTCTACGGCTTTTTACGCTCTTGCCACTTTTTCCTTGTTAACTTTGGTTTCATGCGCTTCAGATTCCCTGGACCTTCTTTGCTATCACCCTCAACCTCAGCTCTCCGTGGATCATCTTCATATTCAGGAATAATACAAGGACCCTCACCTGCCTGCCCTCCAGCCTCACTCACCACCTTGGACACAGCGGAACTCAGGTCTGCCAGCCTCTCCACTACTCCCCTGGACTATCGCTGCCTCTCCCTCAAAGCGAGGTTCACGTCGGTCACCAGTAAGCGCTATCAGTCAGTTTCACCTCTGCTTGGATACCCTGCACCTGCCGCCTTCTTAACCCTGCCACATATTCACTTATTGACTAAATAATAAACACTGCAAAACGTTGAGCCGTCTCTGTTGTGGTTATCTGCAATCGAGTCTGATCTAGCTATCGGCCCGTGGCCATTGTGACAAGATCTTAGTTATGTCAAGCTTAGCCTCCACTTTACAAGGCTTGTTCTTCCATGTAACCTCTGCATTGTGGTTAGAAATGCTCGTATCTGACATGCCTCTTTAATGAGCTTCCATAAAACACTATAAAAACGAAAGCACCTGGTGTGATGGAGTAACTGAGAGAGCATGTTATGAGGCTGACAGTGCTCTTGATCACTTTCAGTTTTCACCTCATACATTTTCAGTACTCAGACAATGAAAGGCAAGGAGATGTATGACTTCTGCCAGACATAACTGTTTCTGTTTTCTGGGTGATTTTCTGCTTTGCTGCTTGCAGAGAGGCACTTGTCCTTGGAGCAGCATAATTTGACAAATGTAATAGAACGCTTATAAAAGTCCTTTCATTTTTTTCATTTCTACCAGACATCCTTCACTGAGCACTTAAAGAGTTTACCTTTAGTACACTGACACCAACTCCCAACCTTCTGTTTCTTTCATCCCCCATTATTTATGGTTACCTTTACATCTGTAATTATAATAGCAGATTTTATGTAACTGTGTGTTTTAACCTTCAGAATATGCAGCAAATCCTCACATCTTACCAAAAAACTAACTTAATTGGTTTTCAAATTAGCTACATATTAAAAAATTAATGGCATTTGCATCTTTTCATTTACTACTTTACTACTAATTAAGTAATCTTAAGGGCAGCTTTTAATGTAAGACTTGTTGTTTTCTATTTCATATAGCTTTGGGCAAAGGCTGCACCATTTATTGGCTCATTTTTCCTGTATATAGAAAATAAATCTTCCTCTGTGAAGGAAAACAGTAAATAGGAGATAAAGTTCCCATGGATGGACTCTTAGATGTGATGAAGTGCGTAAAAATGACTCCATGTTTTCTTTATTTGCTTGCTATGTGATCTGACCTGTGGTGCTGCTCTCTGTGGAGTGGATCACGACTGCTACACTTGACCCAACATAACCGTGAGCATAGATAACAAGTGGGAAGAACCTGTTAACTAATCCTACTGAGTTAGCCACTTATCAAAACTACTTTTATTTGATTTTTATATTATTTTCATCCTACATGAAGAAGACATAGCTTGACGCCTTGTGTACTAGCATCATGGGAATAAATCAGAAGTAAATAATCTGTAAATAAACCAGGTAGGACTCCACAGCTCCATCATTCTGTCACTCATTGAACAGCCAATTAAAAGATCAATAGAGATCTCAAGATGAACTAAAATCATTTGATGAATTAGTGCCTTTTGCTATTGGAGTCTACAGATAACTGACTAGGTTAACATAACACCAGTTCTAGCACCAGCATTTCAAACTCCTCACCTTAAAATCAGTAGAAACAAATGAAAATCAGATGGGTGAAACTCTCGCCAGAGGAACAGCAGCAGAGGATTGAAGCTATTTATTGTGATCAGCCCGGGCATTTTGGTGTTTCTTGTCTAATGTGGCCAAAAGCTTCAGTGGCCTCCAGTGGGAATACTGGTGAGTGAGTCACAGCTAAAATCACTTGTACATATATTATTACCTTTTACTCTGTATTTTGTCATATGGTCTTAGTTTATTTCACCAGTTTGGAGAGAATTTTGTGACGCAAAATGCAAAACAGCAAAATTCAGCTTACTTTGAAGTTTCCACCCACAATCCGTTTGACAAACAGAGTGAATAAAGAGCTACATGCAACCCTTATGCTATTTCGTGTCATCTTGTCCTGCCTCTTGAAGCTCCCATCTGCCCTGGATATAATATGCACATAATACCTTAACTTCATCTTCAACTAGTCTTTCGTCTTTTGAATCCACTATACGTTTCCAGCCTCCAGTGTTCCCAGTCCAAGGAGAAGAAGTGGTTGTTCCTTTAGCTCAGCCTAAGGCAATCCTTCTTAGAACTGCAGACCAGAATTGCCATTTGGCTGACAGGCAAAGGACCCCAGCCGCACGACACACCCGTGGGAGATCTGCCTCTCTTCAAAAACTATTCCTTTGAATGAATTGACCCACACAATCAATGTGCTTTTTGCCTTAAATCTTATGTTTCCATGAAGATACATTAGGTAAAGTAATTATTAAATGCATCGACATTTTTCTCATTAAATATATTTCTAGATTAGATAAGATTAATGTCTCCCTTGAGAAAAATTACTTTGGACAAGCGAGGGAAACCTGGCAAAGTAAAATTTTCATCATATGCAGGTAACAACCGAAATAATCCACTTATACAAAGAAATCGAAACAGTCCATAAATGAAGTTATGTCTAATAAAGTGGAATGACATAGAGAATAGGTATTCAACACATGAGAATAAGAGGTGCAAAAAGCCACTATCAGCCAGTCTACTTGTCTCATAGGATCCTGCATGTGTCTACAACTCACTTTGGGAGATTGGCTTGCGCTGCTACTGTCTGTTATATTATTGTCACCATCATGGTTGTAGCACTGCTTTATTAATTCCAAGGTCTTATACATTTTGTCCTTTAGTTTACGATTCTTGTTTGTTCTCTAGCTGTTTGCCTGAAGCTGGTGTGAAACTTCCAAGTTGACTTACCTGCATTTCTCCAAGGAGTTTGACAAAAACATCCATTTTAACATGCCCGAGACCAACAGCCTGCCACTGTAATTACAAAAACAAGGGCTGGGTGTGGCTCAGATGGTAGAACGGGGCATCCAGTGATTGGAAGATTGGTGGTTCGCTCTCCAGCTGCTCTAGTCTGCATCCCAAAAATTGCTGGTCAAAATACTAACCCCAAGTTGTGTCCTCAGAGTATGAATGTTAGATAGAAAGCACTTAAAGGCGTTAAAAAAGGCTTGTGTGAATGAGTGATGTTGTATCAAGTGTTCAAGGATGGTAGAAAGCGTCTGTGAAGGTTCTCAGTCATCCAGGTCATCGTAGTCAAAGGAACTTGCAAAGAAAAGCGTCTGGACTTCTTTAAGTTACTTGAAGACGTTTCACCTCTCATCCGAGAGGCTTCTTCAGTTCTAAGGTCAAATGGTGGAGAGTCCCAGATATAAACCTGGTGGGAGTGTCCCCCCACAGAGGGACAAAAGGACCCCCTGATGATCCTCTAATCGCCTGAGCCAAGGTGTGGAACTGGGTGTGGGTCCCAATCAGCCAGAGTTTCGGGTGAGTTCGTTGTGAAACCTGGCCCCACCTTATCATGCGAATTCCTGAGGTCAGATGGCCCAGGGTGTGAGTGGGCGTTAAGGCGTCTGGGAAGGGATAGTGGTAGAAAGCACTGTGTAAGAATCAATTCTTTTAACTCGCCTGTCCATGCTTTCCACTAAATGTCTGTGAAGGTTCTCAGTCATCCAGGTCACGTCTTCAAGCAGCTTAAAGAAGTCCAGATGCTTTTCTTTCCAATCTCCTTAGTCTCCACTAAATCATTTGTTAATCACCTCTCTCCTTGTTGCCCCTTCATATCATCTTTTCAGGAAAACAACAAGTAAGGCCCCTGAAACATACTGCAAACTTTGAAAGCTCTTTCCAGTTTTATCTTGGCCACTCTTGATGTTTCTTCTCCTCTTCGATACAAACTTCAGCCCCACTTACTTCCTCCCGAGCCACTGACCAGTTTAATGAGTACTTCATCTTTCAATAAAACCAATTTTAAACTACTAGTGGTAGTGTGAGTGTACGCTTTGGGTCCAGATTGCAGTTCAAGATGACAAGATTTAAGGTAAATTTGAAACATTTGAGCCAAATTTGGCCCGTCCAACATTTGTTGTATCCTAACTCAAGAATGGCTAATCTCTGGGACACATCTAGCCCACGCTGTTCTAAAGTGTTTGGTCTGTCTTTCGGCTTTTGGTTCTGTTTGGTGCCAAAACTGAGCTTAAAATAACTTCATCAACTTAGTCTGATTAAACCTCTGAGGTCTAAATCATCTGTGATTACCCTAACCAGTGTTGGGCAAGTTACTTTGAAAAAGTAATTAATTATAGTTACCAGTTACTTCTTCAAAAAAGTTAGTAACTGAGTTAGTAACTGAGTTACAAGACTTTAAAAGTAATTAATTACTTGAAAAGTAACTATTGCGTTACTTTAAAAACATTTTTTAACCCTCTGGGGTCCAGGGTATAATTGGCCATTTTAACCACTTTTGATGTTCCCTCTACATTTCACCTTTTAAAAACTGTTTATTTGCCTTGTTTGGTATCATTGTTTTCAGCACAACCTCACGTGTCTGAATTTACAGTTATGTTTTCATTTTGACTGTATTAACACAATTGATCTAAAATCAGACAAAAAACATAAAATCCTAGTAGAAAAAGTAATATTTTTACTGTAACAACCACAAACATGTTTATTATAAATTGTCAATTTTAAAATCCTGTGCGCAAGTTTTGCAAACAACAAAGTTATTTGCAGCCATTTACCTTTTACCCTTTCTTTAAATAACCATTTCAAACTATTTACAGAACAATCAGCTGCTCTGCATTCAATAAGATGCCACACAAATTATTTGTGCCACTCCAACCCCCCCCCCCCCCCCCATTGTTCTCATTGTTCTGACACACAACACAAAACTATCCACAACACTACACACTAACTACACAAGACAACACATTAACTACACATTTCAAACAGGCTAAACATCACAAATCTCTCTCATCTCAAAACTCGCTCTCTCTCTTTTTCTGCTCTTTCTTTCTCTCTCTCTCCATCACTCCTAACCCCCCCCCCCCTTCCTAAACAACCAAATGTCATGTTGCCATATCATTTTTTGATTGGTCGACATGGTGCATTTTTCCACCAACACGAACGGGCTGTTTTTTGTTTTGTTTTGTTTTTTTGCTCATAAGCAGAGAGTGCTCGCTGCGCTGTCCTTAGACAGTAAACGTGACGAAACTATTGAGGAAAAAACACACGTATATAATCTTTATCATAACTCTGGTTTTACGAGGCCTATCAACACAATTTAAAAACTTGCATATATCACCTTGTTGCTTTGTCATCTTTAAGTGGTCATGTGATTGGCTTACCATGACTTCCTCAGTCAAACAGCAGCACTCATGCAATTGTTTCCCCTGACCTCCAGGTGTTGTGCCAAAAAGTGATTTGTCTACCAGAAAGTCATTGCCACCGGCGGGAGCGCACACAGCTGCTTAAAGCTGTAGTGCCCAGATCACTTACAGCTACTTCCGTGCAACTGATATAAGGTGCGGTAAGCTGAACACAGCTTCAACCGTCTGTTTGTTGAAAAATAATAACACGACTGCACCGCATTTTCTTGTTAGTAATGGTAATGGCGTTGTAACGATATGAATAGTAATTAGTTAGATTACTCGTTACTGAAAAACGTAACGCCGTTAGTAACGCCGTTACTTGTAACGCTGTTATTCCCATCACTGACCCTAACCTTAGGCTATTAGGACATGCAATATTTTTTTTCTTTTCAAAAATTGTTCTCCCAGTTTTTTTTTTCAATCAGGGTATAAAAACAATAATCATTCTAAGTTAAAAATATCAAAAACTAAGCCTTAAATGCAGTGTAGTGAAATGTGCAGTGTTGTATGTTGGGGCTGTGGTGCATTGTTGTTCTACTGTAGCTGCTCTAAAGTTATCTACCAAAACACAAATAGCACTTCTCTATGCACAACATTAGTAGTCAAATTATGACCAATTGAGTGGGTTCTTGAAGTGCAATGGTTCAAACCCGTTATTATTAAGTATCATACAGGTCGGCTGGTCTTGTTTGGTTATTTTGGCTGTAAATTTCCAAAATAATTCTCACCTTTTAGGAACCATTTGAATTTTCCCTTCAACCCACACTGGTTGAGGGGCTACAGTAATGGGAAGTGCACATGGTAAAATCTAGATGGAGCTGATTTTTTTTTCCCTCTGTTCAGACAGCAGTATCTTGTGAATGCTCTGTGCAGCCACAATACAAATATGTCCATGAAGCTCATCTTCTTTTCTTCCCAAGACCATTAGAATTTTGTCACGAACAGTAACAGAGTTACAGTCATTTTAAAATAGTTTGTAAAACAGGTCTGCCACCAGGGCACCAGCACTATATCTAAACCATGTGATTTACACATGTTTAACCATATCTAACCCTAACCCCGTTCAGGCTGTATTAGAAGTAATGAATCCAAAATCGAGCAGCAGAAAGCACCTTGTTTAACACATAATTTTGTCACAGATTCAATGATTAGGAGTTATTTCACTTCACGCAGACAAACATTCTGCCAGTGTGGTAATTAGATCATTCTCAGCCCTCCTTCACATAATGGTGTCACAGTGAGAAAACTGATTCCTGTGCGCAGAGCTCTTGTTTGCTCTTAAAAACACCCTACTAATTTCACAACAGTTTAGGGCATCACCTGGCAATTTCAGACCAAAAGTCCTGCTGCTGCATATAGTGAGACTTATACACTTCCATATCACCCGAAGTGTCTATACTATGCTGGACATTTTTGTGTTCCATCACACTGTCGGCAGGTGAAGGCAGGGGTGGGAATTGGGAAAAGTCAGACAGAAGGTGAGATGAGATTTAGAAGCTGCATTTTCACGTAGACGCCTTACCTTTTTTCCCTCTCTCTCTCTAGTCTCACACTGTCTATTGTTTGAGTGGCAATATAGTCAATTTGGTCCACTTTACTTATGTTTCACACAGGCATACACACAGACGCCACTCCCACCCACACGCCGACGCTAGCACGCACACATACAGATGAGGCTGAGTCTCCTTTCGCTGCCTGCTCTCAAAGCCCTTGGCACTGCTTGTTTACCCTTCACTGTGACAGCTGTGAGTGTGTGTGTGTGAGTGTGTGTGTCGATCTGAGGAAGGAGATATTGCGTGTCAAGTGCTCTCCAGGGCTAAACTATCATTTCTGAGTGTTATCACACCATCCTACTTCCCAGGGGCTGGCTGTCTTTCTTTCCGTCTCTCTCTATAATACATACACACACTTTGCCTCTTTCTCCCTCTCTCTTTCTCTCTCTCTTACACACACACACACACACACACACACACACGCGCACACACACTCAGGAGGAGCTCCAGACAGTGTTAGCCCAGTGAGGCGTGCAGTCAAAGAGGAGAGAAGAGACTGGAGTAAGTTGACCAGTTGGTGAGAGCACACACAGACTCACACACAAACACACACACGTTTTTCAGACTGGAAAAATCAGTCATGCAATGGTCCCATTCAGACACGCAGCACTGCAAGACCTTTCTGACCTGCAACTATCACGCAGAGAACAAGTTCAACTGTCAGACCACTGAAGTCTGTGGCTCTGTAATGTATGGCATTCACCACATACAGACAGTATAAATAGGATGAGTTCCACCACAGTTCATACTGCGGTGCATTCTGAAGAACTCAGCAAGAGTTCAGCTCGAGGTTTGAAGGCAGATATATTTTCTAGAAGTCGACTTTGGATTGTCAACGATTTCTTTACTCATACTAGTCTGAATATTTTCAAACAGTGCAGTCCTTCCTGTTTCTGACATCCTTTGGTGATAAAAGCAGAAACAGCAGCAGTGCATCAAAGACACGTTCTCTCAAGACAAACAACACTGTGTGTGATTTTAGAAAATCCTCAAACTTACAGATTCAAACAGGAAGAAGAGAAAGTGGAGCGATAATCATCATCAGAACCTCCCTCAGTCAGTGTTGCTTTCTGTTATTTATGACCTTGTGAAAAGCCAAAAATGCTCCCCAGTTCACTCATTAAATCTTGAAGCTCAGGTTGAAGTTTTTATTTCTATTAATTTAAGCATTTCATCGTTAGAAAATAATTTCACTATAAACTTTTAGC
This sequence comes from Neolamprologus multifasciatus, assembly GCF_963576455.1. Classification (NCBI taxonomy): domain Eukaryota; kingdom Metazoa; phylum Chordata; class Actinopteri; order Cichliformes; family Cichlidae; genus Neolamprologus; species Neolamprologus multifasciatus. Next base: position 34,315,861 of record NC_140443.1, on the reverse strand, counting down.
ATATTGCAATTAAGCAGTCTGACCAAAAAACAATAAAAAATTAAATAAATAAATCTGAGCTTTGTTCCCCCCTTGGATCGGCTTTCAGGCTTTTGAAAATCTAGCTTGTGCAGGTGTTCTACAAATGCAGACGTGCTTGCACATCCCCTCAGATGGTAGTTAGCCTAATTCAGTTGTGGAAAAAGTTGCTATTCCAGCATTGGCAACAACTGCCTACACTGCACATTTGTGCCGACTCTCTTTTTGAGTCTGCACAAATAAAAGCACAAAAATAGAATCTGAAAGAGAAAAAAGGAAAATACCCATATATGGAACAAATGTACTTCTGCTCTTTTAAAATAGGCAGTTCTGTGCTGTGGCAGGTTATCTCACTTGTATAGGATGTGGGAGAAATAAAAATTGAGAATATGACCCTGGCTCGGATTGAGATTGATTCTGGCCAAACACGTGGATCAGAACAGTTTTACAATTGTGAGTTTATGGGGTGCTTCTACTTAGCAGTTGTGTGTACTGAGAGCAGTCTGAGGGTAAATACTGAGCCTACGATCCCAAAGGGTTTTGGGTTGTTGCTGGAACAAGTCTGATTTCATTGCAACTTACAGACCTTAAAGGATCTGCTGCTTAGATCGGCCACAAGGCATCATTAGAAATGTTGTTGAGCCCATGGGTGGGTCAGAACCATTTTAACTCGGACCTCAAGCTGAATACTTTTTATTTATGTAACTCAGTATTACAAATCACAAGGCTCCAGAGCATGCTATGCAATATACTCCCTGCCCTTCATCTGGATGCAGAAAATCTCAGAAAGAGCAACTCATCAAATTTTCATAATAAATTAGTCCATCTTCGATCTGCACATCGACTAGTTCTATCTTTTCCAAGTGACCCGACATTATGCGATGGCCCCCACTGTGCATGGCAGAGATTCCTCCCCCGTTGAGTCACCAGCTGCTTCCTTTTCACCTGTCAGGAGTTTCACAAACTGAGGTTGATGCCAGCAGGATCCCGCACATGCTTGCCACCAATGAGCCACTAATGTTTAATGAAATTTGATTGGAAACAATAAAGATGCAAACACTTTAGCTACTGTCGATTATTTAGTAACCTTTTCACACACACACATTCATGCTATGGCTTAACTATAAATCACACAATCAGTCTGATGGATGAATCTGAGGAAATTTAGGGTTCAATGTCTTACCCAGGAAAAATGTTGACATGTGGGCAGCAGGACGTCCCAACAGGTAGACAACCCACTCTGCCTCAGCTACTAAGTGCTACATATATAATAAAAATGTTTGGCATAGTACACACAACTGTCTAATGTCGCTGGTGCTAAACTTAACCCTAACTATATGGCTAATCTTGAAAAGATCACTGGTCCGAGCCAATGACAATGTATATGTCCAGTGGCGGTCCTAGCCTGTTTGGCACCCCGGGCGAACACTCCCACTTTGTTTTATTTTGCGAGTTGGTTATTAGATGCTGCTCCAGCCAGCCAGAGAATCCCCCGCCGCCCCGCCCTCTCCTCCCTGTAGCAGGCGCACCTCGCAAACGGAGGGCGCCCTTACTCCCAGCAAATGCGCGATAGAAAACTGATCGGTGCCTATGCCATTCCCAATATGCGCTGGCATGACGTCGGGGCAGCATGAGTATGAGCAATTTTTTATTTTTATTTATTTTTGCCGATGCCCGTGATGCCGCCCCCCACCACGATGCCGCCCCGGGCAACCGCCCGTGTCGCCCGTATCAAAAACCGCTACTGTATATGTCAGAAGATTAATCAGTAGTTAGTCTAAAATTAATATATAAAATTATTTCCAACAGTCTAGGCCTACCCTCTGGTACCTGTGCTTTTCAATGACATGGTAAAAGGAATTTGTGGCCCTCTGGAGCCTGCTGGGCTTACCATCTGTTGCAGTAGCGTATCGCATCACGTGATGATGGCATGAGTACGGCTAATGTTTCTCAAAGAGTTAACAGCAAGCATGAAGCCCATGCCAATAGAAAAAAATATAAGTGATTAACTTTATGTTATCAGCTCAACAGTCTGCCCATTGTTCTGTGGTAAGAAGGCCTAATCCTGCTCTTAGCAGTCTGGAGAAGAGATGGAGGCTTTTGTGTTTTTCTATCCTGCTGGGTTTCTGAGCTTGATGAGTTTGCCCTTCGCATGTCTGGAACTTTCCCTTTCACTGACAACGGCTCATCTGTGGCATGCAGGACTGGAATGATGCAAACATACGTGCACCCAAATGCCCTTATAAAGTTACCATCTCTGCAGAGCGGATCAAGAGTGAATGTGGAATCCCTTTAGAAAGAAAGTGTATCTTGTTGCAGAAAACAACCAGGCATTCTGCTCAGCCTCAGACTGCCGCAGAGAAGCACAGATGCCACTGTTTGTCCAGGGACTGTGCACGTACGCGTGTGTGTGTATGTGTTTGTTTGCAATTGCTCGTGAGTGCACAGATGCCTCTATTTGAAGTGTCCTTGAAATGTGTCCCTGACCACCAATTAGCACTACCTTATTTGCCCACTGCAATGCCGCCCCAATTAGCATCAAACCAATACCTGTTATGACCTGCCGCGAACTGCTATGAGCTACTGTCACACCTCTGCTCCTCCACTTAAGGCATCAAGACCCCAGGTCATCGTTGGTAAATGGCTGCCACCAGGCATTTAATTAAAGTGCTGTTACAGCTAATAGAATGGCTACCACTCTTATTTGTGGAAATAAAACAATGTCCGAATTTGTTTTTTGTTTATTTCGCAATTGTAGTGTGGGGGACTAAAACTGGTCTCTTCCTTTTCATTTATTAGCTCTTCAGTCCTTCCAACTCTGTCTGACACTCCACTAATAAGATTCTGTGGAAATCTGAAACGCTGCAATTACCCAAAAGATTTGAAGTTGGGCTGAGACTGCTGATTATGAATATTTTAGGTCATTTTCTCGTGTGTAACAACTTTAAATCTTTACATTGCAGCTGCCATGACTTGAGCATTATAAAATGTGCTGCTGGTAACATGAACCTCATAAAGGTAGGTGGTGTAGTGATGGTAAATTTGATTCTTTTTACTGAATCGAGTTTTAATGAGTCACTCACCAAAGTGAATCGGGTTTTTTGAGTCATTTGATTCACTGAGTCAGTTGACCAGAGAGTGCAAAAAATTTACATTTTCACTCAAACTTAATTTGTTTCTCTTTTCATGTAAATCCCACTGCTAAGATGAATGATTCTAAAAAAACAACAACTATTTTATAGAGCAAAAAAGAGCAAAAACATTTCTAAAATTAAGCAATTTCCTATCAAAATTGCTTAATAAACATTTATTTTGTTTATTTGTATTTTATTAGTATTTTCCTTAAATGTGTTGAATATATATTTTCTCATCTAAATGTCCACTGAGCTGTGAGCCAGGGGGCGGTAATGCACCTTAACATTGGTTGCCAACCAAGAAGAAGAAGAAGCTGTGAGCCAGGAGGGAGGGGGTGAGTGAGTGATTCGTTCGCTCGCTCTATGATTCAGCACAGGAGGGAGGGGGTGAGCGAGTCCTGAGTGATTCGCTTACGCTTACGATTCAGCACAGGAGGGAGGGGGTGAGCGAGTCCTGAGTGATTTGCTTACGCTTACGATTCAGCACATGAAGGGAGGGGGTGAGTAGCTCAAATGTGCTGTTAGCATGTTAGCAGAGCGATGCTACTGTGAACCGAGGAGCTATTTTCTTGATGTGAGCTTCTACTCAGGGTTTTTTCTTCCAGTTCAGAGCAGAAATGCTTTTGTTAAGAAACTGGCTGTTGTTTTTTCCCCCCCACAATTTTAATTATAAGCTAGATATATTTCTACTAAGCAAATTAGTTTGCTAACAGAAACAGGGATGAGTCAGTGAGTCAGTTGGGCTTGTGAATCATGATTCATGAGTCAGTAAAGTGATTCTCGCGTATTGAACGATTCGTTCACGAATCGAACATCACTAAGGTGGTGCATGTTATTAGCAACTACTTCCAAATACACTATCCCTGAACTCCTCCTAGCTAAGAGCCACTCAGCATTAATATTAATAAAAAAATAACAACCACAGCAAATATCCTTGGTAACAATTGACCAAATATGTATTTTAGTAGTAACTTACACTCAGTTAAATGTTTTAATAAGTGCTGCAGAAGGTTCTGTAATGACTTTTAACTTGACAAGGCCAGATCATGACTGAGGCTACGCCCACACGTACCCGGGTATTTTTGAAAACGCAGATTTTTCTATGCATTTGCACCTTTCGTCCACACGTAAACGGCGTTTTTGGTCACTGAAAACTAGTGATGGTAAATTTGATTCTTTTTACTGAATCGAGTTTTAATGAGTCACTCACCAAAGTGAATCGGATTTTTTGAGTCATTTGATTCACTGAGTCAGTTGACCAGAGAGTGCAAAAAATTTACATTTTCACTCAAACTTAATTTGTTTCTCTTTTCATGTAAATCCCACTGCTAAGATGAATGATTCTAAAAAAACAACAACTATTTTATAGAGCAAAAAAGAGCAAAAACATTTCTAAAATTAAGCAATTTCCTATCAAAATTGCTTAATAAACATTTATTTTGTTTATTTGTATTTTATTAGTATTTTCCTTAAATGTGTTAAATATATATTTTCTCATCTAAATGTCCACTGAGCTGTGAGCCAGGGGGCGGTAATGCACCTTAACATTGGTTGCCAACCAAGAAGAAGAAGAAGCTGTGAGCCAGGAGGGAGGGGGTGAGTGAGTGATTCGTTCGCTCGCTCTATGATTCAGCACAGGAGGGAGGGGGTGAGCGAGTCCTGAGTGATTCGCTTACGCTTACGATTCAGCACAGGAGGGAGGGGGTTAGTGAGTCCTGAGTGATTCGTTCGCTCTATGATTCAGCACAGGAGGTAGGGGGTGAGCGAGTCCTGAGTGATTCGCTTACGCTTACGATTCAGCACAGGAGGGAGGGGGTGAGTGAGTGAGTGAGTGATTCGTTCGCTCGCTCTATGATTCAGCACAGGAGGGAGGGGGTGAGCGAGTCCTGAGTGATTCGCTTACGCTTACGATTCAGCACAGGAGGGAGGGGGTTAGTGAGTCCTGAGTGATTCGTTCGCTCTATGATTCAGCACAGGAGGTAGGGGGTTAGTGAGTCCTGAGTGATTCGTTCGCTCTATGATTCAGCACAGGAGGGAGGGGGTGAGCGAGTCCTGAGTGATTTGCTTATGCTTACGATTCAGCACAGGAAGGGAGGGGGTGAGTAGCTCAAATGTGCTGTTAGCATGTTAGCAGAGCGATGCTACTGTGAACCGAGGAGCTATTTTCTTGATGTGAGCTTCTACTCAGGGTTTTTTCTTCCAGTTCAGAGCAGAAATGCTTTTGTTAAGAAACTGGCTGTTGTTTTTTCCCCCCCACAATTTTAATTATAAGCTAGATATATTTCTACTAAGCGAATTAGTTTGCTAACAGAAACAGGGATGAGTCAGTGAGTCGGTTGGGATTGTGAATCATGATTCACGAGTCAGTAAAGTGATTCTCGAGTATTGAACGATTCGTTCACGAATCGAACATCACTACTGAAAACTGAGTTTTTTAAAACTCCGGCCTGGGTGGATATTTTTGAAAACTCCGTTTTTGCATTTACGTGTGGACGAGAAAAACGGAGAAAACGCAGCGTCAAAGGTGTGCGACTTTTTTGACGTCACACTGTGCGCCATGTTATTGTTTCGGTGAAATGAATTTCTACAATACTGTTACTGTTAATTGTCTCTGCAGTGTTTAAATGCTTACATATACACACACAGTTACTGTCCCTCCACACATACGACTCGGTTCTGTTTCTATGCCCCAGCTTTGTTTACTTTTTCCCACCGAGACTTCTAGACTTCTGATTGGCCAACATTTCTGCACGGTTAGGAATATAGTGCCACCTGTTGCTTTGGCATGTTCCTAGCAGCGTTTTCCTTCATTTCTGCCTTTACGTGTGGACGGGATTATTTTTTAAAATGAAATCAATTTTTTCAAAAATACCCATGTATGTGTGGACGTAGCCTGAGTAGTAGTACAACAGTACAAGTAGTACAAGTACAAGTAGTTTCTCTTTACCTGCATAAGGAAGTGCAGGGAAGTGCAGAAGTGCATAAAGGATTTGTTTGAAAGCATCCACTGGATTGACCAGTACTCAGAACAGTGGGAACGTTTAAGGAACTCGGTGACTATCTAAGAATGAGAATTGTAAATTTACACATGGAGAAACTTCTAAACAACTGCAGATACCAAAATTATCAGTGTACCACTATATGCAAATACAGATTTTTTTGGATACCTGACCTCTAAGACTATTCTGCTGGAAGTTTCTTCTTGTTAAAAGGGAGTTTTATCTTTGCTCATAGGGAGTAACATGGTTGTTAGGGTTTTCTCTCTTTTCTTTGTATTATTGGAGGGTCTTTAACTTACATTATAAAAGCACGTTGAGTCAACCTTGAGGAATTTAGTGCTAGATAAATAAAACTGAACTGAATGGAATACTTTGCCGGTACCAACCAAGAAAGAAGCCTCACCCCAAATCAACACCTTCAAACTTGACTGAAATTTGCATTTGCCCACATGAACAAGCCACATGGCTTCTGGAGAAAAGATTTATGGTTGGACAAGACAAAGTTTTTTTCTTTATTTTTTAATAATTACAATTGTATGCTGTGCAATCATTTCATGCTGGAACAAAAACAAAACACAAATAAACAAAAAAAAAAACTGTTCAAACAATCATTGAAAGTCCAAATTGCCATGGCATTTATGGTCATGATCAGGTCTATTAACACATAGTGAGTGAGAAAGGTGACTGGAGAAGAAATACTCAATGCATCATGGGAATCCCCCGGCAGCCTACGTCTATTGCAGCATAATTAAGGGAGGATTCAGGGTCACCTGGTCCAGCCCTAACTATATGCTTTAGCAAAAAGGAAAGTTTGAAGCCTAATCTTGAAAGTAGAGATAGTGTCTGTCTCCTGAATCCAAACTGGAAGCTGGTTCCACAGAAGAGGGGCCTGAAAACTGAAGGCTCTGCCTCCCATTCTTCTTTTAAATACTCTAGGAACAACAAGTAGGCCTGCAGAGCGAGAGCGAAGTGCTCTTGACGGTGACTACTAGTCTTTTGTCAGCTGCTCAGAAACACAACTGTGAACCCATTAACCACATTACTTTAAAAGGTGAAAATATTTGAGTGCTGTGGCTACAGCACTGAAAACACTTGTAGCTATTAAAGCTGGGACATATTTGATCATAGACACGTTTTATTTTTACCATTTTCCCTCAACAAGGTAGCGATTCTCCCAGTTTCCAATCATCCAAACACTGACTGTGTAACTAAGATCTGATACCTACAGTCTTCTTGGAGGTAACCAACACAGAGACTGTGAACATGGACTGTTCCACTCTTTGACCCTGACCTTCAGTGAGTACAGATCATTTAAAAGAAAAAAAGAAATAAAACACACACGTGCGCACACACACGTACTTTTTATTACAACTATGTAAATAAATCTAACTTTTAGTTTGGGCATAGAGCAGAATCCCAAATGAAGCATGAAGATAGAAACTGGATCCCCCAGAGTGTTGGTAGTTGAGCAGATTAATGACTGATAGGTCTTGTCTACAGAAGCTTGTCCAGATCTGTGGGATTTAGGAATAAGAGTTTAACATCATTTATAAACATTATTATGAATATAAAAGGTGCGGCAAATAGTTGTTATAGTTAGGAAATGTATGGAGGTTGATGTAATGTACTCGAAGTGACGGAAACACAGCTCTGTATGCCTGTGCTGTGTATATGTATTCATTCCTCACTGTATAGGAGAGCATATTTCATTCATGAACATTCCCTCATCTCTGTGCTGGAAGTAGCCACACACACACACACTGAAATGCATTTTAAACTGATGAATACATGAAAGGCAGCGGAAGCAGAGCTGTAGGGGGAAAAAGTTGTATAAAGGTGTTTAGTAAGATGTAATCCTCCATGTGTCAGGCCTCTCCTTGGTCTCTGTGTGCTTGTTTCTGTGTGTTTAAATCACTCATTAACACAGTGTCACCTCTGAGGCTGGATTCCTTGTCATGATGTTGTGTTTCCAAGCCAGACAGATATGAAAAAGCACACAGATCTCGGCCAGTGCGTGTGCTACACCATCGATCCAGATTAGACAGGTTGAACTGATTTTTTGATTTTATTCTGAACATATAGCATTTTTCGTTCGACACTCCTGTCTTATATCAATGACCTTGCCCTGGTTTGTATGTCTGTAATTGCACCTTGTTTTATTCCACTACCAGAGTTTTATTTTGATTTCCTATGAATTAAAAAAAAGATTATCCTTTCGGGGTGGCTTTGGCTCAGGAGGTACAGCAGTTCATGTACCAACTGAAAGGTTAGTAGTTTGATTCCTGCTCCAGTCAATCCTGAGTTTCTCCCAAATGCATTCACTGAAGTGTGAAAGTTAGACAGAAAGAAATATAGACAGACACCTGGGTGAATGAGACGTGTTGTGTAAAAGAAATGATGCAACAAACTGTAATATACTGTGTACTCTGACACTTTCTATGACAACCAGCATCTGTAATCTTGTTAGGATTTTGAGCTACAGTGGGTCGTCTGTTAGATTGGACCACTCGCATCATTGAGCCTTGGGTGCCCATTATCTTATCACTGATTCACCACTGATCCTTCCTTGGACCACCTTTTATAGCTGCTTTTAGACACTGACCACTGCAGACCCAGAACACCCCTACAGGAGCTGTAGTTCGGAAGAGCCTCTGACCCAGTCTACCCATCCCAATTTGGCTCTTGTCAAATTCACTGAAATCATCACCATTTCCCCTTTTTTCTGTTTCTAACACATCAAGTTACAAGACAAAATCCTCACTTGCTCCCTAATATATCCTTGGTGTTCGCTTGCTCTGTGGTAGAGTATCACTTCCTGTTCCTGCTCAAACACAGTGGTGTTTCTGAGTAGCTTATTTGCTTAGCAGTTTAATTAACAACTTTTAAATACATTCTTTTTTCAGAGTATAATCTTCACGTGCTTCATCCGAAGCACACTTTCTGTGTACTCACTACCTAATTTATAGCCAAAGTATTCACTCACTGTCTCTGTACTGTTTCGCTAGCTTAGCTCGTAGCACCATGGCTACTTCACCTGTCCCTCCTGCACTTTCTTGCTCATTGTGTCAGATGTTTGGTTACTCCTCGGCCTCCTTTAGCAGTAATGATATCTGTAACAAATGTAGCATATTTGCAGCTCTGGAGGCCAGGATTACTGAATTGGAGACTCGGCTTTGCACCCTTCTCTCACCCTTAGCTAGCCAGGCCCCTGTAGCTGGTGCAGCCGAAGATAGCGTAGGCCCCACTAGCTGTTCCCCGGCAGATCCCAAGCAGCTGGGGAAAGAGAGCGGCTAATGATGTGATTTGGCGCTATATAAATAAAATTGAATTGAATTGAATTGAATCCCACCCACTAATTTGTGCCGTCATGATGACTTAATCAGTATTAAGTTTTTCCATTAAAAATTACAATTTAAACTCCAAACAATCCATTTCATACTCACACAGTTATTTTATCCAATATCCAACAACAAAAAAAGCATTACCTGTTTGACTTCAATGACTTCAAGTTCTATACAAAGCAAAGCAGATGTTTAGGTCAGCACTGACAATCAGCAGTTTACTTGCTAAATCAAGTATAAGCCTTCAAAGGCTGTTGTGGTTGAACTCTAGTGTTCAGCTGTGTTTTTTGAGGAAGGCAGGAATCCTGCTGATGTTGGTCATTTTTATTTTGGGAGCGATTAGTCTCTCCATTTGCATATTGGTAGCGCCTGATCTCCCTGGCACTCGTTCATTCATCCATATGCAACACATCTGGAGAGGAATAATTTTCTCTCTCTAGCTTCAGGCAGTGAGAAAAGAAACACAACACCTCAAGAATGGTGTGCTGCTTGTGTTTAATATATGAATTATATGCATGAAGCCTTTTTATTTTTTTTACAGTTGATTTGAATTCCAAATGAAGTAGAGGATATGAAAGGAGTGAGTTGACAAGGTCTTTAAAAAAGAAAGCCTTTAAAGTGTTTCTTATTGATCTCCTGGGGTTCAGTGGGGAAGAAAAGGCTAAAAAACACCAACCCCGTCTCATTCCCAGAACGTCAAATACAGTTTTGTCAAAGCTGCTGGTGTCTTGGAGATTTGCACAGGGTGTCCTTTGGTGCCGGTGCCTTAAATACAGTGGCTTCGGTAATACTACAAAAGTCCTGTTTACGATCCTGTTTAAAAATGGAAGACTGCTTTTGAGTCCCATTTGGGACTTAGGCTACGTCCACATGTACACGGGTATTTTTGAAAACGGAGATTTTCCGTTTTCGTTTTAAAAAATAATCCCGTCCACACGTAAAGGCAGAAATGAAGGAAAACGCTGCTAGGAACATGCCAAAGCAACAGGTGGTGATATATTCCTAACCGTGCAGAAATGTTGGCCAATCAGAAGTCTAGAAGCCTCGGTGGGGAAAAAGTAAACAAAGCTGGGGCATAGAAGCAGAACTCGTATGTGTGGAGGGACGGTAACTGTGTGTGTATATGTAAGCATTTAAACACTGCAGAGACAATTAACAGTAACAGTATTGTAGAAATTCATTTAACCGAAACAATAACGTGGCGCACAGTGTGACGTCAAAAAATGCGCACACCTTTGACGCTGCGTTTTCTTCGTTTTTCTCGTCCACACGTAAATGCAAAAACGGAGTTTTAGAAAATCTCCGTTTTCAGTGACCAAAAACACAGTTTACGTGTGGACGAAAGGTGCAAACGCATAGAAAAATCTGCTTTTTCAAAAATACCCGGGTACGTGTGGACATAGCCTTACTTTCACTTTGTTTTCACTTTCTGTTGAGTTTTGTTTTCAGTCACTATTTGGTCTAATTTTGGTATGAAAACGTCTCAGCCAAATTTAGGGAAAGGTCACTGAATAAACACACACATGAATCCAACAGACCAGCAAACCTCCGAAACCTCTTATTCTGTAGAGCTGCTCACACTTGCTGATGATCAGTTACACCTGGTTGCTACTTACTCTGTTACTTCCTTTGGAGTCACTGAGGTTGTACCTACCTGCATAGAGTCCTGTGAAAGCTTCCTCTTTTACATGTCTATACACACTCAGTCTCAGTGAAACGTTGTAGTGGAATAAATATTAAAGTGTTGTAGGGATAAAAACAAAGCACAAAATGTTAATAAGCTTTCTGAGAATACCTATAAAAGTCCCCCAAAGTTTGCCCATCTTTTTAGTCATTGCTTGACTGAATTGTAGGATAGATTTGTCATGGTCCTTGGTCCTGTGTGTGGAATGTGTGATGCGCGGGTAGCCACACCCCCAGGCTGGGCCATCACCGGCACACCTGCTCTCCATCGGGGTGATTACCTGAAGAGCTACTTAACCCGGCGCTGACGGATGCTCCACGCCAGTCCGTTAATCACCTCTCTGTGGTAACTAGACTCCCGCAAAAGCGTTGCATTAATATCTTGTTGGAGCTGCGTTAAATCTTCCTACTTGTGTCTAGGTTTCGATCCGGCGTTCAGCGTCTGCCACCTGCCTGTCCTCCTGCACAATTGGATCACCCGGTGCATCATCTGGCCCGTCCACTACCTCCACAGATTTCCTTCTCACGGACTTCCCTCCCGAGCTCCCACGGTCCCGCTCTAATCGTAAGCCAACTGGTCTAACTCAGTTTTGATTTGTTTCCTCCGCTTCCCGGCTCCCTAGTAATCTTCTCCCCTTTCTGTTGCAGCCTCCCACGGTCCCGATTCCGGCTTCCTCGCATCAAAAAAACCTCGGGTTTTTTAGTTCCTCGTTTTGCTCCTTTGGTTTTCCCGGGTCGCCTTTTGTTGTTATAATAAAGTGTCATTTTCTGCTAGCGCTTGAGTCTGCGTTTGGATCCTTTTGTGCACGCACGCCGCGGCGCATGACAAGACTAGCTCAAAATAAACATCTAGACCCCAAACATACCCCAAATCATTTAGCTCTGTAAGATTAAGTTCATAATATAAGAAAGTAACTTCCAACAAACAGATCAAAAACTAGCCAAATACATTTCATGGTAACAGTGAAGTTCACACTTTAATCTACAGAGATTGTGTCAGGTTGTGTTATTCTCCTTAAATCACCCAGATCTACTTTATCGATATACAGTATCTTTTCCACGCTTATGGTGTTTACGTGTTTGTGAGGCGTTGCGCCATTCGACATGTTCTGTCTCTGAACGCTCTTTTCAGATAGCAGCAGGGGTGCCGTCACATGCTGTGAACACAAAGCACTGGCAAGATCTGCTGTTTAACTGGGACATTCCACACTCTGCTGCTCTAGACAAACACACACAACACTTTGCCTCTTGCTGTCTCTCTCACACACACATGCACACACACGCTCTACAGAAACACACTGATAAACATGCAAACCTTCATTCACCTGCAAACTTGCTCTTACAACATATATGCTGAGATGTGCACACGTTTCACTTTGCACCAAGCCATCTCCTTTGGTGGAAGTGTGTTTGTTATTAATAATATTAAATTAATATCTGGTGGCTACGCACACCAAGTGAAAAAAAAACGCTCTTATCTGGGGGCAACATTTTAAGCTTTCATTAAACTCCTGCCTTGCTCTCCCGGTCTGCATTTAAAATCTGCTTTTGTTGTCGAATATATAAAGCAGAGGCATCACAAAAATGTGTTTGAAATTAAAATGCATGTAACATTAAGAATGGAAAACAGCATGCAGTGAATACAACAGTCTTTCAAGGCTAATTTGTAGATATATGAAACAAAGGAAATTCACAATTATTATAATTACCACACACAATGTAGTTCCTCCATAATTTATTTAACCATTGCTTAATGTCTAACAAAGCCAGATGCAATATAACAATCAATCAATCTTTATCGACAGACATACAAACACAATACACACACACACACACACACACACACACACACTCAATAATACCCATAAATCTGATTTTGTGGAGCCTAGATAGATCAATAGAAAGGAAAACCTTAAAATTAATAATTTTTAAAATAAAATCAGTCTCAAAATGGCACCAGAAAGTCAATGCTGATTAATGTGGACACCTGTCCTCAAAAGCCAGACACAGACACACCATCGCTGTGCAGTGATACTAACTTTTAGTTTACACTTAATACCATTACTTGTAGTCAGCTATGTTGGCTATAAGTTATGGTATCCAGCAGTCATTAAAACCCACAAACCATTTTCATTTTTCCCTCTCAACACATCTTAAGTGAGTCACAGCAGATGGCTGCCCCTCCCCACCCTTTTTCTGCAGGTCTCTTCCTTTTGGAAGGGAGGTCTTCCTCTTGTCACGGTTCTGGGTCAGTTTGACCCTGGCTGTATTCCAATTCAGGATCTGCAGCCTAAAAGCCCGTATTTTAAGGCCGATTACGTCACCGCGACGCGACAAAGGCTGTCCCAATTCGAAGGCTGCTCAAAATGCGTCCCTCAAATGCGTCCTTCATTTCCCTGAATTTTAAGGACGTGGCGGTGTAGACTTCGTGGCTCAACATATCCCAGAATGCATAGCGCGGCGGTGGGTGTGGATAATTTTGACGAAAAAAAACAGCAGGTGAGGGGCGCCCGAAGAGTGAACTTTAAGTAAGTACTGAATATTATGTCACTTATTTATGTGCAAATGTTTAATAACGAAGAACATTAAAACATTACTGTTGGCCACATGTCGGCAAAGTTATGTGACATTAGTGACGTTTGTACTAACTTGGTTTTAAAGCCTTTACTTTAAAATATACGCCGTTCAATAGCTGAGCTTAATCAGAGAATGATCAAAGCTCATGTAGAAACAAACAAACAAATGAACAAAAGATTTTCTCCTTCATTTCTCTCAAACAAAGCTGTATGAAACGTTTCCAGCTGTTAGTATTATGGTTGCTAGGCAACCTGGGCAACGCAACGGAGGCTAGACGTCCCATTTCACAAGCCTCGCACTTTTGGCCTTAGCAGTCTTTAAGTACGCGGCCCTTGAGGATCGTTGAGGCTGCGTACTTTAAGGCAGCAGACCCTGAATTGGGACACAGCCCCTGTATTTTGAGTTGTTATGTTTTGGTGTTTTTTTGCATTTTGGATTCTTTTCTTATGATGATGATGATGATGATGAGGATGAATCTATGTTTCAGTTATTCTTGTTTAGGTGGGTTTTGTTCTCATGTTTATTGCAGGTTTAGTTCAGTGTCTAGTCTGTCTCTCAGTGTCGTGTCTGCGTCTTTGTTTAGTGTTGTCTTGTTTCCTGTTTTACTCTGAAGGTTCATGTTCCTGTCTTATGTCAGTGTTTCTAGCTTTGTTCCCCCGTCTCATTAGGTCTTATTCCTCCCAGCTGTGTGCCCCTTCTGTCTCTAATTCCTTGATGACTTCCTCAGTGTATTTAAGCCCAGTGTGTCTTTGTGTCTGTGTCGTGTCGTCTGTTCATGCACCCTGTTATTTCTAGCTGCACGGCAGGATTCTAGCCTGCAAGAGTCGGTATTGGACATGTTCATAGTCACTTTCTCCAGTCATGTTTCCCTGAACCTTTGTGTGCCAGTACCGAGATCTTGTTCACAGTTTTTCATGTCGTGTTTATAGTCTGTCCACAGTACTTTGTCATAGTTCAGTCCTGGTCTTCGTTCATAGCCTTTAGTTACTCCCAGTTTAGGTTCTTAGTTTTGTCATTTCCATAGTTTATGGTTTGTTATTTTGCCTTCTGTATCAGCCCTGATTAAAGGCTCGCTTTGAGCTTAGCAAAAGTTTTGGGTCCACCAAACACTCTCCACACGGTCTGCCCTTGCAGACCATGACATCTCTACACTGTTTTCAAGTGCTTGCTCATAGGCAATAGGTGTTTTCTGTTTAATAATAGAAGGTCTTTACCTTGCAAAGTGAAGCACCTTGAGATGGCTGGTTAATGATTGCTAGGAACAGTGGATCAAAGAAGACCACAGATTTGAAACTTCACACATAAAAGATTCAAGGAGCCCCAGAAACTTCTTGTTTCAAGGCAACGATGCTTACCGCTGCATCAGAGCCTGAACCTATGCTGGTTACTTTCACAGCAAAATTAATTTCTCATCCAAATAAACGCATGTTTTTGAAATCAAACACTTGCATTCAAGCTCAGTTTTCCTCATTTCTACCCATAAACGCATGTAAATGTTAAAAACCCAGGTGACTGATTGCACTGTGACTCCTACACATTACATGACAGTCGCTTGTTTTCCTCCGCTCCTGTGCTAAATACATGCCATTTATTTCAGATATGACCTAGAAATCTTCATAAACTAATCTTAGTATCCATTAGCACATTCTTGCCTGGATCTTATATTTTGCATTTGCATTCATTTATCCTTCTCTGAACTCTTCGTGCGTCCTCCTCTCACCCTTCCTGTTTTTCCCCAAGCGGGAGGAGTTAGTTTAGTCGGGGCGACGTGCCTTTGGCACCGCTTGAAAATCAGGTTTCCCATTAAGCCCTTGAAAGTTGAATCTGGGGGCAGGATGTGTGTGTGTGTGTGTGTGTTTTGGTGGGCTTTGTATGTTGAAGGATCTTGGCAGAGAGAACCAGTTTAGCGCCAGCTGCCTTAGAGCAGTTTGTAAAACACGGGGTTCTCATGTTTAGTCAAATTAAATGTATAACAACCCTCGTTGGTTTACTATCTCTACATGATCATTAATGGGAAAAATTTGCACATAAAGATTGAAAATGCGTATCGTGGGAAATATAAAACCCGATCTCTTGAATGGGAAACAACACGCCACACACATTACACTCATCGTGCTTTATCTCTGGGTTTAATAATGCTGAATCAACGTCGCTTTTAAAAGTAAATTCAAGCAAAGTAGCTCTTAATCTCCACACAGAAGGTGCTGGTTTTCAGATTTAACATTTCACCCTCTAGCAGTTTGAACTGATAACAGCTGTTATCAGTTGCTGCACGTCCGGCCTTTTAAATCTCTGCCGAGTTTAAATGACTGCGAGCACTGGCAGTCGTAGATGACACATTGTGAAATGACAGACAAGAGCAAGCAAGTCTTCTCAGTCCCAGCTTTACATTGCAATATTACGTCTTGGTTTATTACATCGATTTTTGCTACAGCTTAATCTTTCTGCTGGGTTGTGCCACGTATTTTGAAGGTGTTTGCCTCTGCTTCTGTGCTTCCTGCAATCCCCAAAGCAATCCCCGGTAACCTTTCCCCAACATGCAAAAGAAAGGTTACACCAGTGCAATTGTCTGAGCTTTAATACACTTCCCATCTCACTCCACTGCCACTGTTTTTTTCTGGACATTTTTGCTGTTCATTTAGCAAAAAAGCAAAACAATAAAAAAACTTTGAAAGTCACCCCTTTTTTTGTCTTATTGTTCTTCAGTTGGCTTCAAGCATCTGAACTTCTCATCACACTAAGTTTGCTGTCAAGCTGGATTAGTCCATGAAATCTAACTTGACAGTATGTTTAAAAAAATATATATATATATATATATATATTATTATAGGAAGGAACTCTGGGCTTACTTCTGACAGACAAAACTTGCTGAGTTGCAAGTTCAAAGTCTATCCATTTATTTTCTGGAGGCTGTTTCCCCCTCTGCCCGATTATTTCTCTTCACTCTAAAGTTTTTCTGCTGCAGCTTAGTGGTTACACGTGTGGCATCATCAATAGGAAGGCATCGGAAAGAATAGGGTGAGTAGAAGGTCAACACTTGCCTTTGCTTGATGAAGGCTTTTACTGTGGGGAGGAAGACAAATAGGAAACTGGAGCAAAAAAAAAAAAAAAGAGACTACTTATTTAACAAAACGAAGGAGATCACGTGAACCTATGGGACTTGTTGGGTTCATTTTATGAGAGAGAAGACAAGTATGTACTAAGTGCATTATCTTAAATTTATTATAGCAGTTAAAGGTTCATGTTAAAACTTGCTGTCTTTTCTTTCTTTCTTCACTCAGGACCCATACGGTAAAAAAATATATTTCAAAATATACAAAAAATGGCCAAAAAATATATATGCTAAAATACATTTTAAAATACATTTTAAAATATATTTATATATTATTATTATTATTTTGGAGGAAAGCCTTTAGACCCCACGTTTCATCTACTGCACCTTGTGAATATCTCCCTGTAATCCAGTTTTTAAGCGATTTTAAGCGTTTGACCCTGCTTCCAGCTGTTGTGCTTTTAAAATGTTTTAATGCTTTGTATCTTGTTCTATTTAATCTGAACAAACCCCTAAAAAAAACAGTGATCACTGTCGGCCTCTCTCAGTTTTTATTACCACTATTAATTTTAAAGCTCAGTTTTTAAAACCTTAGGATGTAGCTACAGCCCAGCCCATGCAGCAGTATATGAATGACTAACCTCGTATTGTGGATGGATTATCTCAGTTGTTCTCCTGACTGAAGTTTGGTCCTTTTACAGCATCCTGCCATGCGATCACATTTGTTCCTGACCACCGAGAACACTCGCGTTAACTTTTATCGAGTGGAAAAAAAGTTAGCTTGTTTATATGCTAACATAGCTGTGTCGCTAGCGGTCACGTAGCACATCTTTATATACCAGCTAGCCAAACTTCAGCAACCCTACAGACATCACTGCTGTTTAGTTTTCTGTCTTCATTTATGTTGGAAGTGATAACAGAGCTGTATGTTTGAATTTGTTTCCAAAACCCTGCAGTCAGGACATGCTATATTGTATTTAGATAGAAGCTAGCGAGCTAACTTCCTGCTAACTTCTAACTCCATTAAATGTCATAAATTCCGTTTTCATGGATGCCTGGATGTTGAACTCAATTGTTACACTTGGTAGAGCAGAACGCTGATCATTTTATTAAAGATGAAAGACTTTAGACAGTTTTTCAACTCTCAGTAATGCCATAGTGATCGTTTGATATATGGACCTGCAGCGGAGTTTAGGCCCAGACACGGCTAGTGACGTCGGACTTAACAACCGGATAGAAAAAGAGAGCAAACCTTCAGTGCCGTCTTCACTCGGGCCCACCGCGGTGCTGCAAAACGCAGCAGGACATTAAAAAAAAAAAAAAGGTTTTCCACACAGCGCATTCACCGTCTGCAGCAATATATATACACACACATATAAAAAAAAGATAAAACACTGAAAACCATCAATATCTGCAGTGCCTACTGATACAGAAAAATAAAACAAGAAACAAAAACGACAGCCGTGACAGCAGTCACAGTCTGTCGAATTACACCAGTTTAAAACAAATTAAAACACACTGATGTGTCGGGTCCTTTTACCCGCAGCCAGAAATCCACTTGGCAAAGCAGCAGCTCGCCCAGCTTGGACCAAGCACTCACAGCTTCAGGTTTGCTAGAGAATAGCCAATTGCCCACACCTGAGCTTTTGAAAGGGGCAAAAATCTGGGGCGGTTCCCAGACTCAGGTCTCACCTGTCACACCTGGATGTTAAACTTTAGTGTTACACCTGGTAGAGCAGCCACACTGATCATTTTATTAAAGATGAAAGAATTTAGACAGTTTTAACTCTCAGTGATGACACAGTGTTTGTTTGACTTTGGGACCTGGAGCAGAATTTGGACCTAGAAACAGCTGGTGACGTCAGACTTAAAGACCCTTCCCACTTCACCATGGCAGCCATCTCTAGGTTGTTGTCTATCCTTTACTGTTAAAGAAAGGGGAAAGAGAGCGCATTTCCTAATACCAGCCCTGTTTTTCTCTAGCATAGTCAGCCTTGAAGTTTTGTACCTTCTGGTGCCATCACCAGTCCAGGGAGATTACAGATTACACAGATTACAGCTGTGTAAAGGTTGTTTTTATTGAAAGGTAAAAACTGAGAGATAACCCAACTGATTAGGTGATCCCCAATGACCATGAATAAAGTTGAATAAATGACTGCTCAAAGCAGTAGTTTGTGACACCAAAAACAGAGAGTATTACATCTCATGCAGTGAGCATGCAGGCTGTACAAACATCATTGGTGTTTTTCAGTCAAGGTCAGTCACAGCCCAACAAAGCAAAACCTGCCGGCCTATTTAACTTCCTGAGGCTTCAAATAAGGAACACAAAGATTTGAATCATGGTCTCCTGGATGACAAACCTGCCTCACTAACTTCCTAATGTAGCCTTCCGGGTCTCTAAAATGGGACTGGCCAGTATTTCCATGGCTTCCATGGCTATGTGTTCCAAATTTACGATAAAAAGAATATGTATTTGGAAAATGCTCTGTGCTGTACCCAACTCCCATCTATAGCTGTCTTTCCTGTCCTTCTCTCTTTCTTTGCCTTAGCTCCTATCTCCTCACCTCCAACCCACCAATCACCACAAGCCACACCTCTCTGATTCATCTCAGCCCCTTTAGCTGTGTCGTAAGAAGGCGGCTATCTTCATCATTATCACCATGTTAATTCCAGAGTCTTATCTTCCTAAATAAAGTGTGCGGCTTTGTCTCTTTGTGCTGACATCCCCGGGCTGCTCTTGAATGTAGCTCATTTCTATCTTGCTCTGCTTTGCATTGAAATGAACCAGTTTTTTGGAGACGACCACGAGTGTAGCTTGCGTCAGCTCCATGCAAGCTAATAGGGGTATCAGCACTTGCCTGCATCAGAGAACATCAAAGCGAGCAATTCCCTCTGAACAGAGAATCCGAGTGCACACAGCGGGCAAGCATGCAAAAACACACACTCAGGCACACACACACAGACGGGTGCATACAGCGGGCATGAGGGAAGGGGAAGCTTCCTGTTATCATGCAGCATTTCCATATATGTTAATAGCATTCTTGTTATTGTGCAGAAACAGCCGATGGTGTGATGAAGTGATGAGCTGTCCTGGCTGCAGGGAAGAGGACTGACAGGGTTCGAAAACATTACGGTCTGTAATTTTTTTCTTTTTTCAGGCATTGATTTTCCTCCAAAACACACACAAACTGTAGAAGCACATACAGAAAACGCAACCACACAATTGATTTCCCGCCATTGTCCGTGTTAGTGCTGATATGAATGATGTGTTTGATGTGAGGCGAATCATTGATGTTTCTGCTAACACCACATGATCACCCTGTGAACAGTTTCATTTGATGCCACTTCTGAAAAACCTGTATGGGAACTGGGTCATGAAATTTCAGACTTTCAAACAATCATACTCCAAAGCTAGATGAATGGTACTTACTGCAGGCCCTGCTTTTGACCAACTTACTGATGTGCTATCGTGTGTGATCGCTGCTTTTCCATCTGTACACATCTGTGACAAACAAAACACATTAGAGCTATCACAGTACTGTAATCATATTTGCTGAAGGAGCTTTCTTCCCCCGCATTTGTTGTATAATTTGATTTGCTTGGTGAGTGGTCACAGAGCACTGCTCATTATCATCTGAATAATTCATAATGAATTATGTTTGTAATTTCTGCCTGGATATCAGATCTCTTTGAGGTCACGGAACTAATGTATCGATTGGTTAACATCTTTTGAGCATATGTTTTTCTAAAAGCGGCGAGTCCATTATATCAGCATAAAGGATTTCAACCAATGCCGTGCCACACACGGACTTCCAGTAGAGGCTCTGATTTAGCAGCTCTGATATAACATCAAACACCTCCTACTCATAGACAAACAAATAACATGCTGACAAATAAAGACATCAGATCCAAAAAGAAAAGCGTATACTGCAACAGAAAGGCTGTGGATAGCAGTTTTGACCTTGAATTTGGATGATGTGAATTTTGAAGTATACAGTACAGATACTCGAAGTGCTGCCTGTGAAACCAAGTTTTGTTTGTTGATTTCATAATCAACATCTTATGGTACAAATACAGGGTGTTCTGGGGCTAATTACTGACTCTCAAAGTAACTCTGTGCCTATTAAAGTACCATTACACACTCCAGTGTGTGAGTACTGCAGTGGCACTCCATGGATTGGACTTGTATGTCCAGCACTTTCCACAGACAGCTAATGAATTTGGAGGCCAATCAGACTCATTGTTGTTCTCCTAAAACCATTTTTACTTTAGAATGTGCCAGGGTGCATTATCCTGCTTAACAAGGTTACATGGAATAATGTTGCTATTAAAGGGTATACATGGCAGGACCCAAGGTTTCCCAGGAGAACATTGTACCTTTGCTGACTTGCATTCGTCCCATAGTGCATTTTGGTGTCTCCCGGTAAGAAACATGAGTCATCAGCCCAGGTCACCATCTTCCATTGGTTCGTGGCCCAGTTCTGATGTGAAAATGCCCATCGTTGGTGCTTTTGAGGGTGGAGAGGGGTCAGCATGGGATCAGGTTAGTCTCTAACTTTGCAGCACCTTATGCATGCAACAAATTGTGACCAACTGTGGATTCCAATATCTTTCTACGAGAACCACCACTAACCGTTTTGAGACATTTGAGCTACACCTGGTCTGTTGGATCAGACCACATGAGCCAGCCTTTGCTCCCCATGTGCATCACTTGGTTGCCCATGACCCTGTTGCTCTTTCTTATTTGGACCACTTTTGATAGATATTGACCACTGCAGACTTGGAACACCTCACAAGAAATGGAGTTTTGGAAATGCTCTGATCAGTTTGCTCAAATCACCAGATTTTCCTGCTTTTAGCACATTAGCTTTGAGGACAAATTGTTCATAATGTTATGGGGGTTGCTTCCTAGCATCAAAATATTGTAACTCTAAAGGTACAACAAGGTATTTTATTCTCTGGAAACAGTGCTAGCCACTGTGCCACTGTGCTGCCCTTAACAATAACAATAATAATAAAAAGTCTCAAAATGTTGGTCTACCTTACATTCAAATTTTTAAAATCACTGATGCGGGATATAAGAAAACCATAATCCTAATCACACGAGCCAAGGTGTGAAAATGAGTGTGGGTCACAATAAGCCAAGGTTTTGGGTGAACCCATTGTGAAATCTAGCCCCACGCTATCATGTGTTTTACTGAGGTCAAAGGACCCCTCCCCCTTAGACTTCAAGCTCCTTAGACTTCTTGACAGGAACTTGTGGCCTTGCTGACAAACCACTGATGATTGAAAACATTATAACCAGATTTTATTTGCTTCATTTGTGTGGTATCTAAATATTTTTTTCAGTTTACAATTTAAAAGTATAATGCTACATGCTGTAGCTAAGAGGGGTTTTATGGTGCAAGCAGCGTCCGATTTTTTAGGTTCTTCTGACAGTATGTCAGAGGAAGTCTAAATAGCTGCTCTTGCTGATGTGGTTCAGGCACCTGATCGAGATGTCACTCAGATGTGTCCCTGTGGAGGTATTCCAGACTGATGAGCAGGAGACACTGAAAAAGCTGCAGACATCATACTGCATATTTCATCTTACCTGAGGATCCCTTAGGATGGAGCTGGAGGCTGTGAGTGAAGAGACTTCTGGACTAGAGTGATTAGTCTGCTGCCACTGCAGTTGGAATAAATGCATGAATAAGTGGGCAACACAAACAAGCTAGTACTTAGCTCTACTTAGCTTACCTAACTTGCCTAGCTGTTGTTTGGATTCGGGAGACAGACACTATCTCTACTTTTAAGATTAGGCTTAAAACTTTCCTTTTTGCTAAAGCATATAGTTAGGGCTGGACCAGGTGACCCTGAATCCTCCCTTAGTTATGCTGCAATAGACGTAGGCTGCCGGGGGATTCCCATGATGCATTGAGTTTTTCCTTTCCAGTCACCTTTCTCACTCACTATGTATTAACAGACCTCTCTGCATTGAATCATATCTGTTATTAATCTCTGTCTCTCTTCCACAGCATGTCTTTATCCTGTCTTCCTTCTCTCACCCCAACCAGTCGCAGCAGATGGCCCCGCCCCTCCCTGAGCCTGGTTCTGTTGGAGGTTTCTTCCCACTGTCGCCAAAGTGCTTGTTCATAGGGGGTCATATGATTGTTGGGTTTTTCTCTGTATCTATGAAGCGCCTTGAGGCAACTTTTGTTGTGATTTGGCGCTATATAAATAAAATTGAATTGAATTGAATTGAAGTCTGATTAAGTCACTCCAAAATGTTGGACTTCTCTGAGTGTTTTGGATCATTGTCCTGCTGAAAAAGTGCACTTGACCCGAGCTTAAAAATAAAATTGAATAAAATTGAATTGAATTGAATTGTTGTAAAACCAAATACATCTCACAAATATTATTGCTTTACCAAGAGTTATAAAATGATATACTTAACACAAATGCATCGGTTCAGCCTTATGTAGAAAAGAATGAACAGATCCTTGGTTTCAAAAGCCAGTACTGTCTACTTCAGCAGGAAAAAACAAACAACACAATGCTTAATTTATGATTCTGTGATTCTGTCTGTCAGTGTAAGGATAAGGATGTGCTCCAATGCAGTTCTCCAAAATTCCAACTGCCTTTTACTTGACGTGGATGATATTTTTCTTTCTTTTTGGCACTCGGTTTCACTTCAACTTCAACTCTTCTCTGCGACTGGGTGATGACCTAACAGTACAAACATATTTTAAAATTGTTAAAGTTTCCGCCTGACCATGAAATCAAAAGAGTGAG
This sequence comes from Neolamprologus multifasciatus, assembly GCF_963576455.1. Classification (NCBI taxonomy): domain Eukaryota; kingdom Metazoa; phylum Chordata; class Actinopteri; order Cichliformes; family Cichlidae; genus Neolamprologus; species Neolamprologus multifasciatus. The sequence continues at coordinate 34,292,283 of NC_140443.1, read as the reverse complement.
CTGGAGTACACTACAAAGCTCCATCCAGTTAACTACAGAACTGAGAGATAATTCTGTTTCGTCTTTTATTATGAGACACTATTTTTAAGTCGCACAAAAGCATTTGGTGGAGTGGTAGTATGAAAATTTTAATTAATGCGGCCCTAATTATTGCATTGGAGCAGCTTCTGTTTTGCGAGTATCCTAGTGCTGCCCTTCCCAAGTTGAATTTTCTGATGTGTGCAGATCTTCACATCGGCTCCTTGTTATTGCTACGTGGCATGAGTACAACCCAAACAACTCAGCAGGCAGCTTCTTTTTTTAAAAGTGATTTAGAAATTGGGCTAGTACCTCTGGGACTGTCAAGAGTTTATACGCTGTTAAAGATTCTCTTTCTTCTATTTCATTGATTATCTACATTGACCGCTCGACATCAAAGGTTAATTTAAGGTTGATTCAAGCAACCCATATGGAAAAGATATATTAAAAACTTATATGATTTACTCATGAAAGTGGCCTCTTTCTCATTACTTTCATATATTGTTTTAGTAAGTATCCAAAACATACAAGTTTCATTATATAATTTTTCAAGGGATCGTATATCTGTTTTCACTCTTGTATGCTTTTCATACAAGTTTCACACAAGACAGATACAAACTTTATAAGATTTATATATATATCTTTTCCATATGGGAAAACACAGTGCTGCGCATAAACAGATGTGATAGCATTAAATGCATTTATCATCCCTCGATGAAAGGAGGTTTCATAGTTAACATATTTATATCATAAAGACAAACAAAATTTTAAATACATTTCATGGATTCATTAAACTGTCAACGATGGGCAGGTGATTTCAGAGAAAACGGTGTTAAGTAAAATCATACTCTTTAAAGGAAAACCGTGGTGATGTTTAGAGGAAGGCTACCTGGTTGCAGGGTTTAATTAAAACTTTTGTGACTTAATGTAATTTATTCTGAACAAACACGTGAATAATTGGACGAGTGCAGCTTTAAATCTGTTACTGTGTGGCAAACATTTACACAGTGATTAGAATGAATTCATCAGCATACATTCCTTATTTGGCAAACACTTATGGAGACACTTTCAGACCAACAAAGTGACACACAAAGCTCATCGTTATGAAACAATTGGTTTGTCCTCACAAAAGATACAAATTTATAAAATGAGGAGATATCTTTTTTCCTTTTTATTACACATCCTAAAGTTGTGGCTAAGTTACAGACAGTCTCTGTGCTGACAATTTGTGCCTCTCAATTCACTGACCTGGACCTCTCTGCCTTTTTCATGCTGTTGGTGCCTTTTGGAGCATTTTTAATGGAGTTCTCTGACAATACGGCTTGCTCTCTGTTACACACTGTCCGAGTACATACTGTGCAGTGCAACCTCATAGTTTATATGGATGCAGCAACACTCTACTCTCCAACCTAATCACTAATTCTGTCTCCAAAAAAAGAGAAAAAAGTTCACATACTCGATATATACTAAAAGTTCAAAGACTTCAAAAACTCTGTGTGACGTTCCTGTCTCATCTTTTCTTTACAATCAGTATGAAATAGTGCATAAGCCCATTGCAGGGAACATTGCCTGTATAAATTACAATACACTTGCAAATGTGTTTTCGTTTGCACGCTTAAATTGAGTATTCTGAGGACTAAGTTACTGATGATGAGACAAGCTTTATTAATCCCAGGGGGAAATTGAGTTAACATAGCAGCAGAAATTTCCTGTCAGGAGTGGGATTTGAACCCACGCCTCCAGAGAAGACTGCAGCCTAAACACAGCACCTTTGACCACTCAGCCATTCTGACACGTGATGTTGACCTGTAGCACCGAGCTCCGAGTCCTAATTCTACACCAGTGTTTTACAGAGATTATTTGCTTTGTCCTCTGATTGCCAAGATTCATCACTGACACTGACTTCACAGTGTTAACCATGCACAGTAAATGCAAAGCACATCGTGAATGTTGATGTGCAGAAATCTGCTTGCTCATCAGTGCTCCTTCCATTCATGTAGTCCTGCAGTAGTTCCAGTACATCCATTGTGCAATATAACACAAGTGTTACTGTTTCAAAGATTGCCAAAATGATTGCTCTAACCAGTAATGTCACTGGTTGTAATTGGTGATATAATATATTCACAGTATTTGTACTGAATCAGATTAATGATCTGTTCTGTGATGTTATTGTGGACTTCATAAACCAATGATGATCATTTCAGTTTTTGCCTCAAAATCCAGGGAAAGGGACTGTGACGCACCACTAATCTTTAAGATATGATGTGAAAACTGATATGTGAGCACAGGCGTCTTTATGATGATTCCTCAGACTTCATTTTAAAAGCCTGGCTTCAGTACATACACATTATGTCACCAGGCCTCCTAAATATTTACACACATGGGTCAGAGTTTCTGAATAAAAGACATGACCTAATGTCAAGGTTCAGTTTGCAGAGCCCCTTCATTGCATGAGATGTGGTGCATGGCTCTTTCAGTTGTGTCACATGGATCCCAGTATTAACACTATGACCTGTTCACATATGACACAGAATCCAGGTGACTATGTGGAGTGTTAGGTTTACTTACCTGTATTTCATTTGAATTTCTATATGTATGTTTATTTTGTTAGTCTGTGTGTACTTTATGTATAATATATGGCCTGTTTACAGAGCTACACAATTAAATCATGAATATATGCATATTAAATGATGTTTGGGAAAAATGGTGCATAGAAAATATATTGTCAAACTCACTGTCTGCACTGACAATCACTGGAAACTCAGCTTTTCATGTTACCCAACAGTCGTGACACCAGACGAATTCATATTTACCGTTGAGTAGACAATATTATTATTAACTTTTGACACAGTAATTTTTGCTTAGATGTGTTAAGTTATCATTAACGCATCTATCTGCTGTGTTTATTCAGTCCTTTTTAAATTGTAAGGCATAATTCATACACCTTTCTCTTCTTCTTATTATTATTACAGAAATTATTTGGTGTCACTTATTAATCTGAATGTGCTTGGAACCAAGAAAATATGGAATCAACTTTCCATTCTTTCCACCTAACTGCTATTATCTGCTATGGCAGGTAAAGCAGCTCAGCCCCTTAGTTATCCCTGCATATCAAAACATTTTGGTCAGTTTCTGTTCCAATATAAGTGCGTACCAGTGCACAAAATAAGGTCCATGAAAACACGGATGAGTTCGTTTTGGTGTGGAAGAACTCGACTGGCCTGTACAGAGTCCTGACTTCAAGACCTGGATAGGACACCTTTGGATTGAAGTAGAGCAGATACTGCGAGCTAGGTCTTCTTTTCCAATATCATTGTTCAACCTCACGAATGAGCTTTTGGAAGAATGGTCAAAAATTCCAATAAATGGTGAACTTCTAATGGTTAGTGAAATCTCATCGTGTAGCCCCCCCCCCAACTCATAAAAACTCTGAATGGGGTGTATTTTTTTTTTAAATTCATACACCTGGATAGTAATTGAATAAGAGATGTTGCTTTGTTGTTTGACAGGTGTCCCAATACAGGTAGCTGGCATCTGCTAGGCCTCATCCACTACTGTTAGTCATTAATCTGGACCTGTTCACTGTGTTTACTGCTGGAGCACTCTAGAGCACTCATGAGCATCTTACTAATACTATGGCTCGTGGTGTGGTACAAATATCCCAGAATTCATTTCAGTTCAGTTGTATTTATGTTACACCAAATTACAACAACAGCCACCTCAAGGTACAACTAGAACAAATATGTTGATTAGTTTGTTCTTGTGTTGCATCCAGAGTTTTTGAGACTAGTGCACCTGGCCTATGAACCACCTTGAAGTTAAAGGGCTGCAAAGCCAGATACCACTTGGTGATCCAGGCGTTGGTACCCTCTGCGCATGGTCTGAGCAGAGGGTGAATGAGTTTCCCAGGAGATAATACAGGACTAGGGATGGGTATCGTTTAGGTTTTATCCGATACCGGTGCCAAACCGGTACTTTTGATACGGTGCCGCTGCTTAAACGGTGCTCAAACCGGTGCTTAAAGAATGGAGAACACAAACTTTGTCCAAAAACCTCTCATGTTTAACTGTTTTCCACTTTTTCGTTGGTCATTTTAGCCTTTTTGGCCAGGGTGAAGGGAGTATCTGCCATCAAACAAGAAGACAGCCGCATGTAACTACAACGGTGTTTGCTAGTTCACCTTACATGCATTAATGTAATAACGTGGTTAGCCTACTCAACGTAAATTACACACGAACAACATTAAGCTACTCACGCAGAGAAGAACGGCTGCTGCTGCATCATCATCCTCATCATTTCTGCTACACTGGCAGGGCTAGGGGCCAGGACTCTACTCTTCGGGTTTTTGGGGGATGTTGCTAACTCCGGGTCGATAACAGGCACCACACCCGCAGTAGATGTGCTCAGTGTGCGGTCTCGCAGCAAGCTATCAAATACGGCGCATTTCTCGGCATTTTCAGTTTCTCTCCATGCTTTAAGAAGTTTGAGGTGATATATCTGTGTGGCTCCTGCCCTGTCAACCGTACCACCTCATAGTCAATGTCACCCATCCGCCGTTTGACCAGGAAGGGTCCTTGCCACTTGGCGAATAACACTAAGTTGATAGGCGGGAGTAATAAGCACTTTGTTTCCTGGCGAAACCTGCCTGAGTCTAGCCCCTCTGTTGTACAGGCGCTGTTGCCGTTCCTGGGCCTGGAGCAAATTTTCCTGTGACAACCTCCCCATCGTGTGCAGCTTTGCTCTCAGATCCAGGACGCATCTCACTTTTAGCTGGGGTTGGACCTTACCCCTGGTTTTCTTTAATCAGTTCCAACACCCCTGTGATTTTCAGTAATTCACTTCAAGCACCTCCCGAGTGATCCGAATTGCGTTCATCCTTGTGAATGAACTTACGAATCACGGGCTTTAAAGTCTTATTCAGCTGCTCCACCAACCGATCAGTCTGAGTGTTGCAGATGCTGGGCCGAACAGATTTAATGCCCAAAGATTTGTACAGCATTTTTACTGTGCGAGATATGAATGATGTTCTGTTGTTGGTCAGTATCTCTTTCGGGAATCTGATTTGAGAGATGACCCGAAACAGCACCTGCGCCACACTCTTTGCAAAAATGGTGCGCAGTGAGACTGCTTTGGGATTTGTCCATGTTAATATGCTTAAATGGGATCTCCATTAACGGTAATGGGCGCAGCTTAACCAGGTAAACCAGCTGACATTCAGAATGCGCACCATCAGGGAACAACTGGGTGTGTTCCTTCTCTGTGCGAGTGTCACGACTCACTCGGTAAAGCCAGTCATGAATTGATTCAAAATGCGGGTAGGTCAGTGCTGCTTCAGGGCGCATCAAGTCATCATACATTTTTATCTTTCTGTCAAAGGCTGAGCGTAGGCTGTCGTCACGAGATGCCCAAGTGGAAAATCTTCTGCTGAGTGAATCACTGAGAGATGGCAACACCACTTTTTCAACTAAACAAAACTAATACTTACACTAAAATATCCTTTAGTTAACCAGATTGAAGATACTGGAAGCCATAACAGATCCATATAATTTCCTGCTTCATTGCCCTTTTTGACTCTAATGGGAACAACATTTACAAAATGAACATCACCATTAACATCATCAGACAAAGTCTTTGCTAAGGTCAGAGATAGGGATGGGTATTGATTAGAGGTGGGAATCACCATACATCCCACGATACGATATTAAATGGCCTGCATTTGTATAGCGCTTTTCTAATCCTTAAGGACCCCAAAGCGCTTTACACTACATTCAGTCATCCACCCACTGGTGATGGCAGCTACATTGTAGCCACAGCTGGCAGCTACATTGTAGCCACAGCTGCCCTGGGGCGCACTGACAGAGGCGAGGCTGCCGGACACAGGCGCCACCGGGCCCTCTGACCACCACCAGTAGGCAAACATGGGATTAGTATCTTGCCCAAGGATATTTGGCATGCAGCCAGGAGGCAGCCTGGGATCGAACCACCGACCTTCTGATTAGTGACCTGCTCTGCCACCTGAGCTACACCCATTGTGACATTATCACAATACTTAACGCACGATACGATATTATTGCAATTTTTAAAAATATTTTGCGATATTCAGATTCTGTACATAAAGGTAAACTTTATCAATATTCATTTTATCTAATATCAAAGTCTCACACTCAGTCTTTCTCTCATTTCAGTTTTATTGTTGACAAACGGTTTGTATTACAGTCTAGTCCATCTTAACTGAACGCAACCATCTGGTACAATTAGAGCTATTCTGAACTATGCAGTTTATGAAAACTATGCAGCCCCTTCAGCAACTGAAGAATTTGAAAGTAAATTAAAACAAAATATAATTTTACATTAAATAAAAAAGTTTTAAACTTAATTAAAATAAAACATGTCTTAAATTAAAATAAGTAAACTGTCATGTTTATTGCTGCCATAAAAAAAGTTAAACACATTTGGACAGCGAAGGAATGTCAGGATTCTTGCTCAGAAAAAGGATCAACATGCTCTGAAGTCAGAGCACAAAAACCTTTTTTGTAACAAAATATCGATTTCTGCTGTCCCTGTATCGATACATTATTAGCAAGCAAAATATCACGATACTACACAGTATCAATTTTTCCCCCCACCCCTAGTATTGATAAGATTTTCACGATTCCATTTTCGATTCTGTTTAACGATTCAATTCTTTATCGATTCTTTTTTTAAAAAAAAAGGAGAACACTAAGGTTGATTAGCTTAGAACTTTGTTTTATATCTTCTCTTTGAACAAGATAGAAATTTAGGAGTAGCATCTTTCTAATCTAATCTAATCTCCAAATGTTTTCTTTTTATCAACCACCTCCTCTTTGATAGCTGCCGTGTCCATCTTGTCTTTGCCTGCAGGTGAAGCAATAGGGGAAAGAGGCGAGGCAGAGTAACGTTGCGTAGAGACAAAAGTGGACGAAAGAGAGGCAAACTTGCGGTTCCACAACTGTAATTATAATGTAACATAGACTATATTGATATAAACGATACTGTCACATCTCATATCTCGTATAAAAATATATCTCGTATAAAAACTCGATATATTGCCCAGCCCTACTGTATCTCAAGTAGAACAGTGACAAATTAATCCAGCTGGTGATGAAACATTTCTCCCAGTCAAATAAACTACTGTGTAATAGTGGAGGTGATGTTCTGTTTAGAGCTCACAGTGGGGAATAAAAACTAAACCAGTTATAAAGTGAACTGTTGAGGCAGTCTCCAATGAGAGCTTCTTTCAGTGTTTTCCTGATGAAATATATAGAGGGAATTACAGCAGTGAGTTATGAACATGCATTGTTCCAAGGTTATTCACAAAGACTTCATTACAACTCTGCAGAGATTTACATAGATTTGAGAGTGTGTTAATGAATTTTTATTGTCGTACTTCTTTAACGACAGAAGCAAACTTGACAATAAACGCTTAAATCCGTGCATATTGTTTTCTGCTGGCAACGTGGACCTGCTGTGAGGCGATAAGAAATGGCAAAACCACTTGCTGTCATGATCGGCTTTGCGCTGTGATCGCAACCAACATGACGGGGGGACGCATGGACACAAGAGCTCTGAGGGTTTGTGACTACAGATACAGAGTGCTATAACTGCCACTCAAGAAAAGTCAGTCAGGGGACAGCGGAGATTGTTGTCAGTGATATGTGGGAATAAGCATCATCACGAAGACAGGGTAGCATCTGATAATTGGGCGTGGGACTCAATGGCAACCAAGCAACATGGCCTTAGTAATGAGATTAATGATGTTGTGTTAGGTCTCGTTTCACTAAGGAGAGGATTATCTCCGAGCAGCCCTCCTAAGGTGAAGGAAAGGACAATTACTCTGAAACAGATTCACCAGACCATTCCCTTTCTGGCTGTAAACAAAATAATGTTTCAAAGCTGGGTCAGGGCTCATTCCCACAGACAAAAAAGCTATTTAGTCAAAAGCTCCTCCAATCAGTATAATAGAGAAGACAGTAGTTTAGCTTGAGTATTGCAGGGTGATCTTCAGAGCTCTGTCAAGTTGCAAGTTCTCAAAAACCTCATGGTGATTATAAATACACTGCCTGTATATGACCGAGCAGAGCACATAATGATGGTTTGCTTTAACACAGGTGTTTTCTGAATGAATTTACTGAACACTGCCCTCACTGAAAACAGGAATGTCATCCATTAAAGATAAGTTTTGGACAGTATGAGGGTCTTGCTTAAATGATGCAGCACTTCTCCACACAATCTCTCTCTGAAAGCTTACAATGCCAGAAATGTTTGTGAAGATGGAGAGAATGGAAGAAGTTTGATTTAAGCACCAAACCGTTCTTTCCAAATTACAAATGCAATGATTTCTGGGACCCTAAAGCTTGAAATGGCTAATATCTGGGAAGCAACAAAAACTGCTTCCGCTCCTGTTAACCCTTTTTGGACACTATTGTAAAAAAGGATCCAAGAAATTTTAATTTAGTTTTTTTTCCACCTCTTCCCCATAGTCTACATCAGTCCAGCACAGACTCCCTACCTGTCGTGAACGCACACCAACACACTGCCCCATTAATCTACTAAACCTGAGTCAATCTTTTCCCAAAATCAAGGGGTGTGTCAGCCGTGAGCTTTCCACAGCCTTCAGTCTATGCGTTCTGCCCCATACTTCATGTCCTCCAGCACCAGGGAATATTTATGAATGTGCCCATACATGCACCTAACCGCCACCCACTCTGCCTTTAACAACGCCTCCAGACATACCAATGTTTTGTGGGATAGAGTGTGTGTAGCCCAGGTCCACCATTGGCTACTCCCTCGGTTGTTCCAGCCGTGCTACCGGGTGGTCCTCTGCCAAGGTCACGGCAATCTCGAAGCTCGCCGGCCCTGGCGGCTGGTGTAATGAGGAAGTCATTAGGTGATCCTTGCTGGCTGTAACAACCAGCCTCCAAAAATGAGAAAAAAATACATTATATGGACAAAAATTTGGGGTCACACATCTTGACTTTTTACTCTTTGAAATTGATCTTTGAAGTTCTCCGTCAGCCTATTTAACACCATTCATTCACCAATAAGGTTTGTTTTTCATTAGACCCAGGAGCAACCTGTGATTTTCAGCTAAATCAAACTGTTGCTTAATTAAACTGTCAGGTGTGGTTACATCTGTCAATCCCATGCATCTGGCCGCAGTAGTGGTCTTATGATGCTCTACAATGTTTGTTCAAAGAAGTGTAAAGCATCAATCTAAAACCATGCCTCAGTATTGTTGTCTCACAAATCATTGGGCCTACTCCCACTACTGTCTCTACAGTCTTTGCACAAGTTGAATAAGGACTTTTTAAATACATTTTCTCAGTCTGCTAATTCAGTTTGTTCTACCTCCTCTAACTTTTATTGGGTGATTTGGACGCACATATGGCCACTGTCACTAATTATTTTACGAGGGGTCTACAGTTTATTGATTTTCCTTCTTACTCTAAAGGCCATATTTTTGATGTTACTCCTTAGCATCTGGCCTTCCTATTATCTGACCATGAGCTGGTATCTTTTGATGTAAATTTAATATTATATAAATCAAATAATTCTGACGCTACTGTATATCACAACATTAAGAACATTGAACTGCCTTCTCTGGTGGAGTTAACAGATGTTTCCCGATGAACCGGTATCCTTCTATAATGATGCACTGCACAGCATTCTGGATACTTTTGCTCCCTGAAAACATAACTCTCTTTCACTCTGCTCCCTGTTTCACCCAGAAATTACACCAACTTAAAGCTAAGGGCTGCTGCTTAGTAGTGATGTGATTTCTGGCTCTTTTTAGAGATCCGGCTCTTTCAGTTCGGCTCACTAAAAAGAGGCTCTTTCGGCTCCCAACCGGCTCTTCAGGTTGTTTTGTTGCTTTAATTAATTTATTATTAACAACAATATAAAATTATGCAGAAAAGGAATTACTAATGTAAAAAAATGTGGTTTTATTTATATATGCTTATATATAAATATATGATGAAAATGAATATGAAATATGAAAAAAAATATTCATTTACCTGTTACTACCACACACCAAATCCGGTTGTTGGTACTTCCTGGCTTGTGTAGCCTCTAGGTAACAAAAGCTCAACACTGCACCTAGCATCCTGGAGCACTTCGTTGTGTTTTGTACGTGCTTCTGAGTTTTTACGTGTTTTGGAGTTTGTACGTGCCGTAAATATACTTTAAATATACATTAAATATACTTTTATTTATTCACTCCACATAAAATGTAATAAATAAATCATATAATACAAAAACCAACTAGTCACAGTTCAACTTTTAACTATTTAAATTTTCAGCTTTTTTCTTTTAAACAAATTTAAAGTGAAACAACATAAAACACTGCAAACCACAACACAATTAAATATAAATTAAAATATGAAAACAAAAAGAAGATGCATATTCTCTGTCATATGGACCTGCATGAATAAACTTTCTGAATCCTTTATCATCTGCAACTGAAAATAGTTGTGGATGATTACTATACCTTTCTAATGTGACGTTGTTGTCCCTGGCTTTCTTTCTCTCTCTCTTCCTCCCGCTCTGTTCCTGTGCTACTGTGCTGAGTGTAACTACCGCCCCTCCCCCTTCTGCCCAGCGTAAAGCACAAGGCTCACGTGCGGAGTGAAGCGGAAAAAAAGTGCGGGAGAGGGTGAGAGAAAGAAAAAAAACCCACGGCTCACGTCGCTCACTTCAAAGAGTCGGCTCTGAGAGCCGTTTCGTTCGCGACCGACACATCACTACTCCTTAGAACGCCTCTGTACAAAGGCTAGTCTTGTTTTTCATTAGGATATGTATTATCAACACATGCACCACTGCCAGTGTTGGGGAGTAACGGAATACAAACCCAAACAAAACACGCATTAAGAGGCTCTAATGCAGGGGTGTCAAACTCAAGTATACAGTGGGCCAAAATTCAAAACTGGAACAAGGTCGCGGGCTAACATTAATATGAAATATATTTATTGAAAAAAATCTTCCTCCACATATAACAAGGAACCTTTTCTTACAGACTCAAATAAGTTTTGCTGAAAAACTGAATATGGAATAAGCAACACTTAATACTGAACGATATATAACTTATATAAAAATATATAACTTAATATTGCACACATGCAAAATTGAAATTCCAATTAAATAACATATCACTGGAATTCATTTCTTAAATAAAAATTGTATTTGCAGCCTTCTGAATTAAATTTTAGCAGTAAACTTTTTCCCCAGGCTAATAATAAATGTAAAAATAAATTAACAATAATAAACCACTTAACTAATAAAAATATGATTAAACGTGAAACCATTCAAGCCCATGTCTGGGAGTAGCAAGACAAATTGCACAAAGAAAATGTTAATTATAGCTCAGTTTGCTACACACTGATCTACTCTGATGCGTCCAAGCCAGATACCTGGCATCTCTTCTTGGATGCTAGTTCCTCAATATCTGGGCTCAGGCTCTGAGCTGAGGAAATCCTCAGGATCGAGTGAAGGTGTTCATCGGTCAGACGTCTCCTGTGAGATGTTTTAACCATCTTCATTGAGGAGAATAGTTGCTCACATATGTAAGTGCTGCCGAACATGGAGAGCATCTGAGCAGCGTGGGTGCGGAGCCCAGGCATTGTGTCAGGGATGAAATGTGGAAATTGTGAAGCGCCCACAGCATCATACTTTGATTTCAGCGTGTCACTACACTGGAGTTCAATCAGCTCCATTTGGAGGTTTGTTGGTGCTTTTGCCACGTCAGCTGCAAAAGGATTACTGAGCAGTTCAAATCGACATTTCTGGGCATCAAAGTCGGCAAACCGCCGGGTAAACTCAGTACTGAGTACACAGAGTTTTTCAGCAAACTGTGCACATGGGAACACAGCAGTAGAGATTTGCATGTTCATCGTTTGGCAGCAGGGAAAATGGCCCAGGTTTCCTTGTAGCATCTGATTCTGCCACAGGCACAATTTCGTTTTAAAAGCCCTCACTGCAGCGTACATATCTGTGATGATACGCCCCCGTCCCTGAAGCTGCAGGTTCAGCGCATCGAGATGGCTCGTGACATCACACATAAAGGCCAGCTCACACAGAAACTCTTGCTCCCTGAGCTCAGCTGTGTCTTGCCCTTTGCTTTCCAGAAACTGAAATATTTCCTCGCGTAGCTCGAAACATCTGTTCAGTACTTTTCCTCGGCTTAACCACCTCACCTCCGTGTGATACGGCACGTCTCCGTATTCCGAACCACACTCCTCAAGAAAAGATTTGAATTGGCGGTGATTCAGACCTTTGGCTCTTATAAAGTTAACCACTCGTGTTACTGCGGTCATAACATGTTCCATCTTTAGGGCTTTGCCACAAAGTGATTCTTGATGTATGATGCAGTGATAAACAGTCAGCTCACCTGCACAGTTCTCCGCTCGCATCTTCTCCCGTACCCTGCCCACCAGTCCGCTCCTTTGACCGCACATCGCTGGTGCACCATCTGTCGTTAACCCCACAAGTTTTTCCCATGGCAACTTCATTTCAGTTAGACATTTGGAAACCTCTTCAAATATTTCCTTCCCTGTGGTTGTGCCGTGCATTGATTTTAATCCTAAAAGTTCTTCCGTAACACAGAGAGTTGAGTCCACACCACGGATGAAGACTGAAAGCTGGGCAGCGAGGGAGAATGCAACGAAACTGTTTCCCTTCTCCATCAGCTGGTTATTTAGATTGTTGGCAAGTTCACGTGTGCGATCAGCTACTGTGTTTCTGCTCAGGCTAACATTTGAAAATGCTTGCTTCTTCTCTGGGCACACAACGTCGCAAACTTTCATCATACAACTTTTCACAAACTCTCCCTCACTGAAGGGCCGGGCTGATTTTGCGATCTCTGCTGCCACAACAAAACTAGCCTTTACAGCAGCCTCACTTTGTAATATGGCTTTTTTAAACATAGTCTGTTGTGAAACAAAACTTCTTTTCATCTCTTCTGCTTTCCGGCGCCTTTGAGTCATGTCCAGGTCCTTGTACTTCTCTTGGTGTTTCGTTTCATAGTGTCGTCTAATGTTGTACTCCTTGGATATAGCCACATGAGCTCCACATACAAGACAAACAGGTCTATCTTTTACATAGGTAAACAGATATTCTGTCTCCCACCTGTCCAGAAAGCTCCTGTTTTCGTTCTTTCTTTTCGCCATTTTGGGAGAGGTAGCGCGGCAGTATTCGCACGGTTGCTATGACTACAGTCAACAGAGGAGAGGGCGTTAATGGGTCCTGTCCTGACTGACGCGCCAAAACGCCAACAGAGCATTGTAGGATTTGTAATATTAGCAGTACATGCGCTGTATAAGACCGGCGGGCCAGCTCTAATAGTAGTTTGGTATGGCCTCGCGGGCCAAATGTAATTAGGCTGCGGGCCAAATTTGGCCCGCGGGCCAGAGTTTGACACCTATGCTCTAATGTCTGTGTCTCAATCTCGCGGCCCATGTCACCTCATAATGACATGAAGAAATATTTTAAAAAATTATTCACAAAAATTATTTAATATGAAGGCAATAGGCAGAGTGTTACAGGCATAGCCCTAAAGAATGCTGCAGGGAGAATGGACTGTCATACCCGTTATGTGTTGTGAGCGAGGGAGGGAGAAAAAGGAAAAGTACGAGCTGTCATCGAGCAAAAACGGGAGCTGGAAGCATGTAAATATAATAATAACCACTGCAGCCAAGAAGAGTGCCTGACGAGCCCAGTTGTAAGTAAGCTATTAAGACTCGACTGTACACCGTGTTCGTGTTTTCCTCCAAAAACAATAAGTTCCGTTGGAGCAGCCTTTCAACGCCTCTCTCTGTCTCTTGCTAGCAAAGTTGACCCAGACAACAAAGTAAAGCTAGTTTTCGGCTACGAGCCCGACACAGAACCCACCGTATTAGTCAGAGGTCCCTTTACTACGGTTCGGAGCCGTGGACCTGTTTTATATACGCGCGGAATAGTTTTCTATACGAGATCGCTGCAAAATGTGCAGCTTTACCTAATGTCCACCCTAGTGTTACTCATTTATGTTAAGACTTAAAAATCTAGTTGCTATTGGTATGGCGAGTAGTCTTCAGTAACAGTGATAAATCACAGCAATAGTACATTCATGTAGTTGTAAAAAGCATGATAATATATTAAGTAATCCAAAGTATTCAGAATACGTTACTCTCATTGAGTAACGTAACGGAATATGTTACAAAATACATTTTGGGGCATGTAATCTGTAATCTGTAATGGAATACATTTTAAAAGTAACCTTCCCAACACTGACCACTGCAAGGATGCTGTGTCTACAGATAAGCCTGAATATTATGCAACACTAATAAGGTCTGGTGAAAGGAATACTTGGACTCTTTTCTCTACTATAAACAACATTGTTTGACAACTTGACAAATTTTTAATAGTAATATTCATCAACAGCTGAGTCTTCTAGGTAATATATTGAATGATCCCCCTTCTTTTCTTTCTAGCTTAAACTCCTGATTGTTGAGGAAATATCGGAATTTATTAAGAAATGTAAACTTCCTACTTGTTATTTTAACCCACTTCCCACTCATGTGGTTAAATCCAGTTTGTCCTCTCAGTTTCTTGCCTTTTACTGGCATTAACACAGATTAGGGAAAACCTAATCACTGGCTTTGTTCCTTTACCCCTCAAAACAGCCGTGATAATTCCAGTTCTTTAGAAACCAAGTGCAGACGCTTTCAGTGAAAATAATTATGGTCCTAGTGCTAGTTTACTTTTGCTTTCAAAAATGTATGAAAAAGTGTTGCTATGCAGATTTACCTCACTCACCTTAATAATACTTAATTTCAGTATGGTTTTCAGAGACAGCCCTGGTCAAAATCACACGTGATCTACTGATGTAAGCAGACTCTGCACTCCTAACTGTACTTCCTTTGACATAATCGCTGATGATGTTTTCTTGAAGAGAATCTATTGTTCCATTGGTACTTTACACACCTGGTTTAAAACATGCCTCGTTATGTACAATTAAAATATATCATATGTGTGCTAATTTTCTCACATTAGTAACAAAACATGTTCTTCTGTTTTGGATAAATGCATTAAAACCTCTCTATGTTGAGAATTCTCCAACTCTTTCATCCAAGTTAACAGTTCACGTTTGTGGCACCACAAATTTCAAAACACATATAAATAGTCTAATAATAATATTAATAATAATAATATTATATTTTCAGTTGTGTAGTTTTAGTTGGTAATGCACATCCCTTACAGCTAACAATAATGGTATTCTTGTAAATGCTCAACTCAAAACATATCATATAAACATATTAAACCTTTTGAATCTTCTCTCTATCTCTTCTCTCTCCATCTTTAAAGCCATGGTAAATGGACTGGTTCTTATACAGCGCTTTTTTACTCTACCTGAGCACTCAATGCGCTCTATACAGCTTACCTCATTCACTTATTCATACAAGAACTTTTTCTATGCTTTTTCTGTTGAAGTGCTTTATATCTAACCTTTACACACAGTCATAATCCGATGGCTGCATCGAAGAGCAGCTTGGGGTTAGCATCTTACCCAAGGATATCTGACGTGCAGACTGGAGTAGACAGATAGAAACACCAACCTTCTGATTCATAGATGACCTACTCTACCTCCTGAGCTATAACCACCCCATGAGGTTATGATTTGACATGGAATTTGCTGATATTGCATTTCTGGTGTCATTGTGGGCTACTGATGCTCAGTCCATCTCATGATACACTGAGCATTTCTTCTTCACTTCTTCTGTGTATATCTCTATTTATACACCACTATTGCATTTAATCATTGGTAATTATTAAACCCAAGCTCTCTGTCACCCACAGTGTCCCTCTGGTCCTGTCTCCCTCCGCTCTCTTCTCTTTCCGCTTACCCCTAAGCGTTCATAGTAGATGACTGGCTCTCCCTTCGCCTGGTTCTGCCAGAGTTTTCTTCCTGTCAAAAGGGAGTTTTTTTTTCTTCCCACCGTCACTGCTCACATTCAGTCATCTGATTGTTTGGGTTTTCTCACTGTTAATGTACGGCATTTTTTTTGCAGTTATATAGTGCCTTGATGTGACTGTTAATGTGAATTATAGCAATAAAAAATGTTTCAAATATATATACACTCACATACATTTAGTATATTTCACACAAATCCTATGTAAAAATGAAGAGCTCAAGAGATGCTGTGTTTAACTTAGTCACATTTAAAAATAGCATGTAATTGTTTTCCCTTTCATGGTGCAAATTGGCTGCTCTTTAGCCATCTGTTGGATGGGATGCTGTCACATTGATATTTTAGTTTAAGGATATTTTTTATTTCTCAATAGAAATCTACTAAAACCAGTCATGTTTTCAACAGTTACAAAATAATTTTTCAGAGGTCTTTAATACTAGCAAAGCAGGTAGAAATCCAACTAGCAGCTTTGCTAATCTAAAAGATCCCAGATCAGCTGCCTGACAGTGATGTAATCAATCACAGTTGCATAACAAAATAATCAGTGCCAGCAGGGAAGTCCCTCAGCTCATGCAGTCAAGCATATAATAACTAGAAAGTGATAACTGCTCATCACACTTCATGTTCTGGACTCATTTGACTAAAACAACAAATGTGAAAAAACACCAACAGCTCCGATGAAGTTTAAGTTGCGCAGACATTCAGGACTCAAGCTAGTGCAGCGGCAATTAAAAACAGTAAAAACCATTGTGTTAAAAACAGTCGCAACATCATTGTTGCAGTCACACACAGACAAACGTTCCTTTATTGTGTATTTATGGACAGTTTGCACATTAATGATTTATCATTAGCAACAAGAATGACTCATCGACTGTAATAAAACCTCTCTGATTCGTATTATTTGGAAAACAAATGAGCATGAATAAATAATGAAAGGTGAATAAATCCGGTTGTTATCATTTTTTTTTCTTCCTTCCAGTGACTGAACTTGCTGTATACATTATAAATCAAGTCATCTAGCAAAAACATATCCTAACTTTATAAAATATGGGTTTTCAGTCCAGTATCTTCAAAAGCATCCTAAAGGAAAAATAAACCAGTAGTGAAATGCCACTATAATACATATTCATGAAATATCATGAGGTTCTTCTAATAAAAACTGACATCAACCATCTAGAGGAAAAACCTACCAAGGTGCACAAGAAAAGACATTCTCCTGATGGCTCGGGGGGAGGGGGGTATAAATTAGGACTGATTATGTACTTTTTCATAGTGTCTCGAAATAAACATTCTACTTACATGTTCTTCTTAACCTTTCCCTCAAACACTGAGGTAAACAGTGTGATCACATTTGATCAGAAGTAACACTTTATTTTACAGTCTGCGTAGCTTATGTGTATTAAATCCCATCATTGAAAGACAGAACGCTGGGATACAGATTTATCTGAATAGTGTCGGTGCTGATGTCAATCCCAGGAGTAAGTTTCACTGAACTAAACACGCTTTGTAGCATTTTGTTTATAAACTGCCAAAATAGTATGAGGGCTTCCAGTTGTAACACACCCAGTAAAATATTATTCAGAAGATACAGAATCTGCAATTTCCACCCTAATATTTCATTTCAATTGCGAGCTCTAGTTACGTATTACTGGAATACTAGTTAAGGGATTATTTAAGCACAAAATATAAAAATGTACAGTATGCTTAGTAATTGTCATTGTCATTTATGGGGAACTTTGAGATCGACCTGATCAGGACTACAAACATTTGTTGTGTGTAATGGTGGTAACAGCATGGAATAGATTTAGCTAACATTGGGACACTGACGCCCATATTCAGGAAACAGGTGTTCTCTTATGTGAAAACAGAAATCGGCAAATATATAAATTTGTGCTACATTGATATTTATTTCACAAATGCGTGTAACTTGTTTTGTATTTTGTAGATTTTTTTCTTGCTAACAGATAAATATTTGCGTAGCACTCTCCTTCATTAAACATAGCTTAACAGCTCTTTGAACTGGCAATAAAATACAAATTTATTTTTTAAAAACGAAAAGGAAGAATGTCTCTATAGTGTAGTGGTTTAAATGTTTACCTAAAAAGCAAAAATTCACTGGTCCCAGGAGGATGCTCTTTGGGGGTTTTTCAGAAAGTATCTGGTATAAAACCTCTGCCAAATCAAACATGGAATTCTCCGCTATGGTAATCACTCGTGAATAAGGAAGCAGCCTAAAATAGTTTTACTGTGTAAGATGTAATGGTGAGGTAGCACATTGCAGCTGACTCCTTTGCTGTTCTACAGGTGAAAGCCTCACTTCAATGCAAAAGGCCAGAGTTAGGTTTATCCATTCATGGCCTTGTAGCTTGGCAGGCCATGTGAAAGATAACCCTTCCACCTATATAAATAAGAAGAAGTGGTCTAAAAATGACACTTTTTTTTTTTAAATAACTGCTGTATTATAAAGTTGTAACCTCTGGGAAATTAAATTTGAAGTCACTGTGAAGTCGGGAAAAAATTGGATCTCTCTAATATCTCAGGAAGAACGTTGAATTCCCAGCTTTAGGACAGCTAAAAGTAAATTTACAGCCTGGTGCTTTTATGACGGCTTCTCCTGTCATAATGTGTTAATCTGGATACTGATGTTAGAGGCATAGCCACTTTGATTTACAGCTGTACGGTCAGTACACTCGTAAATCCTCACCTCCTCTAATTTTTTTCATTGAACTGGACTTCTTGGCCATGTTTGTGCTGTCGATGCCCTTTGTAGCATTTTATTTTATTTGGTAAATAATATGGCCTGCTGTGGTTTACATCCTGCCTAAGAAATTTGTACTCCAGTTTTGTTGAGGGAACTTCTAGTGTTTTATTAGTCTGCTACTGATTAGCAGATACTGTGGATTGCAAGCATAGACTCTCTGAATGCAACTCGCTAACCAAGCCTAATACCCTTAACCTCTATTTAACCACATGACCCTTTATGTAAATGTTCTAATTTCTGGCTCCAAAAGCAACACAGCAAAATGCTAACTTTGAGGCATCAAAATGTTCAGAAACCAATGAGTGTCACGTATCATTTATATACAACATGTGCTTACAGGCCACTAATGAAATCCTAGGTTTAAAACCTCTATTTCAGTTCCGCCTATAGACTCCAGTAAATTTGACACACTGACCCATTCAAGCAACAATAAAACATAGTTTTGTTTCAGGAAATATTTGCTTTGATATCCTACAACATATGTTGTAGGAAAAGTACAATAAGATGAAAACAGACTTTAAAACCATTGGCATGACAACAGTTCGACGCTTACTAGCTTGATCTCACAACTAGTAAGATAAATTCATCAACCTGCTGTTCTCGAGGTCATTACAAACTAAACGGATTCATCTTGCGTCACATTTACACCTGATTTGAAATGAATTTCAAATGACAGTGCACTTGGAATAAATATTCCCAAATATACTTAAAATACATCTGATTTATAGCATTTACCACAACATAAAAATGGCCAGCATTGCTTAATATTATGCACACGGAATAACAGTGCATAATATTTCTTTTTCTGCTTTCTGACGCAGTGAAGAAAAGACTGAAATAAATCTCATAAGCAATGTATTTACTGTATAACCCCAATAAATGTTAGATATCTCGTCTACTTCTTGGGTTTATTAATGCTTTACTTCATTATTTCCTTATTATTCTTTAAAACAGCTAACTCTTGAAAGGACTGGAGGGAGATCTAGTTGCAGTCGTAGTTGTGGCTGCAAAGAGATCTGTGACACAACTGCAAGACCTCTACAACAGAGAGAGATTGTAGAATAAAGTGCACTGTAACTGAATCACACACATCTTCCGAGTACAATAGTTGTGCGCCGTGCAGCTTCAGACTGGGCAGAGGGCTCTTGGGCTCTCCTGGGGTCATTCATCAAGGTTGGGCAGTGGAGAAATGTGCCTGTTGTTGGTATTAATAGCCCGGGGTGAAATAGGTCCTCTCCACTGCGGAGGCGATCTGGCAACTCGGGTGAGCCCTATTTCACTTTCCTCAACTTTTTTTTGTCCCGGCTCAAGCTTCATTGTGGACCTCATTCTTTTCAAGCTTCTCAAGCGCCATCGAAACATTTAAACCCCCCACTTACTACATCACTCCATCTACTCTTGCTATTGCCTGGTTCCGCAAATCATATTTCTCTGATAAATTCATGATTGATAAATTATTTTCTCTTTGTAGAATACAATAAAATCATTTGTGCTAATTAAGGCAGTCTTTTCATTTACAAACAAGACATTTAAACTCAGAAAATTTAATTGGGTTGGGAAAAAAACAAAATAAAAGGTTGGACTTTTCCCAAAGAAGTCATTATTTACTTGTTCTGTCAGTAAAACCTTTCACATTTTGTTCTTTAATCTCTTGAAGAAAAGTCTTGGAAAGTTCCCAACATCTCCCAGTTTTCTGATCCTTTTATTTCCAGTGGAGTCCCTCGTGACCTTTTAGAAGCCTGGGTTTCCAGATTTCAGCAGAGAAACCACGGCGTTGGAATTATACGTGCACCGACGGCACACTCTTGTTGAGGACTTGCGCCCTCATCAGCTGGACGCTGGTCATGATCTTCTTCTGATGGCCCATTAATGTCACCCCGAGCCTCTGGATATCCCTATATGACACACACACAAAAACAAATCAGATTTGAAGATTTATGAAAGCTGGACTCTACAGGCCCCAGTTAGTGTGTTAAAGTTTATGACATGTGATCAGCAAAACAACTGAACAACTACAGCTCGTTTAGACGGTTTTCCAAGACGAAGCCTCTTCTCTCTAAAATGAACATGGCAGCACAGCTTGGTTTTGAAATCTGACAAACCACCAACAACCTGTTTAATCATAATACATAGCGCCATATTTGGTAAAACAAATCATATTATCACAAACATCTCATAGCAACTGTCACATACTGTGATGGAGGGCAGAGGATTATTATTCACAGGACCTGGGCATCTTGCAGGTAATTACAAACCTTTGTAATGGAAGTAAACATCATAACTGTAATGTGATTACTGAATTTAGTACAATAACATGTAACACGTAACATAGAGTGTTAAATGGCCTGTATTTTTATATAGCGCTTTTCTAGTCCCTAAGGACCCCAAAGCGCTTTACATATCCAGTCATCCACCCATTCACACACACATTCACACACTGGTGATGGCAGCTACATTGTAGCCACAGCCACCCTGGGGCGCACTGACAGAGGCGAGGCTGCCGGACACTGGCGCCAGCGGGCCCTCTGACCACCACCAGTAGGCAACGGGTGAAGTGTCTTGCCTAAGGACACAACGACCAAGACTTTCCAAGCCAGGGCTCGAACCGGCAACCTTCCGGTTACAAGGCGAACTCCCAACTCTTGAGCCACGATCGCCCACGTTAAGTGTCAAGACTGTGAGTCTGGAAAGCAACTGTATAAATGAGTGTATTTACCAAGAGGAAAAAATGCAAGACACGTGTGTCATTAAATATCTCACTAGCATTACTGCGCCGCTGTTAGGACACGGGAAGATCTGAGTATAATTGTAACTGATTATTCCATTAATTTAATAGGCTGCTTTAATGCAGGTATCAGTGTTTGAAAGATTTTCCTCTGATTGTTCAGTTGCTGCCTGCTGAAGTGAAACAGTGTAAGAGTAATTAAAATGGTAAGGAGGCTGACTTGTACATTTTATATATGGTCAAAAAGAACAATGCCCAGGTGTTCTGTTTTATTTATTTCTATGTTATGGATTTTAAAAAATAATAGCATTTATTTCCTTGTATAAGGAACACAACCAAGTTTCTCCCAAGACTTTAATGATTGTATTGGTGCCTGTCAGTAAAGGACAAAGGCTTTAGATGATTTCTGAAAACTACACACATTCTTATTCCTACAGACCAAGGTAATGGATTCATAGCAGCAGTTTACTTTCAACAGAATCCCAATCAACAAAATTTGGAATTAAAATTAAATAAAAAAATATGTGACATTACAAAGTAGTTTATATAGAGTTTTTTACATTCTTCTTGTTTACACAACAGTTTATAATTTATCCATCCATCCATCTAAAAAAAAAAATCCCCTCTTGCCCCTGCGGGCAGTCTTTATCCTTCAAACTTGGGTCCTCTGCAGCCTCTATGGATCTTGTGCACAGTGCTTGTTCCTGTGCTGCCATGTTTAGTGCCTCTGTGCTCTTTTAGTCCAGCTTTGTCCAGCCACTGGTAGGATTCCTGGATGTCAGCCGCTTCCTCTGTCTGCCGGTGGTACATACCGTGCAGGGGTCTGTCCTTCCATGATGGTTCCTCCTCTTCCTCCTCATTCTTGAGTTTCTGCTGCCCGAGGTATTCACTGAGCACGCGGTCAGTTGGGGCCATCTTCCTGATGTACTCATGAATGTTGCTTGTCTCATGGCCTCCTTCCTTCCGCTTAGCGTACAGCCTCAGGGTGCTGGACTTGGGGAGAAACCCTCCATCTATGGTCAAGAGCTTCCTTTTCCTGACGTCAGTGGCTTCTATCTCCTCCTTTGGCCAGGTTATTATTCCAGCAGGGTACCTGATCATCGGCAGGGCGTAGGTGTTGATCTTGTTCTTACCGTTCAGCTGACTCCTCAGGACTTGCCTGATCCTCTGGAGGTACTTCGTTGGTTGCAGCTTTCCTAGCGGCCTCTTCATGGTTCCCATTTGCCTGTGGGATTCCCAGATACTTGTAGCTGTCCTCTATGTCTGCAATGTAGTTCGATCCCCTCAGTGTGTGTGTGTGTGTGTAGATATAAGCATACAGTAAGTCAATGTATTAAATTAATGTATTAATGTAAATAATTCACTCGGAGCAGGTAATGGATGGCAGAGCTCAGTGAGCCTGACATTACCCTCGTGTTACTATATAAGGGACTAATTCCATCAGCTGCTAATATTATAACGCCTCATACTTGAGATGGCCTTTTTTTGGATATACACTAATGGACACTCAAGAAATTGGTGTGAGAGAGTCTGAGTGATTTAGTTTCATATTATAGGAAAGCTGTGCTAACGTAGTTTGATGCTAGCTGAAGGACAGGCTTGAATGCTGGGTGGCATAAGTTCCTGACCCCTGGGTCAGATGTGAAAAGCATTGTGGGAGGTTTTAATATGTGTTCGACTGAGCTCAGAGGCTCATGGGACAGAAGAATGGAGATAATCAATAAGAGTTATAATATAATATATTACCTCTTTTCTGTGCACAAGCTATTCTATGTCCTGTCAAGCAGTTTAAGGTCTGTGTGAGGTGATTTTCTCTCACATTAGCTGGTAGAGATTGTAGAGCACCTGCACTACTACTACTACTACTACATTTTATTTGAGGGCGCCTTTCAAAAACTCAAGGTCATCTTACAAAAGAACAACATTAATAAAAGAAGCAATAGTCATAAAATACATAAAGTAAGTTAAAATTGCAAAGCAGAACTTGACAATCAGCACTAAAGCTGATTTTACTACATCTAACAGCTCACTGCTGCCTCTGAGCTGCTGAGACTTCCCCAGGAAGCGCTTACCCTTGGTTCATGCTTACGACGTGACCCAGAGTGTGGTACCCCCCAGCTGCAAAGTGTTCCTTGTAGCGGCTCATCTTTATGGTGTCCAGCCACTCGTCTACTGAGTTACAGCTGCTGAAGTCAGGGATAGCTCTCTCCATCAGCGTAGGACTGTTTAAACTGCAGCAAATAAAGACAGATGGCAGTGGATCAGAAGTGAAAGAGACAGGAAGATGTATCGGAAGACAAAAAGATTAGTTGAAGGCAGCTTGAAAAGGAGAGGAGTCAAAAAGTGAGCAAGAGGGAGAATCCTGAGGGAAAAGGGGCTTTTGAAATGCACGAGTATGTGAGACGGGAAATCGATAGCAGTTAAAATGATTGAGAAGAGGTGGTGACCGTGGTTGCAGGATGGCTGCTTTGGGTAGATAAACACAGGGAGAAATGTTTAACACTCCTCCTGCTTCTCTCCTCTTAATATTCCTACTGTTTCTCTCACCTCACAGTGTCATGCACCATTGACTCCATAGGACCTGAGATCTGAACTGAGCAATTTACACAGGTCTAGCTTTAGCCTGGGTGTCCTTTCAAACCTGCTCCCCGATTCACTATGGATCAATGTCAATATCACAGCGAGGCTTTTACTTAATGCACAGCGCGTCTATCAGAGATGAGCTTATTGGAAAACGAACATGACCGCTCGCTTCATCTGCCAGACAACTTTGAGGGAAACTTTAGGATGCAACTTTATCCCACCGCGCCCATGCTTGATAGCAGCGGGATGAGATTGGATTTACTCTGCTTCCCACACCAGGATGGTTACTTAGTAGCTTAGCAGTCAGTCACCATATATTGTCCTGGAGATCATCTTCTCAGGCCCTCGCAGGTGGTGTCTTGCTTTGATTTGCAGTTTAATCCGCTAATCACGTGAACCAATATTTGATTAAATTTTGGCGAGCTGTCTTGCCAAATTAAATCAAAAAGACTCCTCGGCATGTGACATAATGCACTCATGTTGTGCCGCTGCAAATATGGATTTATTCCGTTGCCCACCTACCTGCAGAGTGTGTCCATAGACTTCAGGTTCTCTGGGTTGCGGATTAGCTTGTCAAGAACGGTGACTATCTGGCAAAAACGGGGCCTCTCGTTGCGATCCTTCTGCCAGCAATCCAGCATGAGTGTGTGTAGAGCAGCAGGACAGCCCATAGGAGCAGGCAGCCTGTAGCCCTCCTCAACAGATTTGATCACCTGTACATGTCCAGCAGAATATGCATAAGGCCACAATATGTAGCATAAAAGTAAACATCACATTATCTCTGGTCGCTAAATGCTATTTAAATCAGCAAACACCACTCACATCTCTGTTAGTGAGATTCCAGTATGGTCGCTCTCCATAGGACATCACCTCCCACATGACCACGCCATAGCTCCACACATCACTGGAGGAGGAGAATTTCCTGTATGCGATGGCCTCTGGAGCTGTCCACCGGATGGGGATTTTTCCACCCTGCCAGGAAGACAAAAAGATTCAAGCAAGGATACAGAGGAGAAAAAATGCAAGAAAGACCACATCCAGAGCTAAACGTTTCACTGCCATTGTGTCCACAGAGCCTGTGTCCTGTCCCAACCCTAACACATCCTGCTATTGCCAAATTGTTTAAATATAGTCAATTTAATAGATAAGTAGGTAAACATGTCATTAAAGGATAAATCAGTATCATGGTTAGCTAAAACAATAGATGCATAGTTTCAATCGCTTGCAGTAGTAATTGGTATATTTTTGAAAATAGTTATTTAGCAGATCTATTTAAATAACGTGTGGTAAAGTATTAACAGTCCTACACAATGATCATTCGAAAACAGTTTACAGGAAAAAGTGAAACAAATGGAAGTGGTTAAAATTAGGGATGCAACGATACCATTTTTTTCAAACCGATACGATACCGATACTTGGATCTGAGTACTTGCCGATACAGAGTACAAAAAACGATACTTCTACCACACACACACACACACACAAATACAATTAATTGGAAGACAGGTTTTATTATATTCTCTGCCGATAAAAAATAAAATCTTAATAAAAATGACCACAAAAAAATTTCAAGTGAAAAATAAGCACATTGTAATTTTACAAAATATCACTGAACTATTGGCACTGTCCTGAGCTTTCAGAATAATAAATAAACACTTCTGTTCGGAATAAAATAAATACAAATTAGGTTTGAGAATGAAATAAACTTTTAAATTATTGCAGAGTGTCCATATTGTAAACAAACAAACAAAATAATTATTATTAAATAAATAATAAAATATAAAAAATTATAAAATAAATAATAAATAAAATAATAATTGGCCCCCTAGTGGCCAATTTCAAAAACTACAACAGAAATGACAAGCCACCCTCTGATTAATGAAATAAGTTGGTATCGGTTAACTTTTACGAGTATACACACACATTTTACAGTATCGGCCCCGATACCAGTATCGGTATCGGTGCATCCCTAGTTAAAATAGACTTATAGGGTTATATAAGCTGGTGGTTTTTATCCGACAAGGCTTTGGGGGCTTTGTCTGAGAAAAGGATTGAGAACTGCTGCCCTAGAGCACCAATAATGTATATTAAAACACACATGAAAGTTAGCCGTCATGTCATGAGTAACAGCTTTTGTGACCATTTTGAAGGAAAAAGTAGTGATGATGTGATTAGGGATTCTGCTAAGGGTTTCAGTATAATATAGGAAGAAAACACAGATAGAGGCACACACACACACACACACACACACACACACACACACACACACACACACTGTATTGTAGGATGTTAGTCAGATATCAAAAGTGAAAAGTAATGACATCAATAAAAGAGATTTAGCAACATAAAAAGAGCAACATTTTAACAATGGAAGGAACCTCTAGTTAAATAAAATTACTACTAAAGTAAAACAGATTCATAAATGAGCTACATGCCTGCTCACTGTTTAACAGCAAATGTTAATGAAAGCAGAAAATAACAGCACACACTAAAGGGCAACGATGTGTATGTGTATGTTCTCAGGACAAGAATAGACTTGCAAGTGTTAGCAAGTGAACTACTTGCATTGTACTTGATATTAAACTAGCACTTAATTAAGTTGACAAATGGATACATCACTTCCTAAACAAACAAATCACTCCCTGTGGGTAATTTTAAGCCTCTGAAGGTTACTCACCAAATATAGCCAATTACAGACACTTGATGTTCTGCTAAACATTTAAAATAGGCCAAAGTTTCCGTACTTTCAATTCCTTCAAAGTTACTTTGCTGCCACCTTTGACTCCATAGAAGAACTTTATACCTCCACAATTTCCAAGCAGTAATGTTTTAATCTTCAGCTACAATCAAGTGTTATTGTGAAGCCATAATGTCCGTATATCACGATCCATAATCAGTTTCTCCTTCACACTGGGTGATGCTGTACATAATCACCTTGGTGTCTATAATCTGATTGCTGTGCTTTTACAGACTAATAGACAAATGGGTTTGAAGCAGATTTGGATCTGAAAGCACTGGAATCTTTTACTTTTTTTTTTTAGTTAACTCTCAATATATTTCTTTCAAACTGGTTTAAAATGAGAGTTTTCTTTAAAGTAGCTCTTTCAGGTGACTCAAAATCCATTTGTACCGCCTAATAAAAGTGTTTTAATTTCCAGCCTTTGTTTGTTGTACTTCTACTTTCATTCTTGTAATTATCTAATATGTTTATATAATCAAGATATGTTTTTAAAGAACAAAATTCAGTGGTTTGTGCTGACTGACTGAGTACAAATTTAAAGCATCATGTTAAAGAATAAAGTTCAAATTGCTCGCTATGAAGAGTACTTTGTCAAGCACACAGCAATCAGAGGATCCATACATAAATGAAATATTTTTTTGCTCAGAACAAAGCAATGTTGTGTGTGTGTATATATATATATATTTATTTATTTATTTATTTATTAGGGGTGCAACGATACACAAAATTCAAGGTTCGGTTCAGTTCGATATTTTGGTGTCACGGTTCGATATTTTTTCGATACAAAAAAAATGTTCATGCCTTTTTAATTTGTCATTTATTAAAAATATAAATATATATTTTAACTCAAACGTACAGTTTTTAAATTTAATGTTGCTGAAACAACAAAGGGATAAAATAATAAATCTATCTGATGGAGAAATCACTCATCTTTGGAAAAGAGAGTTTATTACAGAGAAATGTCTCTTTCCAAAATAAAAGCTCTACTATACGCTTCTTCTGGGCTATATTCTCAGCAGCATATTAAACATATCAGGTCCCCATAAGGAGAATCATGTGGTAACGGCTGTCTAAATGACTCTGCTAAAGTTTGTAGCATGCATGCTTGTTGTTTTTGTCTGCTTCCACTTGTCTTTGCACGAGGATGATGTCAGAGTAAATGTGCAGTCATATTCGTTGTGTTCCCACTAGTGCTGTCAGCGTTAAGCTCGTTAAAATGACGTTAACGCCACAACACCGCAAATCGCTGGACAGCAACAGGTTAACAAGCTAACTGCGCTAATGCACTAGTTCCCACCAATGTAATTGAGCATTGCGTGTCACATCTGATATACTGTTTTACTTTTGTCCATGACGCGCTTACCTTCAGGGTCATACCTCACATGAAAACCAAAATAGTTCCAAACACCAGATCTGAATGAGGGTGGGGGAGGTTCAATTTACTATGTTGCAAGGAGAGCTTAGCTTCTGTCTCGCTAGCTTGCCCTGCGCTCAGTGGATCTGGTTCGACTACTCCGCCTAGGCTGCACTGTCGAGCGCAGATCCACTGAGCGCTGAACACAGACAGCATCGTCAGAAGGAAAGTTGATAAAATAAATTAAAAATTTTGTATTGTAGTCCAATAACAAAGCACCGAGCGGTGCTTTGTTATTGGACTTCTGTGCTAATCACAGTTTGGCCATAACGAACACCTTGTTCGAACATAAGAGTGTCCATAAGTGCACGTGGCACCAGGACGCTCTAGGCCGTAGGTCGATGATCGATTTTGTAATCGTATCACCAGACCTGCGACCATATGTTCTGGACACTCGGGTAAAGAGAGGGGCTGAGCTGTCAACTGATCACCACCTGGTGGTGAGTTGGATCAGGTGGCGGGGGAGGACGCTGGACAGACCTGGTGCACCTAAACGCGTAGTGAGGGTGTGCTGGGAACGACTAGCAGAGGCCCCAGTCCGCGAGATCTTCAACGCACACCTCCGGCAGAGCTTCAACAGCATTCCGAGGGAGGTGGGGGACATCGAGTCCGAATGGACCATGTTCAGCGCCTCCATTGCCGAAGCTGCTGCATTGAGCTGCGGCCGCAAGGTGGTTGGTGCCTGCCGTGGTGGTAATCCCCGAACCAAATGGTGGACACCAGAGGTGAAGGGAGCCACCAGGCTGAAGAAGGAGTCCTATCGGGCTTGGTTAGCCTGTGGGACTCCGGAGGCAGCCGACAGGTATCGACAGGCCAAGTGGAATGCGGCTCGGGCAGTGGCTGAAGCAAAAACTCGGGTGTGGGAGGAGTTCGGAGAGGCCATGGAAAAAGACTTTCGGACTGCCTCGAAGAGGTTCTGGCAAACCGTCAGGCGTCTCAGGAGGGGAAAGCGGTGCTCTACCTGCACTGTGTATAGTGCTGGCGGAGCGCTGCTGACGTCGACTGAGAAAATTGTCAGGCGGTGGAAGGAATACTTCGAGGACCTCCTTAATCCCACTGACGCGTCTTCCAAGGAGGAAGCAGAGTCTGGGGATGAGGGGAATGACCCGCCAATTTCTGGGGGCGAGGTCACTGAGGCAGTTAAACAACTCCTTGGTGGCAGAGCCCCTGGTGTTGATGAGGTCCGCCCCGAGTTCCTGAAGGCTCTGGACGTTGTAGGGCTGTCCTGGTTGACACGCCTCTGCAATGTTGCGTGGAGATCAGGGGCAGTACCCGTGGATTGGCAGACCGGGGTGGTGGTCCCCATCTTTAAGAAGGGGGACCGGAGGGTGTGTTCCAACTACAGGGGGATCACACTCCTCAGCCTCCCCGGGAAAGTCTATGCCAGGGTGCTGGAAAGGAGAGTTCGTCCGCTAGTCGAACCTCTGATGCAGGAGGAACAATGCGGTTTTCGTCCTGGTCGCGGAACACTGGACCAGCTCTTCATCCTCTCGAGGATACTTGAGGGTGCATGGGAGTTTGCCCAACCAGTCTACATGTGTTTTGTGGACTTGGAGAAGGCATTCGACCGTGTCCCTCGGGGTGTCCTGTGGGAGGTGTTGCGGGAGTATGGGGTGTCTGGCCCATTGCTACGGGCCATTCGATCCCTATACAACTGTTGCAAGAGCTTGGTTCGCATTGCCGGCAATAAGTCGGACTCGTTCCCGGTGGGTGATGGGCTCCGCCAGGGCTGCCCTTTGTCACCGGTTCTGTTCATAATTTTTATGGACAGGATTTCTAGGTGCAGCCAAGTGGCGGAGGGCTTTCGCTTTGGTGGCCTCAGGATCTCATCTCTGATCTTTGCGGATGATGTGGTTCTGTTGGCTTCATCGGGTGAGGGCCTCCAGCTCGCACTGGAGCGGTTCGCAGCCGAGTGTGACGCAGCGGGAATGAGGATCAGCACCTCCAAATCTGAGGCCATGGTTCTCAGCCGGAAAAGGGTGGAGTGCCCACTCCGGGTCGGGGATGAGGTCCTGCCCCAAGTGGAGGAGTTCAAGTATCTCGGGGTCTTGTTCGCGAGTGATGGGAGAAGGGAGCCGGAGATCGACAGACGGATTGGGGCTGCAGCTGCAGTAATGCAGACGCTGCACCGGTCCGTCGTGGTGAAGAGGGAGCTGAGTGTAAAAGCGAAGCTCTCAATTTACCGGTCGATCTACGTCCCTACCCTCACCAATGGCCACGAGCTGTGGGTAGTGACCGAAAGGACGAGATCGCGGATACAAGCGGCGGAAATGAGCTTCCTCCGAAGGGTGGCTGGCATCTCCCTTAGAGATAGGGTGAGAAGTTCGGCCATCCGGGAGGGGCTCAGAGTAGAGCCGCTGCTGCTCCACATCGAAAGGAGCCAGCTGAGGTGGTTCGGGCATCTGACAAGGATGCCCCCTGGGCGCCTCCTGGGTGAGGTGTTCCAGGCATGTCCCACCGGGAGGAGGCCCCGGGGCAGACCCAGGACACGCTGGAGAGATTATATCTCTCGGCTGGCCTGGGAACGCCTTGGTGTTCCCCCGGATGAGCTGGAGGAGGTGGCTGGGGAGAGGGAGGTCTGGGCCTCTTTGCTTAGGCTGCTGCCCCCGCGACCCGGCCCCGGATAAAGCGGATGAAGATGGATGGATGGATGGATGGTATTGTTCGATACATATGCGTACCGAACCGAAAGCACTGTATCGAATGGTTCAATATCGATACGAGTATTGTTGCACCCCTAATATATACTGTATATATATATATATATATATATATATATATATATATATATATATATATATATATATATATGTGTGTGTGTGTGTGTGTGTGTGTTGGTTTTAAACAACAATTATAGTTTAAGATGTGTTGGATAATGTATTTTCTACAGTTGTGGAGAGAGAACAGACATGCTGTGATAATAATCTCAGAAGCTCGATGTGTTCATAAAAGTGTAGCATAGATATTTATCATTAGATAGTTAAAGGTCAGAATGTGATTATATTTTACTGAAGTTGATGCCTTGAGCAACACAATTAAAGGCGCTCCATCAATTTATTTGGGCACTTACACAAAACTGGGGCCTCAGGGGAATCAGCGGGAATCAAGATATACCAGCTTCTGGTGTGGTGCTAGTGTGGCTCATTCTTTAAAAGCTGCAAGATCTACTCTCCCATAAGGCACAACAGAAGCATTTTTAAATAAACGGCAGGACAAAATGTATTAACAAGCTGCAGATATAAACAGCTTTATGTTGTTAAACCTTTACATTTAGAATGAGACAACTACAACTGAGTTAAAAAGAAGGAAAAGTGAACCGTGATCTATGACCTCCATTAGCCTATGCTCCACTGCTCCAGTTTTCACTGTCACTTATAAGCAAAATAAACATTATTAAGTTAAATGCATGTTCTATTGTTAAAAAAAGATCATTCCTAGTGATTAGTAAAATTATGTGTTAATATACAAATATTGTAATTATTATGTCATTCATTCATCTTAAATCATATGTCATTTTGTGTGGTACAGCAAAGTTAATAGGAGACAATATCGCACCCGCATGCGTGTGTGTGTGTGTGTGTGTGTGTGTCGCTGCATTAATGCTTGCCTCAATGTGAAAACTCACACTGGTGGTGTATGCAGCGTCTGGGTCATCCTCGAGTACTCTGGATAGCCCAAAGTCAGACACCTTACACACCAGGTTGCTGTTGACCAGGACGTTGCGCGCGGCCAGGTCGCGGTGGATGTAGCCCAGGTCAGACAGGTAGGTCATGCCGGCTGCGATGCCACGCAGCAAGCCAACCAGCTGGATAATGGTAAACTGGCCATCGTGTCTCTGCAAGAAGGAACAAAAAAATTGAAAGATCAGGAAGGGAGTGGCAGGGAGGTAGAGTATTAAGGCCAGATCAAAAAAATAAAATAATGCGATGGCATAGCAGCTGAGAAGATAAGCAGTGATAATAGAAGAGATTTTAATCAAGATAGAGCAAAGAGTAAAGATAAGAGAATAAAACATGACAGGGATTTGCTTTTAAGTAATAATCTGCTGTATTATCATATGAGCAAATACAGGAGCTGTTTGACATTGTCAATGTAATACAATGTTAAACCAACCTACACATGATGTTAAAGAAAACTTTCATATTTGCTCCTCTACACTATTCTCAACTCCTTGCAACAGCTCTCCATCACACTGTCAGTAATGTCACTGCACTCTGAAACATGCAAACACCAAACATCAACAGAAAAAAACGCCTAACATCACAAGATAGGATTTTATTTTTTCATTTTAACAGCCAAATTGATCTCTGCTGTGGTGTCAGTGCTATTTTTCAAAGATGTTAATGAGGGCACAAGATTCAGTGTTTTTAATGAGAATTAAGGTGAGTTTAAAGTGCTAAAAGTTCACCAGTTACTGATTATGACTGGTAAAGTTAGTGCTAGGTTCATACCAACCCACTGTATGCAGTGTTTCTCTATATGGCATACTCAAAAGAAAATCTTATCACAGAGGTGAGAGGCCAAAATGTGTGAGAGAGATGATCTGAAAGGCCACACGAGCAGTTTTTGAAACGTTTTATCCAACGTGTCTAAACACAAATCTATTCCTACCCTACCTGTGGTGGTTCACTAGCCATCTGACGAATGTTAATAGGGGAAACAAAGTGAAACTGACAAAACACCAGAAAACTAATGAAAGTTGTGAATCAAAGCTTCATGAATAGGTTGCTTCAAAATTAGATTTGAGTATAAATGAAAAACAAAGCCTTATTTTATTTTCCATTTCTGTGTGTGTGTGTCAGGGGCACTTTACAGCCGGGCACAAACCCATTTGCACAACCACGTTATGTGTTATTGGAGACATTTTAAAACAGAGTTTTGGCACTCGGCGAGTCCTGAACATAAATATATAGTGAAATTTCACAGCAGAGCAGATGGTGGTTGTCCGGTTTTTGCCCAAAAAAGACAAAGTCAATAACAGAAACTGGGTAAAATATGAGACAATTATAATGCTGCATTGATATATGCACGTAGTTACGGTTCATGATAAAGATTTATTTTCTTGGTTTACTGCATAGAAAAACTGAAGATGGAATTTGTTTCATGTAGACTGAGCCAGACACATTTATCTTAGCATGAACAGCATTTTAAAAAACAGATCTCATTTTTTATGTGCCAGTGATCATTGAAAGGACAGCTATGGGTCTTTCCCCATCCAAGATAGCAGCTTCACAATAACTGTCCAGGCATTACCAAGATGGTTGCCAAAAGGCAACACTTTTCTTTAAAGTTTCATGAACATTTCAATAGTTGCTGAACATGATTGCTGTTTTGTGTTTGGTCTATTGCTATATTATTTCTGATGCTACAGTGGGTCGAGTTCTTGGACATGCAGCTGTGACCTCAAGGCTAGATTACTGCAACTCACTTCATTTTGGTCTTCATTCTGCCCTCCTTCATAGACTGCAGACAGTCCAAAATGCTGCAGCACGCATTCTGACCAGAACTGGGAAGTTTGCCTGTATTACTCCTGTTCTAGCTGACCTGCACTGGCTACCCATTAAATACCGCATCCAATTTAAAATACTACTGCTTACGTTTAAAATTACCAACAACACAGCACCGAGCTACCTTAAGGAACTCCTTAAATCGTATGTTCCTGCCAGAGCATTAAGATCATCTACTCAGTTACTCTTGGTGCAGCCTAGATCTCGGCTGAAGTCTAGAGGTGACCGGGCGTTTGCCCTGGCTGCACCAGAGTTGTGGAATAACCTTCCGATTATGATCCGGGCGTTTGATTCCATCCAATCTTTTAAATCACGGTTAAAAACCTATTTGTTTAATCTTGCCTTTCCTGCTTGTTAATGCTCGCACCTGACTTTTAGACATATTCTATTTTTTCTTATACATATTTTTATGGCTTGTGCTTTTATTATGTTTCTATTTTGATATGCATTTTATATTACCCCTGTGTATTAGTGGCATTGACCTGTGAGGATATTTGATACTTTGCTAAGGCCTTATAATACTCGTGTTACTTCTCCGTCTCTTATGTTAAGCACTTTGGTATACCGCTGGTTTTTAAATGTGCTCTATAAATAAAGATTGTTGTTGTTGTTGTTGTTGTAGCTAGCATTTGAAAGTGAGTAGCACAAACCTCTCCACTAACGCATTAGGAGAAAATCAAAGGAAGGAAGACTTTACACAAACTGTTAGCTGAACAACTCATCAACAGTCAGAAGTGCACTGAAACAGTTGAAATGAGATGGCATTAAAGGAAAAAGGAGTATAGAGCTCTTTAACTGAGAGTTTAAATACCAACCCGGAGGAAGGAGTCCAGAGAACCATTCTCCATGTACTCTGTGATGATCATCACTGGTTTGCCTGGAAACACAAACCAAAAACTTTATGAGCTTATTTGGATATCAACTATTTATTTGTCTGTACACACTGTACAGTAAGTGATGCAGGTGCTGAATAAAAACAAATGCAATGTCTTAAATCTATTATTTTATGTGTTTACCTCTATTTCCTTAAAGGGATTCGATCACTCAAAAACCAATAATTTTCTGTCCTTCTCTACTACTCATCAGTGTCTAACTATACAGGTGGTTTCTTGGAAGAGTTCCTTGTCTTTAACGACACTGCATACTAATTCTAATTAAGTTGTGAGTCTGTAGTGCTTCCACACAACTAGACAACAATTTAATTAGACTCAAGGAAGGTCTGAATGCGACACTTCGCTGGTAGCTGCTCACTGTAGCAATTTGTTCAAATAAATTGTGAAAAGTTGCTGACAGTTATATATACAACTTGGAAAATGCGCGAGAGACATGTTGAATCCGTGATCATCTAGGAATGTTCTTCTAGTATTTCAAAGCTGCACATTGTACAACCCACCCACCCCCACACTGGCTGCCTCCTCTACATTATTATCTACAATATCATTTATTAAATTACATGCTGTATGGAATTCCAGCACAATGTGAATCTTCTTCAACCAAAATGTTACATGACAGCTAAATTATACATCTAAATCTCAACAAAACCATATAAACCATGAAACCATATAATTAGATTTTTATTTCTCTAATCCATAGATTTCCAACTCATACCATTCCCATTAAAGAGGCGCTAAAAGTCACCAAAATAGATAAAAGCCTTGTATTGAATCATTACTGCTTTGATTAGTATGATTCACATGGCAACAGGTTGTTTTTTAATGCAGTGCTGATCGTTTTATGCTAGAAAACCTGCCACATGGTTGTGGAACAGATACTACTCTTTTTCAGAAGGTACGATTACTGGCCTGCACCAAGCAAGGAAAACGACTAAGGGGAGGAAAGGGTAGTGGTGAAACATCATGTATGAGTAAGAAATCAAGAAAATCACATGTTCCTGATTGGAAATCAGTGAAACATTTGATGAAATCAAATTGTAAAAAGATAAACCTAAGCTATGTTTCAGTAAGAGCATGTCCACCTGCACATTATGAAGAAGAACTCCAGGAACTGGGACTAAGTAACTATTTAGCTTAAACAAAAACACTTAACAAGTAAAGTTACAAAAAAAAGGCTTCACTTTGCTCGGGAGCAAAAAGATTGGATTGAGAAAAGGTCATGTGGTCTGATAAGTCCAGTTTTACGCTTTCAGGCAGTATTACCAGATAACTGATCTTTTTCTTCTGCCAAGGTTCAGTGGACTCTGAGCCCACTGAGACAACATGATCACACATGAATTGACGTCACAGAGTCTAGACCTTAGCCCCATTTAGAAAACTTGAGATTTGCCGGAGAAGAATTTATACAGTATTACAATTTTCCCATCATCAATAGAAAATCTTGACACACAGTTAATGCAACTCTGGATGGAAATAACTGCATAAACTTAAGCTACAATTAAATGAATGAAACAGACTTTTTATTTGGCCTGGCAGTGTATATGCTGTTACAAAAGGGATGCCTACATCATAAATTGTGTGCAAAAGTCTTTAAATGCCCGCATTTCTTTATTTTCTTTAGGGAGATAGACTTTCTTAGTAGTCTTGATCAATAGTTCTCCAGGCTTTCCAAACAGCTTCACAGCGTGTTCATCTGTTTATTTTGGTGTTTGAATTGATTAAAATATTTAAATATGATGGTAGTATGAGATTTAAGGATATACAATGAAATAGAAACTAGAAGTACAATTTTAGCCTTTAAACTATACCTACAGTGTATTCACAGCCTTTGCCCAAAACCTTGTTGAAGCACGCTGCAGAATCTCCAGTGTTAAATTGACACTAGAAAGTGTCTATATGTGTCCACTCTTTTGAGTGTTAATTTAACACTTTTGACAGTGTTAGATTTCTAACAGTAACCTAGTCAGTGTTAAAGATTAACAATGACTAACACTGAGCAGTGCTGGTTTTCTATCACTGGAAAATAACTAAAAATGCTAGTAACATTTCAGTGTTAGAAAAACAACACTGCTAATGTTAGTCACTGTTAATCTTTAACCCTGACTAGGTTACTATTAGAAATCCAACACTGTCAAAAGTGTTAATTTAACACTCAAAAGAGTGGACACATATAGACACTTTCTAGTGTCAATTTAACACTAGAGACAACTTTTTGTGAATATTCTTGAGTGTCCTGCGCAGAGTCCAGACTTGGACCCAATTGAACATCTCTGGAGGGATCTGAAAATGGCTGTGCACTAACACGCTCCATCCAACCTGATGGAGCTTAAGAAATTCTGTAAAGAACAATGGGAGAAACTGGCAAAAATAAGTGTGCCAAGCTTGTAACATCACGCTTAGAGTGGTTTCAAAGCCACTCCTTTGTTATGTTGGCTATGTGGTCAGGGTCATTGTCCTGTTGGAGATGAACCTTCTCCCCAGTCAGAGGTCCAGAGCACTCTGGAATAGGTTATCTTTAAGGATATCTCTGTACATTGCTCCATTCATCTTTCCTTCAACCTAGTAGTCCCACAGTTCTGGCTGCCCAAAAACATCCTCACATCATGATACTGCCACCACCATGCTTCACTGTAGCGATGGTATTGACCGAGTGGTGAATGTCTGGTTTCCTCCAGACATGATGTTTGGCATTCAGGCCAAAGAGTTCAATCTTTGTTTCATCAGACCAGAGAATTTTGTTTCTCATGGTCTGAGTGTCCTTCTGGTGTTTTTTGGTAAACTCCAGGAGGAGTGTCATGTGCTTTTAACTGAGGAGCAGCTTCTGTTCAGCCACTCAACCATACAGACCTGATTGCAGAAATGGTTGTCAGATTGACCACCGGGTTCTTGGTAACCTCCCTGACTAAGGCCCTTCTACTCTGAAAGCTCAGATTGGCCAAGCAACCAGCCTAGGAAGAATCATCATTCATAACGGGTTCTTCCATTTATGAATGATGGAGGCCAGTGTGCTCACTGAGAACTTCAATGCTGCAGAATTATTTCTGCACCTTCCCCAGATCTGTACCTCAATACAATCCTGTCTTGGAGGTCTACAGACAATTCTTTGGACTTCATGGCTTGGTTTATGACATACAATGTAAACTACGGGACATTATAAATAAGCAGGTGTATGGTTCTCCACATCATGGAGGAGATCGTGGAGATGTAACTTAACAAAATGTGGAACAATTAAAGCACAGTGAATACTATTTGGATGCACTGTAGTAACACTGGCTTTTCACTGGAAACTTTATTTATTTAATCAATAGACAAAATTGACTTTATGTACATGTGTGACCAGAGAAGCTGCAGTGCCTCGTCAAACTGTTTTTAGAGGTGTGGTAAGGCTGATATTAATACTTAATTTGGAAGACCATAAACAGTCACTTTCTCATTGTTTGATAATTAGAATTCAAACTGGTGCTTGCACTGTTTGAATGAGCCTGACAAAACTACAACTGTGAAGTAATTCTGCATTAAAGATTTTTGCTAGACAAAATATTAGTTGCTAGCTGCAAGCCTGGTTCTGTGAGTATGTGTAGCTCCCAGGCTTTCTTCGTTGGTTATTTGGATTGGTCCGATGCGTGGCCAGAGCCTCAGCAGATAAAGGTCTGGCTCTGCCTCTGTTTCCAATTAGCCAAAAAAAGTAAATAAATAAATAAAATCATTGAATCCCCAAAGACTCGTGTTGTTTGCTTTTACACTTGTCTGCTGAGGTGCCAGGACTGCTCCGCTATCAAGATTTAAACAGAGCTGTTAATGTTGGACTTTGAATGTGAACTATGAAAATGGGTATAAACAAAAATACTGAACTTTGTTTAACTATACGCTATCATCATTTAGTAGTAATATGCATGTTGTGGTCTGCATAGCTACAATGAGGAGTTACTTTTTTTTTACATCAAGCTAGGAAACTGCACAGGGCATCGGGATTTAATGAAGTACTGTAAATCAAGCATTAGAGTGAATAAACACATCCTTTGTAATAGTGTTTGCCCATCTGGAAGGGTACCCCAGCCCAGCTAGCATGCTATAGCTGATAATGTTGACGACACGTGTGCTGCCAAAGCATTTCAGGCAGGCCTCCCTCTCTAGAGTTTCTGTGCCACAATTGCAAGTATAGTGGAATAAGCAGTTCAGGATTAATACAGGTCTTGCCATACCTGTGTCTGAAAGCAAATAGTTTTGAAAATCATCTATATTTTTCACAATAATATATTGTAGTTGATGGAGCGTACTGTGGGTTACTACCCCCTCTAAACGGATGACATTGGGGTGGTCGAACTGGGCCATTATTGAAGCCTCGGCCAGGAAGTCTCTCTTCTGCTTTTCTGTGTATCCTGCCTTCAGGGTCTTCAGAGCCACCGGGATGTCTCGTTTTCCCGGGAGCCTCATACGTCCGTAGCAAACCTCCCCAAACTCCCCTGAAAACATGGCAGAGGAACACAGTAATGCAGCACATCAAACATATTCAGCCTTTAAATCTGTTCCACAATAGTAAATATTCGTTGTGCTGCACCCTCCACCCACACCTAAGCCGTTTGTGTGAATGAGAACATGTCATTTAATTTGCCAGGGTAGATAAGAGAAAACAACCCACTTACAAACTATCTGTTCACATATATGTGCTAAAGCTGCCATGAGCTAATTAGCCATCCGTTCTTATCTTTAGCTCAACAGAACTTTAAACTGGTGGTTGCACTGTTTGAATGCGTCTGTGTCATACATTTCTATTTGTCTCTCTGGCTGCAGCAGTCATATGTAGCACAGTGAATTGTGAGGCTGACACAGTGTTAGTATTCTCTTCCTGTCTGAGGAGCTTTGATTGACAGCCCCACGCAACGCTCTGATTCCACTTTGCTATCCTCCTCTCTGCTGCACACCACAGCCTTTACACCGGCCAATGATTTTAAGTTAGCATAGCCAATGATTCTCACTATGTGTGTGTATGTGTGTGTGTGTGTGAGCACACACAAGTTCATGGTTTTACCTGAACCAATGATTTTCTCTATTTTGATCCTGGAAGCTTCAATTTCTCTGGCAAACTCGTGGACCGCCTGGCAGGGGTCCTCGTACGTGTGTGGGTCGATATAGAACCTCGCATCGGGGAATGACACTAAGATAAACAACATTAGCATTTGGTCACATATTGGAGAATGAGAGCAACATCGCATCTGAGCCCCGTCACCGGTGTGTGCAGGGAAAACCTGATGAAAGAGGAGAGAAATGACACGGAAAAAAGAGCAGACAGAGGGAGTGGAAGAATACACAGCGTGCAGGGGCCAAGGAGTGTATTCTCCTGTAATCACTCAGAGCCTGATGAAAATTGTTTGCTCTGAGGATGAACTTTATTAAACAGGGATGAAAATGCGACTTTGTCAAAGAATGCCATCTAATCTACTATGAGTAATAATTGAGAAATGGGCCAAACATACCGTGACCATTCTGGTAATGCATCTTCTCCTCGTCGGAGTCCTGGAAGGCTTTGCTATAGCCACAGTGTCTATACAAAGCACACACATACACACACACGCACGGCCACAAAAACACACACACATGCCCATACATATAAACATACAGAGGGATGAATACAGGACAATAGTGGAAAACACTTTCAAACTCTAAGTATAGTTGAAAATTAATAAATCAATATTTACTCATAATTAATCACTAAGTTTAACAAAGCTATTCATCACTTACTGACACTTAGTCATTTATTAACAACAAGCAGTGAGACTTTACGGTGTTACTGGCAACCAGTCAAGGGGTAGACTGGTTGAGGTGGTCTAGGTGTTTTTTTGTTGTAGCTGCAGAATAAAATGTAATGTAGAAAGAAGGGGACTTTTCTTATAGTCTCATACATTATATATACATCATTTTGGCATGTTTTCTGTTAAAAGCTTTTCCACACAGGGGTTCCAATTACCCCTAACTCTAGACTGGTTGTTGGTGAATTGGAGGATGATAAAAGGTTAAAGAGCAAAATTCCTTTCTGTTAGTTTGGCGAGGTGAGGTATCATTTTTATAACAGCAAACCTTTTTCTATGGGCATGTCCACATAATTAAAACTCAATATTATTAGAATCAATATTCATATTGACAAGGCAAAGCAAAGACATCCCGGGAGTACATTTAAGAGCGAAAAGGAAAATGACTTCTTCACTCATACACATTCAAATGTTGCCACTGTAGCTTTAGGGCATGTGTTTTTTGATGTTACGTCTACACTGATGCACTGCAGGGTATTTCATTTCCTGCTTACATGTAAAAATATCCTAGTTTACTATTTTGATAAAGATGTATAATAAATCAGTGACTGACAACCTACCCAGAGTGCAACAAAGTGATTACGGTGCTTATTAGCATAGACTGTATATATAAGATGGATTTTACCATTGGTACCCATTTACCAACCTACATGTATACTTTGGTATATGTATACCATGTACCTAATGTTAGTAAAGTTC
This sequence comes from Neolamprologus multifasciatus, assembly GCF_963576455.1. Taxonomy (NCBI): domain Eukaryota; kingdom Metazoa; phylum Chordata; class Actinopteri; order Cichliformes; family Cichlidae; genus Neolamprologus; species Neolamprologus multifasciatus. The sequence continues at coordinate 34,251,171 of NC_140443.1, read as the reverse complement.
TGTTTTAGAGCCTTGAGCTGAGAGGTTTCCCTGTCATCACCTTGGTGTTTTAAAACAGGATGATCGATCAGACTGTAAAACTGAGGGGCACTGCACCCATGTTATAAGTAAATCTTTGTTTATTCTCATTTCTGACTCTAATTTGGACCATAATTTACAAGATGTTGTGTTCAATATGCCCTCAAACTAGTGACTGAACCCATAAAGTTATCAGGAAAGTATCACAGAACAAGAGGGAATTTCACCTCAAATTACTCTTAAAAAGTGTTTTTGCAACTGCAGGACTCACCCCCTGCAGGTCATTAGAAAAAAAGCAGGTGGTAAATATGTAGGTCTAGAGCTCTAGAGCCTGGTATGTCCACTAAATACTGACCATCAGCTAAAAAAGTGAGATGAGTGACAAATGAGACGCATGCTAGCATTAGCATGACTGCTAGCATTAGCTAGGCTACTTTGTTTTATTTTCTTAGATATATATTGCATTAAAATTTTAATCCGTATAATAGATATATTATATCTATTAATATCTTGCAAATCTGTTTAATGCAGTTTACTTTCTTTGTAAAAACTAAACTTTTTCCTTGTGGTTTGTTGCCTTGTAGTTAAACATTTTCATGAGTAAAGTGGCCATCCCCCTAAACTCAAATACCAACTCTTCTTTTTTCTTTTTCTTTTGTCTCAGTGGCATATGCTAAAAACTCTCCAGTCACGACAGCAGGATCTTGTGTGGAGTCCTCTAACTCATTATATTTTTTCCCACTTTTTCGATTGGCAATGAAAAACCTAATATGCACTGAAGTGTAAATTAATTAAGGGCAATGAAATTAATTATTTGGTACAGTTCTACAGAGATGTAACTATAAGACATCAAAAGGGAGGGGTAGGGGGGTGGGATAAGTATGAATATTTGGCTTGCAAGCTACTGGACATGAATCAACATAATTAAAACCACTATGAGGTGGAAATTACAAGTTAGGAAATTAGCTAAATAAGACAGCAAGGGCTAAGGAATATTAGCCTTCAAAACTCTCTCCTTTATACATTATACTTAAGCTTGAAAATATACCATGCAGGCTACTTGTGCATCCAGCATTACAAACATTTTAACGTCATAAAGGGTACTAAAAGGTACTAATGGTACTTCTCAAACACAGGCTTAAACAAGATCCTTTCCCACATTTTTAGGTGGCAACAGCTGAGAGAAATACAGTGCACACGAAAGAAACTACACAAAGAGGCATGGTCGTAAGAGTAGTGTAAGAAAGTGTTCCACACACAGCAGAGATGGGTAGTGTGGTAAAGTGTAGCCTTGCCGTTTCCTGCAGATGATGATGGCCAGAAAGGTGACCAGACCAGACACCAGGGCCATGCAGATCCAGATGATGGTCATGGTGTTGTAACGCAAAGGAACTGCAGAGACACACAAACACAGTGTGTTAGCTGAGGGAACGCTGCCACAAATGCTCACAGTTTACACAGACACTGGTAAACACAGGTGGCAGATAGAGTGTCATTGGTTAAACAAGACAAACAGAAATTTGGAGCTTTGTTAAACAGCCTCGCCATTTAATAATCACCTCCTGTTTGTCCATCACATTAGGTAGGAAATATCCAGCTAATGTGGTCAAATACCCAGAAAGACCGAATGTTGTCATAAAAGATTACATCTATATCTTTAAGTACACTGTCATACATAGATGTCTGAGTTGATCTGCATAATAAAACTAAACGTTTTGGTTCAGTGAACACTGAAGTACACAGTAAGTGTTAGAAGTGTGCACCAACTATCAGATGAGCTTAGTAGCAGTGAATGTGGGAACGAGAAAGACTGAGGTTTTATAGAGTGAAAAGAAATATTGAAACCAATTAGATCAAAATTTGAGTGAACAATATAGTCTCCAAGCCAACAAATGCAAATATCCGAGGTGTGAAGATCCCTGTGACACAATGTGGTTTTTGTGATCTCTCATAATAGAAATAATTGAGCTTGTGGGTCTTGCAGAGTATCTTTGCTGTCCCTCGGACTGATCTCTTCTGGACAGAGATCTTGGATGTTTTTCCTGGGATCTGCTGGAGCCCATCGCCTAGCTTCAGAGTCACTGCACCAAGTGGTCCCATTACAAATGTTATCTTCACCCTCCACATCTTCTTGAGCTCTTCTCTGAGCCCTTGGTACTTCCCCAGCTTCCCATGTTCCTTCTTCGTGATGCTGCTGTCGTTTGGTATCTCTACGTCTCTCTGCTTGTTCACCACTACCATATCTACTTGGTTAACCATCACCAGTTTGTCAGTCTATATCTGGAAATCAAACAGGAACAGTCCTTCCCAACCAGCCTAGGGGGCAGCTCCCATTTTGACCTTCCAAGCCTTCCAGGCCATACTCAGCACAGATTTTTCTGTATACTATGCCGGCCACGTGCTGATGGCGTTCCATGTATGCCCTGCCTGCTAGCGTCTTGCACCCTACTGTTATGTGCTGGATTGTCTCTGGGGCATCTTTACACAGCCTGCACTTGGGGTCTTGCCTGGTGTGATAGACCCCAGCCTCTATGGATCTTGTACTGAGAGCTTGTTCCTGTGCTACCATGATTAGTGCCTCTGTGCTGTCTTTCAGTTCAGTTTTGTCCAGCCACTGGTAGGATTTCTGTATGTCGATCATTTCCTCTATCTGCCGGGCACATACCATGCAAGGGCCTGTCCTTTCATTATGGTTTCTCCTCTTGCTCCACTTTCTCAGGCTTCTGCTGCCTGAAGTATTCACTGAGCATGTGGTCGTTTGGGGCCATCATCCTGATGTACTCCTGGATGTTCTATGTCTTATACAGGACAGTGGTTCTGACACTCATTAGTTGCCAGCCTCCTTCCTTCTGCTTAGTGTACAATCTCAGGGTGGTGGATTTGGGCCAAAACCCTGCATGCATGGTTAGGCGCTTACTTTTCTTGATGTTAGTGGCTTCCGTCTCCTCCTTTGGCCAGCTTATTATCCCAGCAGGATACCTGATCATAGGCAGGTCTTGCGCGACTGTGTTTTACTCCTTTGATAGTCCTGATATTAAGGCTGCACGATTTTGCATAAAATGAGAATCACGATTTTTTTTGCTTAGAATTGAGATCACGATTCTCTCATGATTTTCTTTTCCAGTATAAATATTTATTGCACTTATTAACTGCACATCAACTTTGTAACAGTTGAGACTGAACATAAAAACAATAAATAAACATAAAACAACAAATGTCTCACATTTTGTCGTTGCCGCAAAATGTTGTACTGCTTGTAATTCCGTCTCCACCGTTGCTCGACGCTGCGTGTATAGAGCAGGTAGTGCAACAATAGAAAAATAGTTGCGGGACGGCACTGTGTAGCGTTTGTCTAGGGTGTTGATCATTTTCCTAAATCCCTCGTTTTGCACAGTGTTGATGGAGCCATATCTTAGTGATAGCCTCCGTAATTTCTTTGTGCCTGCGGGAGTTCGACGGGTATAGGGAAGCGCTGTATAAGGTTCCCCTTATTGATGTTTGGGTGGTTGACCGGGACGGATTTTCTCCTGTCACTTTCTTGGCCTTTACAGCTTCATCATCTCTCACGTGCTCTCCGTTGTTTTTTCCCTGCCAGCTGGCTTCTGTATCACGTGGTATAAGGCTCCGCCCTTGTCATTTGCTGAGCAGGAAGAGTGAGCGCTTGTTTTCATGCAGATTATGTCCCGGATAAAAATGCGGTACAATCGTCGTCTTTTTTTCTTTTTTTAAAAAATCGTTGTCATTTGGAAATGAGATCGCACATAAGTATGAATTGAGATCACGATTTTCTAACGATTAATCGTGCAGCCCTACCTGATATTCCTGCCAATTCTTTTGGTACTGATGAACGGGTACATGGCTCAAAACATGAGTGTTTTGAGCGTGGTATGAGCCCCAGCAGATAGAGGAAATGATTGACATCCAGAAATCCTACCAGTGGTTGGACAAAACTGAACTGAAAGACAGCACAGAGGCACTAATCATGGTAGCACAGGAATAAGCTCTGAGCACAAGATCCATAGAGGATGAGGTCTGTCAAACCAGGCAAGACCCCAGGTGCAGGCTGTGTAAATTCTGTGGAGAACAGCTGGTTTATTCTCCTGCCTTCTATTTCTTCAAGCAGCTTTCCAAGGCTGTGAGTCTTTGCTTGGGAGTCCTCAGGTATGGGCAACAAGATCTGGGCAATCAATCTTATAGCAATGAGAATATAAAATATAGAAAAGAGACACAAAGCCACTGACATCAAGACAAGGAAGCTCCTCACCATGCATGGAAGGTTCTAACCGAAATCCAGCACCTTGAGACTGCATGCTAAGCGAAAGGAGGCCGAGGACTAGTGAGTATCAGAACCACTATACACGATGAGACTACAAAGAAACACGAGTGCATCAGGAAGATGGCCACAACTGACTGTGTGCATAATCAATGCCTTAGGCAGCAGAAACCCAAGGAAGAAAAAGATCAAGCAAAATAACCATCATTAAAGGACAGGCCCCTGCATGGGATGTGACACTGGCAGATAGACGAAGTGACTAACATACAGAAATCCTACCAAAGCTGGACTGAAAGACTAATTTCGCCTTTTCTCCAAAAGGTCTGCTTGAAAAAGTTGATGATGGTAGAATTAATTGCAGCTTTGTGTGAGAAAATTATTGGCAATTTTCTGTAATTATGTGATATTGACAGCTGACCTAACGTTCACCCACATTTTTGCGTGGCTATTGGTAGTTGTTTTCTCTGTTTCAGAAACAGCTGATGAAATCAGAGTCTAGTACTTGTCAGGATTAAGAATAGAGATGTCATCATCCTGCGCCGGAGTCAGAATTGATTGCAAACGAAATGGCAAGACATGTGGATGAAATGGATGCACTGGGCTGTTGAAAGTCAGTTAACAGAAATAGCAAACCTTAAAAAAAACATATAGATTTGACACATAGATGTTAGATTTAACAGTCTGAGCCAATGTCACAGCCTGTATGACTACCCAGCCACTGCCAACTGATTAGGGCAAAATAACCTCCACTACCAAACACTGACATGAACTGGATGTTAAAAAAAGCTGAATCCTGAAAAGACAGGATGGTGCCAAATGGTCCTCAAACTGGTCCCACTGCAAACCTTCACAATATATAGAGAACAATACAGAATTCTGCCAACGGATAATTTACTAGACAAGTTAAAATTTTCACCTGATGTTGGAACTAAATACAGGTTGGATCATCAAAGCCTTAATATTTTATTTTAAGTGACCAAATTTAAGCAGTCCATTTTATAACTGTCAAAAACAGTTGTCACACATGAACTCGACTGTTGCCTATGCAAGCACGCAGAAGGAAAGCCCAGGGCTGCAGTGCATGTGCAAAAACAGCTAAAGACCTTTGGAAATGAAAGTTGGGTATCAGCAAAATAAAAGTTATTCTATATTTGTCCTCTGGGAACCGTACACATGTCCATTGTTCATTAGAATCCACCCAGCGTGGACTAAAGTGGTGCACTGACTAAGTCATCTAGTATTCATGTTAAGCGTCACAGGCTTGCGCACAACTCAGTTCTTAGAATTTGCATAGTTTGCAGTTGGCAAAACACACAGCTCTGGAAAAAGGCAACTGTTGTCTGTTGATCATAAAACTTAGGACTTATTGATTACTCAGCATGAAGGCTCATGGAATGTGTACAGCCCTCTTGTTCAGTCAGCGAGAGTTTGGTCCGGTGAACAGCCTCCGAAAGGAGGCTATTAGTCAGTGAAACAGCACTGGGACTCCAACTAGGCAGGTGGTTGAGCTTTGCAGACCTAGCGCCTGCTCAGGACATTATCTGCCAAATCCCTTATTAGGAAAGAAAAATATTCGAATAGAAGTTTTCTGTAACAGTCTGTGTTGTTCTTACTTCAGGTGAAAGACATGAAACTTCTACCCCACAGCAGCACTGTGTTTAGCTGTTTGAAGCCTGGGTAGGCTGCAGCTTTGCTGACAGGGGTGACCCTCTAACAAAGCACAGATCAATGGAACAGAGCGGTGGACTGGGGCAGTTATCACCCAAACCTTTCCAGCCTAGGACCATGCTGTGCTGTTTGGCTTGACTTTGAGGTGATAGTCTTTTAACTGTTGTTACTGGACTTTTTTCCCAGTGTATCAAAGGTTTTTAGTGACTCGTGGAGGGCAGGAGATTTTACCAAACAATTTAGCGATACAGCGTTTTCTCTTTTCTTTTCTCCTAGCAGACCAGTGTACACGCACATACACACACCTGCTTTCCCAGTCTGGATCTCTATGTTCTGGCTGAAGCGTCCGCAGCCTGCTGAGGTTCTGGCTCGGACCTGGAAGATATACTTGGTACCTGGCTTCAGCCCTGACACTCGGGCGCTGGTGTTTTTGGACTTCAGAGTGGAGTAACTGTGCTCTTCATTATCCTGCAAGAATGACAAATACATCTAAAGATTAGGGTTGTGAAGATTGGTGTGACTTCCAAAAATGTGAACAATAGTTTCAGAAATGAATTAAATCAGTCGTCTGTTATTCTCGAGGTGTGGAGTAATGTTGCTTTGCTAAGCAAGTTTTACATTCAAGTTGTTATTTGGCATCAGTGCGCGATGCATTAAACTGTAACAACAGCAAGACCAAATCTAAGCAAGACACCTTTAGGGTCTACACTGAGCTAGGCTGTTTTTGTGACTAAGCCTGTGACTGAATACCAAAATAAAAAGTGAATAACAATTAAAATATTAGCAGACTGGGGGGAAGAAATGGTGGAAAACACAAAGCTGCAAATCAAAGTCTCTTTCTTGACAAACCCAGGTCCTCGATGCAAATATTACTGCATCCAGGACCACCTGCAAAAAACATAACAATGACACACAAAAATTGCAATATATGACACTCATGGGTTGACTAAATCCAACAAATGTACTGACATAAAACTAAAATATTTACTTTAACACACAATGACATGAGTGGCTTTATTTCTTATTAATGAACAAGTGAATTCTAAAGCAGTGGTACAAAATCCCACATTTCATTCAAATTGTGTTTTTTTAAAGAATAATGACATAACCCCCAAAAGCTGAGAGACTGTCTAAAATGTAAACAAAAGCACATTGTAATGATTTACATAAACCCGTATTTAGTTTATAATAGAACACAGAAAACGTCCCAAATTCTAAATTAGAAAACTTGCAATTTTAAGCTCATTTAAATTAGATGAAGGCAACACAATTAAGCTGGGATGAGGCCATGTTTACCAGTGTCTCGTCTTTTAATAACAGTCTGTACTTTACTGTGCTGCATCCAGTTGCTGGATTTTTGGGAGAGGATGCTGTCCCATTCTTGTCTGACCCAGACAACAGTCCTGGGTCCCAGGTCTTCTTAGTCATAGTTTTTATTTCATGATATGCCATGAGAGTTGCAAGTCGGTGGATTCTGTTCTTATTTACATTTTATATACACCCTTTCTACAAATAATAACGGACTTTTAAAAGCACACAGATTTTCAGTTTGGATAAAACCACACAGTAAAGACAAATATATATGTCCCAATATAAAAACACACAGTACAGTCTTGCAGGCTGTTCTGCTTACACACTTCATGCACACACTGGATGCAAACAAGCCAAGAATAATGGACACAAAAAATGAAGGAAATGCTAACCACTGATTCAGCCAGATTGGTGGGCTGATCCATCATCAGTGTCCATCATCATCTCTGATAGATAAATAACCGAAATCAGTTGTAATCCCAGTAGCTCTCTAACAGAAATGCTATTTATTCTTTCTATGCCTCTATAAAACACTTCATCATACATGGAAACTTACCTTGCTGTACACATACAATTGGTAAATTTCATACAGCACACATTATTTAAAATGCTTTATCACGCCCACAGCTGCTACACAGCTGCAAGCTGCTTAGCAACCCGACTTTCTCTCATTCTCTTTCTTTTTATTTTGCATCCTTGTCTGTGTTTTGTAGGCAATTAAAAACTTTTTACTGTGTATTCCATTTTTAACAAAAACAAACTTAAACAACAGGCAGATGATATTCTTCAAACCAACAATTTAAACGACATTTATCACACGAATGCATGAACACTATAGTTTACTTGGACTCCTTTCCAAATGCACTATTATTCTTCCATGAAAACCCACCAGAGCGCCAAATGTGTATTGATCCATGGCTGACAATAGACCTCAACAAAATGCAGCATTTCCACCTGTTTGAGTAATATTTAATCAAAGCTACAGTGCCACCATTGTTTTAAAAAATAACTGAGCTTTTTTTGGAAATGACACTTTATTATTGAGGCCCATTTCTTATGATGAATCTCTTCGGTATGAAGCAGAGGACCTGGATCTGAGGTTTGCAGACACCGTAGAAAAGATGTAATGAATTATGAGGCAGAATTATAGGATTTGGTGACAATAAGGAAACTGCAGCCCAGATTTATCCTGTAAGTGCCTTTAAAGACGATTGAAAAAAATGGAAGATCCCACTGAATCTACCACAGCTATCACAACTCTCACTTTATTTCTTACAGTCTTCTTTAACTAGTAGACTCATTAGAGCCAATGCTGAACACAGGAAATGAATATAACCTGCTCTGTCAGTCAGACTTTATTGTAAATGCCTCAGAAAATCTTTTCATCTGCTTCTGTCAGTCAGAAAAATGACATGTACCCTGAATCGCGTTTGTCCTATTTTCTTGTTTCTTTTTTGATATTAGATTCATTTGTGATGCATCTTTTAGTTAAAAGTGAATTGTCAATATTATTATGCATACCTATCTGTCTTACAAAATTCAGCTGTTTACATGTATATATTCATCAAAAAGGGGATGTGCTGTTTACCATATTCCTATTTTGAAGTCTTGACCATGTTCATCATTATCAATAATTTAGACATATTTTAAATGTGTGGTGGAAAAACACTCAACAAAACAATCTAAAGAGTTACAAGGTGCACAGTAGAGCAGCTAAATCATTTGGGTGTCCCGGGGAAGGATAACAGCCAAATTATAAAGTGTTGGCTCTCACTTGTTTTCATCATCGTCAGCTGCAGCAGCCACCGTCCTCGCCGTGACTCACTGTTGTTCAGTACAGTACTAAAAAACCTTACGAAAGCACATTGCTGACTTGTCCACTTGAAAATCCCCCACAGGCGTCTCACCCCTGAGCGAGGCCAGATTAAGACAGCAGCACAAGAGACGAGCTAATCCTTCAGAACTCCCCACACCATCCTGCTTGTTTGGCTATGAGACCGCCGGCTCTCAGGCTGCTCCCTCTGCAATTAGCTGATTTCCATCAAACCACACACACACACACACACACACACACACACACACACACACACACACACACACAGAAAACCACACATACATGCACATTCAGGCAAACACTTGTGGCAATTAGCTTATCGACAGGTCACGCCCGCCAAGCCGCTGGCTGTCACTGTCCCTTTCGCTAAGTTGGAAACTACACCGTCTCGTTCTCTTTCTTGCTCTCATTCTCTCAAAACCCCCATTTCCTTTCAAGTAGCTCAGCTGCCAGCAGGGTCTTTTTCTTGTATTAAGTTATCCTGAGTCTGTCCAACCGTCACTCCTCTGGTTTCACAATATTGTGCCTAAGCTCAGTCGAGGCCCTTTGAAGACAATGCGTTTACAGGTACAGTTTTTCCTCTCATGAGATGCCTGAAGAGTTTCACGTAAGTTCTTTTTGGAAAATAAGCACAACAGGTTGGCATCGGCCTCAAACAAGTGACTACAGAACTGTTTTTAAGGCTTGAGTGGTACAGATGTAGCAACTGGCGTACCTTCTCATAATATTTGATGTCGTACTCGAGGATAACTCCGTTGGGCTGATCGGGTTCGTGCCACAGCAGAGTCACGCTGTTCTGGCTGGTGTTCTCCTGCCGGATCGCTAACACTTCAGAGGGGGCTGCACAAGAAACAGGGAAGACATGGTTTTGTCAACTCTAGATGTTTTTCCATGGTTACAGAGCGTAAGGAGATGAGGTTACTATGAAGTAAGTAAAGGTCTTCTCTGACAGGCTTTTTGTTTTGTTTGTTTTTTCACCTGCTGTTAGCTTTAAGCTGCAACTCGCTCGCTGATGGCATCCAACTTTATTTCTAGAGTTTCTAGAATTTTAACTGCTAATAAGATAGAGGTTCTAATTGTTGCCCAAGGCAAGGTGTAATTAACAAAGATTAAAAGATTTCTTCATGAAGTCTTACTTTAAACCTAGATTAAATGTAATTCTGTTGCACAAAAATATTGTATTGTTATCAGTGTGTTACCTTGGCTTTTTACTTGTGTGCTGTACTCACATTTGGTCTTAAATCAAATTCAAAGTTGTATTAAAGATGTATTAAAAAGAACAAAACCTAATTTTACATCCACAAACACTGCTTTTCACCTCCTGTCATTTGTACCAGACGTCCTTTTGGAGACATGCATTAGTCAGTGAGTGACATTAACAGTTACTTCCAACTAGTCAACCAGAGACTGATTACAAGTCATCACTGTCACATTCATCACAACAGAAATGGGCCGAGTTGTGTTCATGACGTCAGCGTGGAGCATAGAAGAAAGTTAGCCATGAGTCCTGTTTGCTGACAGTAGCAGCTATTCCAACTAGTCCTTACAGAAACAAAGTGCACATTGCACAACCTGTTTTTCATTATCAGCACAAAATGTCACTGAGACAGCACATTCCTTTTAAATATTGTTATTTTGGCACTTCTGCACATTTGACAGTAAAAGAACCACAAAGTGAGAAAAGTATGTCTGATAATGGGCCAAGGCTCCGAATGATGTGACTGCAAGTGAGTCGCCAATAACTCACAGGGGACTTTTAAACTTGAGATTTAAACATTTTATTTCATTTCATTTTCATGAAATTTCTCTTCTTTTAGCTTCGGATTATTATATAGTTTTCACACTGACTTATTTAAGGTTAGATTTGTGCACTTGCATGTATGAACATGCACCACTGATGCAATCATATCTTATGCTACCAATATAAACCAGTCACAATCCTGCTTCAGTGCACCTTTATAGATCTGTAACGCCGTTGTCATCCATTTACTTTATGTGCTACACGTACAGATTTTGTATTTATGATTATTTATTTTATTATTTAAGACCACACTCCCTTTAAGCCAACTTATTTCTGAATGGCTCAGAGCAGGAGATTTGTAAGGAGGGTGGAGATTCTGTGTCTACTAAAGCTTTGGGCCTGAGTGACCACATCCGTGATGTCATAGATCCAGAGCAGAGCAGATAGTTATGCTGCAATAGACGTAGGCTGCCGGGGGATTCCCATGATGCATTGAGTTTTTCCTTTCCAGTCACCTTTCTCACTCACTATGTATTAACAGACCTCTCTGCATTGAATCATATCTGTTATTGACCTCTGTCTCTCTTCCACAGCATGTCTTTATCCTGTTTTCCTTCTCTCACCCCAACCAATCACAGCAGATGGCCCCGCCCCTCCCTGAGCCTGGTTCTGCTGGAGGTTTCTTCCTGTTAAAAGGGAGTTTTTCCTTCCCACTGTCGCCAAAGTGCTTGCTCATAGGGGGTCATATGATTGTTGGGTTTTTCTCTGTATCTATGAAGCGCCTTGAGGCGACTTTTGTTGTGATTTTGCGCAATATAAATAAAATTGAATTGAATTGAATTGAATAGATCCAAGAGTAGACATAACTGTCTGACGCCTGTGCTTTTGCCTCACAGGGATCACTTTAATATTCACTGGCTTTATTTGAATTAGAAACTACACCACTGTAACAGAATATAAATGACAGAAAATAAAGAAAGTCTCCTTAATGTATTTGTGAGAGATTCACAGACTCTTTAAATCTTTACTAAAAGACTCTACTTGCGAATTCTCTTGAACTCACAGTTCCTTTTCTGCTGTCGTTACTTTTTTAGTTTCTGTTAAGACACTTTCTCTTTTATTTCAAAATCTCTGTCATACACTTCAATTGTTTCTACTTTAAAGTCTGTGAGAAAGTAGCCATAAGCATGGCGATCACTGAGCTAGAGGCTTCAAATTGGACTTTACATCCATATTAGTTTACATTCCTTGTATTTTTTTCAGCTTTATATTTCCTAATTTTTTCTTTGTTTCTTTTTTGTGTTTCTTGTGAGTTCTTTGTATTACTATCTCCTGTTTTTGAATTTCTACACTTTACAGATCCTTGTGTGGAGGCTGTGGCTCGTGCTCGAGCTCCTCTGGAGAAAAACGTCTATTATATATTTGGGAACCAGGAAGTAATGAAGTCACAAATACAGACCTAAGATCATTTCCTCTCATCGCACTTCAGACAGAGAAATTTATTTTGAGGAAAAGCACAAGCCAAATACACTGGATATACATCAGGCTGTGATTAACTGAATTCAAAGTAAGGGCTGCCTACTAAACTCCTCGTAATGATTTCCAGTACGTCATTGTTCTGAACCCTACCTGCCTGGTTCGTTGTGATGTTGACCACGGCGTAAGGTGTTGGCTCATTGGTTAGGTGTGACACTGCATTCATGGCCAGGATGCGGAAGGAGTAGTTGGTGTGGGCCACCAGGTTGAGCACTGTCACCCAGGACTCCTTCAGCCCGGTCTGGCGAGGAACGAATCGCACCGCAGCCGTTCCCGAACGCTCCACCATCCCTCCTCCCCCAACACTTGCCCCTCCACCCGCCTTCCCTCCACCAGTGATGCCTCCAGGGGAGGATGAACAGTCCTCACAGGGCCCTGCTTCTCCTGAGCACTTCATACACAACACGCTGTACTGCAAGTCGCTGCGACCCCCTGTATCCAGAGGACGGTCCCACTCTAAATTCACAGAGGTCCCATTGACGGAGGAGATGACGCTTACTGGAGCAGATGGAGGGCCTGGAGAAAAGAGAGATTTGAGTTCATTCGGAGGTTTGATCATGTCTGAAAAAAAAGTAAATTCGATTTCTGAGGCAAAGATAAGTTCAGCACATCATGTCACGGTTATCGTGTGCTGTTTGAGTGTGTTTATGTGCATGTCTTTTCACTTTTTCAAGGCAATCCCACACCTTTCCTGTGGGATTGGGCTTTCTGGCACACGGTGTTTTTGTACTTACGGGAGCATGGAGCTGCCGGTGTGTCATCTGCTGCCCGATAGTAGTTGGTGTCACAGGGGCAGGAGAGGGCGGCTCTGGTCTCTGAGTGGCTGTGTTGAGGACATTTACCACACAGGCCATCGCCTGCCACCGGCTTATAGAAACCCACCTCACAGGCTGCAGAAATGGGGAGATAGAAACAGAAAGAGTGAGAGAGGGGCAGGGAGAATAAATAGAGTAAATAGAGACCTCGCAGGGAAGCTGCATTGCCATAATCACTCAGACCGTGATAAAATTCAGAGAGAGTGCATTCAGAGAGGCATGAATCACACTCTTATAGCAAGCTGTGCATATCAACGTGAAGCTTCAACTTTTTCAAAACTGTGTCATCTCCTCTAAAGCATTCATTTTAGGACATAGACCCACCCCAACTCCCCCTTAATCTATGTATAATTACAGGCCTTGTAACCGCAGAGACTGCAGAGCAGGGGAGATGAAAGTCATACTTCTTTCTGTTCAGATTTGGGCTGAAAAGGCGCTGCACTGTTGATACTCCCAGTGAGACCATCTGAATCCAGACCGTGTTTCAACCTTATTCAGCTGCTCTGATACATATTCACTTTTAACTCTGCACTGATTAATAATAGAGGAGCTCTGATAAATATATTCTCTTTCCAGGCAGTTAATAGGCTTCTGCTTTGGTAAATGGGGCAGGGGTAAACCTCGCGTACACGCAGCAAAGCATCATATATGAAAACGATGCATCCCTGTTTTTCTTTTTCGCACATGGTAATTTGCGCTTCCTCAAAATGCTGTTTTAGTTTACAGATGCAGTCTTTGCCTAAACTTTCCTTCTAAAGCAAATAGAAGAACATTTTAGGGCTTTAGACATCAAAGACACTGAAAGAAACATAAAATGGGAAATCAAGAAGAGCAAATTTATAAGAAAATATACAGCTGACATGTGTTCCTGATTATTGAAGACATTTTTAGATATGTTTGTAAACGATTAAAACCACTCCCCATGCAAATGTTCAGCAAATTCATTTAATGTAGGGTCATTTGATGCAGTTATTTTTATGATATTATATTTTGAGAATCCCTCATAAAGCAGCTTTTAGTTATTTAAAACAGTGACAGCTGACAATATAAGAATCCGTCCTTATCTAAAATCTAGCCATCTTCAGTGAATGGGAAGTTGCTACCACAATAATGTAATCCCACTGGCTTCCCCACAGCTGAAATTACAGCTTTTATCTGCCTGAACCTGGTGGCAGTGGGAAGTCATCCGTCCACTACTCAGTAGGTATGCACAGGTAAGCTTTGACTGACATATGAATATGAAATGGAAATGGGGACAAAAGACAAACAATGTGGAGGACTTCTTGGCTCCAAAATTAAACCAAACCAAACAATCATGATGTTCCCTCCATGTGTCAGTAGACCTCTTCATTAGATGCTTTAGGCTTAACAAAGGAAAGAAAGAAAACATCTGATCTTTTACCCAAATGGAAGTCAAACCAGATTCAAAACAAACACCAGAGACCAATTAGCAATTGCAACACCAATTAAGTCTTACACCCAGAGATGGGCAGTAACGCGTTACTTGTAAACTGATTACTTTTTTCAAGTAACAAGTAAAGTAAGGGATTACTGTTGCAAAAATGGTAATTAGATTACCGTTACTTTCCCGTAGGAACGCTGCGTTACTCCGTTACTGAAACCGTGATTTTTTTGCCAGAATGTCTCATGACAGTGACCTAAGCGAGTGCAACGTTGGTGACAACAGCTGTGTGCAGATCAACAGTGGATCATATATCGAGTGCAGAGAGAGTATGAGCGTGCAGCGTTTAAAGCGTGGAAGTACTGACCTTACTTTGAGTTTGATTCCGTAAAAAGTGACAAAAACATTAGTGTCCGTTGTGCGTGGGAAGAAAACTTCTTTTTACAGCGAAAAAAAACCCCTAAACAAGCTACGAGGTAATGGGAAATTCACAGAGAAACTCGCGGATTCTTCCACTGACCGCAGCACACCTGCACCAGGGTAAACCTCCGCCTACCCCACACCTGCTTTACAGGTGAAAATAGAGCAACAGGACCGCTAGTCTTTGGTTTTATTTATTTTCTGCTGTGTTTTACTTGCATCTATTTGAAAGACTGAGTGTAAACACACAAAAAATATATTTTATGTGCTGGAATGTGCAGAAAATAGGTTTAAATGTTAAACTAATTTCTTCCAGTCAGAGAATGTTGCATATAATTAAATTTTTGCTTGATGCATTAAGTTAAAAGATTAAAACTAATAAAACAAGTTTTAAAAATGGACTTTTCCATCTGATCACATTTTGTATGATGGATTATGTAGAAAAAGTAGAATTGGGCTGAAAGATCTATCGCTTTATTACCTATTCAGGTTGTAAATCGTGATTTTAAAAAGTAACTAAGTAACTAAGTAATTAATTACTTTTGAAAATAAGTAATCAGTAAAGTAACTGGATTACTTTTTTGGGGAAATAATCAGTAATTATTTACTGATTACGTTTTTCAAGTAACTTGACCAACACTGCTTACACTACACCCACTTTGGAAAATATACAGTATTTATATAGAAGATATGAACTAGAGATTTTGGGAGATACTTACACAGGTAACATGTAAATGACTTTCAGGGGGGTAAAGGAGGAAGAGGCCATGGAGCCTCAGCAACAAGTGTTCAGGACACTGCCAGGTTTGTATTTCAGAGCCAGAAGTGGCCATATTTACACTGAAATGTAACCAGTTTTATTTGGGTTTACTTATATAACAAGAACAATATAAAGCCTCACTTTATATTGTAAGCTAAGGATGCTACAATTAGATACAAAAACAGTGCTAAATTATAAGCTACAGCTAGCAAGCAAGGTTAGCGAGCTGAATTCATGGCTGCAACACATACTTGCTAATTAATCTTGTGAGTGAATGAGCTGCCTGGACATGAGGACACAGAAGTAATTATGGAGAAAGTGGGTTTTATTTAACAGAAAAAGAAAAAATATATTATATATAAGTAAACAAATATAAAATAATAATAAAAGCAACTTAACAAAATACCACCAAATTAATTGCATTAAAAAACTGACTTAACAGACAAGACAAAGTGGATTTAAATATTAGCTCATCACACTAGTCTAACACACAAGGGACAACTGACAAAACGCCCCCAAAATAATTAAATAGTTACTTCAGTTAATGTGAATCAAGCAGAAAACCAAATATGTCTCATAAGTCAAAGAAAAGAAACCAACACATTAACTTCCACTGTGGTTTTTTAATGCTTATTTTTCAGTCTCGAAAGCTTTTGGGTTGGATCATATCCTTCATTGAACCTTTACTTGGATATCTGTACACTCCAAGTACACACATACTAGATTTCACTCCATATTGGACTGTTATTACATTAGGTCACTGACTAAATCTGCCCAGACAGACACATCCATCCAACTTGAGCCAAAAAGCTTAAAACCTGCAGAAGTACATTTTGCCACGATGACCTACTGTGACAGGCAGAAAAATTCACAACATGAAAACCGTATCAGCGAGGCTGGTAAACATTCTGTCAAAAAGAGGACTTTATATCGTAGCTTCAAAATCTGGCACCAAAGTTCTATTTTGAAGTGCAGCAAAAGCTTAAAGATTAATATATGCAAAACTGGCTATCAATTATAATCAATTATTTGAGGAAATAATCCATTTAAAACCTGTCAAGTATAGTAACAAAACATTCTGAGAAACTGAAAGCAGCAACAGTGTCTGTCCCAGGAGGTGTCAGCAGTGTTTCAATGAAAAAGGCATCCATGTTAGTGGGTTCACCAAGACATTCCCAAGCCAGCCCAGAAGCATGTCCTAGGCCCAAGAGCCTCGTCCCGGCCTAAAACACCTCCCCTAAGAGGCACACAGAAATCAGATACCTGCCAGATAGAACAGAATAGACTAGACTAGACTAGACTAGAATAGAATAGAATAGGATAGAATAGAATAGAATAGAATAATCCTTTAATTGTCCCACAGGGGAAAATTTGGTTGGTAAGCAGCAAAAAAACCCCAAAAAACACATATACAAACAGAACAGAAACACACAATATTTTTTACATATCATGGACAATAGTTACCAAAACAGTTATTAAAATTAAAGTACAGATAATTAGAAAACCCAGGTTTTTAAATAGTTAAGAATGTTTAGAATAATTAGAAAAGTACAGATTGTGTATTGCACATGTGCATTAAAAAGTAGGCATGTAACTTCCAATAAGTTAGTATATATAAACTGAGAAAAGTAATGTGCAAGTTATAACAGTAGTAGTTGTTCGGTTGATTAGTGCAAATTACAGCGCTGATGTAAACATCTGTGTTTGTTGGGAGCAGTTTTGATTGTACAGTCTGACAGCTGCAGGGAGGAAGGACCTGCAGAAACGCTCCTTCATGCGTCGAGGATGCAGCAGTCAGATACCTGAGCCACATCATATGGCTCTTATCCAGTGTGGAGGAGTAACAGCTCTACTCACCCCATCTCTACAATAGAGCCCTGACACCCTTCAGAAGAGGTTAATTTCTTTCATTTCTTCACTGCCCACTGATTATAACCATAGATAAGGGAAGGAAAGTAGATCGACTGGTAATTGGACAGTTTTACATTCACACTCAGCAGCTTCCTCACCACAACAGACTGTAATGCAGTAAAGCAGATGCTGCACCAATCAGACAAGCTACTCTACCCTCATCTGTGAGCAAATTCACCATACTTCACACTCGCAACTTGTTCCAGATGCACGGTGGGCATTCCACTGGTTTCCGGCTACAGAAATCAGACTGGTTCCAAATGATGCCTGCAGCATTTTACATTCACATAATATTTACAGAAATCAGCAATAGCTTGAAAATATTGTACGTCAGTTTTTGTTTTTTTTACTTTATTTATTAATTTATTTTTGAGAATATTTCATTGCACTCTGTATAAAAAGCTACATTACTGGTGTGGTAGCTTCCTCGACCTTTGTAAATGATACAATTCAAGCGATATCATGACTGATATTTTCCATGAAGCAAAAGTTCGAACCGCTGATTTTAAATTAATAAACTCTACATTTTCTAAGACTCTGGGGAAAAAAGCATTCTGAATTTGTAGTTTTTACCCTCTCCTGACTTTGTGTGATCAAACATCTCTTTTGCCATCTGTTGGGTTTTTGTACTTTTCTGTTCCAAACTGGTCATTTACAGTCTTTTAACTCTACAAATTTCAACGTAAAACTATTCTAAAGGCACTTCATTTATAAGGAACATTTCCATAATAGTAATACAGCCAGTTACAATATATTCTGGCTTTCAGGAAGTTTTAGCATCTAACAATTACTCATTTAAATTTTTGGATGCTTTGGGACTGTAGAGCTAGTTGTTTGTTCAGGTGTTTCTATTATCACTGGGTGGTGTATACATAAGAAGCACCCCTCTGTATAATACCCTGTAATTTAATAGCACCACAAAGAGAAGGTTTATCTTCCAAAATAACCATAAAGTTGACGTTAACAGCTCTCTAAGACTCCAAGCAAAATGGCAGATTGACACCGTGTTCATCATCTGTGGGTAACTTACAGTACTGTATATGGGACTGACTAACAAGTCTAATAACAAAGCTATCAAGCAAAATATGACCTCACAAACAGCTGGAGCTGATATTGGTTGCAATGCACAACAGGGATTTTAATTAATTACCTTTCATCAGGCTTGATGACTCGGGTTTTAGACAATGGTGCACGCACAGTGTTTTGTTAGTCTTGTCCGTAATTCAATCTCTATTATTTATAATTCATCATTTAATATACCATGACTTGTTCCTGTCTGCCTGTCCTTTCAGACAAAGATATAGGCGTCCATTAAGAGTGAGAAGGAGATGGAGAGAGGGGCTGCTGTGCTTCTAGATGTGTCATATAATTGTCATATAAAACCTGTCAGGGCTGATCACATCAGAAGACCTGGACAATCAATGTTATAAAAGAGCAACAGAAGACTTCTATGAGAAACGCATAACAATTAAAAGCTGGAAAAAAAAGAAAAGTTCAGCTGAAAATTCTCTGACGTGCACACATTTTGTTTTCTCCAGAGACTCCAAAGAGTAAACAACAGAAATGCAAGGCTGGCAGCAACCTATGATTACATTTGTTAGCTTTTCAAACGCTACATTTAAACACCACATATTACTTGTGGTGTTACTGTCAAAATCAGAAAGTATAATTTTTCATACGTATTGTTTTAATGCTATTCAGAGTTATCTTAAATTGCCAAACTAAATATATGATAATCTTCAGTAATATTGTCACATGTTGAAAATCTTAAACACCTTTAAGATGCTGCAAGAACATAAAGAAAGCCATAAGAAAACAGTTTTTAGGGGGCTGACACATTTGGGAACACAAACCAGAATGGGGAGCTGAGGTCGGTCAGCTGGTAAGTGTAAGGTGGAGAGGAGGCAGAAACAGCTCGCTTTACCAGCTCACATTTATTCTGCTGTTTACGGACAAATCCTGTGCTGAGACAAAAACGACTGGCTTTTATTTACAGTCATCAGGCTGACATGCCTGCAAAACCGAGAGGGATCTGCAGTGTTTGCAGCACATACTTCAGCTAAGACGGTTCGGGGGATTTTACTTCGAAGTCCATGGATTCCACCACAAAGCTCATTCTGGGTATTTATCCTTGGTTGTCAGCAGTGAGCGAGTCAGTATGGAAGCAGTATTGTCCCAAGTGAGACGAATATATTTTATTTTGCCACTTGGGGGCAGCAAAACAATCTGTAAATACATAATTCATACACTATTGCATCATAAAGTTGTTTACGGGAAACTTGTCACACGTTAAGAACAATGTCAGTATTTATATGAAGCTGTGTTTTTGGAGAATTTAAAGAATTAAAGTGTTCTTTAAACTCAGTTTTGGTCTCCACCAACTCATGAAGATGGTTTATCATTTATAATCGCATATTAAATTCTTCTGCATGTGTTGTCAAGTATGAACGATCAGATTTAAGTCTGGACTTTAAGTCTAGGACTCTAGAAACGTGTTGTTCCTAGAGTATTTAAAAGTAGAATGGGAGGCAGAGCCTTCAGTTTTCAGGCCCCTCTTCTGTGGAACCAGCTTCCAGTTTGGATTCAGGAGACAGACACTATCTCTACTTTTAAGATTAGGCTTAAAACTTTCCTTTTTGCTAAAGCATATAGTTAGGGCTGGACCAGGTGACCCTGAATCCTCCCTTAGTTATGCTGCAATAGATGTAGGCTGCCGGGGGATTCCCATGATGCATTGAGTTTTTCCTTTCCAGTCACCTTTCTCACTCACTATGTATTAACAGACCTCTCTGCATTGAATCATATCTGTTATTAACCTCTGTCTCTCTTCCACAGCATGTCTTTATCCTGTCTTCCTTCTCTCACCCCAACCGGTCGCAGCAGATGGCCCCGCCCCTCCCTGAGCCTGGTTCTGCCGGAGGTTTCTTCCTGTTAAAAGGGAGTTTTTCCTTCCCACTGTCGCCAAAGTGCTTGCTCATAGGGGGTCATATGATTGTTGGGTTTTTCTCTGTATCTATGAAGCGCCTTGAGGCGACTTTTGTTGTGATTTGGCGCTATATAAATAAAATTGAATTGAATTGAATTGAATTGAAATCTGATTAAGTCACTCCAAAATGGTGGACTTCTTTGAGTGTTTTGGATCATTGTCCTGCTGAAAACATGCACTTGACCCGAGCTTCACAGCTGGAAATTCCCCTTTATGATTTTTGATAGAAACTCTGGTATTCATGGTTCCATTAGTTATGGTAAGTTTTCCAGGCCCACACTGTCACCACCATGTTTGACTGTTGGTATGATGTTCTTTTTATGAAATGATGTGTCAGTTTTACGCCGGTGAAATGGGACTGAAACCTTCCAAAAAGTTCATATTTTGTCTCGTCAGTCTTTTGTGGCCTTCTGGATGACTCATCGATGCAGAGTAGTGAGGAATAATTTTGGAAAGCCAGCCACTCCCAGCAAGGTTCACCACTGTTCCAAGTTTCCTCCATTTATAGATAATGTCTCTCACTATGGTTTGTTGGAGTACCAAATACTTTTTAGTTATTTTGTAACCGTTTACAGACTGATAGATGTCAATTACTTTGTTTCTCATCTGTTCTTGAGTTAGATTATGCCATGATGTGTTGACATAATCTTAGGTTGCCTCGGGAATGGAGAAGTGTACTGGTACAAGAACAAGGCTGATGTGCACAGCTTTAGTAACTACAGAGGGATAAAACTGATGAGCCACACCATGAAGATATGGGAGAGTTGTGTAGATTGACAAAGTTGTTAAAGCTTTGAGAGCCTGGGGAGGTGGAGGGAAGCATGGGAGAAAAGAGGATTGAGAAACAAGTAAGAACCATGTCTGTGAATGAAAAGAAGACAGGTGAAAAGGTGAAGATGTGAGGAACAGAGATAATGAAGGTGGTGAGTTTAAAACTTGGGTTCAACCATCCAAAGTGAGAGACAGTGCACAAGAGAGCTAAAGAAGAGAGTGCAGGCAGGGTGGTGTGTGCAGAGATGAGTGCAGGTGATTTGTGATAGAAAGATAGCAGCAAGAGTGAAAGGTTTACAAGATGGTAGTGAGACGTGTTATGACGTATGGTTTGGAGATGATGGTACTAACAAAAAGACAGGAGGTGGAACTGCAGGAGCAGGTGGAGTTTAACATGCTACGATTTTCACTGGGAGTGAACAGGATGGACAAGGCTGGAAAGAAGTATATCAGAGAGACAAGTTGAGCATTTAGAGACAAAGTTAGAGAACTGAGATAGTTTGCACATGTGCAGATGAGGGAAAGTGAATGAACTGGACAAAGGATGTTTAATATTGAGCTTTTAGGCAAAAGGAAAAGAGAAAGACCCCAGGGGAAGTTCTTGGATGTAGTGAAAGAGGACATGCAGAGGTTTGGTGTGACGGAGAAGAATGCCAGGGATCGGGTGAGATGGAGGCAGATATGACCCGCAGAGGGAACATTTCAAAGAAGAAGAATCATGTAAATTAACCCACTGCCAACAGTGACAGTTGGGTAAAACTCAAACCTGAGATTTTAGGGAGGTAGAACAGATCAACATTTGGTTCAGAGGTCTTAAAAGTGATGGTGGAAACAAAATCTTGTGCTGCACAAGTTTCACAGCCTTCTGTTCAGTCATGCAATTTGGCTACAGGGCTGAATGCACTATAGATGGATAAAAACACATCTGTTCATGTGCTTTCCCTTTCAGAATACTATGTTTGTAGTGACCTCTGTGACTGCCATAAACAGGGTCTGTCAGACAGGACAAAATAATAATCCTGCATTTAAGTACAGTTTCCTGAAGAAAAAGCTGCCCAATAGCACAGAGACCTGCTACAGAGACAGTGGAGCTCAAGCTGCTGGTTAAGGTTAGTTTGTTACCTTGGCATCAACACACTCAGATATAAAAGAAAACCCTCAAAAAACAGCACAAAATTCTCCATTTATCAATAATTAAGATTCTTCCAGTTAGTGCAGAAACTCATCCCCAACCTGCAGAGGGCACTCGACCCTTTTTCCAGCTGTGAACCGCCTCAGACTGGTGGGAATGAGCTTTCTTCAAAATGTTTCTGGGCTCAGCCTCAGAGATCAGATAAGGAGCTTGGTCATTCAAGAGGGTCCATATCATATCAAGAAGCGCACGTTGAGGTAAATGGGCAATCTAACTAGGATTTCTCCTGAATGTCTCTTAGGTGAGGTGTTTTTGGCACCTCAGAGCAGACCCTGGAAACACTGGAGATATCATGTTTCTTGGCTGGCATAAGGAATGTCCCCTGAAAAGATAAAGGAAGTGGCCAAGGAGAGACAGGGTCCAGGCATCTCTGCGTAGACCCTGTTATCAGTTGTAGAAAATCCATGGAGGGATAATAATTTAGACCCCAAAATATGAAAATCTTACTATGAAAATCAAATTTTCAGTATATTATATAGTTTTAAACTGAAATTTCCTTTAGAACAAAACCTCTAAATAAAAATTGCATTAGCTTCACTGAAATAGCAACACAGCACATAAACAGAGCCACACTTATCTGCAAAAAAGAGGAACTGTTTGGATATGTATACACACACACAGACACACACACGCTCACGTGTATCACTATAGATAAACAGACAGGGGGTGATAGTGTTCTGCTCTTTCACTCCCTAACAGGAGCCAGAAACTATTTGTGTTTACAATATTTATCTCAGACTGTTTTCTCTTCCTCCTTTTTTATCCCGTTAATCCCTCCATCCCTTGATGTTTTTTTGTGAAGCCCCTGAGTTGAAAAGCAGGTCACGATAAACATCGGAACAGCTCGTTCATCAATGGGAGAGGCGGCGAGAGCTTTGAAGTCTCTGACAGATTCACCAGGAGTTTCACGCACGCACACACACTCGCGCGCACACACAGAAAGGTTATGGTAATGCAAAAAAAACGCACAAACATACACATTAGGGTGATGTCTGATGCTGCCACAGTAACCACACGCAGCGTGAATTTATCAACCCACAGGTGAATATGCAAAGGCAGAGAGAAGGTGCTTTGTAGCAGGACCAGCTGTGATAACCTTTCATTTCACATCTGACGTGCTGCTCATTTGATGCTCTGGATGGAGGAAAAATTAAGATATAACTGGGAATTACAAAAACTAATGCCGTCATCAAAACACGAGTAACATGATCAACTAGTAAAAAATCTCATCAGTGCCAAGCAAAGAGGAGCAGAAGCAGCAGCAGGGCCTACTTGGCTTTCCGTCTGCGTCACAAAGTCTGATGGATTGCTTCACAGCACAAAACAGAAACTGTTTTGGAGTGTTTCTTTCGCAGTCCCAAAGTTTTGATTGACGGCCAGAGATTGTCACTTTTGTTCACTCTCATTTCCAGCTATTTAAATTTCTGAATGTGCATTGCCGATTTCTACTTTAGCTAAACAATAGCAACCCTAGGCAGCATCATTAGAAGACATAGCATACATTTTCACTGCTATGCAGATGACACCCAGCTCTATCTGTCCATGAAGCCAGAGAACACACACCAATTAGTTAAACTGCAGGAATGTCTTAAAGACATAAAGACTTGGATGGCCACTAACTTTCTGCTTCTTAATTCAGATAAAACTGAGGTCATTGTACTCGGCACTGAAAAGCTTAGAAATATGGTATCTAACCAGATTCTTACTCTGGATGGCATTACCTTGGCCTCCAGTAACACTGTGAGGAACCTTGGAGTCATTTTTGACCAGGATATGTCCTTCAACGCACATATTAAACAAATATGTAAGACTGCGTTCTTCCATTTGCGCAACATCTCTAAAATTAGAAATATCCTGTCTCAGAGTGACGCTGAAAAACTAGTTCATGCATTTATTACTTCCAGGCTAGACTACTGCAATTCATTATTATCAGGATGTCCAAAAAACTCACTGAAAAGCCTTCAGTTAATCCAAAATGCTGCAGCAAGAGTACTGACAGGGACTAGAAAGAGAGAGCAGATTTCTCCTGTTTTGGCTTCCCTTCATTGGCTTCCTGTTAAATCCAGAATTGAATTCAAAATCCTGCTCCTCACATACAAGGTCTTAAATAATCAGGCCCCATCTTATCTTAATGACCTTGTAGTACCATATCACCCTATTAGAGCACTTGGCTCTCGCTCTGCAGGCCTACTTGTTGTTCCTAGAGTATTTAAAAGTAGAATGGGAGGGAGAGCCTTCAGTTTTCAGGCCCCTCTTCTGTGGAACCAGCTTCCAGTTTGGATTCGGGAGACAGACACTATCTCTACTTTTAAGATTAGGCTTCAAACTTTCCTTTTTGCTAAAGCATATAGTTAGGGCTGGACCAGGTGACCCTGAATCCTCCCTTAGTTATGCTGCAATAGATGTAGGCTGCCGGGGGATTCCCATGATGCATTGAGTTTTTCCTTTCCAGTCACCTTTCTCACTCACTATGTGTTAACAGACCTCTCTGTATTGAATCGTATCTGTTATTAATCTCTGTCTCTCTTCCACAGCATGTCTTTTATCCTGTCTTCCTTCTCTCACCCCAACCGGTCGCAGCAGATGGCCGCCCCTCCCTGAGCCTGGTTCTGCCGGAGGTTTCTTCCTGTTAAAAGGGAGTTTTTCCTTCCCACTGTCGCCAAAGTGCTTGCTCATAGGGGGTCATATGATTGTTGGGCTTTTCTTTGTATCTATGAAGCGCCTTGAGGCGACATTTGTTGTGATTTGGCGCTATATAAATAAAATTGAATTGAATTGAATTGAACCCGTAGCTGATACTGTCTGCTCTCACAATGAGTTTCAGGCATTGTTTCAGTGCATTCTGCAGCTGTAAGAACTTTTCTCTCCAAAGATATAGGAGATTAAACTCCAAATGTGATATTAAAGAAAATGCAAACTAATGCGCGCTCTTGATTTTATGTGCAAATTTCAACACTTACGTCACATTATGATTCCAGCTTCAAATTTCAATATGAAGCCTGTTTTACTGGGCTCTTAGCCCAGAAAGATGTTTGATAGGCACTTTATTGATCCCACGGGGGAAATGACTGTATTACAGCAGTGTGATAAAGAATAAGATCGGTATAATCTGCAGTTGTTAAAAGTACCACAGGCCCACAGCGAAGGCGGAACGTTTAAAAATGTGGGGATTTGCAAAGACTGAGAGAAGAAAATCAAAGATCCCTCTAAGTGTGAAATCCAATACTTCTATAATATTACATTTCAGGGCTACCCCTTTACAAAAAAGTATAATGTGGAGTTGATCTTCATTAAAAAGATCAGCTGCATGTGATACTTATCTCATTCTGGTGCTATTTTAGTCATAGAAGCACAAGGCAGGCGCTTTAGTGAATGTGCCACACTCAGTCGTCAGAAATGGTGCCAATTATGTTTTATATAAGATCCACGCTGGTTCGTCTATAAGGAACTCCTGGATGGAGGTGGTTGATGCACTTATGCACAAAATCTGTCAGTAAAGAGAATACATGACAGCATCATAGGATGTTTCCATGAACGAATGAACCAGGAGTCAAACATTAGTCATGAAGAAGAATGGCAGAGCCACAACTATCATGCAGTACTTACTACAAATAAAGGCTGAATAAAGATGAATTATTAACATTTTACATAGCACTGTGTTCTTAAAGTTGTTTCCCTTCAAAGTGACATTTGTGTGTTTGTTTTCGTGTTTCAATAAAGCGTGGATGTGAATTATTAGCCGCAGCAGCTCCTCCTCGCCTGCACCTGCGTCTGTTCCTCCAACACAGAGATGATTTTAGCCTCCAGAACAGTAATTAACGTCAACAACATTAATTAAAAGGCAGATTCCCCAAACATGTCAACATGAGAAATATTTAGGTTTGCTTAGCTAGAAAGTTCTAAACCCAAATACTGCGTTTGTGTGACGACTTGCTCGTCGCGTCAGGGATTGGCAGACATCTTGAGTGATATGTTTTTATTGATTAGCATTCAAATATCTCAGTGAAGACAGAACAAAGATTTACCACAAAGCAAGAAAGCATGAGACAAGGCTAATCAAAAGGTATTGGCTGAAGCATTTGCTTATTACGCCAACCCTTTTAACAAAAGATCTTTTAGCATGCAGCTCCTGTACACAGGGCTCGAAGCAAATAATAAAATTCAATTCAATTCAATTCAATTTCATTTATATAGCGCCAAATCACAACAAATGTTGCCTCAAGGCGCTTCATAGATACAGAGAAAAACCCAACAATCATATGACCCCCTATGAGCAAGCACTTTGGCGACAGTGGGAAGGAAAAACTCCCTTTTAACAGGAAGAAACCTCCGGCAGAACCAGGCTCAGGGAGGGGCGGGGCCATCTGCTGCGACCGGTTGGGGTGAGAGAAGGCAAACAAAGCAAAAACAAAACAAACAAACAAGAAAAAAACAAAAAAACAGAAAACTTTCCACCTTAGTAAGTAACTACATCAAAGCAAAAGAATCAAGAGGTTTTTTTGTTTTTTGTTTTTGTTTTTTTCTGCTCTTTTCATTCTTGATATATATTTTTTTCTAATACTCTATTTTTAAACATATTTTTAAACAAGGAAAATGAACTACACCTTTTTAAATCACTGTCAGAACTATTCCACAGGTTAACTCCTCTAACAGAAACACATCTCTGCTTTATATTTGTCCTTATCTTGTTTTTTTTAAAGAAATCTGTTCCCCTTAAGTCATATTGACTCTCTCTGACTTTGAACAGCTTCTGAGTACTGGGGCAAAGCAAGTTATTTTGTGCTTTATAGACGTCATCTTCATCTTCATTCACATCTTCATAGACGGAAAAGAAAAAAACCTAGAGCGGTAAAGAACTTGTAACATATTGAATTAAACATGCTACAAGTTTGAAAATAAAGCTGTGAACAAAACGTTGTTCGCAGCATGAAATGCTAATTTTGTTGATTTTATAACAAACATGTTTTGATGTTTAACAACATGTATGCTCATCCTGGGAGCCAGAAGATTCAGACAGAATCAGTTCAAGCAACGATTTTTGTTCCACATGACACACAACAAGAACTGTTCTCATAAATCACACCTCACTGTCTAGTTTAAAAAAATACATTTTTAGTATTATTTAATAAGGATAAAAGCTAGTGACTCTGTTTTTCCTGTACATTAAACTTGTGTGTTTTTAGACGGTTTCCGCGTCTGTAGCTGCTGTTTTATTATTAAAATCTTACCCAAGCCTCATAACTGACCCTAAACTGCCGTCTTCTGTGATTTGTCACCTCATCTCAGCTTTATTCCAGCTGTTAATTCAGCTGTTAATCCAACTTCCTGAGGGTTAAACCTCCAAAATGAACAAATTAAATTAGTTTTCATGTGCAAAGAATTTGGACAATGAGATTTTAAAATGAATAACATAGTGTAGTATAGTCGACAGTCGATTAGCTGAATCATTATTTAACCCAGGAGTCTTGAACCTGCAGCTGGTCCTGAATGTGGCTGTTTTGCCCATTTTTAGATAAAAAGTAGAAATGAATATTTTTAAAAAAAAATTTATCCTTTAACCCTCTCGAGGCAGGCGTTGCCGATTTGCAACAGTTAAAAACTAACAACCTGATTACCCCACATACATATTTCATGAGGTTTTTTTTACTCAGAAGTACCACTGCAGGACTTGGTTGTGCATTAGCAACAAAAACTTAATTTGAGCCTGAGAGGGTTAAGGTGGAGTAGAGGTAGTGCTCCACTCCAGGGCCTGCCCAGCCGCCTCCAGGGAGCTCTGTCGCCAGTCTTGTTGTCAGGTATGTAGAAAGTATGCAGTACAACCAGTGTGTGGGCCACTCTTGCTTGTGTTGTTGTTGGTCAGTCAGCCAACCCTGCAGGACAACTGAGTTCTAAACTACAAAGCGTGATGACAGGAGACCCCGCCCACTTTTTACATCTTGCGTAAGCTTACGTTTATATCGTTCAACAGTCTAAAAATATATAAGTAGTATAATTTTCTGCACTCAGGTACTACTGAGCAATTAACCAAACCACTTCTTTGAAAGCTGTTCGAGTGAAACAAGGAGTTCTTAGAAATGCAGTCAAAACGTATCAATAAGGAAAGCCAGTCAGAATTAAACAGCTGTGTGGATATCTGCTTTTATGCAGTTTTCTGGTGAACAGGACGTTGGCAGAGGTGTGGTGTGAAGTGGCTCGGATCCTTTAGGCAAACTGTTTACAGAGTATTACTTTGGTAGTATGCACGAGTCTCTGCATGTGTGGCTGTTTGCATATTGCCCACCATGTCAGTACCTGTCAGTGTATTGCAAACGCTACAGCAGAATTTGCATCACGATGAATCTTAATAGCCATGTGCAGCATTGTGTGCTGACCTTGATTTATTCCTTGTATAAGTGGGTAAATAAGTGGGAGCTGGAGAAAGCACATCACTGTCCCATGCGTGAGGAGACTGTGAGGGAGGAGCACGGATGAGTGGGGGTCTCAAGTACAGCCTGGACAGGCCGGTGAAAGCTCGCAGTGTTGGTGCAGCACTGGCTCTGAGCCCTCTCTGCTCCAATAAGGTGATTTTGTAATGCTGGGGAAAATATCTAGTAAATCAATAAATCAATTCTGAAGGAGGAGCAAAATAGAAACATTGTGATGTTGTGTTAAAAGTCCAATGAATGATTAAAGGATGGAAAAAACAGTCAAAACTTGATGAATCACATTAAAGTATCCTTACAGCACTGAGATGTGCATAGCAAGCAGTTGAAGTTGAAATGCATTAGTACGCTGATGGTCACACACTATGCCCCTCAATTAATTCTCAGCTATGCTGACTCCATTTGTTATTTCTTAATGGTTTTCTAGTAGAGCTTTTTGTTTGGTCCCATTTTCTCCTGCTTAACTGACTGCTGCGCTGTACAAACGTCAGGTTTTCTTGCAGTGCCCATTGTGAAATATAGGCGCTAATTTTAAGCTTATTGCTACAGTCGCTTTTGTCTGTTTTGCTTTTGTTGCCGTTTGAATCGTTCTCCTTTTGCCTGCGGGTGCTTTGGTTTGCTCGCGTCGTAAAATCTGTTTGTTAGATTAATTGGTGTGGATGCAGGGTGACCAGATGTCCCATTTTATGTGGGACTGCACAGCGTTTTTATCTCTTATCCTCCTGTCCCACATATTAAAGATGTTGCCCCACATTTTATAGGCTCCAGTTTACAAAGGTCAAATCGCATCTCAAAAGAAACACATTGTTCAAGAACAGGTGTCATCCCTGCCATAGCATCCCCACCGAAACCCAAAGATGGCAGCTTTAAAAAACCTAGGGTTACAGTTTCCGTAAGTGTTTCCTTATACACTCACATATCCAGCGCTGATCTCTTAAACCTTGCAAAGCACTGACCTTATAATAAAACACGCATTCTCCAAAATCTAGCGATAAACTTTGCCAAAGGCTTCGAAGCTGCTTCCCCAGGGAGCAAATGAAGGCACTAACAAGCTGCTGAAGCTGTCTGAGTGATGGATGAACGTGCTGCTAAGATCAGCTGTGGAAATGGGACACTCACCATCCGCGCTGTCCCTCCTGCTACATCAATAGTCCAGATACCAACAGCTGAATAGCTGCACTACTACATCTCACTGCACACTTTAAACGGGGACGTCACCTTCCAATGTGAGGTAAGCTCGATATACTTCTAACCCTGAGCAGAAAATGGATGGGGCTGGTTAAGGATCATTTAAGGACATTTAAGTTATGAATGGGTTCAGCTGAGCTGTGTTGAGGTCAAAGGACGGCACGTTTTTTAGTAAAACAACAGATTTTTGACCAAGCCCTGCATTAACAGGTGCTTTAGTATATCTGATAGAGAAAAGATAGTCAGCAGGTCACAGTAAATGTGAGGAAACATCTATTAGAGCTTGAACAAATGAGACCAAATGCTGTTAAACCTGCGGACTGGTTTTGAACTACTGCTGGCCATTTAACACCACAGCCCAAAATAAAAGGAAAAACATCCACTGGAGAAAAATGGCCGGCTTTACAGCTTCCGAGAGCGTTTGTTTCTCTGACTGAGTGCTTTGTCTTCCCCTGGCAATATGATCCAAACACACATTTAAAGTCATCTGTCTAGTAATTATCTGACCTGGGAGAGAAACTGTTGCTAGAGGGGAAAAAAGGACTCAAAGCAAACTAGTTTCATGATATTGGTTTAGATTATCGGCTGTAACTGCACAAATGAGTTACCAGCATTTTACTGAGTAATAAAGTTTGCCAGGACTTTGTTAACTGTACAGTTTGCTAATCTTTTTGCTTTTAGCTACTAAATTAGATCTCTGATGTCAAATTAGACATCAGTGCTAAATTCATTGTCTTCATCAACAACCTTTGTTTTTCCCGATGAGAACAAAAACTAGGTGTCATGGCCCTGGGTCATGTGACCCAGTATTCTGAGTTTCTTGGTGTTTTGTTATTCTTTTTAGTCTAGTTTCATTTCGGTTTATCTAGTTACATTCTGCCATGTTTCATGTCTAAGTTTTCTTTGTTTATCAAGTTCAAGTCATGTCTGGATCTCCTTATGTTTCCTGTTTTATTTTGAAAGAGTTTTGTGTTATGTTTAGTTTCACGTGTCCTGTCATTATGTTAATTGTTGTCAGCTGTTTTCCCCATGTGATTCTACTTCCTTTGATCTTTCCTTATGTGTATTTAGTCTGTGTGTTTCCACTCAGTCAGTGTCAGATCGTCTGTTAACCTCACCACAGTTTTCATAGGTTTACTCAGTGTTCATAGTTTGTCACTGAGTGTCACAGCCTTTTTGTTAACACAGTGTTCAGGCCTCCTTAGTTTCCCTAGTTCCTTGTTTTTCTTCTGCAATCAGCCAATAAAGGCTCGCTTTGTTTTTGAAACTACGTTTTGTGTCCACCGTGTCTGCATCTGGGTCTACCTCTTTCCTCACCCGCCGTGACACTAGATAAAAACCTGTGCACAAAGAAAAATAATTATAATGAAGTGTATTATCAGTTTCATCAGCGAATAAAAGTGAGATAAAATATTCTCTGATACTTCCTGTTTCTCATGAAAATGTGACAGAAAACCTGTAGCTTTGGAGGCGTTACACTTACTTCAGCTCTACGATGTTAACACAGAGCTAGCAGCAGGAGATCCCTGAGCCTGATGAACGAGCTTGATTTTACAATGTTAAGAAGTAGAGATCTACAGGAGTTTTCCTTGAATAAATCCACTGCCATCAGCTCTGTGGGCTGCCTTTCACCATCAACACAGTAGTAAATAAGCTTGTTAGTTCTTTTACACAATTTGCTTTTTGTAAATTAAAAAAGAAATATTTTCTTATTATCAACTGGAAACTGCACTAACGTCACAAACGTTTCTTTCTAAAAACAACAAATGAGTAAAGGGATGGATTGCTGTTTAAAAAAACAAGCACCATGTGTGATACATTGCTTTCTGTGAGTAATGACCCCTACACTTTTGTATCATTATGATAAATGATACAACTGATTCCTCTTTTGTTGGCAACATTTCTGTAAGAAGAACCGATTTTAGAAAAACTAAGACAAATAACAAGTATGGCGTCGATGTCTTCAGTCCCTATATGTTCCTGCCTCCCCTCAGCTCGCCGTTGGCCTCCACGCTGGGTTCAAATCAATTCCATCAATGAAGCCATCACAAAGGGAACATTACCACAGTGTTTTCCTGTGGAACAGGCCTGGTAATTACAAATCAAACGAGACAAATACATCCCGGTTAATGAGCGTTAAACGGATGTTAATTATCCGATTGAATGGCTGTCACCATTAAACTGTGTCTAATGGAGGGAGTGGGAGGAGGAGGGGTGGGAGGGGTTGAGAAGAAGGGTAGCTTTTAAAAAAAAAGGGGGAAAAAAAGACAGGCGTTCTGAAAGGCATATTAGCAGCAGATTGAGAAGATCAGACAGTGTGAAGCGCGTGTGTCGGAAACGCAAGCGAGAGGGGAAAGGCGTGGGGAGATGCAGCGGAGGGAGGCGGGAGGGGCGGGGAGGCTAAACTTTCCTCTTTTTCCGACATTAGCGATCGCTGCGACGCATCAGAGGGGAAATTAATCAACTGTTTTTGATTATTTATATATTTGAAAAGGACAAAGCTTGCGGGAGGAGGAGGCAGGAGTCACACTGCGCTAATGTGGTCACAGCCGGTCTACCAGGCAGCTCCAGTCAAAACAAATCCGTCACAGAAGGGTGGAAAAAAAGAAGAAAGTTCACACACTTAACATTCAAAACAAGGGACTCTGTGATTCATCAAGAATGTAACAAGAGGAGAATCTGGATTTGGATTAGCAAGTATGTACTGAACATCTAACAAACTGCCGTTTCAGGATGAACGTCCGTGTGTTTGAACACAAGTGTCGTAAAAATCCTCACGGGATAAACAGAATTCCTGTCAGGAATGACGGATGCAGGTCACTAAGTGCTGAGCTCGTCGGAACCGTTCAGCATCGCCGTCACCCTCTAATAAATGCAGTTGTTGCAAGCATGTTTGCTAAATTAGAAGTTTTTCACAGCTCCAGGTGTTTCGCTCGTGGAGGTCAAAAGGACGAGTGAGTTTCATGTTCTTGCATCTGCAGAGGATTGCTCCATCATTAAAAGGCTCCCCGTGGGTATTATTCTTAAGCTTTTTGGATAAAACATTAGCCTAGCATTAATAGCAGCATTACAGGGTTATTTTATTACATTAACAAGCGCAGTCAACGTCCTGGAAATATCCAGGCTGAGCTTGTTTCCGGACGTCAATTAATGCCGTTTTGTCAAAGCCGCTGATGTGGCTCATTTAGGCACATGGTGGCCTTTGATGGTGGAACTTAACACACCAGGTTACAGCATTAAGGTGACAGGTCTGTCACTCCCAAGTCATCATCGTCCAGTGAACCGGGTTGCTGTTCTGAAGGAGCGTATTTGAAAACACGCCACAATCTTTTCCTAAACTTCACCAAGTGGAGTTTAGTATCTAAAACTAACCAGGGAGTGATTGCAGCACTGAAAAAGTTCAGTCTTCAGTGGGCTCTATCACAGCAGTGTTAGTATACTGCAGTGTCAAACTGTCACTGCTTTCTCTATGGCTTCAGTATAGAATATGAAGGAAGCACAGCTCATTCTTAATCATTAAAGACTTAAAAATAGTATGAATAATCTTAATCGCTTCAATTAGAATCTGAAAAAGCTTTTTCTGACACCGCACTGATTACCAGCTGTGCAAACTGGCCCCACAGTGGATTGTAGATATATCGCAATACATGCTTTAACCCTTTAAGACCTACCATAGAACCACGTCCGCCAGAGCTTATATTATATTTTTACATGCTGTAGTGCCATTTTTGGGAGCATTTCAATTTGCTATACATCAATACAGCCGTTATAGCCCAGATTTTAATAATATGCATGCATTAAGTGCATAGTAATTACATAAATTGCAAAAAAGTGAAATAAACTACAACAAAATTGAAAATCGTTTTTGTTTTTTTAACATATATTTCTAGTTAGAGAAATTTAAGAGGCTTATCCCTCAAAACTGTAAATACAAAAAAGTTGCACAAAATAGTTTCCCACCACAGGAAATTTATTTTGAGTGTCTTCATAGTTTTGTTTTTGAAATACACCAATTTTTATATACTGCAGGAAAAACGAGAATAAATATTATAGTGCAAATTTGCAAAAAAGCAGCATATGCATCAAAATAAACTATTTCCAGCAGCAATATGAGTCCTAAGCATCCCAGAAACAACACAGAAAGTCATAAAGTCAAACATAACTTTTAAAAACACCAGTATAGGCTCATGAGGCCCTGATGGTAAAAAACATTTCCGCGAAAATGACGTCACTTCCGGTTTCGGGCAGGTCATGGCGGACATGCGATAGTTCACGCTGATGGACGTAGGAAGTGTTACAAACAGCTGATTGGTTCGGCAAAGCGTGTTTCTGGAATATTATGTTTTTGTTGCTGCAAGTGCTTTTTATGCAGTTTTTGCAAAGCTTTATGTGGAAGGAAACTGTGACCGAGGACAAGCTGATGGCATAAGATGTAAGTACAACTCCTCCGGTTTCATATGCAAAAAAAATATTGCGCTAGCTCACGTGGTTGCAGAGCTACCGGGATTTAAAAATAGTTACGCAAAACAGAGCGTGCCCGCTCCGACCGGCTTTAAAGGGTTAACAAAACATTAGAATTAAAATGTCATCCACTGCTCAACATAGGCTTAGACTTCCTTTGTGTAGTTTTGTGCACTAAAAAATTAAAGTGATCAGCTCGCTGTTTATCATTTTTTTAACAGCGCCCATATTTCCCACCTGCTTCCGAAGTTTCCCATTGCATTTCAAAATAATGTTTTAAAGAAAGGCCTAAAAAGAAACAATCATAAACTATATGACGTGATAATTTGTGGCATATTGTATTTGAGTTTTCAAAAAGAAAGTGAAAAATAGTTCATAAACTGATATAAGAGTGAGGATGACGATGATTGTTTTGTTTTTTTTAACGTGGCTATTTCTTTATTTCTCTTACTGTTGGCACTGAAACGCAGAAACTGAAAGAGAGAAAAAGCAGCTCGTTAAAAAACAAAGCAACAAAAAAAAAACATAATTAAAGCTTCGGAAACTTTGTGGGAAAAGAAATGAAGAATATAAAAGGATGAAAACAAATAAAGCTCCGATTTTCACCTATTTATTTCACCAAAAGAAAGAAAGAAATCAAATAAAGCTTTGACCCAACTTCAATCTCCACACATTTGAGCAAAAGCAGGCAAAAAGCGAAAAGTTTAGCTCGGCTCGGGAACGAGAGCCAATTATGTGGTGAAGCGACGGCATTAGAGCCTCTGTGACTTTGAATCAGAAACGACAGATTACACAACATAAACTTTCTGTATTTCTATAGTCTCACTTTTATTTATCCAAGCAATCAACTGACATTGATGGAGGAGTGAAATTATGTCGCAGCTGGTTCCTCTACTTGAAATGCCAACATCATTGCAATTCACAGCACACACGCACACACATACATTGGAGCACGCACATCCATACAAACTCTCATCCCTCCAGCGGAGGCCGTGAAAGAGCGAGAAGTAAATGACAGCGCCCCGTGTGCACATCAGTTTAACTCAACAAGAAGTCAGGGCAGAAAATCATTTGAAGAAGTCCCGCAGTCCCTTCAGATGGAGGCTGCCAGCTTCTCAGTGATCTGCTATCATGTTGCCTGTCTCTTTACTGTCAGCACTAATAGCTCTTAGACACTGGACCGGGACATGGGTGGCTACTGCAGGCCAAGGGTGGCACACACTCAATCAATAACGTAGCCAGCAGCTTCCCGGCCTTTTGTGTGCATGTTTTCAGCCCTGAATTAAGCATTCATATGGGCTGCACATAAGAGGATTTGTTCGTGCCAGTGCGCGTCTTTGTGTTGCCGCTAACATGGGTATGCAAGTGTGTGTGTGTCTGCAAAGTTGCTTTGTGTGCTGACGTGCAGCCCTCTGCACCTGCTGTGGAGATAGGGCTTCGGCCAATCGCAACAAAGATTGGAGGGAAGTTTGAGTGACACAACTGTGCTGTGGCTGGCTGAGATACGATTCATTCTGTTATCTCTCTCTCTCTCTCACACACGCACACACACAAAGAGTCATGATGGCTTAACAGAATTAAATGTTTAATAATGCCAGCTATTCTCTTCCCCTTCTTTCCTTCCTCTCATCTCACCCATCTTTTCAGTTCTTTCCTTCTTCAGATCTTTTCTCATCTCTCCTCACTTCTTCTACTCCATCTCCTTCATTACCTCCTTTCCTTCCCTATATTTTTCTATGCTTCTCTGCTCTTTTCACCTGTTCTCTCTTCCCTTCTTTCATTTTTCTTCGCCCCACTTTCCTTTCATTGCTTGCTCCTCGCGTCTCCTGCATTTCTTTCCTTCTCCCCATCTGCTCTCTTTCCTTTACGCCCGTCTTTTAAACTCTTGTGTCTTCCTTTCTTAAGTCCTCGATCCTCCAACTCAATTTTCCTTTATCTCATTTCCATCTGTTCATTACTCTTCTGTCTTTCCTCCTCCTCTCCTTTTTCCCCTTTCAGTTTTTCCAGATCCTCTCCTTTTCTCTTCTCCGTTGTCTCTCCTTCTCCTTCTCTCACCCTTTCATCTACTTTCCCCCTCTTTGCACCTCTCCTTCCCCTCCTTCCTTACTTTGTTGGACATCCACGGGCGAGGACCAACCGGACCAACACAAAAACACTAATTAGTCTTGGCACGGCAACAGCAAATCCCTCTCCACTGACGCTCCCACCCCTTAACAAACAGATGTAGGCTGCTCACACGTTTGGACTCACACATTTGGACACATTAATGAGACTCACACATTTGAACACACGCACACACATTTGTGCAATAACACACAGGGTCCCAGTGCCTGGTTTCCCAAAGCGCAGCAGGCAGCCGCTGCAGCTGTGACGGCTGTTGTTCGGCGCTTTTGTGAAGTGGTTTTTGTTTGGCAACATCAGTGTGGCTGACGTGAATGTGAGGAGTATTTAAATGTAGCAGCGTTATTATCAAGTTGAATATCCTAATTTGGCTGATTGAAATGTTTCAGTTTTGCCTCTTGCCATGCCCCGCCAATCACAGCTCTGTGCTTGTCTGATTTACTCTGGAATATCAGCAAAACAATGGATACGACTATCATTCCCAAGACGTCATTGCAATGTTAGTCAAGATATTCCACTTTCTGGGCTCTGCTTTTCAAAAGGGACGCTGGTGACATCATCGCCAGGTGTTCAGGATTTCTTTCAGCTGAGAACAGCCAGGAGGGACATCTGGTTTTCAAAAAACGTTTTTTTATTTTTATTTTTGGATAAGTTTACAGAATATGGAATACAGTGATTTAAATATATGGTAAAAAAAAACAACAACATGTCAATTAAGAAATACACAGATATTTTATTTACTTGAAATGTATCTTATTATTATGTAATACTGTTACATTGTCACTTTGTGGTTAGTTAAATCTTGTATGTATGAGGGGAGCAACACGTTCTCACTCCCAAAGCGTAACATTTTAGGCTAGGTGACAAATCGTCAACATATTACGTTTTCGGCTACCCACCACGTTCCTAAATGACGACCTCGGAAAAATGAGGAAATATGAGAACCGTATGGACTCAATCTACACATGTTCGCTCTTTTTCTTCAAATCGCTTAGAAACACGCTATTTAACATCATTAAAGTCCTGGTTAAGCTCAGGAAAAAGGTTATGGTTTAGGGCTGGAACGTCGATTACCGCGGGAGCGTCATTGCACTGGATTTTGCCCATAACCCGCCGCGTACCATAAGAACGCTGAAGGTCTCCTTTCGCGTTCCTCAGGAACGCCACGGGACGTGACAAAACGTTGGCATGTTACGCCTCGGGAGTGAGAACGGGCTGAGGTGCATATACGCTGTTGTTTGTTGGATTCCTAATTTTACTTGTTTATAATCAGACAGAAGTAAAATAAATGAAAACAAATGAAATGACAGTTCACAGGAAACAGGATTTCGTGGAGCTACAGCATAAAAAAATACTTTCATCAGGTAAAGGTTTGATTTTTTTGAGGGGTTTGAGATAACAGATATTAGTGTAAAACTTTAACATAGGAAGGTAACATCATCTGGCTCCTGAAAATTTGCCTCTTTAGCATGCGGCTGAAGTAAAAGTGACCTGGTGGATGTTAGGAGGTTAGAAAGGTGCACCACCCGGTGCCAGTTTAGCTCACAGGGCGAGCAGGTGACCATATGCCACAAGGCTGCAAAGGGCCAGCCCGGGCTCCAGTCTGACCTGAGGTCTGCATGTCTTCCCCTCCTCCCTTTCCACCATCGAATAAAGACAAAAATAATACTAAAGAGGAAAGTAGTGCCATTAATTCAGCATGTGTTTAAGGTTGTTTTATTTCAGTTTGGCCATATTATTGATATATTTTTTAAAAAAGTGGTTGAAAAGCTCATGCAGATGTTTTAGGGATTAAAAAAAATTCCATCATAAATGAAAGACAGACAGCAGCATGGAAAGACAGCAAGTTCAAGGTAATTCCAGAAAAAAGTGATGTGCTCCTAAATGTTCTTTATTACTCTAAACCACCACAGACATTAAAACCAAACCAAAGGTCATATTTTGTTTTTTTCCCCCTTCCACAACAAAGTGCAAAGTCCAAGTTTCATAGCCAGCTGATATCTCATCCTCTCAGCAGTTTGCCTTGTGTGTACAGTCATCCTGGAGATGAAAAAGAAATGTTTTTCAGCTGCACAGATACAGATCCCCGGTGGATCGGCGTTACAGGACTGTGCGTGCGTTAAAGCCATATTTGTGAGTGAGTGAGTGGATGTGCGCTCGCACCGGGCAGCTTTCCCACCCCCAGGCAGCGAGTGTGGGTGTTTTTCTGGAGCCTCGGTGTCATTTGCCTCCAAACAGTAACAATGTTGTTGATCAGCAGTTGTTTACAAACCGCCAGGAGGATGGAACTAATTTGTTCACTGTGTATTCCCCCGTCTCTCCCACTCTGGAGACCATTTCAATTTGAGCTCCTTATATGTTCTCGATAGCGGGCTGCCACAAGTTGATTCTGACAGCAATTATGAATATTGTGTTCCACTCAAGTGGTCGTGAGCGGGAGAGTAATGAAGTTCTCACCAAATCATCTGTTCCCCAAATCACTTAACTGCATCTTCATTAAGAACACTGCAGCGTAGAAGAAATCATCAGATCATCAGATTAACGACGTCGCCGCTCAACATCACGCGGGACGAGCCAAAGAACTGTAGTGTTGCCTAGCTTTCCATCTTTCCGTACATACATGCATAGATATTCTCAGACTTTCAGCCTTTAAACTTGATCAGGGCTGTCAGCAAACACGTGAAACAAAATGAGACACATCGTTGTGAAATTTTATAATTGG
Source organism: Neolamprologus multifasciatus (assembly GCF_963576455.1). NCBI lineage: Eukaryota > Metazoa > Chordata > Actinopteri > Cichliformes > Cichlidae > Neolamprologus > Neolamprologus multifasciatus. The sequence goes on along the minus strand of NC_140443.1, from coordinate 34,211,619 downwards.
CTGTCGGAGGGGGGGCCGTCCTAGCAGCAGCCTTTGGACTCCTGAGGGGCACAGAATGCAAAGCTGGCTTTTCACCAGAAAACTTGTTAGACGCTGCACTGCTGGGGTTTAACAAGGCACTATGCATACTGTGTGTGTCTGTGTCAAGGCTAGTTGGAGTATTAGTGAACCTAAGCAGACAGATATCGGTTTTGCTAAACAGTGTTATGATTTTTATGTGTGTGATTTTTTTTCTTGTTTGTTTCATACGTGTGCACACATGTAACGAGTTTGTGTGAAAACTTGCCTGAGGGAAGGTGGGAGTCATACCGTATTTGAAAGGTTGGATTCTGTGTGGGGCATTTTGGACAAATAATAATAATAAGTATCACGAAAAGAACAAGACAGCAACTGAAGATTCCCAACAACAACACACACATTAACAGAGGGATGCTCGGGATATAAGAACGAGTGGAGTGTGTGTAATGTGAAGAGAACTGCTGTGTAAGTAGTTTTAACCACATTCCCTCAGCGATCGAATAAATAAATGCATCAAACTTGGTTTTGATGGTTTATCCGTGTGTAAAAATTGAAAGTAGTGCTTTGAGCTCCTTCGCCTCAGCTGACACGTCGGGTCTTTTTCATATCGAAACTCAAATCAACACTTAACATGAATGTTAAGAGAACTTTAGCAGCTGTGAGTGTTTCCACAGCACATCAGCACATCCTACAAACACAAACATGTTGTTTTAAGACACTGTGAGCTATTAATATGGAAACACGCGAGCATTAGCAAAGTTACATGTAAGAATTCTGACGCTGCTTCAGTTTGTTGCATTTTTAAAAAACGATTTTTATTCTCTTTCCTTTTAATTCCAGCACTTTTTCTTGTAGCCACGTTTAATTTGCACTCCCTTTCATTTCACAAAAAAGCCGCCTGTTGTCCTTGTAAAGTGTTTTGTGACTCCTGTGTGAAAAGCACTTTTTAATTCTTTTTTCTTTTTGCATTTTCCTGAAAAACAACCAAAAAAAAAACTTTTGTAGTTTTCTGATTTGCTTTTAAGTCAGTGAATTGACTTAATTGACAGACGTTTTTTAAGATATTCACCAGAGACCAAGTGATTTGTGCAAATTCCTGCAAATTGCTTCTTTTGCTCAGTTTCCAATTATATCTTCAAACGAGAAGAGAAAATTCAAAGTGAAATTTTATTGTAAGTTGTGTGAACAAATATATTGATCTCGATGGAAAAAACATTTTTCATCAATAATTGCTGAAATTATGCCGGCTTTTTATTTGATAGATAAAAATGGTTTGAATTATAATAAGAAATATTCTCTGATAATTAATATACACAATTATACAACAATTATTCACATGTTGAATGACAGGTAATCAGTGTGTGTGTGTGTGTGTGTCCACCTGTGTGTATGAGCATCATGTTGTATTTCTGAGGCGGAAAATAAAAGCTGTGAGGAAGAATGACAGCAGAGAGGAAGGAGGTACTCACAGACAGAAGCAAGGACAAAGCTCCTCACCTGCTCTGCGTGTGTGTTTGATGAAATAATAAATATATAAAGGAAGAATATTAAATCCTCCTCGTCGCCCGCTGCTGTCATCCTCTGATATTTCTCTACGGTGCCACGCTGACAGATAACGATCACATTACTTCTCCCATTCGACTTTGTTTCATAACCTCTGCGACTCGAACAAACTGTATGTTTGATTATTTTATTTCGCCCCCTTTTATTCTGCTTACCTTTCCCTTTGTTCTTTTCTTTCTCTGGTTGAACCTCTGCTTAAGCCCCCACCCGCCAGCCCTCCACCCTCACAGGGAGAGCAGTTTGCTGACACAAGAGTCAAAAAAGGCCCTGAGCAATCCTACAATCCCTCAGCGACAGGAGGAGCCAATAATTGTTGTCTGCTTAAGAGGGAGAGGTGAGGAATTTCAAGAGCTGCCAGGGTGGCACACTGTCAAACACACACACACACACACACACACACACAGTCAGGACGTGCTTTTCTCTTTCAGATCAGCACATTTTCCTGATCGTCATCACTCACGACTAAGATGCGTCACATTACTAGAAATGTTGGTGGTTTTTCAAACAATCTCAGTTTCAGCACGAATGCCTGCATGTTTTTGTGATTAATGTATTTACATAATTCCTTTGATAACATTTTTAATATCTCTTGATATTAATTAATCTCCAGCTCACCACGGAGGTAAAAAGCAGTGTAAGATAATCCTGTCAGATTTAAATGTTATCAGACACTAGAAATAACCCTTCTTTTGCTCTGCTGGCTCTGAGTGACATTGCAATTTCCTAAATCTGATTATTCTTCTGGTCATGATTTTAGCTTTACAAAGAGATCAATTTGAGCCGAGTATGGGGGACAAAAAATAATCTAAAGGAACAGTTCACCACAAAAGTACAGTTTAGGTGATATCAGCTTTAGAGACTTTGTCTTCAACGTAATTAAACAAAATTTCCTTTGATTTTCACAAAAAATCATAAAGAAATTCGACACAGCAGTAATATATTTTCTTACGAAACAAAGAAAGAAACACAAAGCTTGCTGTGATTAGACATAAACAGGAAAGAGCTGTTTCCTCTCTCCTGTTTACGTCTGTCACCCATGCTGCTAGCTAACAGGCCGGCTCGGCTGAGGAGAGCTCCACTAATGTTTGCATCCTGCTACTACTGTGACCTTGTTGTCATGAGGAGCTTCACGAGCTCTTCTGCAGAGCGATACAGCTGGCAGCTGTCGTTCAGTAAAAAAAAAGGAGAAAAGACACTTCCACAGTGCAGATCAGCAAAACTGTGCAACTGACAGCAAATGCAATCTAAACAACATTTGATGTTGCTGTGAACGCTCCCTTTAAAATCATAGACATACATTACCATGGCAAAAAATTTAATCAAATAAAATCCATCAATATTTAAGTCTTTTTTATGTTTTTTCTTTATCTTTCATTTTTCTAATATATATATTTGAATTTCTTTTCATACGGTGTCTGTATGCTACCATAAATAACAGGTTGCAAATCCACATTTCTGTGTTTTAAATTGGATAATCATTTAATAATGAGACACAAATATGAAATAAATCCATGAAGGGATTTATAAAGTGTAAAAAATTGAATTATTAATGTTGTTAAACTAAAGTGTTTAATTTTTTTTCCATCTACAGACAGACAGAAAGATCAATTGATGGATATTAAAACTGCACAGATTATCGAGTGTAATAAGTTGGACAAAGTTTACAAAGCGATATTTCAGGTGTGATTCTGTTTTTACTGTTTCCTCTCTGACAATGAAACTTTTTCTTTTTCACAAATGAAACTAACGTCGGTTATATACTGCTGAGTCTGTAAAGAAGAAAGAGTTTTATTTTTAGTGGCTTTAGCGTTTTAAAAAAGAAAAAAAATGTGGCTACAATTTGGAGGAAAATTCCAAAAATTATCTCTGTGCGGAGTTTGGTGGTGTCGATACTCCACTGGGGATTTGGAGGTGGGAAACGAAGGCTGGAGCAACATGAAAGATATTCAAAGTTATAAAAACAGCAATTATTCAAATGTGTTTCAGTGAATTCTTAGAGAGCATGTCAGGAAGATCTTTAAAAACTTCATTTAATCTGGAATGACAAATAAAGAACATTATTGTTGTTGCACATTTTAATGATGTTTTGGGGATATGTGAGGAGGACAGATAAGGAAAAAGGCATCATCACAATATCACAAAAAAAGTGATAATGTATGAATATGCATCACATTATTAATTAAATTATTAAACCTGTCTTCTCTACACGTTCGACTTTACGTCGTTGCAGCTGGAACAATAAATCACCTGAAAGCATGAGAGGTACAGCGGAGTTCTCGGAGTAGGAGGACGCGTTGTGGTCCACTGACTGAGCAGAGCTAATACACATCTGTGAGTACGAACCCTCCCTTTTGCTCTATCTCTCTTGTTCTCCCACTTCCCCTTTGTGTGTGTGTGTGTGTGTGTGTGTCAGGGTTGGATGGCCCGACTGAGCTGAGTAAATGTGACCAGACTAAGTGTGTGTGTCTCATATCAGTGTGTCCTTGATCGCTCTCACTGTATGGGGCACTTTAGCCCATTCTTCACTGGCACCGGGAGGCATGCCTCTCCACACACACGCAGACACACACAGTATCCACCTGCACACACGCATGCATGTACAGCTACACCCACACACACTCAGTGTTTTGATGTAAACGCAAGTAGACGAGGGGTCCAGTCAACCGCTCCGCCTCCGCGTCTCTCTCCCTACCCTCCTCTCTTTTTCCCTTCGTCTTTCATTGCCTCCCTCCCTGTGACATCTTTAACGGCATGTCACGCAACCCTGTGCTCATGCACACGCGCACACCATGTCGTGCTCTCTGCCAAAGCTCTGCATCCTTGTCTGGGGAGAGCCACTTAAGCACGCTCATATACGCACATATTCAAACACAGTCATGTCTGATTTTTTTTCCCCTTCTGCACACACACACACACACACACACACACACACACACACACACACACACACACACACACAAGCAACTTAAGCCATCTTCCTTTCACCATCTCGTGCCCTCCCTCCTCTCTGGGTCTCGTCTGGTCTCGTGTGTGCGTGACTGTGGCTGGCTGTGGTGAGGGCAAATTAGCACAGCGACCCAGTTTGGTACCAGAAGAGTCAAGACATCAGCGGAAGATACACTGAAAACTCTCCCTTTCCACTGCAAAAACTCACTTTGTGCTCTGACACAAAAAAATAGAGGGTATAAAGGAGCAGCTCCAGCTGAGGATTATCACAAAGTAAAAGAATTCTATTTTCTCTTCCTTTTCATGTTATTTCCTCCCTTTAAAAGATCCTATCTCCACAACCTCAGACAAAGTACAGCAGTGTGTTACATTACAAATGTGGTTCCATAAACAAAACGTGAACTCACCGTGGGTTTTCCCTCCACCCCTTTCCTCTGCTTTCTTTACCGGGCTCTGTTTTGCATTTCTCTGCTGCTGCTAATTGCCTGCAACTAATTATAGAAGGTCTGTATGTGGCCCTCTGAACCGGACACACGCTCACTCACGCACACGTGCGCGCACACACACCGTTTCCTATGCTTTCAAACACATTTTGACAAGTAGCTCTCACTGTGTCGAAGTGAGAGGGGGTTTGCCGCTGGCCTCAGACACAACGTAGATTTGTGGGTGTGTGGATGAGTGCGCGTAGATGATGGGAGGAGGAAGGCTAAAAGGAGGGGGATGCTAGCAAACCGGTGTTGCGTGTCTCGTTCGGCTCGTTTAGCTGACAAACTGCTTTTAGCGTTTAATTATCCAGCGCTGTATGATTAATAGATTTTAATTACTGTAACCCAATTGCAAACTGAAATATGCACAGGTCTCTGAATGAGGTCAGCCTATCAAATCCCTGGCGAGGGAAAATCAAAAAGGACAAAACAAACTGAGTGTGAGGGCAAACAATAGCAGATCAAAAATCTCTTTTTTCATCAGCGAACGAAAGAAGAAAAGCGAGCTCGGGCAGACAGACGGCTGTTTTCATCAGTATTTACCTCCTTGAGGAAAATGTTAGACCTCTGAAAGGCTTTTGACCAGACCTTGAACTTTTTCGTTTCATTTAAAATTTTCTTTACATGATCTGCAGCCGGAGCTTCAAAGAGACTTTTGGATTCGTTAGAAAGGTTAGAACCTTTCCACATTCGTGCGTTGCTTCTAAGGCGTTTTGCATTCTGCACACACGCTGCTGCTGCTGATGCTCCGAGGAAATGTTCATATAGCTAATTTACTGTGCAACTGCAATGCGTGCACAATCATTTTCCTAATCAGAAGACTGAATAGCACTGATAATTTAAAACGCGATCTGAAATCTATTAGTAGATACTTTGTAACTGAAGCTGCCTTTTACACAATCACTTTGTCTCCATAGCATTGCCAACGTTGAGCCCAAACAGCACTTATGGAGTTTAGTGTTGACGACCTTGAAGTAGGATTTGTCCCAGCTGACGGGAAACTAGTGACAATTCCAGTTAAATGAGGCAGTGCACGATGAGTTGTTGGTTTATCAGACACAAGTGCCAGCTCCAGGTCTGACAAATGAACCTAAAAACTGCAGTGCTTCTGATGACTCCAAAAGAAAGTCACTTCCCATAGATTCCCAAGTTACTTTTGATCATTACAAGCATATTTACACCCTATAGTTTCCACATTCATACAAACTGTAGATTAAAGTTTTCTAACAGCTCATCCATAAGGGTTAAAGTTTTGAAATGAGCTCAGCATAAAAGGTGTCAGACTACGGTGAACATGCAATCAGAGCATGAAAGAAAGTAACAGCAGCGAGTAGAGTGAGGTTTTACTCAATTCTTCATTGGCTCATGTATAGTAGATATATTGGATAATAGTTACAATGTATAGTTCTAAACTTCATATCCCATAATAACAATGGTTAATATGTAATAAACTGTCAGGTTGCTACATTTCAGTTAACTATCATTTACTGTGCACAATCACTAGAAAAATTCTTAATGGTAACCATTAATATTTGTGCTTGTCTAGTGTTTATGAAACTATGTAAATAGTTAATAAACTGGAATGAATTTGATAAAATTGTAAAGGATACGTATAATACCTTTAATATATGTACAACAATTAAAGAGCGTATTCTAAGTAGGCAGGTAGGGTGGGGTGTAGTCGTGGTGGTCTGGGTAGCTCACATTTTTCTTTCACTTCAACTTTAAGCTGACGAAGTTTAGTTCAAATTACATTCTTTGATAATGAAACCTTGAATAGAAATTGAATAAAAAGTAATGCACTCGTGTCCTGTATGCTAATTAATCTTTAGTTTAACAACAAAACTTGAAGCAAAGTCGTTTTCCATTAAAATCACATACCACAAATTCAGACGTACAGATTAAATTGGTCAGTTGTGACACAGTGCAACAGGATGTAACATTTAAGATAACTTTAAGGTAAAAATGTGTTCATAACATACAATGTGTTTGCCTTTGCACTTTCAGAGCATCGATTATTACTCAAGACACCCAAACAGTCGATGTGAACCTGTTCTTCTCCTGCTGACATCACGTGTGCAAGCACGAGAAATAAAAGTCGAATAAAAAGCAAAACACCTGGAAACCAGCAGCAAAGTAAAAACCACGAGCTAATGGCAAACTGCCATGTTTTATAACCCACTTCATCAGGTTTAAGTGCACAGCCCCTGCTGAGCAACAGTTCACCTCTCTCTGATTAACTTTGTTCACCTCCAGCTCTCTCTGGAGAGTTAACAGTGTGGGTCACCCTCATCTCGCCGTCCACCATCTCATCCTAACGCAACAATTTCCCTCGAATACTTTCTCTGTTTTTGCAGCATTTGAGCATTCTGTGGTCTGTTAAATGGATTTCCAGTTTTTGTTCAGGAACAATAGCAAAGGTTTTAAGTTGACAGTTTTTTTTATGGAAGTACAAAAAATATACTTCTTACTAGAGGTGGGAATCACCATACATCCCACGATACGATATTATCACAATACTTAACGCACGATACGATATTATTGCGATTTTTTAAAAAATATTTTGCAATATTCAGATTCTGTACATAAAGGTAAACTTTATCAATATTCATTTTATCTAATATCAAAGTCTCACACTCAGTCTTTCTCTCATTTCAGTTTTATTGTTGACAAACTGAACGGTTTGTATTACAGTCTAGTCCAACTTAACTGAATCAACCATCTGGTACAATTACAGCTATTCTGAACTATGCAGTTTATGAAAACTATGCAGCCCCTTCAGCAACTGAAGAATTTGAAAGGAAATTAAAACAAAATATAATTTTACATTAAATAAAAAAGTTTTAAACTTAATTAAAATAAAACATGTCTTAAATTAAAATAAGTAAACTGTCATGTTTATTGCTGCCAAAAAAAAAAGTTAAACACATTTGGACAGTGAAGGAATGTCAGGATTCTTGCTCAGAAAAAGGATCAACATGCTCTGAAGTCAGAGCACAAAAACCTTTTTTGTAACAAAATATCGATTTCTGCTGTCCCTGTATCGATACATTATTAGCAAACAAAATATCACCATACTACACAGTATCAATTTTTTCCCCCACCCCTACTTCTTACCATGGATACTATGGCTGCACAGTTAAATAGATCTCTTTGTAAAGTACTCCCTTAATGGTTCCCACAGTCGGCACATGTCATGAAGGCTGACCTATAACTGAAACCTTGAACGCATGTTAACCTTCCCTAGGTCGCTGTTTAAGATTGGGGTTAGGGTTAGGTTCAAATCTCTCCCTTTATACCCAGAGAGAAACTGTGCAGCCAAAATTCATGTCAGAAATCATATTTCAACTCTAACATCTTCCAGGTTTGAAAACTTGCCAGTTTATCACGAGGTAAAATGCAGCATAACAGAACCTTCCAGGTACAGTTATCTGTGCCTCATGAGGCAGGCTGTCTACTAATTGGAAAGTTGGTGGTTTGATCCCTGGGTTCCACATGTTGAAGTATCCTCAGGCCAAATACTGAACCCTAAGTTACCCCGCAGTGGGTTCACTGGAGTTCACTGGAGTGTGAGTCTGTGTGTGCATGTATGAATGTGTGTGTGACTGGTTGAATGAGACTTGTGAAAGTGCTTTGAGTCCTCAGATAGAGTAAAGCAGTTCTACATAAGCAGCAGTCCATTAACCATTTATCTAAGGTTAGGGTTTTTAGCTTTTGCTAAATTGGCTAAGAGTTGGAAACTATCAGATCAATTTGGTGAATAGACTTTTTTTTATTAAAGAAAATATAAAAAGTGTCTGATGCCCTTCACTCAGAATGGTCATTTTCTTTGTTCCCTTATTTTCAAAACATGAAAAACGAATAAAATGTTTTAAAAATGACACACAATGATTGCTCAGAGCAGCAGCTTTGCCTCCACTGCAAAATACTACCAAACCAAAAGTGCAAACACACCATGCACCATAAAGACTTAACGTCAGTGGACTCATTGCAGACTTACCTATGCAGGAGTCCCTGTGCTCCTCAAATCCAGCCGAGCACACGCACCTCCCGATGGGCACCAGCCATTCCCCCTCTGCACTGCAGTACATTTTGGGTGTGTCCCTCTCCTCAGCGTGGTCCACACACTGACCTCTGACCTCTACCAGAGATGATGAGTCAGCCCCCGTGACCACGTCAGTGAACACAGCCAGGTTACGGTTCACGCCCACACAGCGTTTGTAGTACACCCTCACCGAGGTGAGGGCAATGCAGGCGCCGATGTCCTGGAAGGCCAGGTAAAAGCCCCGCCTATTGAGAGGGCCCACACCGCGCACCTGTGAGAAGACAGGCGGGAATGCTCTTAATTTTGCAGGAACTTACCTGTGCACAATTTAAAGCCCAAAGTGTACATGAGCATGCATGTAGTAACTTTCTAGAGTTTAGAAAGTTGTTTTATTTATTTATTTTTTTCATAAAACATAAACAGTGGTTGATACAGAGGTTTCTTAACAAAACAGGTGGAACAGTATGAATGCAGCTGTAATTTAATCTCTGGACCGGTGTTTGGTGCTTTGCTTTGGCAGCAGTCATTAATCAACTGCTCCGCTTCCGACCACAATGAGGAAACAGATGATTTTACATTTTTATATGCTTGTTTTTCATAAGATATCACATCACAGTTGACTACTGTTAACACCAAGGAGCTAATTTACAACATTATTTTAAAAGTTTGCAGCAAAAGCATCTAAAATTAGGCAAAAACCTTGTTCTTACTAGTAGACAGATAGAAGACTGGCCACCCACTCTGAAACAAGCTGGGGTGGCACCTTTCCCTTCAAAGCCACACATTAACTTTTTTTTTTTTTTAGATTGGTTGCTTCTCACAAACATAAGGTTTGTACAACATGTGGCTGTGCTCACAGCTTAATGCCTGAGATGACAGGTTTTTTTTCTTCTCGTAAAGGAGACACAATAAATAAGAAATATTTTGTTATTTATATATTATTCATCTCACAGAGACAAGTACAGTGGTATAAAGAAAGCACCTATTTTCAGTGTGTAAACTCTCAATGCTAAATGTTTTCTTATCCCCCCCAATTCTTGTACATATCTGCGGTTGCTGCTATAGGACAAACGACAAATGAAGCCCAGCATGATTCAGTGAAGCTCACTTATGTCCAGTGACAGTGGTACTGAGGTAAGTTGTTGAGGATATCCTGAACTCTTCTGTCAGTAAGCACTGCTGCTAGGAGGAGTTAGTGAACCTTTCTTTGAAATGGACAGTGTTGGGGAATAACAGAGTACATGTTACCGGCGTTACGTATTTAAAAAACATGAGTAACTGTATTCTGTTAGTGTTTAAAAAGTTGATAATTAGAATCCATTTACTTCGTTGAAATAAATGGATTACATGGCGTTCTTTTTGTCTTTTATGTATATATATATATATATGTATATATATATGTATATATATATATACATATATATCTATATGTCTTAATTAATGTTAATGTTGGTGGCATCAGTTACACAATGGACCGTGAGCCAGCACAACCGAGCCAGCAGTGCACGGGGCAGGGATGCATTTCTTACTTGAAAATTCTGACACCACTTCATATTTCACTAGCTGGGCCCACGTCCTCATTTTAGGTTTTACAGCGTTTTAGTAGGTAAAAGTGAATGCTTTGACATGAATTGAGCTACAGTTTGGGGAAGGCCTCGAAGGGGACTGCCGATGGCTCCCGGGCCTGGCAGATCCCCATGCAGGAAATAGAAATGAGGAAGTTAAATTGAGAACAAGGACGGAGGGAGGGTGGGGCATGTAAACGAGAATGAACAGCTTTCAGAACTGGGGGAACCTATATAGATGACAACTGGAAGGTGAGTGTTTGGAGGCGTGGTCCTGCTCCTGAAATTCCGATAGATAATCTCCAATTAAAGAAGAAAGGGACGGGTGAAATCTGACTGTACAACCAAGCTGCTCTCCGAGTCAAAAGACTCCACCTCAAACCTAAAGAAACATCTGGAAGTAAGTTATTTTTTAAAAACTAACATTAGCCTACTGCAGCTACCTTGTTTTTGTTGTGGTAGCTATCTGGGTTATGTGCCACTTCAGTATCTTCGATGTATTATTGCTGTGTGATTTATTACTATTACTGAAGGGTACTCACCACCGAGCTAACGCTGTTAGCTGACGTTAGCTGAGGTTAGTTCTGTAGTGGAATACTGCTGGAAATGGATAGAACATTGGTGTACTCGGACACTTAGTCAAATTCTTATAATGCGAGAATGTAATCACATTGTTTATCATAGAGAAAGTGAGATTTTTAGGTCCCAGCTATGCCACCTAATTGGCTGGCATAGCGCTAGCTTATAACCAGCTGTTGTTGTTTAGCTGGCTCACTGTCAGCTGTCCAGAGACAGGAGGGTTGCATGTCTAATAAACTGAAAGAGCTATTGATTATAAGATATACTACATATGTGGCTGGTCTCTAGATACAGACATAAATCAAGGTGGATGGCGCCATGTTTGGCGATGGCGATGTCCATCTCAGCCACTGTATTCAATATGGCGGGGAAACATGGCAGCCTCCACAAACCTGCACTCGCTCTTGATTTTTTTTAATGGATTAATTCTACATTTATGAGAACGCATTAGCGTCAATTTTCATTTTTTCTATTAAGCAACCTTAAAACTGACTTATTGTACGTTTAAAAGGGACATGTCTAAATGCCCTCCATCACTGCAGTAGCTTTGTTTGCACACCTAATTGATGAATTAAATAGGCATTTCACCATCAAACAAACTCATCAAGCTTCTGATGCATCAACACTGTTTTGCTAATTAGTCAGCTAATTATGAGTTTTGCTGCTCTTTCCAGGTTATCAGGGGGCTGCTTCTGTAGCTTTTTCTTGTAAGAATTAAACATATGCTGTGCAATCATGAATCAGCATTTGTCATGAGGCAAAAATTATCATTTCCCTGTGTGCTACTCCTCCCCACTTAAACATAGATGCACATTAAGTGATCAAGTGATCACCTTACACAAGTCTAGGATGGTTCATAGAGGGGATCGGGCGTTTGCGGTTGTGGCGCCGAAAATGTGGAACAATCTACCTCTCCACATTAGAAAGGCCCCAACTGTCACTCTTTTTAAATCCCATCTTAAAACATATTTTTTCACTTTGGCTTTTGATACTGCATGAGAGTTACCAATTCTTTTTATCCTAATTTTCTTTTAATTTTCTTACCTGTTGTTGATGTTAATGTCATTATTTAATTATGACTTTGTACAGTCAACTCTGTGTTGTTATTAAATGTGCTGTATAAATAAATAAATAAAGTAAAAATATATAAAATTACTTCTTTGGATTCATTTGTGAAAGTCACAGATTCTCTACAATATATATCATTAAGTATAATTATTATATTGTAATTCATTTATTTTTTTAATGATCTAGTAACAATATTATTGGCCACACTAATATTTGTAAAAATAAAAATTAATGTCTACATGAAAAAAGAAACTGAATTTAAATACTCTAATTAAATATTTATTTTAATCTTTTTCCTGCTGCATGGTGAGAAAACCTGAAACAAGGCAAAAAATCTGCTTTAAATTTCTAAATCTAAGATATAAAAAGACTACAGTTCCTGTTGTGGAACCTCATACACACTCCACTGTTGTGAATCCTAACCTCAGTCATGAAAATGACATGTTTACAGCCAGACAGAAAAAACATTTGGGCCTGTTATAAGCTTCCCTGTCATATAAACTTTATAGCTAATGCTCTTTCTGATAGCTAACTTTGAGGCTAACTCACACCACACTACTGGCTCTCTCAGCTGTGTTAATGTGGTTGTTATATGGCCTTCTATGAGATTCAGAAAAGGCTTCAGTATTGCTGAGTAACATTCTGTTTGTATTGGTACAATTAGAACACTGTATTGCATTTATACAATGGTTTCATGAAGCTTGCTAACCCAGCTTGCTAGCTTTAGCTGATAACTAAGTAAATGTCCTAATACTGATTGTTCTGCTTCCAAACAGAGTTAGGTATCAATAATAGTGTAGTACTACTATCCTACATCAAATTTGAAGCTGTTGTCAATATCAAATCACATCTGAAAACACTGAGCCAAGTGCTGCTATTTGTTTTCTCTCACAGCTGTGCAGACGGGAGCTCAAAACAGTTTGAGTGACGTGACTGGAAGAGGCTCTCCTGTGGATGTGGATGCTTCCAACTTGTGTTGAACTTGTGTGGAGCTGTGCATGCTAACTTACAATCCAACGTGAGATTTTGCTTTGAAAGCCTGGTGTTAGGTTTTGTAATGTTGATTGTCATTTATGCTTAGAAATATCTACTTATATATGCTTAGAGTTTTATAATTAGTTTTAGATTGGTAGAGGTGTTTAATTAATTGTGTAGTGATAGGATGTGTGATCTTTAGCAGGCTGCAAAGGCTTGGTGTGCATTCCAGAGTGTTCTGGAATCCACACCTACATCCTGGGAGCATGGGAAGAGGTCGTACCTTGTTTTATTGTTTTATGGTAGGATAAACGTGGCTATATCTGTTTTAGGCTAAGTGCTTTTTGTTTAGATGAACTGCTGGACTTTCCAGACCAGTAGGTTTAGGGAAGTCTTTATGGGGTCACACTCTGACCACACACACACACACACAGGCAAGGTACTCTTTGTTTGTATGTAGACGTCGTATGTTAATGAACCTATGCATATTCATGTAACCTCAATAAAAGAGCAGTGTTACGGGGGAGCGGACGAGAGCAACTGGGGTCAAGCGAAGGAACGGCGTTTGTCCGGTTCTCTCCCGAGCACAAGAAACATGAAGAACTTTGCCTACTTCGTGTCTTGCTTTGCTGTGTAATTATATTGTCTTCAACATTCCAGCGAATAGGTTCAAGCTACAAACCTATCACCTGGACCAGGGGTCTGCAACCTTTAACACCCAAAGAGCCACTTGGACCCGGTTTCCATGCAAAAGAAAACACTGGGAGCCGCAAATACTTTTTGAAATCTAAAATGAAGATAACACTGCATATATTGTTTTTTTACCTTTATGCTTTGTGTGAACAACTAAAGTAAGTAAGTAAAGTTTATTTATTAAGCGTTTTTCACAGAGAGGCAGTCACAAAGCGCTGTACACAAAGATTAAAATAAACAATACAATCAATAGACATTATACACAATGTAAAAGATCAAATGTAAATAATGTAAAGAATCTAAAATACGTAGATCAACAAAAGGCTTGTTTGAACAGAAAAGTTTTTAACTGCTTTTTAAAAGAATCCACAGAGCAACTAAGGTGTGTTGCTTATGAAATCCATGAAGTGCTACAGAGAAAATTACATTTTATTTATGTAATTAACACATTTTGAACTCTTAAAGAAATATAACAAAAGGAAAGACACCCAGCTGAACTAAAATGATCCAGCAAACAAAAACTGTTGTGAGCCACCACCCTTATATCGCCTTTGGGCTTTTGGAGCCTTGACCTGACTTTTAAAAAGTAATTGGAAAATATAGCACTATGTTGCTAAAAAAGGAAAAATAGATATTTGCAAAATTCCGCCTAAATATGTATTTTACCTGGTTAATGTGTGTGGCGGGGCGTGGTCTGCAGCACCGCTGGGAGGCGGACGCACCTAAGCTGCACCCGCAATCACGCCTCGCTGCCTTAAAGTCTGTGCTCTCTCTGCTGTTGTGCTGGTGTGTGTCGGGCTGTGAGCTGAAAAGCTACAGCCGGCTGTATGCGTACAGCAACCGTGTGTGAAAAGTGGTCAGTAAAGAGATGCTGAAAAGCATGTTCATGGAAACATCTTCGGGTCTGCCGTGATATGTTTACAATAAGACTTATGGTCCCGACCGCTGCGCACAGTATCTGCAAATCGGGGCTTTCATCTTTACGCAGGACTTTAAGCTGTCATCTGTGAGGCGTGAGCGGTGTTTGTTTTAACATAGTTCACGGTGGAGCTGCTGACATAATGTGGATCCGAAGATCCATAACTGGCCTACCTGGGGTCAAAAGTCTCGATAAATGCATGGCGTTTCGGCGGGTACACCGGCTTCCGCGAGTGTGATGCTTATTTTGAGCGGTGAAAAAATAATAAGATGTAATTTTATTTTTATATTTCAAAATCACAATAATCTTCCAATTTAGAACTACAAGTTAAAAAAAGAACTAAACACAAATAAAATACACTTCAGCTAAATACTTCTAATTTATTTTCCCAAACCACCAGGAGCCGCAGTATAAGGACAAAAGAGCCGCATGCGGCTCCAGAGCCGCAGGTTGCCGACCCCTGACCTGGACTGACATTCATCTGTAGTATTGCTGAGTTACTCGTACCTCTGTGTTGAGTTTGAGTCGTCTGACTCCCAGGTCCACCCCTGTGAAGCTCTCGTCAGCAGCGATGGTGTCGATCTTAATGAACTGGTTCTCCCGTATGGCTGAGCCCACCGCTCTGTCAGACTCGTAGTAGTACAGGTTGAAAGTTTCCTGCGGAACAATTATGGTGTCATAAGTACTGCACGCTTGTTCATCATATTAAAAAATCAGAGGTATGTTGGAACCATATCTCCATGCTTTGCAAAAGCCAAAATACTGATGTAAGGTTCACAGTCTGTCATTTTCCCTCCCAAAGGTGGCATTTGGAAACAATTTCTACAAATAATGTAGTCTTTTCAGTTCCTCTAAAATTTGTTATTTTCCCTCCCAATGTAAGATGCAATCACCACCACAGTAATTCAAAAATGTTGCTCTTATCTTGTTCTATTACCAGTCCAAAAGTCAAGTTAAGGACTCATGTACATAAACAAGTTTGTCAAGTCTTGCTAGCATTGGAGCACTTTTGTTGATAAATAACTAAGATTTAATAAGTAAAATTTGACTATCAGTGTTTATTTTATTAGCATCATTTTGAGTAAACTACACAATAGTCCCATTGTTACTTCTGGTTAGCTTCCTAGCTATGGCAAAGCTTTCATAAGTCTATATTTAGGTCATTCAATGAAGTAACAACACAGCCTCAGAGCTGCAGCTGGTTCTCATTTTCTCAGGTTTCGGATGGTCATAATTAGTGTTGTGATGAAAAATGCTTTAATTTTAGCACATACGACAGACCACCAGATGGCAAATGTTTGATACCATTACTCTGAGTTGACATAATACTCAGAATAATGAGCATACTCAATACAGTGAACACAAGTTACTCTGTGTGCATTTTCTTTGCCAGCTTTAGTCAACAAATGTTGGACTTCACCCACCCACCCCCTCCCCCCCTTTCCTTCCAGTCTGTCTGTTACCTTGCAGGTGCCCAGTACTCCAGGCATGCTGTTACAGTCTCTCAGGGTGAACTTGACCTCGATGTAGATCCTCCTGGCTCCTTCCCGAGGGAGCCAGCCTGTCACCAGCCAATTGTTCTGGCTCGGGCTCATCACGTTACAGACCTGATTCAGAGGAAGATCTGTTGTCATTTCACAGCTTCTATTTGGGACATGTACATAAAAGTCATTTGCCTTAACATTAGTTTAGAATAAAATAAATAAATAAGAATATTTCCACATAAGAATTTTGAATGGGGAATAAAAAATGATTATTTTTATTGCTACCTCTGGCAATTTTCTAATTTAATTTGTTATTGTTAATTAATATTTAAGAGCAAATAATTAGGATTTAAGTAAGAAAATTGTTGAAATTTTTCATTTTAATAAGTAAACTCTAAAGTAAAGTGTTTATAAACTACACAAATGTCACACATATATTTGCATTTTCTTTTCTTTTCTCAATTTGAATTAATTTCATTAGCTGGGACCACGTCCGTCCGGCCCCATTACACCATTCAGGTAAGACTTTCAGAAAAAAACTGTGATGTGAGTTGAACGATGGAGAAAAACAAACAAAAAACAAACAAAAAATAGTCCCTATATTATTTAAAATATTATTTAACAACATCTAGAAGTCCAGGACTGGTCACTTAACACCAGACCTTTTGATGTAAAACATCTCAGCATCTACAGTTACGGCTGCAACAGTTTGGCTCAAAGTGACTGTTGCTGCAGTCATGATGGGATTGCTCAGATTTAGCCAGTATAAAGAAGTCAACTCAGAAAAAATAATTATATCAATATCTTTGTCGAATAAATGATTGTATAAGCTGATTTCTCTTATTGTTCGAGTATAATAGCTTTATCTGTGGGAACTGTTTTATAAACAATAAAGTGTCCAACTATATCAGGACATGGAATATCAGCCCTACTGATATACTTTCCAAGGATTTCATTGGATGTTTTTGTTAAAGACTAGTCGATGAATGAAGACAAATACATGTCAAAGTACCATCTGTCACAATCATTCAGGTGCAGACTGAAAACTTACAGATAAGTTAAAATTTTTCAACTTTGGTACATAATGAGGAATTGTAATTTCTGCAGTATTAGTAGTGCACCATCTATATAACCGAATAAAATAAAGAACTGATTTATGATTAATTAATTCACAGTTTGTGTTTTAATATCAAACTTAATTTAGATGGAAAAATCCCAGTTTCCCCAGGATCAAGGTAAAGTTCTTATAACAGTTAATCCTAACACACTCAGCCCCACAGTACAATACGAACATTACACACCTGGTATGTGTGGATAGGACTGAAGTACTCGTCCATCTCATTAATGGCATCCCACTGTGGAAAGAGAGAGCACGACAAAGAAGCAAACATTCTCAGGTTAGTCAGACGTTCCTGCATTTCTCAGATTCATCGTTTCTATTTCCCACATGATCGTGCATTCTTTTGTGATCATTAGTTTTGACATCAAATAAAACACGAGGCGACTGCCGTCACAGAGGCGGCAGTCGAGCAGCAGATGCGTCATGTACTGTATGTGAATCTCAGAGCATGTGAAGAGCAAGGTCTCAGTTTCCAGATGATTGGTGGTGATTTCAAACCTCATTATCTTGTGCGTGTGTTGGAGTGACAAATGTTTGCCAGTCAGAAAAAAACTGACCTTCTCATTCTTTTTCTCCGAAAAGCATCTTTTTTCTCGTTTTTAATCTGTTAAACTTAAGATCTGAAACATGCTGATTCATTCCACCTGATCGTGCTGGTGCGCGATACACACATGCAATCACAAGATCTACATTTCAGCATTGTTGGAATTCACTTTACGGAATTCCGATGGGGAGCATTTCCTTTAATGTAATCCACCTCATGTACCTGCATGTGATCTGATTTACACTGTTTACTGAATACCGTTGGTGGGTAATTAAAGCATTACAGGAGGAATAGTAAGTGCAATGCTTTGGTATTTCCAAAAGTGTTTATGTGTGTTACACTTCCTTGCATCTACATTCAGGCTTAGACAGAAAGTCAATCACAGGAAGCCCCTTTCACTCCTGTCCTGTATGGAGGAGGCAGATATACAGTACCTGTCAGCTGAACTCCTAAATTCGTCTATCTACAGATACCCAGAAAATGTTCAGATTTTATGAAGTACAATAAACAGGAATATTAAGTTCAAAATCATGTATTTAAATGCACCATTGGGCACTGTTCTGCGTCTTTCCAAGAAGAGGGCTCTGCCTTACTAAACATACCGCTCAGACTATTTTTGTATTCACAAGCACAACAAATGTAAACGAGGCATTTTAATTAGCATGCATTTGCATTTCATTTCACATGTAGATATGCCTGAAACTGTATAGCTGGTTGACACATAACTGTCAAATCCCAAATCGTTAGTCAAATTAGTCAATGTGAGGGTCTAGAATCAGATTTCAGTGTAGGGTGACAGTCTAATTCACCTGACTTTATGATAATGATGAGTGTACATGTAAAATACACTTTACAACAGCGGTCTCCAACCTTTTTTGCGCCACGGACCGGTTTATGCCCGACAATATTTTCACGGACCGGCCTTTAAGGTGTTGCGGATAAATACAACAAAATAAAACTAGTACCGGTACCGAAAAAAAGAAGATTTATTCATAACACACGTGTGTTATGAATAAATCTTTTTTTTTTTGGAAAACCGAGTTAACGATAAAAACGATAATAAAATAACGCTGAAAACCGATAAAAACCCTGAAAACCATACATTTCACGCCTGAGCCTCAACTCTCGCGGCCCGGTACCGGTCCGAGGCCCGGGGGTTGGGGACCGCTACTTTACAATACTTCATAAGCAGCTAAAGAGAACAGAGGCACCCAAAGCACATATAGTCACCTCTGGACATCCATCCTGTAGCTAGCGACAAGTTCATAGTTAGGGTTAGATTTACATTTACCCCCAATATGGAATTTTTAAATTTTGGCTTACCAAAAGGGAACTCTTATAAAAAGTAGGACTGTAAGACCAATGTAACATTTAGTTACATTTTTAAATTTTACAGGTGGCTGTAGCTCAGGAGGTAGCGCAGGTCATCTACTGATTGGAAGGTTGCTGGATCGATCCCTAGCTCCTTCAGTCTGTATGCCAAGTATCCTTAGGCAAGGTACTAACCCCAAATAAGAGTCTAAATGTGTATGAATGAATTAGGAAGTACTAAGAAGCTTAAAAGATGTGCTTGTGTGATTGGATATATGTGGCATGTTGTATAGAGCAGTGGTCTCCAACCTTTTTTGCGCCACGGACCAGTTTATGCCCGACAATATTTTCATGGACCGGCCTTTAAGGTGTCGCGGATAAATACAACAAAATATAACTAGTACCGGTACCGAAAAAAAGAAAATTTATTCATAATACACGTGAAAAGACCCAGGAAAACCGAGTAAACGATAAAAACGATAACAAAATAACGCTGAAAACCGATAAAAAAACTGCAAACCATACATTTCACACCTGAGCCTCAACTCTCGCGGCCCGGTACCAAACGACTCACGGGCCGGTACCGGTCCGAGGCCCGGGGGTTGGGGACCGCTGGTATAGAGTACTCCAGAAGAGTAGAAGAGTGCTATACGTGGATCAGCCTGTTCACCATTTAGTCTCTGCATTTTAGCATGTATCTAAAATGCAACCCAACTCTAACTGTGTTGGATCTTAAAAGCTGAATATCCAGGTGCAAACCTGTGTTTCCATGGAGGGAACATAGGCTTGCACTTTCACACCTGTTGAGCATCAACTCATTGTGCTGTGTATTTAAGGGCCAACTGTGGCAGTCGTTCGCTGCCAGTTCATTATGTCCACTCAGTATCTTTATCTGTCTTCTCTTTCCTTGCCTGAAGTCGGATCCATATCCATTGGAAAATCAGCCTCAAGGAGTCGAGAGTTCACAGCCAATCACAAGCTTTTGTCGGTCTCACAGCCAAATACTCTCTGTGGATTCCTGCCATTCACCTGCCCACTGACTCACCATCGACACTCTGCTGCTCACCTTGGATCTTCCCAGAACCCTGTTCCAAGGACTGTTCTCCTGCACTAACAAGTAAGACCGCAACTTGTCCACTCACTTTATTTTGGCAATTCTCTGACTGAGACCAACTTTATCTAATACTCTCTTTCTCCTTTTCTACAGATACTGCCCCAGTACTCCCTACTGCCTGTCACTGAACTCTCTTCATTTGTAAGTAAACATTATAAAAATTGTAGTCACAGTCTGCTCTTTGGGTACAAAAAAAGTTTAAATCATGATAGAAAAATGACTCTGGAGATGGCAGTTTCAGTCTTTCTGTGACACAATGACTCATCCGGACATGACTATCTCAGAAATCTAAAATAGCCTCCGACTGACATTTATGGTTCCAAGATGGTGAATACAATTGGGTTCCACTGATTGGCCAGTTTGTGACATGTCAAAGATTATTGCATTATATGTGAACTGTATTAATTGCATGAAATAAATGTTATCATATCATGGAAAAGTCATTTAAGATAAACACATGTGAAGTTCAATTTGCATGTAAGCACCTATTACAATCTAGTCTAGACTGGGTAAACTGCTGTATAGAAGGACTTTATATATTCTTCCTACTTATAGTTTTCTCTGTATGTGCAAATCCACTTGCTCAGAAACATCATACACGAAGATGAGAGAGGGTAAATATCATCCTTCTCAGCTCCTCTAATAGTAATAAAAGCATCCCCAGACTTTTATTGAGGAAGTGGGGATATTCTGTCAACTGGTTTATTCGTGGTAACATGGAGACTCAATTGTGAGATGTCAAAACTTCATGCAAATAACCAGAACTGTAGGGGAATGTGATTTTGAGAGCAGCTTTCTTCCTTTTTCATGCTTTTGTTGAAAAAATATTTTTGCATGTTACATAAAGCAAATAGATGTCCTTATAAAGGGTGAATTGTTCACAAGGGTGATTTCTATGGAATGAAATGGGTAATTTTATAAATAAGAAATCAGTTTAATTGTAACTTTTATGTGAGATCTGCCATTTAACACTAGCCAAACCGATGATTAACTATGTAAACTCCCCATGGCATAGATATCCATAATAACTACCATTGGAAAACACAAACAATATCAAAGACAGAAAACGATCTTCTAAACTAAAGGAACAATTGGTGCCATAAAGCAGTGCTTTATGGAACATTACTTAACGAATAAACACCACATTTGCAAAAGATATTTTGCAGCTGGAGCCTATCCCAAGACAGCTGGGATGTTGCACCTTTGATGAAGATGTCGTACAGCTCTTTCTAACATGTATGTCCAAAACCTCCCATATGTCTTTCTTGTTTTTTAGGTTGAGATGTGGCCTCCAATCTACCCTTGCTATGATGGCAGCATGGAGAAAACTCCCCTCCATGGCTGACTGCAGTGACCATAAAGTGGACCCACTTTATCCCACCAAATGCACAATTACACATTATTACAGAGCCACTGTCATTATAACAGAACCAGGTCACTGCTAATGGTATGATAAATTTTGAAGTGTACAGGGCTGTGCTCTCTGCTCTTATTCAAACGAATGCTGAAAAATGCAACCCTGAATGGACAGCACGTCACAGTACAAATAGATAATAATCGAAAGCGTACTGCAAAAGCAACCCAAGAGTTTCCCAAGGCAAAGAGAATGGAGATTCTTCAATGGCCAAGTCGGTCACCTGAACTGAACCCAACGAGGCATGCTTTTTAGTTTACTGAAGAGAAAACAGAAGGGAGAGAGACCCACAAACAAGCTGGGCCTGGCAAAGCATCTCAAGGGAGGGTGTACACCTCACCCCTGGCGTCGTTGCCCACCTCTCAATTTTAAATACACGTAGACATTGAGGGCTAGCAGGAGGGACTATGCGCTTACCTGCTGCTCTCTGGCAGGTAGCTCCATGCCCTCCTGGGTTTTAAATGCACCTTAGAACACACATACATCAACACTACAATGAGCGGGTGGAGGGAGGTTAGGAGTCTTCTTTCGCCCTCGTTCTCTGCGGTCTGCTGGAGCAGGGGGGCTAGGAGGAGGAGTTGGCCGTCCGACTGGGGTCCGGAATGTGGGGCCTCCCTGCTGCTGCGGAGTCGGGGCGGTCTGCTTCTCCCCACCGCAGGGAAAAGGGTAACACAACCTGGGTCTGGGTGCAGTTCCCCCCTCCAGGGGCAAGGGTACCTAGACCCGGTTCGTAGAGTACGCTTGGGGAGTGTGATTGTGTGTACAGCGTCTCTTTATGTCTGTCTCCACGTTGGTTGAGTGTGGAGTAAGTGCATATGAGAGCATGAGGGTGGGAATGGATGTTTGTATCTGTGTGTGCCTGTATGTCTGTGTCCATATGTCAGGTTGGGTATCAGACGCCACCTCTCTGAGGACAGCTCAGGCCCTCCAAGGTTTGGAGGCCTATCTCCCCCACCACTTCCCCTGCCGGGGGCGGACTCCCTCAGACATCGGTGCGTTGGTGGTTCTTTGTGTCCGGGGGTGGGCGTCCGGGTACACACCGGCTCACTCCTTGGCGGCTGCTTATCGGGGCCTGGAGCCTGGGGCTCGCTTGGGCCACTTCGGAGGTGGGGTGCCCCCGGCCTCTCGGCCTGGGGCTCGGTCACTCAGGCACAGCTGGCTGCCGGCGGAGCTCACGGGCACGTCACTGCAACCCCCCCGGCTTCTGCTCCGTGGCTGCTGGGTGACCCCTCATCTGGGACTCTCCTCAGCTCTTTCTGGGACAGTGGCACGGCTGCCCCTCTGTTGGTCTTCCTTGGTCTCTTGTGTTCTGGGGGCCTCTTGATGTCTGGAGTTTTGATCTCCTCCATACCTGCTTCATGCCCTGGAGGACGGGGCAGTGGCCCCCCACACCCTCTAGCAGATCATTACATGAGGGAACCTTTTAAGAAAACAAGCGCGTCCATGCTCACAGGTGTACACACGGGTGATCACACACACAAACTACACCCTTTTTGGCTCCTACCTCAATGCACACTGTGCTGCACAATAATGTTTAATATTTAGTATTTACTGTCATATTCCCATATATCATTGTGATGTTGTTGATTGTATTACTCTCGTTTTCTTCTGCTTGTTTTCTTTTTTCTTTCTCAACAGGTGATCCAGGTGATCGATATATGTATTTTTTTTCTATTTTTTTTTTCTGCTTATTCTGTTGGTTTTTGTTTTTTGCCCTTCTCCCCCGTCCCTCTTCTCAACTGTTTTTCTTTCCCTCTTTCTTTCTCCCTTTTCTTTCCCCCAGTCAAGTCTGTCCCGTATTCAGCAAATGAAAATAAAATAAAGAATAAAAGGTGAATCAAATGGACCATTACGGCAAAGCTGGGATGGTCAATTTGGTAAAGAAAATCCGTTGGGCATCTTTCTTCGCCTTTAGACAATAATTCTGATGGCAAAAGAGCCAAACAGGACAGGCAAGAAGAAAAAAAAAAAAAAAAAAAAAAAAAAGCAGCATCTCAAGGGAGGATACACAGCGTTTGGTGTCCATGGTTCAACACTCAGTCATTACTCAAAACAATCCTTTAAATTGTGATGTCAGTTTTTCCACTTACTTTTGTGTCTCTGAAAATGTGACACTATGTATTTCCAAAACAGTTATTGACATACTATACAGTTTAAAATCCACTCGATCTGCACAGAAGCAGTGTTGGGAAGGTTACTTTTAAAATGTATTCCATTACAGATTACAGAATACATGCCCCAAAATGTTTTCTGTAACGTATTCCGTTACGTTACTCAATGAGCGTAACGTATTCTGAATACTTTGGATTACTTAATATATTATCATGCTGTTTACAACTACATGAATGTACTATTGCTGTGATTTATTACTGTTACTGAAGGTCCGCGGCTCCGAACCGTAGTAAAGGGACCTCTGGCTAATACGGTGGGTTCGTGTCGGGCTGGTAGCTGAAAACTAGCTTTACTTTGTTGTCTGGGTCAACTTTGCTAGCAGAGACAGAGAGAGGTGTTGAAAGGCTGCTCCAACGGAACTAATTGTTTTTGGAGGAAAACACGAACACGGTGTACAGTCGAGTCTTAATAGCTTACTTACAACTGGGCTCGTCAGGCTCTCTTCTTGGCTGCAGTGGTTATTATTATATTTACATGCTTCCAGCTCCCGTTTTTGCTCGATGACAGCTCATACTTTTCCTTTTTCTCCCTCCCTCGCTCACAGACACATAACGGGTATGGCAGTCCATTCTCCCTGCAGCACGGACTACACTGCCTATGATGCTACATTCTTTAGAGCTATACCTGTAGCATTCTGCCTATTAGCTTAGCACAACAACAACAACAGGCGCTCTCTCACCCAGGAAACACGCAGAGAGAGAGCATCACCCTGTAACCATGGCAACCGCAACGCTGCCGCCTGGAACAACAGAACGTAGCTGTCAAACAAAACCCAAACAGTCCTGACCCGCCACAATATGAAGCAATAAAAAAAAAACCAACAACAACAAAATGTGATTGTCCATTTGCTTACGGCCCTGACTATACGTTGCCCAACTGGCACCCATATTTCCTACACTACTTCCTGTGTAAAAATCATACCAGTTCACACTGTAATTACACATGACACTTTGAGACAAATTTTGAGTGTAGCTGTCAAACTCAGCAGCTATTGCAAACTTCTTTGTTTTGCTAACAAATATATACTTTTTAATCTTTATGCCACGTCAGCATCAACAGGAAGTATTTACTTGTCATTTGTCATCCTGCCCCTAACCTGTGAAACCTTTTGCATACAACGTGACTATCAAAGAATTTTAACTAAACTATGTGAGAAATATTTGTAGCTTTTTAAATCTTTATTTTGTTGCGAACTTTGAAAGTGTTTTATTACATGGTGACCACTGACATTAATGTTCACTCAGGTAACGCTTCTCGATAACTACTCAAACAAATGCCCAAAGGCGTCTCATGAATGTACAACTATGCATCAAAACACTGATGGGTGGGTGCTGTGTACTGAAACGTAATGACTTACTCCTTCACCAAGAGAATAGAAACTCTTCCCATGAGCTGTTACATCAGAGGTAAAGTTGATACGTTTGAATCGTCATCACGATGTCACAGAAACTCAGGACTGATCATTCCTGAGTATCACAAGCTTGAGGGAAGCCAATTTGTATGCGCGTTTGAATTAAGTAATGCATGTGTGTTTAACCCCCGGGTTATCCATGATCCTCCTGGGCTGAGAATCCTTGTGCAAGTGGCGAAGTAATTGAAAGGGAAATCGTTGACCCCAGGAAGCTCGGGGCCGACCCCCAGCTGAACCTCAGATAAGATGTCTGGGTTTTCCGTAGAAGCCCTTCAACTTCTTTCCTCATCCTGAACTCACTCTGTGCCCTCCCTCCTTTCCCCAGATTCCTCAACACATGCCCCCCCCTCCCACCACCACCACCACCAGATAATTAAGATGTAGAAAGCCTCAACCAACCTCACCCTTCCCTGCCATCCTCATCCTCTCATCTTTATCAGCTAAATTGAAACTGTCCTTGAACTTGTAAAGACCCCAGCTAATTAGCGGGGTGTATACCTCTCTATCTCCCTCATTATTCCCGTCTTGCCATCACTGTGCTCTCAACCTTTTTTTTTTGGTTACACTTTTCTTGGGAAATCTTAGAGTTTAGCTCCTGGTAATTTTCTTCTAGCGTGAAAAATCACAGCAGCTGACGGCAGACTGTCAGGAGGTTGGGAGCGGTTCGGCAAGCAGGGAGGGAACAAGATTGAACCAGATTGCTTGTACTTTAGTTTTGAGAATAATGGAAATCTTTGCAGCTCTTCCTCAGCAAACAGACAGGGAAAAGAAGAAGTGAAAGATTCAGCGGGGCATGTTTATCTTTCTGAGAGCACGATAAGGGAGTTTTCTATCACCCCAACAACAGAAATGCAGTGCTTCACAGAGCGGCCAGCTGACAGTGTGGTGTAGGTGCGCGTGGTATTGTGTGTGTCAGACAGAGTGAGAACGAGTGTGAAGTACAACAGAGGCACAAAATGCAGCAGAGAACAAAATTAATTGGCTGTAAATCACACATCTGTTTCCTGCTTTAAGATCATCAGATCTCTCATCAGGAGGAAGCACATGTGACAGACGGAGAGTAAAAAGCCACTCGTATTTTCTGAGGTTTTAGGTCAAAGTACTTCTGGACTGCAGCATGCATCAAAATGAAAAATGTGGCAAAATTCCTCTCCAATATAGTTTGCTTTATTTTATAAATCCAGACAATGTAATATTTAAAGTGCCATGCCACGGTTTGACTGGATTTTCTTAAAGCACATTTTTTAATAATAATAATAATGGATTGGATTTATATAGCGCTTTTCAAGGCACTTTACAATGCCACTATTCATTCACTCTCACATTCACACACTGGTGGAGGCAGCCACAGTTGTAGCCACAGCTGCCCTGGGGCAGACTGACAGAAGACATATTGCGCCATTGGCCCCTCTGGCCAACTCCAGTAGGCGGTAGGTGAAGTGTCTTGCCGAAGGACACAACGACCAGGACAGAGAGCCCGGGGATCGAACCGGCGACCTTCCGGTTACAGATACGCTTCCCAACCCCCTGAGCCACGGTCGCCCCACATCACATTTCAACCCACATCAAAATAAACATGACCATCCTCCACATCGATAACTGGGGTTAAAAGCCAAAACTGCTCAGGTTTGTTCAAGTGATAAAGATTTTAAAAAACTATTTCTCTCATCTGTGGAAACACAAATTTCCATTTTCTGAACCAAATTTTCAGTGTCCTGAACCCATTTATTAAATAAGTCAATTTTTAGATAAGCCTTGAACAAGTTTCACCTGTTAAGACACTGAAATATTTAATGTTTTTATAGAACTTTAAACACAGTCTCACTCATTCAAAACATTTTTTTCCTTGAGTTTTATTCACTTGAGTCGCATAGTGGTAATCACACTTGGTGCCAATGATTCAATGAAAGCCAGGTCAGCACTGGCTGCAGGGGTGAAGATTAATAATTGCAATTGTAAGAGGCTGAAGACGGGAAGGAAGAGAGAAAGAAAAAACTCAGTGACAGTTCTTTGAGATGAAACTGAGCTACTGCAGTAGAGCATGTTTTTATTCATGGGTTGACAGCCCGTTACTTTAAGGTCTGTGAATTTTATCTAATGGGTTAAAGCTTTGCCAAAAGAGTAGCCGATTCAATAAATTAGCTCAGTGGTGGTGACGATTTGATCCAGAGAATATAAGTTGGCACTGCGACAAATCAGAAAAAGTGTAAGTTAACTGAGGAATGAATCTGCAAATGGGGGGAATCCATAGAGGTGCAGGGAGGACGTGTGGTGGAGTGGTCTAAAGTTTGTCATGAGTAGAGATTTGGACATTAATCCCATTTTTATGGCCGAAAAAAGAACTAAATACAAACAGCGTCCAGGACAGAAAGAACTGTGTTGTCTGTGTTGGACTGTAGCCTCAGGTTTATACTGTTAACTGGTAACTATGACACAATGTGTTTGATATCATTTAATGGAATAACAGTAAAGAAATGTAACCAACAGTGCAAGTAATGACTTTTTCTGGTGAGTAATGTGTTGTATTATTTAGAGAAAAGTAATGAGTAATCCGTTACTTTTCTTGAGTAACTTTCGGCAGCACCATACAGTTGTGGTCAGAAGGTTACATACAATTTGGGGCTTTAATCATTTCTTGAAACTGTTCTTTTCCCCCAGGGGACTGATTGCACAGCATACATCTTAAATCACTTTAGAAAACAAGAATCGGGGCCACACGTTTTCATTTATTTTGGATTTTCTCTAATCCACACAGGGTCAAAAGTATAGATTCATAAATCTGTTTAGTAATGAGGGAACATTTGGGCATTAAGAAGGACGCCAGCAGCTACAAATATAATGTGTACAATTAGCAGTATGAGCTGTGTAACTAATGAAGATCCTGTGATGCAACTGCTGGAAATAGTGAGCAGCTCTGTGCACTCTGGCAGTTGTGCCTGTGAGCCATGACTGTTCAGAAGTGTCATATATATGTCTGCATGACAGTTATTAACTGCGTTCAATGTTTAGACAATGTGTTAGCTTGTTCCATTTTTACTGCAAAAGTTGGATAACGGAACAATGTGTTGCTTTGCTGTACTAAACTGGATTGCACATCTTTACTGGCTACTGAAATCCACAGATTATTGCCATTCCCTGTGTAAAATACTAACACACTATCTGTCAGACTTCTGCACTTAACGGCCAGACGATACTAATAATATTTTAACCCGCTCCACAACCTGCATTAAAGCAGACACAAGTTTTCAGAAGAGAAATGAAAAAAAAGAAAAGACAAAGGAGACACAGCTGATGAATGGTGTCTTCCTTGAGAGATCTAATTTCAGATGAGTATATTTGATGGAGCTGTGGACAGCCAAAGAATGGCAGAGGGAGGGGAAACCAAAAGAGACGCTGAAGACTGAGAATAAGTGGAGTCTGCCGGCTGTATGTGTATGTGGAAGCTCATTGGTGGCATTTCCAGGCTTAATGCTGGGCTCTATGTGAAGTAACAGGTCTGAATATTAACTCAGTGGAAATATCAGGTTCTGCCCCGCACCTTTCTGCTTCTCATACTATCGGCCACACAACCATAGCAGACTTAATAACTCCTGTGTGCGCATCTATGTGTGTGTGTGGGTGTCTGTGGGCTCTTTGACAGCGATAACCTTTCTGGAATAGGAGTGTTAATTGCACTGGTCTGGGATCAGTTGGGGAAATGGTCTAATTGCTATTAATATCTATTCTGAGATGCGATTTTTACCAGATTGCGTGCGCAGCTGTGTGCAAAAATATTCAAACGAACGGGAATTTCTTACACAATCGTTTTTCCAAAGAATGTATGAAAAAAGTATCTACAGTGGCAGCGTCCACGGCAGAGGTCCACAGCAGTGTCAGCTTATGGTCTCAGTTCACTACTGCAGCCAGCAGGAGAACAGGTCCATCTTTGATGATGTCTGTTTCACAAAGTGCTTTTGCATATTTGTCACACCTGAATGTTTCAGATCGGACAAATTTTAATATTAGACAAAAATACCCTGAGTTCAGTTTTATTTGCTACATCCAGGCCTGGTTACTTCCAGAGGTGTTGTATTAAAAAAATCTCTTAAATGAAACCTGTCTGTGTAATTAGATTGACCCTACGGCCCACAAGTGCATCAGCCCTCTGGACAAATGCCGGGAATGGCAGATTGCCAGACCAGCCACGCCCAGAGATGTATCTGGATTTGTCTGCGCATACATTTTCATGTTTCTCATCCTTCCAAACTCATTTATTGTTTGTTCTACACAAACAAGAAATAAATGTTAATAAAGCAAAATTAATCTTCAAGCCAGCTGACCAGGAGCAAAACACTGTGTGAGAATAATGTTTTGGCAAACAGCGGCTGTGTAATAAGGGGAACTTATGAGCTAGACAGGCCTCCAATAACTGGATAAATACATTCGAGTTTTTTGTTAGTATTAAAATTATTATCATTTTCTCAAAAAGCCTTTTTTTTTTAAAGCTAAAGATAAATCACATTTATTACTAATGAACTAATGAAAAGAATATCACAGTGAACAAATTCTTAAATAAAACAGAGCTCCTATTAGCTCCTTTTCATCCTTTCTATGCTAATGAGGGAAGAATCCAATATGTGTTTGTGAGAAGAATGTTTAATATGTTCTGTTTTCAAGGTCGGAGGGTAACCCTAACCCTAACACATTTTAGAGAAAGACTAAAGAGAATATTTTTATTTGAATAGTTTTTGTTGTGTATCAGTTAGAATTATTATTTAATGCCAACATGTGAGAGAAAATCAAACAGGGTTAGGGATAGGGTTCTGGTTCTGGTCAGGGTCATCAATGATGACAACTTCGATATCACAGGGTCAATCACAGACTAAAAGAGCAGCTACTGGTTTACTTTTTCACAAGTGAAAATTGAGATAATACAGTACAGAAAATCCATATTTGTGTAGCTTGTCAGAGAGTGAGTTTCACTGGAACAGTCAAGATGATTTCTTCCAACAGTTAGCATTTTTAAAGCTATCAAAAATGCCTCATACATGTTCAGAAACTGCTGAAGGACTTGAAAAACCATTGCAACATACATGACCAGTCGAAAGCTTTAGAACACCCCAATTTTTCAATTTTTTCACTGAAAATCATGCAGTTTAATGCCTGATTGCACTCTGAAATTAAAGCATAGTACAAATAAGTAACTGGAGTTAAAAAAAGAAATCATGAAATCAATTTATAGACCAAAATGTATTTTAAACGTCTGACTCATCAAAGGTAATCTGACGGGCTTGAACCCATATTTGGGTCCTTATCTTGCTGTAGGATGAACCCCTGGCAAACTATACGCACATACCAGAGGGTACTGCATGGTGCTGCAAAACGCTGAGGTAGCCGTTTTGGTTCAGAGTGCCTCACTCTGCACAAGTCACCGACCCTGGATCCAGCAAAACAGCCCCAGACGATCACACTTCCTGATGGTGATGATGCCACACACTGTGGAACCATCCTTTTGCCAACTCGACGTCTTACAACGATCCTGTGTGATGACCCGAAGATTTAAAAGTTTGATTCATCTGTCCATAATACCATCTTCCAGTCTTCAGTAGTCCAATCGCAGTGTTTCATGGCCCAGACAAGTCTCTTTGTCTTACTCTGACGTCTGGCCTTCTTGCTGCAACTCATCCTGTCAAACCTGCAGCTCAAACAGCTGAAACTGAGACTTGCTACTACGACCACTATGAAGCTGTGCTTGAAGCTGTTGTCCTGTGAGTCGCCTATCACACAAGCTGCTAAGTCTCAGAAACTTGTCCTCTGATTCAGTTGTGGCTTTGGCTCTGCCAGATCTTCCTGTCAGAGTTTATTTCTGAATGCCTTTTAATGGTGAAGGAAACTGTGCTCACTGACATTTGACTTTCTTTGCAA
The DNA here is from genome assembly GCF_963576455.1 of Neolamprologus multifasciatus. Lineage (NCBI taxonomy): Eukaryota > Metazoa > Chordata > Actinopteri > Cichliformes > Cichlidae > Neolamprologus > Neolamprologus multifasciatus. Next base: position 34,180,289 of record NC_140443.1, on the reverse strand, counting down.
TTTCTCTGTAGGAAAGACCGACATTTTTAAGAGTTATGATGGTCTGTGTCTCTTCTATTGTTCATTGCCTTTTTCTCGCCATTTTGTAGCAACACACTACTTTCTGCAGTACAGTACTGTTCAACTGATGCTCATGAGGGTTTGGCACCACAGTGTGTTCCAACACTGCTTTTATGCAGACAGCGGGGGTTGTAAATAATCCAGAAAATTTGGAACACCTGTAGGAATTAGTAGCTTCAAGGCTTGATCAAACGCTATTGCTGCAAAACAGCTTTAAATTTTTACCCATTTTGTGTTTCCTGAAAAAGGTCTTTTTGTATAATTCTGAAATGTACATTATTTTTTGGTAACCTTACCTTTCTTTAACCTCTGTCAGTTCACCCGTTACATTTGTACCATTTCAAGCTATTCATTGGACTTGAATGACTTGAATTGCAATAAATAACTGGAAAAATTGGGGTCTTATAAAAATTTGGGGGCAGCACTGTTGCCGCAAAGCAAGAAGGTCCTGAGTTCAATTCCACCATCAGGCCGGGGTCTTTCTGTGGATGCAGGAGTGAGTGTGAGTGCGAGTGGCTGTCTGTCTCTGTGTGTTAGCCTTGCAACGGACTCGCGACCTGTCCAGGGTGTACCCCGGCTCTCGCCCTATGACAGCTGGGATAGGCTCCAGCGCCCCCCACAACCCTGAAAAGGAGAAGCGGAAGCGAATGGATGGATAAAAAGTTTGACTGTTAGTCGATATGACTCCAAAAGGTATTTCCTGAATACACTGCACAACAAACTCATCTTCCACCAGGTTCATTGGCGCTCCATTTAAGGCCAGCCTTAGGGGTATGGGCAGGCTTTGGGTTAGGTTAACATGCATCTAATTTCATAGAAAACTTTCACTTAGGGTAAGGTTAAATTGAATGTTTGAGACTTCATCAAGAAGGTACCAGCTTCTACTTTCTAAAAACTGTGGCTGAAAGAAAACCCAACTTCTTTTTTTAAGTTATTTTAATGCATTAAATGGGTTTAGGTATGCTAGCAAAGTGTTTTCTGTCTAGAAAACATGAACTAAAGCAAAAAGAAAGAAAAAGTTAAGCTTCCACTGGTGTAACAGTCTACAGGCATCTTAAGACAATAAAATGCTTCAGAGGGAGAATGGTTTGACTCAAGAGCATCTCAGATCCTTTCACTCTGAACAGATGATCCCTGCTGCACCTGTTAAAGCCAGCAACACAATGGTGGCATCCTGGGGAGCCTGAGCTACTCAAACACCTGGGCATTCAAACCACGAGAGGGTCTTTACCAGTGATCCAGCACCTGTGGAACATCATTGCCTTCACCTGACATCTTTATTAAGAGAAATATTTCCAAAGAGCTGCTGCAGAGGTGAGTTAGCTCCACCACCATCCAGCAGCAGTTTTGCTGAATTGTAGGATGCAACTGTCTCGTGGGAGGTTGTCGAGCCAATTACACTGTAGCGGATGGTCATCGAGAGGGTAGCAGAGATAGTTCAAAGACAAGCTAAAGGTGTCTTAAGGAAGTATGCAATCAGGCCTGGAGAATAGTCCTGCTGATGGCAGCCGAAAAGCACCCAGAGGGTTCGTTTTCTCATTGAGAAAAGCAATTCTAAACTAATTTAACTGTAATATCATCAATTAAGTCATAACACAGTGCAGCGAAATACATTTTTTATGAGAAGCCTTTTCCTGTTTCAATATAAATAAGCAGGAGCTTAATAACTTGAATTACCAATTGATTTACTTATTATTATGATTAAAATGTGGTTAAATGAGTTACAATCATTAAAAGTTTAATTAGCATTTTAAGAACAGATTTTTACTTTTAGTCGATTTTTTGATAAAATGAATGGGAATAAAAGATAAAGTTATGTAAGTGACACTGCTGGATTTGTATGGTAGTGTTTCTGTTTTATTGCACTGGAACCAGCTCTTATACAACTTTCCTCTTCTTCCCTCAAAACTTTAAATTGCATCTTGTCCTGCTTAAGAAGCTTCAATTAGACTCTGGTGAAAAAACAGTTAGTGTTATAAGTTAGTGCTTATTTTAACTTTTCTCTCTATTTTAATGTTAATCAATTCAGCTTCAGGAAAACCTCTGGAGCAGCTGTAAACTCACAAGACAAGGCAAGAGCACTGATGGTTGGATTACACGTTTACGCTACACTTTGAGTCTGCTAGCATTCCCTGTTACTGAAACAGAGAAATGCAATGAAAAAGCTAATACTATAGTACATTTGGTGTGTATACAAGAAGATACGTACAGGGTGTGACCTGGCAGAGGGGATGTGCCTGGCTCTTCTAAATTATTTGGTCGCAGCAGATGGCCGCCCCTTCCTGAGCCTGGAGGTTTTTTCCTGTTATAAGGTAGGTTTTCCTTCCCACTGTCGCCAAAGTGCTTACTCATAAGGAGTCATATGACTGTTGGGTTTTTCTCTGTATGTATTATTGTAGGGTCTATCTTACAATATAAAGAGCTTTGAGGTGACTGTTGTTGTGATTTGGCGCTGTAGAAATAAAATTGAATGACTGAGAACCTTCACAGACGCACTTGTACTTCTATGACAGTACAGATGACACTGTATGAGGATGGAGAGGAGGGCATTATCCAGATTGTGTTCTTTTCAAACATTTTATTATACCACATTATAGTACCACCAAGTACCAGTGTTTAAACATAAAAAGCACTGATAGGTAAATAAAAGATCAATTAAAAGGATTCAGTGCAACAGATCGTCGGATTTTAAAGGAACCTCGGAAAAAAATAAAAAATATACCTATTGAGTGTCAAACACGTGTTGGCCATCTAAACCAAAATTCCTCAACAGGTTCAGAGAAGGGTTACTTCATTTCTTTTCTTCTAGATTTGCTGACGTGGGTAAGAGAGCAAAAGAGGGCATCTTCTTCTACTGTAAAAGAAGGGTGAGCATCATCTACCTCTGTGAGGTCATCTTATTTTGACGGTTGTATTTTGTAACAAGAGTAAACCTCCTCCAAGGCAGCTCAGTTTCTGGGCAGTATATACTTCTGAGGGAATAGCATTGGATTTTCCATATGATCTCTATACATCATTATTATCACTTTGACCTTCAGATCAAACTTTGAAGGAGAGATCAGAGGTCAAATGGTTACAAATGATCGTCTTATGGCCTCTGACAGTGGACTCATCTCTGTGCTTGTCCTGCTAGACCTCAGTGCAGCGTTCGATACTATCGACCATAATATCCTATTAGAGCGATTAGAACATGCTGTAGGTATTACAGGTACTGCACTGCAGTGGTTTGTATCATATCTACCTAATAGACTCCAATTTGTGCATGTAAATGGAGAGTCCTCTTCACACACTGAGGTTAATTATGGAGTTCCACAGGGTTCAGTGCTAGGACCAATTCTGTTTACATTATACATGCTTCCCCTTGGCAGCATCATTAGAAGACATAGCATACATTTACACTGCTATGCAGATGACACCCAGCTCTATCTGTCCATGAAGCCAGATAACACACACCAATTAGTTAAACTGCAGGAATGTCTTAAAGACATAAAGACCTGGATGGCCGCTAACTTTCTGCTTCTTAATTCAGATAAAGGTTATTGTACTCGGCCCTGAAAATCTTAGAAATATGGTATCTAACCAGATTCTTACTCTGGATGGCATTACCTTGGCCTCCAGTAACACTGTGAGGAACCTTGGAGTCATTTTTGACCAGGATATGTCCTTCAACGCACATATTAAACAAATATGTAAGACTGCTTTCTTCCATTTGTGCAACATCTCTAAAGTTAGAAATATCCTGTCTCAGAGTGACGCTGAAAAACTAGTTCATGCATTTATTACCTCCAGGCTGGACGACTGTAATTTATTATTATCAGGATGTCCAAAAAACTCCCTGAAAAGCCTTCAGCTAATCCAAAATGCTGCAGCAAGAGTCCTGACAAGGACTAGAAAGAGAGAGCAGATTTCTCCTGTTTTGGCTTCCCTTCATTGGCTTCCTGTTAAATCCAGAACTGAATTCAAAATCCTGCTCCTCACATGCAAGGTCTTAAATAATCAGGCCCCATCTTATCTTAATGACCTTGTAGTACCATATCAGCCTATTAGAGCACTTCGCTCTCGCTCTGCAGGCCTACTTGTTGTTCCTAGAGTATTTAAAAGTAGAATGGGAGGCAGAGCCTTCAGTTTTCAGGCCCCTCTTCTGTGGAACCAGCTTCCAGTTTGGATTCGGGAGACAGACACTATCTCTACTTTTAAGATTAAGCTTCAAACTTTCCTTTTTGCTAAAGCATAGCAAAAAGGAAAGTTTTTGCTATGCCCGTAGGCTGCCGGGGGATTCCCATGATGCATTGAGTTTTTCCTTTCCAGTCACCTTTCTCACTCACTATGTATTAATAGACCTCTCTGTATTGAATCATATCTGTTATTAATCTCTGTCTCTCTTCCACAGCATGTCTTTATCCTGTCTTCCTTCTCTCACCCCAACCGGTCGCAGCAGATGGCCCCGCCCCTCCCTGAGCCTGGTTCTGCCTGAGGTTTCTTCCTGTTAAAAGGGAGTTTTTCCTTCCCACTGTCGCCAAAGTGCTTGCTCATAGGGGGTCATATGATTGTTGGGTTTTTCTCTGTATCTATGAAGCGCCTTGAGGCGACTTTTGTTGTGATTTGGCGCTATATAAATAAAATTGAATTGAATTGAAAATGCAAAACGATATTTTAAATCTTTACACACTTTCTATATGTTGAAAATACACACCACACTTGTAAGAATCATACTTTCTAAGCTGTAGGGCTTTTCTCAGTTTTTGACCAATAAATTGTCTAGCTGACTTTGAAGTACTTGATGGATGTAACCAAATTTTTAATGGATTGTTAACAAATTATTAACAGAATTAATTCAAAACTGAATGACATGCAGACATGTCATTCAGAAAGAATCCCTTTGGCAGAGGTAATTATCCATCCATTCATTGTGCTCCTCCATATTTCATATTAAACACTAAAGTTAGATGTCAGCCCTGGAAAAATGGCACTAAGTGAAATCGAGGTAGCATGTTGCATCTGCCATGTTGCAAAGCATTTCATCTGTTGCACCGTTGTGTGTCATTGGATCACCACGGTCTGCAAGAGGAAACCATGAGGCTGAGAATAATGTGCATATTCATTTTATTTTATATGTTGTAAATATTCTTGAAATGCACTTATAGATTGTTTAAGGGTTTGTAGCTTTTTATTTTATACACCTCTGACCCATTTGGGCATCCTTTAAAGACCTCTAGTGGTCTTTCAAGTCACTTGTATGTACTACACCAATGCATGCATGTTTACCGGTTCCTACAGGCTTTCTTCTTGTGCTGGAGAGCACCTACTCTGGTGTAGGAGCTAGAGCACCCTCAGAAAACACAGGGTGTTGAACTTTGAACTGTAAACGGTAGGAAGGATTTCCTCCAGAAGTTATAACTATGGAAAGTTCAAAAGTGCCTACTGGGTACTTTTTTCCAACTACCACAACAATTATATAGCCAGCTACAGTGAGACAGTGTATGCTATTCCGCTCTGTGCCAGGGTTTGAATATTGAATCCTAGAAACAGAAACTAAAACAGAAATGTATGGTTGGTGTAAACTGCCCAGCTGTTCTGCTCAGCCACATGTCACCAAGTGGAAGGTGCTGTGAAAAACAAGTATGTAAATGTGAATGTGAATGTGTGTGTGTGTGTGTGTGTTCATGTGCATGTGTGGTGCATGCGTGTGAAGAAAACAAAAACAAGGAAAAGGAGAAATAATAAGAGTGTTGGTTTTTGACACTTCAGCTCATCACTTGCTCATACACATCATGGCTTTCCTGGCTGAAGTTAATCACACTCGCTCTCTGCCTCGTTCTCAGACACACACACACACACACACACACACTGTACTGTCAGCTGTATCGATTGTGGGGTGGCCGGCGGATGAACCTGTCATGGCCAACATAGACCGGACTGGAGGATAATGAAGTCTTCCTGCCCTATTTGACAAGCTCCAAGAGAGTGTGTTAGAGACTGAACGAATGTCTGTGTGTGTGTGTGTGTCTGTGTGTGTGTGTGTGTGTTTGAGAGAGAGAGAAGGCAAAACAGAGAAAGATGCTCCTGGGACAGCCCAGAGGCGTCCTAACATTGCCTGAATAAATTGGATGGAAAGAAGCCCCTTGAGTTGAAGACGTGATCTGTCATGATGTCATCTAAACGAGACTTGCAATGGGAGCGGTCAGGGTGCTAATAAAGACATAACCCCTCAACACACACGTGCGTGTGCAAATGCATCCCCACAAATGCACGCACACACTCACAGACACATCGATTGAAGAGTAAGTGCGAGCTGACATTCCCCAGCTATTTTGCTGGGAACATTTTAATCCGGCTGTAACAGTGCTAAAATATTCTACCCACCTCTTGCTGTCTCTCTCCATCATTTCCCTCCATCTCTCCGTGTTTCTAGAAGCAAAACTTTAGTCTTGTTAACTAATTTACTGCCTTACTTATATATAAAATAAGGTTATTTAATATTTGTTATGAAAAATCCCATCTCCATTTAATGACTGTAAAGAACTTAGTGTCAGTTAAGCCAATTTGTAAGAACAATCTGTCTCATACACCAACCCTTTGCAACATTAAAACTTCTGACAGATGAAGGAAAGTGAAACTATCCAGATCTCCACCTGAGCTAAACAGAGAACAGAGACGCCATGAAATTCACAAGATCCAAGAGATCTCCTGCCAGACAGTGGAGGATACCCCCAGAGGTCCTGTGTCAGTACCCCAGAGGCTGTTTAGCTCCACAAAGGAAACACAATCAGGTGGTTTTAATTTTGTGTCTTAATGGTTTGTTTATACAATTTTATTTTCATTTTCGTTTTTAAAGTTGTTCCAGGAGACACAAAATTTGATGTTCATGTTCAAACAGATTCCAAGGCAAACCTTAAAGTAACTACTGTTTATTTTTTATTAGTATTTATCTGTAAGTATTAAGAATATTCACAGAACCACAAGGTCACCCACCATGCAACCACCAGACAGAATTATAATGGTCACCTTAAGCCACCAACTACTGCTGCTTGCTATGTACACGTACACGTAGGTTTCTGTTTGAACTTTACCTCCCTTCCTAACATCTGATTTATCCATCCATCCATCCATTCGCTTCCGCTTATCCTTTTCAGGGTCGTGGGGGGCGCTGGAGCCTATCCCAGCTGTCATAGGGCGAGAGGCGGGGTACACCCTGGACAGGTCGCCAGTCTGTCGCAGGGCCAACACACAGAGACGGACAACCATTCGCACTCACATTCATTCCCACATTCACACCTAGTGGCAATTTGGATTTTCCAATTAACCTATCCCCACAAGCTGCATGTCTTTGGACGGTGGGAGGAAGCCGGAGTACCCGGAGGGAACCCACGCAGACACGGGGAGAACATGCAAACTCCAGACAGAAAGACCCCGGCCTGACGTTGGAATTGAACTCAGGACCTTCTTGCTGTGCGGCAACAGTGCTAACCACCGTGCCACCGTGCTGCCAACATCTGATTTAATTAAACCAAATTCAATCCAATTTGATTTACACACAGCACCAATTCAGCAGCAGTGAAGCTTACATCTTAAACTGAAGAGCCTACATTAATAAAGAGAATGACCGCCTGTGAGCCAGCACTTGACAAAAGTGGGGAGGAAAAGCTCCCTTTAAACAGGAAGAAACCTCTGGCAGAGGTCTTTCTACATTCAGTTTTATCTTCCAATAAAAAGATGCATCCTCTGTTGGGTTAACATCAGGTGACTTAAAGGAAATGATGAATATCACATTTTCTTGCAGTGAGAAACTCTTGGGTTGCTTTTGCAGCATGCTGTGGGTCGTTATCCATTTGTAATGTAAAACACTGTTTGATCAGTTTTTCCAGCACTTGGCTAAAGCAGAGTGCCAGGAGGAAGGGTTAGAAAGAGAGGACCCAAAGGCCCATTTCAGACAGAGCTTGACATGCCCCCTTTTAAATCTGGAAACAGAGGTTGACGGGCAATTTGAGCTGGTGAAGAATTTCAGTGAAGATTGTTCAAAAACACATTTTACAGGAAATTAAAAGAAAAAATATTTCACCTGTCAACAGTTATACCATTTAAGCAGATATCATGCATCATTCGTACATAATTTAAGGCACCAAATCAAAGGGAATGAATCTGACTGTTGGCGCTGCATACGGCAAATGTCTGCATCCAATCTCTAACCCTCTGCCTAAATATTACTCCATATTCAGGAAACCGCACAATGACAGCTTTAATCCATCTTCCTCTGGCACGGACCTGACACTTATTCCTCCTGTGTTCCCTGTGGGCAACCTCTCCATTTCTCCCTCTCACCTTTGCCTTTTTCACTCACTCTTAGTGACACGTGTGTCGCTTCCTGAACAACACTTCAAGATAAAAATAACATAATTGAGCCAGCGGACTATCAGCAGATCCATGCTTAATGCATCTGTTATGTCACAGTACATTCACACAATACTGCTGAATCCAAACTTCTCACCCACTTTGTGAGTCAAACACAGTGCGACTGTTCATGTAGGAGTCACGCTCTGTGCAGTACCAACAGCTTCCTTCTGCTGCACTTGTATTTTCTCTAAACTAAGAACATCAGAAAGCTGCTGTGCCCAGAACCGGATGCTGCTGGCATGGCACATCCATAACACTGTAAACTGTCAGGATGGCAAAAAATGACCTTATCCTGTATACGTGCTGCATGCGTGAGAATGTGTGTATGGACGTGTGACAGAGAGACAGGGAGAGTTAGAAAGTGTCAAAATATACTTATCAAAGAACCCACGAGGTCTCACTAATGTTTTCCTCTCTTACACTGTGTCTCAGTTAAAAGTCAACCCGGACTATGAGCAGTGTTGGGAAGGTTACTTTTAAAATGTATTCCATTACAGATTACAGATTACATGCCCCAAAATGTATTCTGTAACGTATTCCGTTATGTTACTCAATGAGAGTAACATATTCTGAATACTTTGGATTACTTAATATATTATCATGCTGTTTACAACTACATGAATGTACTATTGCTGTGATTTATTACTGTTACTGAAGGTCCGCGGCTCCGAACCGTAGTAAAGGGACCTCTGACTAATACGGTGGGTTCTGTGTCGGCTCGTAGCCGAAAACTAGCTTTACTTTGTTGTCTGGGTCAAGTTTGACAGAGAGAGACAGAGAGAGGCGTTGAAAGGCTGCTCCAACAGAACTTATTGTTTTTGGAGGAAAACACGAACACGGTGTACAGTCGAGTCTTAATAGCTTACTTACAACTGGGCTCGTCAGGCTCTCTTCTTGGCTGCAGTGGTTATTATTATATTTACATGCTTCCAGCTCCCGTTTTTGCTCGATGACAGCTCGTACTTTTCCTTTTTCTCCCTCCCTCGCTCACAGACACATAACATGTATGGCAGTCCATTCTCCCTGCAGCACGGACTACACTGCCCATGATGCTACATTTTTTAGAGCTATACCTATAGCATTCATTCACTGCACTATACAACAAAGTAGAGAAGGCCAAAAATAAAATATCAAATAAATAAATAAATTTGAAAGAGTGCTTTACATAGAGAAGGCTGCCATGACATCTGATGTCAATTTAACCCTCAACCAAACGCAACTGAGGAAGAAAATATACCAGACCTAAGTTTGTTCTCAGTGTTTGTTGTCCTTTGCGAAATTCAGCCGTCACATAACTACAACTACACCAAAGAGGAGTGACAGTTACAAACAAATATTAAGAACAAAGTGCTGCACAACATCAGCAACAGTGTTGCCAAGAAGCACAGTAATGCACAAATGAAGCACATCTCTTGTCAACGCGATTTTATCAACATATTATATATTAAAAGGTCACAGACAGCAAAGTTACTGCCCCTGATGTCAGTAACTCCACAGAGACGTCCTTCTCCTCACACACAAGGTCTTGTGCTTCTCATGATGCACTAAGAATTTCTTCTTCATTCTCCTCTTCTCACTCTGTGCTTATTCACCTCTCTGCATTTAATCATTAGTTATTATTAATCTCTGGCTCTCTTCCACAGGATGTCTTTTGTTGTCTCTTCCTCTGCTCACCCCCAACCGATTGCAGCAGTTGGCTGCAGCTCCCCGATCATGGTTCTGCTGGAGGTTTCTTCCTGTTAAAAGGGAGTTTTTCCTTCCCGCTGCTGCCAAATGCTTGTCTCATTGTTGGGGTTTTCCCTCTGTTATTGCAGGGTCTCAACTTTACAACATAAAGCTCCTTCAGTCAAATAATATAGTCCCTCAACTTTTTCTAGCCACAAACATAGCCCATATTTACCAGCTCATGGTGGCAACAATCAGTTCATAAAACTACAACACGAAGCAAAACATTTATGTTTATGACACTACAGTGCTCAGTCAGTCAGTTGATGTAAACTGTTGATCTCATTTTTACAATCTAGGCACCACTGGAAGCTCATATGCAAGAACACTGAGCTCTGAGATCGTCTGCCACTTACTAAAATACGTTTGTTCGGCTTTCCTTTGAAAATCTCATGTCGCAGGCTTGTGCATTCAACAGTTTATCAAAGAATCTGATATTATATATAATGATAGTAATGCAGTCAAAAATTACATGTTAGTATTGATGATTTAATGAAGACAGTTTTGTATTACAGCAGCCCTTATTCTAGGATTATGAGCAGTGTTGGGAAGGTTACTTTTAAAATGTATTCCATTACAGATTACAGATTACATGCCCCAAAATGTATTCTGTAACGTATTCCGTTACGTTACTCAATGAGAGTAACGTATTCTGAATACTTTGGATTACTTAATATATTATCATGCTGTTTACAACTACATGAATGTACTATTGCTGTGATTTATTACTGTTACTGAAGGTCCGCGGCTCCGAACCGTAGTAAAGGGACCTCTGGCTAATATGTTGGGTTCTGTGTCGGGCTCATAGCTGAAAACTAGCTTTACTTTGTTGTCTGGGTCACTTTGCTAGCGAGAGACAGAGAGAGGCGTTGAAAGGCTGCTCCAACGGGACTTATTGTTTTTGGAGGAAAACACGAACACGGTGTACAGTCGAGTCTTAATAGCTTACTTACAACTGGGCTCGTCAGGCACTCTTCTTGGCTGCAGTGGTTATTATTATATTTACATGCTTCCAGCTCCCATTTTTGCTCGATGACAGTTCGTACTTTTCCTTTTTCTCCCTCCCTCGCTCACAGACACATAACGTGTATGGCAGTCCATTCTCCCTGCAGCACGGACTACACTGCCCATGATGCTACATTCTTTAGAGCTATACCTGTAGCATTCTGCCTATTAGCTTAGCACAACAACAACAAAAAGGCCTCTCTCACCCAGGAAACACGCAGAGAGAGAGCGTCACCCTGTAACCATGCCAACCGTAACGCTGCCGCCTGGAACAACAGAACGTAGCTGTCAAACAAAACCCAAACAGTCCTGACCCGCGACAATATGAAACAGGGAAGTACCGCCGTGTAATCCGTTTATTTCAACAAAGTAACTGTATTCTAAATATCACCTTTTTAAACGGTAACTGTAACGGAATACAGTTACTCATATTTTGTATTTTAAATACGTAACGGCGGTACATGTATTCCGTTACTCCCCAACACTGATTATGAGCGATACATTAGTCACTGCTCATCCAGTCTGACATGAGTACAGTAATCCATTATGATGTATACTCATGCTTGAGGCAGGTCTTCACCTACATCACAGGTGTAGCTGATCAGAAAAAAAAATCACTGCTTTCTGGCAAGAACAAGACAAGAAGAAATTTAAGCAGGGAACAAAGTTCTCTGAAGAACGTGTCTTCTTATTTCACCGTTGCAGCAGTACCTCCACTGTGTGTCCTGACTGCACGAGATGCTCCTGCATTAATATATCATAGAAACACCTATAAAGTCGTGGCATGCTTTCACATTATTGCCTACAAAAACTCAGGAGTCCATGTCTACTCATTTTGTCTAACAAGAATGACATCAAAGTGCAACGTGAGCCAGCAGTCGCTTGTGGCACAGCCCACCATTTCCAAGAACAACAGTGAGCACCAGGAGTGTGAATCACCAAACATTTTCAGTGCTTCTCCTGCCATAGGGCTAGGGTTAGCCTAACTCTAACATACAATACATATACCATGTGATTCCTGTGCTGAGGTACGATTGATCAAATCGCACCACCACTTGCACTCATGCTCACAGTTAACCTTAGCCCACCTATTGTAAACAGCTGTGCATCAGCACCTCTAAATTCTTTATTATTCATCGAGCCATACTGCATATTTATTCTGGTGCAGTCCTAGCGAGGAGACTCAAACCATTAAACATAGGTACTTTTCTGGTTTTCTCTCACCATGGCTGAAAAAAACTGGAAGCAGAAGCTGACCCGCAGCAGCGGTAAGCGCTGCCGCTGCTTCAATAGCTTTGCTGAGGAATCATTTTGAATGCATCATTATCAAGCTCAAAACATACACACTCTACTGTCGCACTTACTGCTCTGAGTATATCAAACCTCCCACACGGAAGACAGCAGCTCCTTACTTACGTTAAACAAGCCTGTGCCCAGACTCACAAATGACAAAATCCAGCTGGAGGCCATCGGTGGTGAAAATACAAACAACCTTAATTCTATGTATGCACAGTAATGTATAGTTGATAGATTTGTATGGCAATATGAGTCTTGAATATTTAATGCCAGCATGCCAGAAATACCAAGCGCTGGATACGCTCTTGATCTCAGGTAACGTGTCAGCAGCACGATGTGTATTTATCCAGCTACAAACATTAGTTTTGTCTTACACAAACGAGCCGTCAGAGAAATGCAGAGCTTCTCTCAGTGTCAAAAAATGAAGAGGAAATAAATTTTTTTAATTTAAATATTTAAAAAATTAAATATAGCGCAGTTCTTTTTATAACACCGCCCATGACACACTCTACCCTTGAGAGGATACAGAACATGAGGAAAGAGGTGTCCTTTTTTTGTTGGCGTGGCAGGAAGCACAGAGGTAGTTTTGATAACTCTGTGACCTTGACTCTGTTTAGTAGTAATTACAACAACAGCAACAAAAAAATCACTGAGTCTTCTTTGCAGTCTAAGCAATATATACAGTTTAACTGAATACTTCAGATAGGACGTGTTTTTAAAGTGTAGGAAAACAATAAACTTGTGCTGGATATCTGTATCCATATGGGTAACGTATTAGGAATCGATGCCAAATGGTTTGATGGAAATATCAACCTACAGACATCGGGACAGGCGGCAGGACCCACCAGGACCATCTGCACCAGCACAGGGTCTGAGGATTTCATCCTGATGGCAGTCCGAGTGACACTGCCTGTAAAGGTCTGTGCGTCCTTCTGTGGATAAGCCTCCCTCGCCTCCCTCACTGAGCCACGACCAAACCAGTCATGATAAACAATGTTACAGTCAGCATAATGTTCTCCACAGCTTCTTCACACTCTTTCAAACCTGTCAGATATCATGAACTTGCCCTCAGCTTTGAAAACAAATGCCGGACAATGAGCACAGGACCCACTAGAGCAGCGGTCCCCAACCCCCGGGCCTCGGACCGGTACCGGTCCGTGAGTCGTTTGGTACCGGGCTGTGAGAGTTGAGGCTCAGGTGTGAAATGTATAGTTTTCAGGGTTTTTATCGGTTTTCAGAGTTATTTTATTATCATTTTTATCGTTTACTCAGTTTTCCTGGGTCTTTTCATGTGTGTTATGAATAAATCTTTTTTTCAGTACTAGTTTTATTTTGTTGTATTCATCCGCGACACCTTAAAGGCCGGTCGGTGAAAATATTGTCGGGCATAAACCGGTCCGTGGCGCAAAAAAGGTTGGGGACCGCTGCCCTAGAGGATGCGGGGTCCTCTGGCCACCGTCGAGAGGTCTGCTTCTGATTGTTTCGTCAGAGACATTCACACCAGTGTCCTGCTGGAGGTGATTTTGTATCTCTGGCAGTGCTCATCCTATTCCTCCCTTGCAAGGAGCAGAAACCAGTCCTGGACCTTCTACAGGCCTTCCAGCTCTCCTAGAGTAACTCCCTGTCTATCCTCTTCTATGCTCTTCCCTACCTTCTTGCAGTCACATGTATTCATGTGCCAAACTAGAGAAGTTGCATCCTCCAACCTGTGGATCCTCGATAAGTTTGAGGCAGTGTTGCCAACTCCTCAGTAAGGAAAATCGCTATTGGCTGTCCTAAAAGTCGCTAGAAGTCGCTAAATGATGTCATCACCTAATTTGCATAATTGGTCATGCTAATGTAATTGTAATCTATGTTGTTGGAGAGAGAAATAACATCGTGGAAGAGACATAAAGTGAGTAAAAAACGTCCTAAATGCATTTAGAATTTATTTAGAACTACAAATTAAATTTATTTTAGCAATTATTGTTTTTTGTAATGTCACAATTCCAACTCTGCTCCTTAATCCGGGCTTGGACCGGCAAAAGTGACCCGAAATAGGCACTCTGGTGGAGTTACTTTGTGTGTGTGTGTTTATAAGTAGTTTTAAACCTTGTGATCCACAAAACAGCATAAGAGTAAAAGAAGAACTGACTGCGTTACAGCACCCGCTGCTTGTTGAGAGTAAAAGCCATATGCGCTTTCACGTCTTTTTTTAGCGACTTTTTTTTAGAAAAAAAGTCGCTAGGGGGTCTGAAAACTCGCTAAATATAGCGACAAAGTCGCTAAGTTGGCAACACTGGTTTGAGGTATCACATCCCACCACCAGTGGCAACACTGACCCTAGCCAAATGCAAAACAGTTAGAAAAGTTGAAGAGGGAAAAATGTCAGTGGTATGTAAGACCATCCCAGTTTTTAGGGTTGTCTCCTTGCTGTTGTTAATGTCATTAACACCAAAGTAGCTAAAACTGTTAAAGAGCACCCTCTGCTACCAAACTGACCCGATCAATATCCCAGAAGTTTGATTGACTTGGTCAAGTGTTTCCTTCATTTTTTTCAAGAGTATTACTGTTATATTATACGGCTTTTTGTAATTCAAGGCATGATTTTTGGAAACTCTGAATTTTTAATCACACGTGCAAATGGGTCAGTACAGTCAATGGAGTGAGCAGCTGAAATGGGCTGGAACAATCCAGAACAAAATTCCAACACTGTCAGTTAACAAGTAATTAAATGTGATAGACAGTTTAATACTTAATGATAGCGAGCAAGTTCATTCTCCGTCAGGCTGGCACGGTTTCCAGCTGACGCCATGAAGTTACTCATCAAGCCTGAAAGTGATGTCACCCTGCTGCACAATCTGCACGCACACACCCTTTCCTTCGTCTCATCCCCATCAGGTGGGGAGGGCAGCGAGCATAAACTGAATTACTTTTTCTTCAGTGGCAAAAAAAAAAAAAAACCCTCAGCAAATATCATCAAACACACAAGATGTTTCTGTGCGACTTGGCCAACTGCCTCACTAGCCTAAAGGTGCAGTAGCAGTATTTAAGGGGGAAAAAAATGTGTGAGAACTTCACTCTCAGAGATGCAGAAAGATGTGAGAAACTGCAGACAGTAGAGGAAGGTGAGAGATGACTTTTAAAGGTACAGACTGCTCAGCAAGTGATATTTGATAAACTGGAAATCTAAAGCTTACATGTAGCTTTGTATTTCTTTTAAAGTCGGGCAAAATCGTGATCTGTTCATGATGAGTTGGAGAAACAACAACAAATACAACTATTTCACCTAATTCAAAGGTTGTGACGGGCAGTGTTGGGAAGGTTACTTTTAAAATGTATTCCATTACAGATTACAGAATACATGCCCCAAAATGTATTCTGTAACGTATTCCGTTACGTTACTCAATGAGAGTAACGTATTCTGAATACTTTGGATTACTTAATATATTATCATGCTGTTTACAACTACATGAATGTACTATTGCTGTGATTTATTACTGTTACTGAAGGTCCGCGGCTCCGAACCGTAGTAAAGGGACCTCTGGCTAATACGGTGGGTTCTGTGTCGGCTCGTAGCCGAAAACTAGCTTTACTTTGTTGTCTGGGTCAACTTTGCTAGTGAGAGACAGAGAGAGGTGTTGAAAGGCTGCTCCAACTGAACTTATTGTTTTTGGAGGAAAACACGAACACGGTGTACAGTCGAGTCTTAATAGCTTACTTACAACTGGGCTCGTCAGGCTCTCTTCTTGGCTGCAGTGGTTATTATTATATTTACATGCTTCCAGCTCCTGTTTTTGCTCAATGACAACTCGTACTTTTCCTTTTTCTCCCTCCCTCGCTCACAGACACATAACGTGTATGGCAGTCCATTCTCCCTGCAGCACGGACTACACTGCCCATGATGCTACATTCTTTAGAGCTATACCTGTAGCATTCTGCCTATTAGCTTAGCACAACAACAACAAAAAGGGCTCTCTCACCCAGGAAACACGCAGAGCGAGAGCGTCACCCTGTAACCATGGCAACCGTAACGCTGCTGCCTGGAACAACAGAACGTAGCTGTCAAACAAAACCCAAACAGTCCTGACCCGCCACAATATGAAACAGGGAAGTACCGCCGTGTAATCCATTTATTTCAACAAAGTAACTGT
The DNA here is from genome assembly GCF_963576455.1 of Neolamprologus multifasciatus. Classification (NCBI taxonomy): domain Eukaryota; kingdom Metazoa; phylum Chordata; class Actinopteri; order Cichliformes; family Cichlidae; genus Neolamprologus; species Neolamprologus multifasciatus. The sequence continues at coordinate 34,163,679 of NC_140443.1, read as the reverse complement.
ATTCTAAATACCACCTTTTTAAACGGTAACTGTAACGGAATACAGTTACTCATATTTTGTATTTTAAATACGTAACGGCGGTACATGTATTCCGTTACTCCCCAACACTGGTGACGGGACATTAATAATAAGGATACTGGTTTGCTGTGGTGTCCAGTCATCACAGTTTTGATTAAATGTAGGAGAGTAACAAGTCGTCACTTTGAACTGTGGATGCTCTTTGGAAAAACTCCGGATTTCCACCTTTAAACTAGCTTGCAAGGTTGGGAAGCTGCTAGGACGGATACAACATCTGCTTATATACTGAAGACTGGAACCTCAGAGCCAGCAGCCACACGGGTCAGCTGATCCAGCCCGTCCGCGAAAAAAACAAATTAAAATAGTTCATAATACAAAGCACTGTGTGACCTATTTCTAAATGAGTCTTTTCCCTGTGCTACACACCTACCCAATAACTTCAGATTCCCTCATCTTCCAAATCCCATTTTAATCCCTGAATACTGTATATTAAAATAACAGCTAGCCAACGGTACAGCATGTAATGACTATGTTGTGATATTTTAGTGTCTGTGAATCTTTGGGGAGGGTTTGTATTTATGCTTTTGCTTTGTTGCAACTTCATTTCCACTGAGGAAACTATTTTTATTGAAAGGATTTGTCTAGATAAGACTTAAAAATGTATGTGTTACCACAATTATTATTCTAATAATAATAATTATTGTTGTTATTATTTTGTTTTTCCACTGTTTTTGGAGAAGCTGTCTGCAGTGGAGATACGAACATTACTTTTTATTGCACAAAAGGCAACGAGTGTGTTAACAGCACAGACAGCATGTTAACACAAAGTTAGCCATGGTAAATGGTAAATGGACTGGTTCTTATATAGCGCTTTTCTACTCTGTCCGAGCACTCAAAGCGCTTTATACAGCTAATTCATTCACCCAATCACACCCATTCACACAAGCACTTCTAATCTTAAGTGCTAAGTATCTAACATTCATACACATTCATACTCCGATGGATGCATCGGAGAGCAACATGGGGTTAGTATCTTGCCCAAGGATATTTGGCATGCAGACTGGAGCAGCCTGGGATTGAACCACTGACCTTCTGGTTAGTGGCTGATCCACTCTGCCACCTGAGCTACAGCCACCCCATGAACCCAGAGAGATGTTAAAGCTAACAACCAACAGGTAACACTCTAAACAACTTGTCGGGAACTGTTTTTATCATCTAAGAAACATTTCTAAACTCAGACTGGTGTCAAAGGCAGAACTTGAGATGATTCGTGCTTTTATCTCTTCTCGTTTGGATTATTGTAACGGTCTTTTTACGTGTCTCAACAAATCAGCTCTGGATCGCCTTCAGTCTGTACAGAATGCAGCGGCAAGACTTTTAACTGGTACAAACAAGAGGTCACACATTACTCCAGTTTTGGCTTCTCTTCATTGGTTGCCTGTAAATTTTAGGGTTCATTTTAAAATTTTAGTTGTAACTTTTAGAGCTCTGCACGGTGAAGCTCCCCACTATATCTCTGACCTGTTGAAACCTCATGCTTCATCCCGAGCACTTAGGTCTTCAGGTCAGAGGCTACTGGTGGTCCCACGTAGGTTTAAAACACGCGGGGATCGAGCTTTTCAGGCACCGAGGCTGTGGGACTCTCTGCTGGTGTCTTTACGCTGTCTAGACTCTACTGACTCCTTTAAAAAGCAGCTGAAGACATTTTTATACAAACGGGCTTTTAATTAATTTTAACTTGTATGTCTGATCTTATTGTGAAGCACTTTGTGATTTTTATCTGTGAAATGTGCTATATAAATAAATTTTACTTACTTACTTACAAAGCAGTTGGCTGCAGCCTCCATTTCTACCTGTTTAATTTCTAAAGTAGAATCGCCATGATGATCACTTTAAAGTCTCTTTATGCTGGTTTTCAACTTTGCTCTGTGCTGTCGGCTTTGTATAAAATGGAATTTGTGTTATTGTATGGAACTGTTGGGTAATTATGAGACATTGTGTTTTGTAATGAGAAAGTAATGTAACTAGCAGTGTAACAAATTACTTTCTCCGGCATGTAATCAGTAATTTTACCAAGTAGTTTATTTTATTTATGATTCATAACCTTAACCTACAGGTCCTTAACCTTTTAAACACAAGGTCTGCTGTGCATGAATGGATATAAATGGCCTGAGCTTCTGTTTAAAATAAAGAATCCCGAAAAAGTTCAAATGAATTCTGTGATTTCATAGACAATCATGTAATCATAGTGTATGTAGCCACAAAGCTGAACTCCTACTCTACATCTACTCTGCCAAGTGTTTGTTCTGCAGGAGCAGCGAGGAAAGAAAAACTCTCTCATCAAATTATGAGTGAATATTTCCTGCATATTGAACCAATTAAATGAAACACTACAGGCTGAGTTTATGTAATCTAGATGTTAGAACATGGACCTGTCAGGATGGAGGAGACTCACTTCTCACGCTGGTATCACGCCGAAGGAGTGATTTCACTCAAAGCTCTAATCCAATTCTTCCAGCTCTTTTCTCAGGACTTGAAAGACAATCCATCTGTTCCTCCTGGCCGCCGTTCAATCACACCGCCTTCTGTTGTGTGGGCCGGAGGTGAGTTAAATGTTTCTAGCACTTCGCTGACAGCCGAGGGAGTCAGGGACACGGTGGCATCTCTCTGCTATAAAGATCGCGGCTGGAGTCCTAATTCATCACCCCAGGCATCATCATGTGGCATTACAATATGCTAATGCGGCGACGCCGTGCCCTCGCTCTCACCTCGTTCTCTCTTTCATCTTTTTCTCTCCTCCCTGTCTCCCTGGGGGCTGAGCCACCTCCGCCCCAAATCCCAGTCTGCAATACGCACCTTGCTGCCAGTATGCGCAGGGGGCTTAAGAGTGATGTCAAAGCCAGTGTTGGAATTAGGTGAGTGCTGTGTGTAGTTGTCTGACTGCAAATGACGAACATGTAATTAGCCTTTCGTGTCAGAGTTACAACTGGATCGCGTTTAATAAGAACAGGCTTCCCCGCCAACTGGAAAATCACCTCACATGCTTTCAAATGGGAAAAAATAGAAATAACTTGCAAACAGGTATTTTTAGGGTTTAAATTTATGGACTTGGGATTAAGCGCAGACGCAGTACAAAACGACTGCCCTGCAAACATGCCGGTATCAGATGTCATTCTTACCCCATGTGATGGATATGTTAGCCAGCCCCAGTCTCCTGAGATTGTAGTCGTGTCCAGTAGATTCACTGCAAAAGAGAGAGAAGAGAACAACACACCAGAGGGGGTAAGTGGTGAACTTTAAATGATTGTTTTTCCTCATCCTGCCCCATCCATCCTGTCCTTCATAACTATCCTCTGTGTGCACTGGCACCCGACAGAGCACCCCACATACACACATACACCTGTCTGACAGGTGTGACTGATGAGCCGGGACGGTCGTCACGGCAACTCTAAGCCAGGTGTCACATCCGTGATGTCACCTTGACCTGTTTCACCCATCACGGCACCTCAGAACCTCAGTGGTATGAGCTCAGAATAGAACAGGACACGAAACACTGCTTTGCAGAGTGGAATAGAAACATATATATGGGTGAAAACCACCAATCAGAATGCTCCATTTTCATATGCGTTTTAAGTCAGGAAAGAAGTGGCATCTAAAAGGCAAGTACCAAACACCAGCATGTAACACGTGGGACGGACATACAGAAGGTTAACAATAGTGCAAAACAGTTTGACAAAACATTACGGCGAAGTGTCACTCAGGCAGGCGGCGACCAATCAGACACTGCTTGCCTGTCTCTATTTTTCATGGTACTTTTGTTTATTGCTTGTTGGCTGGAAGTTTCAAGGGCAGCACAATGGTGCAGTGTGAACATGCCTCACAGCAAGGCTGTGGTTTCAGACCTTTCTGGGGCCTTTCTGTGCGCCTGTGTGGGTTTCCTCCCACAGTCCAGACATGTACATGCTAGGTTGACTGGTGCTTCAGTATTGGCCGTAGGTAAGGATGCAGGCTGCGTGAATTTGGCTTACAGTGCAAACCACTTTTGTTTGGTCAGTAAAAGTAAAAATACCAGTCCAGTACTGCAGTATTATTTGGGCATTTAAGTGCAGATTTGTTCTGTTTGAAGCCAATTAAGTCAGACTGGCTAACACTTAACTTATCTTTAGCTTTGTTACAGCAAAAAAACTGAAATGAGAAGTTTTTTTCTTTTACCTGGTAATTAAGCATTTGGTGCATGTGTTGTTTTTTTTCCTGTTTGTTTGCTTGGTTGTTTAATTGTTTTTGGTTTTTAAATGAGCCCAACCTGAAATAGCTAACACATAGCTGAACTCTTTTTTACCATCATAAGTGTTGTTCAAATGACTGTAACTCCATTATGCTCATTGTTTTAGAAAGTTGAGAAGACGAGCTGTACGGGATATTCAGTGTATCACAGTAACACAAAGCATTCACAAAGTACTGCTGTCTGAACACGGGCAGCATAATCAGCTCCTCGATCATTTTGGGCTAGAGAGAAAATTCAAACAGAAAGCCCGAGCTAAATGTTAAAATAAAAGTTTAAAAAAATGGTTTTAGAGAAAGTCACGTCACAGAAATAGCAGCAATTTTATAAATATTTAATATAAACATAATTTAATAAGTATAATTATATAATAATTCAATTTGGTAGCACTATGTAATACAGCCCAGGACCGACCCAGTAAGCTTGTTTGGTCATCAAGCTTTTAAAAAGTGCAAACAGCTAACTTAAAAAAATAAAAACCTCCATTTACTGTGAATGACCTGTAGCAGCGTCTTCATGGAGACCCACGCGATTGAGTCATGTTCACTTCAAATGGAAGTTCAAGTATTTTCAGCTCACGCAGACTCGTCCTTCTTCCTATAATTTCTGTATGTTTTGTGTCTTTATCTGATAGCTGCATCTAAAATTCACTCCACATTCGATCAAAACACATCTGAGTGACAGGACTTTAAGAGATGGGATGGACAGCTGAGGAAAAAACGCATCTTGGTGAACTATTAATTCTACACAGCAGCAGTGTCCATACAGTCTGCTCAAGCAGGTATGTGTGTGTATGTGCGTGTATCTCACCCCTCCAGCTCTTCCAGCTAATATGATCTCTGCCTCAAGGCTGCTTGTCAAGCAGCCAAGTGCTGCTCCCCATATTAGAACGAGTTTAACAAAACACTTCGCACTTCTTAGCTTTCGGTCTCTCATCTTCATCTCTCTGCTTGACACTTGCTCTCTTCCCGTCTCTTTTGCTACCGTATGCAACTGTTTTGCCTCAAAGCAGCAAGCGAACTGCCAAGGCCTGGCCTCCTCCCCCTCAGCTGGCAGAGTTCATGCTTTTTACTCATACGGATAATTTTTCAGAAAACAACCGTGAGGTGATCTCTGTGGTTTCCTTGGAAAATGCTGCAAAGTGAAAGTTCAGAAATGATGACACTGACTGTTCAGAAGTTGCGCTTTTGTGCATTTGCATGTTTTGTAGATGGCAGTCTGCCGGCAAAAAGGAAATGATGACATCTACATATCTTCCTCTGTGATAGTTCATGAGTAACTATGATGTCTGAAAACTAGAAAAGCGCCACAGAGAGACATTTCATGCACAGGAAGAGATGCGCAGACATTGATTGACGATAAGTGACAGGAAAAAAGCTGATGCGCGTAATGAGCACTTAAAGCGTATGCACAGCTACGGTACACTTACACAGGTGTTTTCTCTTCTGCCTGATTAGATGTCCTCTCAGAACCGTGCGAGCACTTTGTGCTTGACTGACGTCTGGCTTTCTCCATAACTTTAACAACAAACACTCCTACATATCTTACTGCAATAAATATGCAGCATATATAATATACAGTAAAAAAAAATACTCTAGAAATTTCTTTCAAATTCAGCAGACACAAAAGAACAAATCCAAGATTAGCAGAGTATCAGCTGTAACACCAACGTCAACACCGCCTGAGTAAAACTGTATCTGAAGCATCCTGCTGCGCTTTTTGTGTTTATCAGAGTTTTTTCACTGAAACAGTTGCTCGCCGCTGCTGGAAACACGGCTGATGAGAGAGCAGAGACGGGTTCACATAGTAAATGTGGCATGGAACAAAAATAAGGGTGAAAACAAGGAGTGAAGTATCTATTGTGTCTGCAGAAGTGCCTGTAATCAGTGTGCCTCTGTGAGCCTTTACTCAAGCACGGATAGTAAAATCCCTTTTTTGTTTCACCCACCGGTTAGTTTGATTTAGCCACAAAGAATATTTGGTTAGGTTAACAAAAAAAACCACACTCTTTTACAGCATTGAACATTGAAGGCTCCATCTTCTAGCATGAAAGAAAATCTTTTCCCTCCACATCTAAAGGTGTCAGCACATTTATTACAATAAGAGCTTATGTGGTCTTTTTTTTGAGTACAGTCCTATTGGCCAGAGTTTTTCTGGTTAGGGTTAGACAGCAACTGATTTTTAAATATTTACGGCAGTTAGTCACAATATTATCACGGATTACATGTAACTCCTGTCTTGACACTACAAAGTACAAATACTTCGTTACCGCACTAGAATGTTCAGGTTTCTGTACTTTACGTTTTATTTTTACGCCCTACTTTTTTAAACAGATATCTGTACTTTCGACTTCTTAGAATTTCAGAACAGGCTCGTTACTTTTGCTTTAACAGATTTTGAGGGGAGTTTCTATTTGACGTCCCTGCAAGCCTTCAAACATTAAAACAAATATGAGAGTGAACAGTGACACATGAAAGGCAGTCCTGTTTCAGTATTAACCACCAAGTAAAAAGAGATGAAAAAAGCAAAATTGTTTAACAAATTCAGGGGTTAAAGTGGCTCGGTGTTTTTAATTAACAACTCCAGGTCTGCGTAAGTTATCCTTGCAGTACTTAAGCAACTAGCAAGCCCTACTGAAGAGGGGTGCACATAAAGAGAATTTATTTTATTTAAGTAGCAGGTCATTTCAGTGCTATCAGCTCAACAAACATTAGCAAACGCACCACCTGTGTGAAGTTTGTCTCACGGTGTGTTGCAGCTAAAGGTCCAGCTGCTGTATTTCACAGGGAGAGAAAAGAAAGAAAGCTAACTTCGCTCAGAGATGGAGAACGATAAGAAAGACCGGACAGGAGAGGAAGAAGAGAGCTTCGATTTAAAGGTGAGGACTGCTCAGTGGTATTAAATGTAAATGTGAAGCTTATATGTAAGTCCTCATGTTTTTAAATCAGATATTGGGTCTGTACATGTGATTTAGGGTTTTTCTCATATTGTGAAACATGCTGAGGTCGACTAACTGTGTTATTTAAAGGTTGTATGAAAATCCTCTGCAGGTTAGTGCAGGATAAACAGGTTAGTTTGCTGTACGGTGAATGTTTCAAAGGTTCCTGCTGGATCCCATTTTAGCCTCTTCTCTACTAATGTTCCTGTTAGAGGCAAAGTCACTCTCTACAGTGTAGGAAACAAAATAGAGATATTTTTAAAATTCCTTCTTTTTCTCTGCTTATGTTCTTTTTTTACTTTTACTTGAGTAAAGAAGTTGAATCAGTACTTCAACTCTTACTGAAGTATTTTTAACACTCTCTGTACTTCTGCTACTCGATAAAAGTACAGAATATCTGTACTTCTGCCCCCTCTGTCAATAGGAGGCTGTTTCTGTTTTAATGCTGTTTCAGTGTCATCTTGATGCACCAAAATCACTCTGAAGATGGCAACTGACTGCAAAGCAATTATTTTATTTTTATTATTAACTGTAATTTGTGCTGATAATTATGTAATAATTATGAATTAAGAGCAATAAGATGCTTTGCAGAGTATCGAGTCTCCTAGCATAGTTGTTCTTAGCTGTAGCCTGAAGAAAGTTCTAATTAGGCAGAATCATTGAAAACACCTGTGTGGGTTGACAGCCCTTCAACGCAAATGATGCGTGTGCATACACACACACACACACGGACATGCACAAAATCACTTATTTTGCAGCTCACTTTATTAAAATGATTCTGGGCTGTCTGGCTCTTTGGTGGCTCCAAATAGCAGGAGTCAGCCATTCTTAGAAGTAATGAAGAGATCTAATCTGGGTTAGTCCAACTCTGAACAGTGCTTACTGGCTGCTGTTTTGCAGGGGGAGTTGTGTGTTTTGCTCTCAAGTGTCAATTTGTGGCTTGCAGTGGGTCAAGAACACCCACAATTCATAGAGGCAACTAGGATGAGTGCAAAATGAAGTAATGGGGATGGAGCACCCTTCTTTACTGAAGCGTCACTTCATGATTTAGAGTAATAAGACACGAGTATTTTCCATAAAATCTTGCCAAGTGGAGTCTCGTCCTCTTCTAATTTCTCTGTGCAAAGGCTGTAGCTTTTCTCACGTGTTGCAATTAGCTGGTGTGTCACTCCTTCTAATTTGGGCATCGGGCCGCTGTGGAGGGCAGTGGGTCAGAACACATAGACAGATGGCAGTGCCACCATTTGCTCATCCCCTCCATCCATCCCTCCCTCATCTCCCAGCCTTCTCTCTGCCTCTCCCTCGCCAAGGCGCCGACATCCCATTGCATCGTATCGATGATGCGGTAGCCCCCTTGCGCTCTAGCCAAGGTCACAAATGGATGTCGCCAATTACGCTCCCCTGAGTGCTCTCCGCCGGCCCGCCAAAGTGACATAATGAAAGCAGCGTACCGGTGCAAGTGGATTTAATAATTCTTCGCTGCACCGAGGGAATTTTGCTCCACTATACTGTTATTATTAAAGCACAAAAAAAAATCAAGACAAATAAATCCACTCCCTGAATCTGAAAATATGTGAGGCGGCATGTTATCGCCGCCGCAGACCGTGTGAAGATTCACAAGCCGTTCCCAGTGGTATTAATTTAATTTCCACTCAAATGAGAAATCCCTCTGTCTTTGAAGGTGGTGGGAGTCATTTATCTAATTTGCTCTAGCTGCCTGAATTATGACTCGTATACAAGCGATAGGGTTTAGTGGCATGTCTGCTGCTTTGCTTTAATGTGACGGCAACTGTGTGAATAGAAGAGAGGACAGGCGGTAATTAGCACTTTGTATACACACACCCCAACACACACACACTTTGTCTCATCTTGTATGGAGGAAAGCGGAAAAAAGCTCAGTCCTCTTTTTTTATTTCTCCTTTTCTTCATTGCATTCCCACCTCCACCTTCAAGCGCTGTTTTCACAAAGTTCTGAAAGCAGTGCTTTGAGGGAACAGGCTGACCTCCAGTGAGCTCCAGCAGCAGAGCTCGGTCTCCAAAGCTCTGCAGCAGTGAAGAGGTTAAAAGCGTCTGTTTGGCGTTGGACCGAGAGTGCATCTCCTTGAGGACCCCCGGGCTTGAAATTGAGTTTGTTCCTGTTTCACAGCGTTCTCTTAATAACAGGAACACAAACCATCACCCCCACCTACACCTTCACCAATTTCTCTCCGTGCTGCTCTCCTCCACATCTCGGGGAGCGCCAAATGAAAAAGCTGTCCGCCAACTTGGGAGCTTGTTCCCACTCACTCAGAGACACAACACATATTTCCCAGGGCAGCGCTCAACTTTTTCGCCATTACTTTTCCCTCCTCTCTCGCCCCCACGGCTCCATCGGACTGGTAGGTTAGCGCCGGGGCTCGTGCGCGAGCGCCTGCGGCCTGACGCTTCATGTCACAGGCATGCGTCAAATCAGCCAGGCCTTCCGATGCCTCTGAAAAGGCAGCGGTGGTCGTGGCCGGCTGAAAGAGGGCGCATGTGTGGCTGGAGTCAACGTGGAAGGATTACGGGCTGTCACAGAACGGCTCGCCTGCAGCGCTGTCGATGGCTCGCAACAAAGTTGTCTTTATAAAAAAAAAATATATATATATATATATACACACACAAACACAAAAAAGAGGCGAGTATAGATGGAGGAAATGGCAAAACACAGCAGATGCTCAAAACTTCATTTCCACCCCAAAAGACATGGTCATACATTTCAGAAGGGAGAGTGCAGCCATCACTCTACACAAAGTGTATCAGCACACACACATATAGCATGTGTACATGCAGAGAAATCGAAGGCAACATTCGACGGCAATCAAAAATGTGCATAGACCAACGCATAAGTGTACATCCTTTCAAGCAAATATGTACGCTCACACATATGTACAGACACACTCATTGATGGCGCAGCTCTTGTGTGAGACGGGCACTGTGACAGCTGTGTAATTATCTCATCAACACCTCCCTGCTCTAACAAGCTTCTCCTTCTCTTGTCTCTCTTCGAGCCGCCTGTAACGCTCCTCATAGCTGCTGCGACCGCAGACGATAAAAGCCTTCACGGAGATGAGAGGAGCTTCACCAAAACACCGAACGCTCGCTTTTTCTCTTTTATTTCCTCTTAGTCTCTCTCACACACACAGACACACACACTGGGACACACAGAGCTATTGTCCGTCCTTTCTAGTTTTGTTTTTAGAATTGCTTCGCAGTCCCAACACCAGTTCCGTACTCTCCAATTATAAGAACAAGTCCACATAAATTACTGAAAACTCAAACCAATATGAAATAATTTACAAGCATTATTTTCATTGCCAGTGCTCCCCTCCTCTCCTCTTTACAGATGCAAGTGTATGTTTTTTTGTTTTGTTTTAAAAGAAATGCTGATGATGAGCGGCGACAGTCACAGGGAGGCGTGCTGGTTTAAGTCAGGCAGATGAAATGAAGAAATGAAAGGTGGAAATGAATTAAGGGAGACTGATACGATTCCCAAATTGTTCATTTGGTGCTCACAAGCAATGCGAGAGCACATTATTAGTAGATCGTGTTAATGCACCACACCAGGACACTTGAGTATCCAATGATGGTGGGTGATTAAAGTAAAGTAGTTTTCAGGCATTTTTGAGATTGAAAGTGTGAATCCTCGGTCACCGATGAGTTGGACAGCAGTCCAGATCCAGACCCAGACGCCATTCTTTGCTGGTTATTTCAGTCTGAATGGGTTCATGAATAAGGTAGATGTTAATGGATATATTCAACAGCTCTGGTACACAGGAAACACACAGACCAATCACATGCTTTGGGAGTCATTCCATGTGATGCTGCTCAGCCAATCAAATAATTTATTTAGAGTGCAGGTGGGAAAACAGAAAACTCCACGAGGAGATGAGAGAAGTCAGGGGAGCAGCAAGAAAAGAGCGGTTAAAGCTGAGATGGGTTACGTGGGGAGGAAAAAGAAGAAAAGGGGAAACGCAGAGTACAAGTTTTCCTTTTTTTTTAAATTAAGCATTTTATTTTAGGATAGCTTTTTCTAAAGGTTTTTAAACTTTTGAATGCAAACCTTGATTAACTTTGAATGAGAAAGAATTAAATATATTGAAATATCTTGCACTGAATTCTGATGCACGTGGAACTTTATGACATTCTGGACCTCTTTCATTTTTAACTGACAGCCCTGCTGTATAGTAAAGAAACAATCGTGGCTTATCAGGCACAGCTGTGCTGCAGAGTGAGAAAAAGTCCAAAAACTAAAGAAAAAAAATATGATTTTATTTGGGGTAATACGGCTGTTACGAGCTGGAAGAAGTGCAAATAGAATTATCATGACTGTGAATGTGTTTACATTTTATTTTTACCTGTTGAAAGACATTTCATTCAAATACTGGCTTCCATTTTAGCGATGTACGATGGAGGAGTGCTGGCAGGCTATACACTAAAAATGTTATGTCTGTAACATCTGTTCCCTGAAGGAGGCAAACGAGGTGCAACACAAGGTTGCCTCCCTGTGCAGCTGGGCTCGATGAGCAGTGGTTATCGTAATGATCGGGCTGCTCATAAGTCATCACAGTTCATCTCCCTATCATGTTTTGAGTTTGGAGTAGGGCTCATGGTATAGTTTTGGTTTATGAAGTTATTTATGTTCCAGTTATTCAGTATTTCATCCGCTGTATTCACTCTGTTGTTTGTATCCTCGCGTCCTGTGTGTGTTATTGTTTGTATAGTCTGTGTCTCAGTGTATGTCCTGTCTTATTGTGATCGTCCTGTGTAGGTGATGTTCTGTTCTGCTTCCCTGTTTCGTCAGTCAGATTATGTCCAACCGTGTTTCCTCTCTGCCTCGATTCCCTCTTGTGTATATAATGTCTCTGTCTCCTTCTGTCCAGTGTTGTGATCTCCTTCTTGCTGTGTTTCCTGTCTGATAGTAAGTCCATGTATAAATCTGCCTGTTTAGTATCTCCCAGTTAACCTTCCCAGTTTAGATGTTTATCTATAAACTCACAGTCCTGCCTGTGAGTCTGCACTTTGGGGATGTAACTCTGCCTAGCACACAGATCCACTAACACTACCTAAAGGCATGAATGGACGCGTCTTCAGCCAAGACATGCGGGGCTATGACATCCCACACTATATGTGTTGTACCGAGTGACTCAACTGAAAGAGAACATATCCTCCAGTACCAACTTGGGTCATCTTGGCACTCCACGACTCTCCACGTTACTCTCTCTGTAACTGCTTGGGGTTCCAAGCGATCTGAGGTGATCCAATGTGATGTCAACAGTGGCGTCACTCGATGAGTCATGTGAATGTCTCCATCACAAAAATCAAAACCACCATTTTTGAAACCTAACAACAAGGGAAATGGCTACACAAAAAACCATGACCAAGGTTCCCAAGTCTGACACAAAGCCATACACCATATTTGCCTTAAAGACATTGTTGTGGCGTTCATGTTGCATAGGTACTAGTGCGAAATAATAATTGACTTTAGGCCATGAAAACAGATCAGAGGGGAAAATGAGTGTAAAGTGTAAGTGTTAGCACATGTTGGTAAACTTCAAAGGGTTGTTCAACTTTCAGTTGTCATGTCAAGACCCAGATTCACAGAATATAATCATCAGAATATAATATTGAATCATGGCCCTCTTTAAAGATTTTCTTCATAACAAAGCAGCTTTTTCTTTGCTTATGAGTCTGATGAATGTGTGTCAACATTAGATTCTTCTTCATCACTCGACTGAAGTTATCTGGGCTGCTTCACTAAATTTCCCTAAGTCTAGTTTTGTTTGACGAGATTTAAAGAGTTCATGAGAAGAAGAAGAAAAACCTGTAAAGTTTCTTCAGGCAGTATTGACTTTCATTTTACAGAGAAGGGAACAAAATCATGTGGGTTCCTGGATGACAAATGAGCTGTAAATAAACCACAACACATGGGAGCAGAACTCCAGGCTGGGATCACACCCAATACATAACATGTTTGTGTTGCTGCAACTGCTTACCCACAACATATGTTACTACACATTATGCCAGCGTTCTTAGTCATTTTTCTTCTTTTCCTACCTTCTTGCTTAACACTATTTTGATAATTACTGAGTTAATAGTATTAGTAAATATTATGTGTAATGCATTTTAAAAACCCTCATAGAGTTTTTTGTTGTTGTTTGTTTGTTTGTTTGCTTTTTAAAAATAAAACTGTTGCAGAAAACCTACTTTTATTTTCAGGCTATAAGAATTTTCAAGCAGGCTCCAAGAAGGTTTGCATGTGTACAACCGTAATGCTGGCTCTCATCCACTGTGTAATAAACTAAAGACTCGAGAAAGACAGAGAGATGCTCTCTCTCTCTCACACACACCTACACACACACACACACACACACACACAGTTCAACACTGAATGCTCATCACTGATAAGAAGGTAGTGATCTGTGACAGAGTGGAGCAGCCATTAAGGGAAGGAACGACAATGCAGTGACTGCATCTTTTCTTGATGAGGTTTGCCTTTAAAATGTGGATTGGATTAGATTACAAACCTGAGTACATCAGCTAATTCCTTATTATAATTGTACTTTTTTTTAAATTAATCTAAGCACATTTTAATGTATTTATGCTACTTTGTACTGCATTGTAAAAGCTGATGCCAGTTAACATACTTCCTGGTACCTTTTTGGCCATGAATAATTTCAATAATCACCTCCTCACCTAACAAACTGATTATAATAATTTTGAGTAAAATGTAACTGAAATGTATAAACGCAAAAGTTTATTTATTCACATAATTAATCATTCGGGAAAATATGCTTAGTATAAATTGAATGCATACCAATCCAGTACATTTCATTTAAATTTAATGTTTTCCTTTGTACTTATGCAAAAAATTACTTGAAGAATTTACATCAAATCACTTAGGCTACGTTCACACTGCAGGTCTTAATGATCAATTCCGATTTTTTGATCAAATCCAATTTTTTTGTCTGCTCGTTCACACTACAAATAAAATGCGACAGCAAACGCGCTCTAGTGTGAACTCAAAGCGCCCGCATGCGCAAAAGAAGACGTCACACACAACGCGCTCTGTTTAGACCCAGAGCAACAGTATTGTTTGACTGATGGCCTTAATATAAAGACTTCGGACTTTACGTTTCCCAATTTTTGCTTTAAGTTATTTTGTTATTTACACAATAATGTAAATAACCTAATAATGATCCTTATTGCTGTTTTAGAGGAGCGGTGCTTCAAAGGATAGCTGCAGATTTCTGTCAGAATCTGCAGATTATACAGTACAAATAAAATGTTCACGTTTTTCCAACGTTGTCTTCCCAACAGTTTCACTAACATCTACACGGGATAGCCAGGAAGCGTTCGCGATGTCTTCTCCGGCGCTGATAATTGGCGTCTGTCTTGTGTCAGTGACGTAAAAGACGGATTTAATGTGACATGACCATCAAACAGCAGTCGCTTTCTAAAACATCGGATATGTATCGGATTCAGTACCACATACGAAAGTGACCCAGGTCGGATTTGAAAATATCGGATTTGTGCCGTTCACACTGTCATACCATGATCGGATATGGGTCGCAGAGGGTCAAAAAAATCAGATTTGATGCGCTTTCGCCTGCAGTGTGAACGTAGCCTTAATGTCAGCATTTTGAGTTTAAATATTTTCTTCAGTGTGTCCAATCACTTGGACCTGTAGATACATGACTATAGACGTTACCTCTATTTTTAAAACTGTAAACAGTAAGAAACCATCAATAGGAGAGAACACTGCCAGCCTACAGAGGAGCCCTGCTTAGTAGAGCCACAATAGAGAAACAATGATGTAACAGAAATAAATGGGCACATTTTTCTTTAAGAGAAAATGAATATTTTACCCATTTATACCTTCATTGTCCTTGTCATTTCTAAGTTTTTCTACATATCCTCACATCTCCCCATCTGAATAAATACTCACTGTCCTTTGTGGCAGTTTTCCATATGTCTAACTTGCTGTAAAAACGGTGCTTTGTTCAACGGTGTTCAGCTCTTTTTTTCCATTTTCTTTCTGTGTTTCTTGTGTCTTTTTAGCATTTGTTGCAGTGGCCCATTTTCCCCACAGGGATCATTAAAGCTTCATCTCGTTACCTCCACACCTACACTAACCTTCCTCCCTCTTCTTCCTCGTCTCATCTTTCTTCAGACTCTCCCTGAAGTTTTTCTCCCTAGAGGCTCTTCTTTCCTCCGAATGTCTCCATTGTGGTGTAAGCCTTTTGTCCTTGGTACCAAGAAAGCAGTACAACCGATGGCGGGAGAAGACTGCTGAGAGACTCATAATGACACGCAGATGCAGATGTTCCCTTTAGAAAAGACTTTGCTTCAACTCTTCACCCTCTGCTTCTGAACTCATATGATAAGTGCCACCAATAGGTTTTAAAGTGGTAGACAGAACAAACAAGTGGAAATGGTATGAAACAGTGTGGACACACGCACGCACGCACACACACACACACACTCCTCGTGCCTATGGTACGACAACTTTTCTCCATGCCCCTGGTACACTGCGTAGAAGCTAGGGATGCACCGATACCGGTATCGGGTATCGGGGCCGATACTGTAAAATGTGTATGTACTCATACTCGTAAAAGTTAACCGATACCATGAACTGATACTAACTTATTTCATTAATCAGAGGGTGGCTTGTCATTTCTGTTGTAGTTTTTTAGATTGGCCACTAGGGGGGCAATTATTATTTTATTTATTATTTATTTCATAATTTTTTATATTTTATTATTTATTTATTAATAATAATTTTGTTTGTTTGTTTACAATATGGACACTCTGCAATAATTTAAAAGTTTATTTTATTCTCAAACCTAATTTGTATTTATTTGATTCCAAACAGAAGTGTTTATTTATTATTCTGAAAGCTCGAGACAGTGCCAATAGTTCAGTGATATTTTGTAAAATTACAATGTGGAGACTCTGCAATAATTTAACAGAAGTGCTTATTTTTCACTTGAAATTTTTTTGTGGTCATTTTTATTAAGATTTTATTTTTTATCGACAGGGAATATAATAAAACCTGTCTTCCAATTAATTGTATTTGTGTGTGTGTGTGTGTGTGTGTGTGTGTGTGTGTGTGTGTTTGGTAGAAGTATCGTTTTTTTGTACTCTGTATCGGCAAGTACTCAGATCCAAGCATCGGTATTGTATTGGTTTGAAAAAATTGGTATCGTTGCATCCCTAGTAGAAGCACTCTGCCACCCACCCACACACACACACACACACACACCAATTTTTGGATTAAAAAAAAAAAATATATATATATATATATACACTTGCTTTTTTTATTCACATTAAATATTTTGAATGGCTCAGATATGTTTGCATAAATTTACATAATTATGCAAAAAATTGTTCTTTTTGAGTATTTTGTCAAAAATTGAATCCTAAACCCGACTTTTTAATTTTTTGAATCGTTATTTAATTTTTGGGCATAAAGTTCAGCGTTTAGTCAGGAAACAACTGTTTAATTTCTTGTAACCTTTTCTTGAATTTTGAGAGATTTTAGTCTATTTCTGTGTTACTTGCATTGCAAGTTTTCTTTAGACATATGCTCTGAGTTTACAGAAACAATTACCACATTTAAATGGTATTTAAATCTAGTCCATTCACCCCTGCTTCTTTTGTGTGGTATACACAAAAATGTGTAATCTCTTTTTTCTTTATTTCTGACATTGTTTACATATTTTAATTGTATTATTTGTATTTGCTTTATTTTGGACATTCATAACATTCAGTTATTATATACTTATATAGAAACACAGTTATTCAATTCAATTCAATTCAATTCAATTTTATTTATACAGCACCAAATCACAACAACAACACCTCAAGGCACTTTATATTGTAAGGTAGACCCTACAATAATACATTACGAGAAAAACCCAACAATCATGACCCCCTATGAGCAAGCACTTTGGTGACAGTGGGAAGGAAAAACTCCCTTTTAACAGGAAGAAACTTCCAGCAGAACCAGGCTCAGGGAGGGGCGGGGCCATCTGCTGCGACCGGTTGGGGTGAGAAAAGAAAGACAAGATAAAAGATATGATGTGGAAGACAGACAGAGATTAATAACAAGTATAATTCAATGCAGAGATGTCTATTAACACATGTTGAGTGAGAAAAAAATAAAAACGTATTATTATTAGTTCCCTGTGGAAATGGAGAGCGAAACTAATGAAAGTGGAACGAGCACATTAACAGAAAGTTAACTGGAAATGAAAAGTGTGGCAGTCATCTCTGTTGTTTTATTTTCCTTCATGGGTCAACAAAAGCAGATTCAAGAATGAGAACTGGACTGAGGCTGATTACCAACTTCCTCATATCAAGCTACTCCTTAAACAGAGAGAACAGCTAAGCATCTCACCTGGGCTGTAACAGTGCCACATGCTGACTAATTGGTAGTGAAGTCAAAAACAGACAAACTGAAGGCCAATATCACAATAACCTGGGTTTCATCAGCAGTGCCAGAAGCTGGCTGCCTCCATGCCATGCTGCACTGATGCAGTTTGTTAAAGGAATCCTAACCAAGAAACTATATTGTCTATATTTTAACGATTTAAAACACTGGATTCCTTTGTAAAACACCAGCAAAATCATCAAAATTAAAACGAAAAAGATTAAATATTTTACTATATTGACTATACAATATATAAAAAATGTACCTTTTGAAGTTCAGTTTTTTAAGATCCAGTAATATTTCGAGTCAGTCACAGGATGGTGGACTGATGGTTTTTACTATAGAAAATGCCCCTGACAATAAGGTACGTAGAAGTTTGAATGAAGGGTTTCTGCTTAGAATCTACTATCATAACTTTACTGTGTTAAATACGCAGGTAACGGGTCTGACTAGAGCTCCAAAAAAGGCTAAATTAAAAATATCAGTTCAGTGCTGCCATATTGAGGACATGGCTGACTTTGTTAAGTTTAAAGTAAACGAATATATAAATAAAAATCGAATTAAAACTGAGCCAGCCATTACTTGGTCAGAAATTGGTGCACAATACAGAGTCCAGCAGCTGTGCAATAATTCTACAGTCAAACAGAAGGTCAATATGCTTAACAAAGCTCATTTTTAACATTTAATATCCATGAAAATAAACAGATCCCTGGCACCATGTACAGCAGCAGGGCCCCCACGGGACTCCAGCAGAGAGAGAGTGAGGACTGAAAACTCAATCTGTTAGGTGTACTAAAGTGATTTTTAGCATTATCCCAGAGTAATAGGATTCCCCCGCATGGTTTATACTTTTTTAATGCAATCGTTACCTGGTTCATGCATTTTTGATTTGTTGATTTTTTTCCAGCTCAGCGCTATAGGTGTCAAGTTTAACAGCACAAAAATGTGTTTTTTTTTCACTAAGGTCTTACTATCATCCTAACACTGGTGAGAATGAATAAGAAGGCTCTTAAAATAAAAACAAGGCAGATATTTATTACATGATTGATGAAATTGTAACAGTTGTTGTGAAGGGGAAAACTTCACCTACAGGCAGAAAATAAAAAATAAATACAAAATCCACAAAAAAACATTTGACAGGCAGTAAATAATGCTTTTTCATCTTTTCAGTTGGGCATTTTTAGTCTATGGGAATGGATTCCAGGTAAAGCCAGCCTCTAGTGGCCACTACAGGAATTGCAGTTCATATTGCTTCCACACTCACCCTAACTTTAAGCCCTGAATGCTGCTGGTTGCCTTTGAGGCATTTGTTTTCTAAATGGGGAAAAAAGGTGATTGAGGATTGTGTGTTCACTGTTAGAGCTGTAAGTCTTATATTAGCATATTAAAGATATCACCTCTCAAAAAAACTATCTGAAACTGAATGTTTAGAGCTTTTTCATGTCAGAGCTTTTGGCTCACAGGAATTATTACTGCCATGTTTAACTTGAGCATCTGTCGCTTTAACAGTATGTATATAACAGAAGAGGAGACTTTAAACAACTACTAAATATGCTATATGTGCCGTGATACGATGATGGGTATTCTTCTTTTTTTTGGGGGGGGGGTTAACACTGGAGACACAAGAAAGCTGTCGTCGTCATCACTGCCAGAGCTTCCAAAATTGTTATGGAAATGAAGCATAGAAGTGTGCACTGCACAACTTTTTCCATAATATCAGCACAAAATGCACTGGAGACAGCGCTTTTTCAACAAGTAAACAGCAGAATACACCGTAAACACGGCCCAGTTTACCGCTATCCACAACCACAAGATTGGGTCAGAAAGAGCAGGCACTACAGTACCTGCTCCTCTGCTGGATGCTTGATGAGATGATGCAGTTTACTCAAACCCCACCCAGCACAATCTCTCACATCTTACTTTACCAGGTGCTCCCATGCTTGAGCGTGAGACCCTGCTTTGTATATATATCCCTGCAAGGCATCATGCTTGCTGCATGATGAAGGGTGGAGGATGCTCAGGGCCAGCGAGACTCATCCATTCCCAGAGGAGAGAGGCGTGAATAGCAGGCTATACTGCTGCCTGGGCCTGCCTGGCTTCCCCAGGGAAAACATCCACAGGGGTGTAGACGCAGCAAAGGAGAGACATGGCAAGCTATTTATAGAGCAGGCAAAGAGGAGTGGTGGGGCAAAATGAGAGGAGGGGGCAGAAGACAAGAAGAGAAGAGCCAGAAAAGTCTGAAAGCAGATGACAGAGTATGATATCTGTGGCTCACGGTGTCCACAGAGATCTGGGCGGATGTTGTCTGCAGCACCTGCTGAACAGAACAGCTCTCCTGACTTGTAGCTCATGCTGCTGAAAAAGCTGACCAAGTATGCTCAACTTATTGATTTATGGCAGAGAGAGTTCACGCAGAGGTTAGCTGCGTTGAACTGCAGAGCAGCGAGACAGAGCAGAGAGAATAGTTAAGTCAAGATGACGGTGATATTTTATCAATACGGACTCGACTTGCAGCCCAGCCCAGAGATCCCTGTGATGTTTCCATACCAGCTCTGTTCTCACCATGCCTT
This sequence comes from Neolamprologus multifasciatus, assembly GCF_963576455.1. NCBI lineage: Eukaryota > Metazoa > Chordata > Actinopteri > Cichliformes > Cichlidae > Neolamprologus > Neolamprologus multifasciatus. The sequence goes on along the minus strand of NC_140443.1, from coordinate 34,143,418 downwards.
TCTCATTAATAAGTAAAATTACACTTCTTTATTTATTTTCCTGCACGCTGGTTGCTCTATCCACAAGCCCCTGTGCTGTCAGCTCAGTTCAGCCCTAGTGCAGCATGTATGTCTCTATTTCAAACCAATGCCCTTTAATCATTTTCATCATTTCAGCAGGCTGACATTTTACATAAAGAGCTCTTATCATCCCTAGCTTACGCTTAATGATGAATGGTGATAATTACTGTCAGTCAGTGTGTCTAACATGCCATGGTCCCCTCACCATGTCTGCTCTGGAGGGCCCATGCTTGAAGAGGGAAAAGAGACTGCAGTATCAGTAGCAAGATAAATTTGAAGAAAAAAGAGAAAGGAATTGGGGCACACATGCACTGTACCGTATGTGTTCTTTATGTGTAACCCAAAGATTTCTCTGGTTTTCTGCCTCCAGGCCAAGAGCCTTAGGAACATTTTGGAGCCAGGCAATAAGAACACAACTAAATACAATGAATGACTTTTTATGCTACACTTTAGGCAACCATTGACCAGGTGTTCCCTCTGGGTGCGGGCTATATTTCCTGCCTAGACTTACAGTAGGTATCTGTAATTGTGGCAACCTGTCCATCAGTGCTGGCTGAGCTGCATTCCTGTTAGTTCCTATTAGTACAGGAAAATTACAAAACATTTTTTCAATAGAACTAAAAGCTTTAGGGAAGACATGGAATGAAATACGGACACCGGGGACATAAGGAAATATGTGGCACTCAAAGAATGTGGAGAGAATCTCATAACAGAAAATGCAGGGAGGGAAAAACCTTATTATAGGGCAAAGTCTGCAAAAAATGCCTAAAAACAATTAAAAGATTTGGTTCTTAAATATGTTTTCTACTATACCTAAAATACTCAAAGCACTTTGTACAGCTTGCCTCATTCACACAAGTACATTTTCTATGCTTAAGTGATTTCTCTCTAATGTACACACACATTCAGACTCTTATGGATATATCAGAGAGCTATTTGGGGTTGGTGTCTCACCCGAGGATATTAAGCACACAGACTGGAGCAGCCAGGGATCTGCAGATGACCTGCTCTTCCGCCTGAGCTACAGCCACCCCACAACATCACAATGTCAGCACTGGACAGCTTGCAGAGCCGTTATTTATTTATTTATTTATTATTATGTATTATTAGTTCTTTATTTAAAATTTGTATTTGTGACAGAATTTTGTTCAAGTCACCATTAAATATGGAATAAAGAGACAAACACTGCTCATATGGCGAGGTTTATATAACACTTCAAAGGATAGTAAAGTATCACGATATGTGTGAAATGGTAAAATGTTCAAGGGTATTTTTTATAAATGTAGCTTTTTCTATTCTACTACTCAATACATTGTAGGCAATAGTAGGCAGAAAATTTCAAAAGAATAAAATCAAAATGACAAATTTTAAATTAATATTTTGCTGTAAAATGGGCTCCATCTTTTCAGTATAGCACAAAAACAAAATAATGATTTATATGTTCTAAGCTATCAGTAGCCTAGAGTAACCTGCTAAGCAAGGTCAGTTGAAAAGCACCTTTAGATTATAAAGTATGTCTTATCTTGATAAAATTACTATTTTGCAGCTGATAAGATATTCGAAACAACATATAAAATGGGAAATAAATTTGCATAATCATTAAAATGATTATTTCTTTGGAAATCTGCAGCAGAATAGTGAAAACTGCTCCAGAGCTGGTGGACCTAAATGTCTGTGCAGCCCAGTGAGAGCTGTAGATTTGACTGAACTACAGAGTAGTGACTCTCTGCATCATTAGCCAGTACCAAAAAAAGCAGCCTGAGCATGGAAACATCAGCAGCAGGAAGTAAGGTGCGCAAATCAGTATCAAACCATAATTTCTAGTGCACAACACAATGACATGCTGCTGTGTTAATGTGTTTGTTTTCCCCATGGAGCCATGCGTCGAAGTGCAGAGAGCTAACTGGAGCTCGCAGAAGCCTGCAGCACGCCCTCTGCTCAGGGACTCGCAGGGATACACCAGCTTTGTTGTTAATCTAGTTTGAGCACAAGTAGATGAATGAGTTTATGCATTTGAAAAGGGCTGTTTTTGAACAGAAGACGAATGATGTCAGAGAACAGAAGAACAGAGAGGGGAATAAAAGAGTGTTTGGACTCCCTGTTTTGAAAGAGTTAGCCACTGCACGTCACTGAGACAGCTGTGCATTTCCTCTCCCCACTTGGCTATTCTTCTTTCTTTCTTTTCTTTCTTTTCTTTTTGCTCGTACATTCACCTTAAAAATCTTTGATCTTCCTACATTTATACAAGATATCACTGCACTGATTACACACTCACATCATCACACAGAGGTAGTTGTACTGGAAGAACATGGACCAAGAGGAGAAAAAACATAGTAGGTAACACAGCTCTCTACTGGCCCTTCCTCTTCCAACTCAGAGGTTTCAGATTAACTTCTTTTAGACTTTTCAGTGTAAGAGCCCAGGATCTAAAAATGCTCTTCTGTGCTACTGATCTGAGTGATGTCATACACAGGCCAGGCTTGTTTTTGGCTTCATTTACTATCTCTATCTCTACTTTTAAGATTAGGCTTAAAAAATTTCCTTTTTGCTAAAGCATATAGTTAGGGCTGGATCAGGTGACCCTCCCTTAGTTATGCTGCAATAGTTTTAGGCTGCTGGGGGATTCCCATGATGCATTGAGTTTTTCCTTTTCAGTCACCTTTCTCACTCAACATGTGTTAATAGACCTCTCTGCTGAATCACACTTGTTATTAATCTCTGTCTCTCTTCCACAGCATGTCTTTATCCTGTTTTTCTTCTCTCACCCCAAACGATCGCAGCAGATGGCCCCGCCCCTCCCTGAGCCTGGTTCTGCCGGAGGTTTCTTCCTGTTAAAAGGGGGTTTTTCCTTCCTACTGTCGCCAAAGATATTTTTTCGATACAAAAAATGTTCATGCTTTTTTAATTTGTCATTTATTAAAATTATAAATTTATATTTTAACTCAAAAGTAGTTTTTAAATTTAATGTTGCTGAAACAACAAAGTAATAAAAAAATAAATCTATCTGATCGATACTATATCTATACTATCTATACTATACGCTTCTTCTGGGCTATATTCTCAGCAGCATATTAAACATATCAGGTCCCCATAAGGAGAATCATGTGCTAACGGCTGTCTAAATGACTCGGGTAAAGTTTGTAGCATGCGTGCTTGTTGTTTTTGTCTGCTTCCACTTGTCTTTGCACTAGGATGATGTCGGAGTAAATGTGCAGTCATAGTCGTTGTGTTCCCACTAGTGCTGTCAGCGTAAATCTGAAATGACGTTAACGCCACAACGCGGCAAATCTCCGTTAACGAGCTACCGCGGATCGCCCCGTGCGTGGGGCTGGACAGCCAACACGTTAACGAGCTAACTGCGCTAACACACTAGTTCCCACCAATGTAATTGAACATTGCTGGCTAGGGATGGGTATCGAAAAACCGGTTCTTGTTGAGAACCGGTTCCCACTGTTTCAATTCCTTGGAATCGTTTGCCATTTTTGCAAACGATTCCCTTATCGATTCCAGTCGCCCCGAATGACGTCACCACGTTGCGGAGCGTCATTTACCTGGCAGGAAACATGGCGGCTCAAACGCTAAAAAGTTTGGTTATACTTTACGAGAACGGATGACAACAGGGCAACTTGCAATACTTGCAAAGTAGATATTTCATTTAAGGGAGGAAACACTACGAATATGCAAAAGCATTTGCTCACAAAACACGCGATGACCTTAAATGAATGTCGTGTTTTTAATTCCGCTCCGGACTCGTGAATCTCAACCCAGCAGCAGCGGTAACGTTTGCACGTCCTCTCCCGTTAATGCGGCAGGTAAATAATCAACTAACAGTGCATATTATGTTAGCGCGATCTGCCTTATTACAAACCTGCCATTACTGTGCATTTAGATGACCATGATGAGAGAGACAGACAGAGTCTGGCTCAGATGCTGGCAGTTCTTGCTACAGTCTACCGGTAGCGTCTCCTTTCAGGCCAGGATAGACGAATGTCACCGAGCAGTGACTAAGTTTGTGGTAAAAGGCTTGCACCCATTTGCCACAGCAGATGCCCCCGATTTTCGGTAAGTGAATGTGTTTAATTGTAGGCAGGGACATTACTGGATATTCTTGTGTAATTGCTACAGAAGAATATTTATTTTATTATTTTACATTCACAATTTTTTTTCCTGGGGACCCTGTGACACCCCATTGAAGAGCCGTAGGTTGGATCTGTTAAGATCTCACTGTTGGGTTTGTAAGGCCATGTTACTCTTAAATTTCTATCTTGTTCAAAGAGAAGATATAAAACAAAGATCTAAGCTAATTGACCTTAGTGTTCTCCTTTTTTTAAAAAAAAATAATCGATAAGAGAATCGATAAAGAATCGAATCGTTAAACAGAATCGAAAATGGAATCGGAATCGTGAAAATCTTATCAATACCCATCCCTATTGCTGGCACATCCAACATACTGTTTTACTTTAGTCCATGACGGGCTTACCTTCAGGGTCATACGTCACATGAACACCAAAATAGTTCCAAACGCCAGATCTGAATGAGGGTGGGGGAGGTTCGATTTGCCATGTTGCAACGAGAGCTTAACTTCTGTCTTGCTAGCTTGCCCTGCGCTCAGTGAAGTGCAGCCTAGGCGGTGCAGCCTAGCCTAGGCGGAGTTCGACTACTCCGCCTAGGCTGCACTGTCGAGCGCAGATCCACTGAGCGCTCAACACAGACAGCATCGTCAGAAGGAAAGTTGATAAAATAAATTAAAAATTTTGTATTGTTCGATACATATGCGTACTGAACCGAAAGCACTGTATCGAACGGTTCAATATCGATACGAGTATTGCTGCACCCCTACTATATATATATATATATATATATATATATATATATATATATATATATATATATGTTTTTTTTTACTCTAAATGTTAAGGTTACTGCAGGAGAAGGTAATTCATAGGCTAGATGCTGATGCAAGACATTGAAATAGACTTTTCCAAACCTTTTGCCAAAATACCAAAATACTCTTCATTTAATTTATTCACTTTCTCCTCCTTTTATCTTTCTCCCCTTTCTGTGTATAAAAGTAAAATATCTTGAACTGTTTCCTTTAGACTAACGCTTCACATTTTCCAGACATTAATATCATCCCCACTGAGATAACTCAGTTAGATGTGTGTGTGGGAGCATGCACATGTACATATGTGTAGCCCCGCGTGCAGAGTACATGTGTGTCTGGATTTTCATCATTCCCCTTGCCAGGTATTAATTTCATCAGGGCTGTGATATATGAACAGATTACTGGTGTAAAACGCATTATTTCCTTATGGAAACAGGCCCTGGGAGAGATCCATCAGCCTGTTTCATGGTTGCTTTGGGGCTTACTGAATCATACATGAGCACTTGGCTTACCTGCCGTAGTCACCGATGGTGCACTCTCCCGCACTCAATATGAAATCAAGACTGGATCGTTTTTCAAACTCTTTATAAAAGAAGTCACTTTCATGTCTAAATAGGGAAGTAAATGCAGGTCTTCTATCTTTCTAGTTAAGTCGGTCTAAATTCTACCTACAGTCGCAGTCAGAGGTTTGGACTTTTAATGATTTCTTTGAACTATTCTTTTTCCAGGATGGAATGATTATACAGTATAGAGTTTTCTCATTATCTTGCAGTAGGATGAACCCCTGACACACTAGGTGCACAAACCAGAGGGTACTGCATGGCGCTGCAGAATGCTGTGGTAGCCATTTTGGTTCAGGCTGCCTCTCACTCTGTACAAGTCACCGACCCTGGATCCAGCGAAACAGCCTCAGACCATCATACTTCCTGATGGTGATGATGCCACACACTGTGGAATCATCCTTTCGCCTACTTGACGGCATACAGAAATCCTGCATCATGAACCAAAGATTTAAGAGTTTGATTCATCCGTCCACAGTGTTGGGGAGTAACGGAATACATGTACCGCCATTACGTATTTAAAATACAAAATATGAGTAACTGTATTCCGTTACAGTTAGCGTTTAAAAAGGTGGTATTTAGAATACAGTTACTTTGGTGAAATAAATGGATTACACGGCGGTACTTCCCTGTTTCATATTGTGGCGGGTCAGGACTGTTTGGGTTTTGTTTGACAGCTACGTTCTGTTGTTCCAGGCGGCAGCGTTGCGGTTGCCATGGTTACAGGGTGACGCTCTCGCTCTGCGTGTTTCCTGGGTGAGAGAGGCCTTTTTGTTGTTGTTGTGCTAAGCTAATACGCAGAATGCTACAGGTATAGCTCTAAAGAATGTAGCATCATAGGCAGTGTAGTCCGTGCTGCAGGGAGAATGGACTGCCATACCCGTTATGTGTCTGTGAGCGAGGGAGGGAGAAAAAGGAAAAGTATGAGCTGTCATCGAGCAAAAACGGGAGCTGGAAGCATGTAAATATAATAATAACCACTGCAGCCAAGAAGAGAGCCTGACGAGCCCAGTTGTAAGTAAGCTATTAAGACTCGACTGTACACCGTGTTCCTGTTTTCCTCCAAAAACAATAAGTTCTGTTGGAGCAGCCTTTCAACGCCTCTCTCTGTCTCTCGCAAGCAAAGTTGACCCAGACAACAAAGTAAAGCTAGTTTTCGGCTGCGAGCCCAACACAGAACCCACCGTATTAGTCAGAGGTCCCTTTACTACGGTTCGGAGCCGCGGACCTTCAGTAACAGTAATAAATCACAGCAATAGTACATTCATGTAGTTGTAAACAGCATGATAATATATTAAGTAATCCAAAGTATTCAGAATACGTTACTCTCATTGAGTAACGTAACGGAATACGTTACAGAATACATTTTGGGACATGTATTCTGTAATCTGTAATGGAATACATTTTAAAAGTAACCTTCCCAACACTGCCCGTCCATAACACCTTCTTCAAGTTGTTAGTAGTCCAATGGTGGTGTTCCATGGTCCAGCAAGCCTCTTACAGCTCGAAGTCTTCTCTTCACAGTTGAAACTGAGACTTGCTTACTACGACCACTATTAAACTGTGCTTGAAGCTGTTGTCCTGTGAGCCGCCTATCAGTTTGCCCCAGTTTCTGAGTGCTCACTGACACTTGACTTTCTTTGCAATTTCTCTGTAGGAAAGACCTACATTTAAGTGTTATGATGGTCTGTGTCTCTTCCATTGTTAATTGCCTTTTTCTCACCATTTTTGTAGCAACACACTACTTTCTGTGGTACAATACAGTTCAACTAATGCTTACAAGAGTATGGTACCGCAGTGTCTTCCAACAATGCTTTTATGCAGACAGAGGGGGTTGGAAGTAATCCGGAAAAGCTGGAACACTTGTAGGAATTAGTAGCACTAGTTTTCAAGACTTGATCAACCTCCTTTGCTGCATCTTTTGTTTCACCTCTGGCAGTTCACCGCTTACCTTTGTACCATTTCAAGCAATTCATGGGACATGAATGACTTTAATTGCAATAAATAACTGGAAAACGTTTGACCGGTAGTGTAAGCTGTACAATCATTCTAAAATTACCATGACATTCATGCCCATGATGACTGAATGTGAACCTCTGACCACAAATGTAAGTGTGAATTTGAAGATGAAGCTAAACAACCACCCATCCATTGATCTGAGACCTCAGTACAGAGATTGCTGATGAAATTATGGTCTCAGTCTCCAGTTTCAGTTCATATTCTCATGCTGCAATGATAGTTATTTTGTACATTCCCGTTAGAGTCAACCAGGACGGTAGGTAAAGCAGGGTGTGCTTTACCGTGCCAACTGATAAGTCACTCGTTTTATTGTGCGTACGGTTCTCATTCACTTCTGTTGAATAGTCATCATATCTGGCTAAAGAGCACCAAGATTGTGTGGTGAAGCTCCAGGCTTCTTTACACACTTTATACAATCTGTGGAAACAAAGTTTGAGGATTGTCTAAATGGGACCTATTTTGACTCTCATCCAAAGCCAGTTGTCTCTGGAAGGTGCAACAAAGGAAATTACTTTGGCACAGCAGCAGTGGCTGAGCAAACTGTTTCCACTTAGGTGGCTGGCCAGTGACCAGGGCAAATAGTCAGTAGGTTTTGGGTCACTGACTCTTTCATTTACTCACTCACACAACAGCGACTGCTCAATGAGCTCCGTGCCTCGTATTGCAAATACACAATTACGAGTCATGTGGGCTTTTCTTTCATATAATCATTGCCAGATGAAGGTATTTGTGATGCCCTTATCATGGTGAAACAGCGTCACTTTGATGAAATAGTGGCAACAGAAACTAGTACAGGGCATACTGGGGGACTGTCATTTATGTTTTTGTCTTTAACCTCTCTTTAGTGTTGCTTTAAAGTATTCATCTGTTGGTGAATTAACAGCACCGTTTGAATGGGATGAAGAGCAGGAAGACATTTAGATGTACTTCCACCTTACCATTGCCTTAACTGGTTATTCAGCTAGGTAAGCATTTAATATTAATTGAGCATGCATCACTTTAGACAGCAGGAGGAACAGGAGCACACAGGCAAAAGCAGAAAATCCAAAGTTCCCAAAGGATAATCTGCATTTCAGTTTGACTAAAGTCATGCTTTAAAAGTGTTTTACCTTGATTTGGAGCAGCAGTCAAGCAAACAGAATAATATTTAAATGAGCACACCGATATCAGTCTCCAAACGTTAGCATTTTTAAGCTAATGGTTATAGTGAACCAAATAAAGCTCTAACAGCAAAACTGTTGTGAGTAGGGATGCAACGATACCAATTTTTTTTCAACCGATACGATACCGATACTTGGATCTGAGTACTTGCCGATACAGAGTACAAAAACCGATACTTCTACCACACACACACACACATACAAATGCAATGAATTGGAAGACAGGTTTTATTTTATTCTCTGCCGATAAAAAATAAAATCTTAATAAAAATGACCACAAAAAAATTTTAAGTGAAAAATAAGCACTTCTGTTGAATTATTGCAGAGTCTCCACATTGTAATTTAACAAAATATCACTGAACTATTGGCACTGTCTCGAGCTTTCAGAATAATAAATAAACACTTCTGTTTATTTATTATATTTCATATCGCAGCTCGAGTATGCTGAGAAGAATCCTATGTTTTCCACGACAGGCATTGGCTGGTCATCCAGAGCGATAAAATGAGTCGAGCCTCTGTTATTTTAACTGCCCGTGGATTTTCTCTTGACATTTTTCTTCGCTTTTCCAAAACCTGAGTTGAAGTTGGCTGTTCCGGTCCACACTGCTGACATTTTGTTTAGCCTAGCTACAGCAGCCTCCAGTTTCTCTTTTTTATCTGGAGTCGCCAGTCTGACTCGCCTAACCCTGTGCCTGTTTAGCGCGGGATGTTCCCCTAGTGGCCAATCTAAAAAATTACAACAGAAATGACAAGCCACCCTCTGACTAATGAAATAAGTTGGTATCGGTTCATGGTATCGGTTAACTTTTACGAGTATGAGTACACACACATTTTACAGTATCGGTATCGGTGCATCCCTAGTTGTGATTAAAACTTTTTTAGTTTTGCACTGTTACTTTTTTTTTTTGCTTTAAATTAGTAAAAATATGTCTTTTAACAGTCATCAAAAGAGTGCCTCTCTATTTTAAAATCTTAGGCTGATTCCTAATTAGTTTTGACATTAGTTTAGCATTTTAATAGTGCTGCTAATGAACAGATACCAAGACAAACTGCCTTGGTAGAAGTAAAATATCACTTTGTAATTGATGGTTCAGACCAATGTGACAGTGTGTTGAGGGCTATAGTGGTAATTTCCTCTTCTTGACTCTCCTTCTTCTTAACAAAGGCAGCAAAGCAGTGACCGTGGTGCTCCTTCTCTAAGCGTCACATTCAGAGTGCAGTGACAGACGATGTCTTCCCACCTGAAGTGGCATCAGATCTAAAAATTTCGGGGTGGCTGTAGCTCAGCAGGTAGAGCAGGTCACTTCCTGATCGGAAGGTTGGTGGTCCGATCCGTGGCTCCTTCAATCCCTGGGCAAGATACTAACCCCAAGTTGCTCTCTGATGCATCTATTGGAGCATGAATGTGTGTAAATGTACTTAGAAAATGCTAAGTTCAGAGAATGGGTGTGATTGGGTGAATGTGGCATGTTGTATAGAGCGCTTTGAGTACTCCGGGAGAGTAGAAAATTTCACGGGTCATTGTGAACAGCACTGATAATAATCTATTTTTACTTTCTACTTTAGAGGACATGGATTTACTCTCTCTCAGCTTGTTGCCGTTTGAGCTGCTGCGACTCAGAAAATTCTCTTCACAAAGTGAGCCTAGCACAAACTTTGAGTTTGACCTTATTAGTTGGATGGCTCTTTGTTGCAGCAGCAATTTGAACAGGTTGGCAGGTTTGCCAGCGTTTATCAGAGCATATTAGACCTTCACTGGGCTTCTATTAAACTTAATGAACATTTAAATCCTTTAATGGATTGAAGGGAATTGAGAGCGGCAAATTATCAGCTAGACACTCTCCACTGGTGTTGATAAAGACACTCACCGGTGGAACTTGAAGAGACGCATTTTAGACAGCAAGCCTCCCTCTCTTTTCCCTTCTTCGTCTCACTTTGTTCTCTCACTGTGACTCTTTCCATCCCTCCTCCTTTCTCTCCTTTCACATTGTCCCTTCCCCCCTTATTCCCCTATCACACAGTCTCTCTTTTGTCTCTAACACAACCTGTACGCCTCTTCCAGTCTATAACAGAGGAGACAAAGCTGATGCTGCAGAGCCAGATCTTCGTCATTCATCAGTCCCCATGAAGGGAACATCATAGCGGTCTCTCTCCAGGAGGGATGTGCTAACACAGCCACAAGAGCAGCCCATTACAGAGCTGTCAAGCATCACCTACAACTGTCTCTCACTCTTTCACTTTATCTTCAGCCATCCCAGTGAGGGATCTTCGAGCACACACGGTAGCAGAGCTCAGACATGTGAATTACCCAGCAACACGCCTCCAATCAGAAAGAGCAGCAGAGGCCGCACAGAGGCTGCTGAACTCTGCTCAGCCCAGCTTCAGCTCCTTTTAATGGGTGGAAAGGGCTCTAGAGAGCCCCCTGTTTTGTGAGGCCTAGTCTTCAGCTCCAGAAGGGCTACAAGAGCCAGTTGTATTGATCTGAAAGCTAGCTCCTGTATTTCTGCCGACAGCTGGCTAACAAGGCTGATGTCTCAATAAAGACTGGTGCCTGGGGGAGAACTGATATGTGTGTTGGAGGGGGGGGGGGGGGGCTGCTGGGTCAGCCAACAGCAACCTGTTAGAAGACACACCAACAGACAAAGGAATGGAGCAGTTCGTGCCCTCTCTTTTTTCAAATGCACTCTGACAGCACTCCCCTGCTCAGGATGACACTGTAAACTGCACTGAGCTCAAACTCAGAAGAAAAGGAGAAGAACATTTTATGCTCACTTCAAATGCAATACATTAAAAGTAAAGTGCAGTCATTTGCTGTTAAAGCATAATTAATAAAACTCTGACTTCAAAGACTGTTTTATTTCTCGTTTTCAAGGTAAAATCGTGACTAACTAAAACAAAGCTGTGTTATACATCTCTTAATGCTCCCCACTCCATTATTGATCGGGACCAGACAGCTTTAAGTGATAGAGCGAAACAAACAAAAGAAGAATGTTGGTGAGAAAGAAACACAACATGACAGACTGATTGATTGGTGTATTTTTGATGCATGAGACTTCAGGATATAGTTTGGCCGCTTTGTGTGGCAAAGGGCTGGAAGGAAATATCAATAAAAAGGCTTGCGAGATAAAATATTGTCTGAAATTCTGTCTGCCTCATCAATCAATCAGTCTGTCATGTTGTGTTCAAGTTTACCTGTTTTATGTATGAGGTTTTGAATAGACTTGCACCATATCCTGGGAATTAATTGATTAATTGAAAAATGGACTGTGTGGTTGGCACAAGGACCACCACTAGAGGGGACTGTGAGGTAGCACAAAAGGGCACTATTTGGACAAACTGTGCTGACAGTAAAGGGAGATAAATATGGGAATAGGTTACCAGCAGTCTGCCACCCTGAAAAGGAGAAGCGTGTTTACACTCACTCTTTCAAACAGATGCAAGTAAAATACAGCAAAAAATAAATAAAACCAAAGATTCAGCAGCACTGAGTCCTGTCGCTCTTAAATCTGTTGTCACCTGTTTAGCAGGAGTGGGGCGGGTGGAGGTTTGCCCGGTGCCGCAGCGGTTATGTCAGTGGGAGGATCCGAGGTTTCTCTGTGAATGTCACATTCCCGTGGGAGCGTGCTTGGTGCTCGCTCAGATTTGAAGTTTAATTTTTCGCTGAACAACAAAGTTTTCTTTCCACACAGAGTGAACAGCAGACGCTAATGTGAGAGGGAGAGCCTTCAGTTTTCAGGCCCCTCTTCTGTGGAACCAGCTTCCAGTTTGACAGACTCTATCTCTACTTTTAAGATCAGGCTTCAAACTTTCCTTTTTGCTAAAGCATATAGTTAGGGCTGGACCAGGTGACCCTGAATCCTCCCTTAGTTATGCTGCAATAGACGTAGGCTGCCGGGGGATTCCCATGATGCATTGAGTTTTTCCTTTCCAGTCACCTTTCTCACTCACTATGTGTTAACAGACCTCTCTGCATTGATTCATATCTGTTATTAACCTCTGTCTCTCTTCCACAGCATGTCTTTATCCTGTCTTCCTTCTCTCACCCCAACCAATCACAGCAGATGGCCCCGCCCCTCCCTGAGCCTGGTTCTGCCGGAGGTTTCTTCCTGTTAAAAGGGAGTTTTTCCTTCCCACTGTCGCCAAAGTGCTTGCTCATAGGGGGTCATATGATTGTTGGGTTTTTCTCTGTATCTATGAAGCGCCTTGAGGCGACTTTTGTTGTGATTTGGCGCTATATAAATAAAATTGAATTGAATTGAATTGAATTGAATTAATGTTTTTGTCACTTTTTACGGAATAAAACTTAAAGTAATGTCAGTACTTCCAAGCTTTAAATGCTGCACGGTCGTACTCCATATTATCCATTGTTGATCTGCACACGTCTGTTTCTGCCACGGGCGTCGCACGCTCGTACGTCATTGTCATGAGACACTCTCACAAACAAAATCACGGTTTAGTAACGCAGTAATGCAGCATGCTTATGGGAAAGTAACAGTAATCTAATTACTTTTTTGCAATAGTAATTCCTTACATTACTTGAAAAAAGTAATCAGATTACAGTAACGGGTCACTTGAAACTTGTACTTGTTACTAAACAAGGTCCATAAAGACATGGATGAGTAAGTTTGCTGTTGAAGAAGTTGACTGGCCAACAAAGAGTCCTGACCTCACCCTGACAGAAAACCTGTGGCATGAATTAGAGTGGAGACTGCGAGACAGGTCTTCTTGTCCAATATCAGCGTCTGACCTCACAAGTGTGATTTTAAATAATGGTCAAAAATGACCATAAACGCATTTCTAAACCTTGTGGAAAGTCTTCTTAAAACATTGACTTTCACTGGGACACTCTAAGCCTCAGATTTGTTCTTTAACCCATTCAGAGGTGGACTTGTTGGTTCGTTTGTGATCATTGCTCTATAACCCAAGTGCCTTTGAGCTTCAGGGTACAAACTGAAGGCAGGACGTGCTCCTTTGGGATTTTCTGGTGGAAAGTAGAACAAAAGCAAAACGGCCTCAGATCATCACACTATCACCATGTTTGACTTTTGGTATGATGTTCTTTTAATGAAATGCAGACCCAAGACATGCTGGAGAGATTACATCTCTTGGCAGGCCTGTGAACGCCTCTGTGCCCCCCAGATAAACTGGAGGAGGGAGGTCTGAGCTTCTCGCCTTAGACTCCTCCCTCTGCGAGTCGACCCAAAATAAGTAGAACAAGATGAATGGATGAATTCGTTTTAGGTGAGATGTAGCGGCACTCAAACCTTGCAGAAAATTCATCTCGTCTGTCCACAGAATGTTTTCCCAAAAGTCTTGGTCATCACAGTGGTTTTTTGTTTTTTTCTAGCAAATTTGTGTTATTTTTGCTAGCCAGTGATCTTCATTTTTTTCCCAGTCTCTTTCTTATTATTGAATAATGAACACTAACGCATGAACACTAATCTAAACTGAGTGGTGGTGGCTGCAGTTCTTTGGGTGTTGTTCAGGATTCCTTTGTGACCTCCTGGATGAGTCGTCAGTGCACTCTTGGTCTAATGTTGATCATTTTGGGTCCTGTGAAGATTCACCGCTGTTCCAAAATTTCCCAATTTGTGGATAACTCTCAGAGTGATTCACTGGAATCACAAAGCCTTCGACATATCTTTGTAACCTTTTAAAGTCTAGACTTTCTAGACTCAGTGACATTGTTACTCGTCTGTTACCTTATATCAAGGTGTGTTGAATTCTTTTAGCTTTAATTTTACTTCGCAGGCTCTATTTAAGTGATTTCTTGATTTGACACTTCTGGCAGTGTCAGGCCAGGATGTGTGGAGTGAAACTGATCTCAAAACTGTAGAATTACTTTTTCACATAGTCCCGAATAGGTGCGGGTTCCCCCCCTTAATCGTATTAATTAATCATAATTTAAAACTGCATTTTATATTTTATTATGTATTATTTTACCTTAATATCAAAATTTGTTTGATGACCTGAAATATTCAAGTGAGATAAATATAATAAAAAAGAAATACAAATAAAATAAAATAAAATAAAATAAATAAATAAATAAATAAATACAAATTATAAATAAATATAAATTATAAAATAATAATAAAATAAAAAAATAAAAAATAAAATAAAATAAATAAATAAATACAAATTATAAATAAATAGAAATTATAAAATAAAATAAACAACTTGGAAATCAGGAAGGGGCAAACACTGGAATACAAAACTAGAGGTAATTTAAATCAAGTCTCCGGAATTTATTTTGACCTTAAAGTTGTTTGAATATGAGATTTATTTAAGTAAATAAACACATAAATGAATTGATATGAACAAAGCTCAATTCCTAGCACTTTCTTTAAAGCAACAATGTTTTATTGGTTTCTTTTTTTCCTCCGTCTAAATCCAAAAGATCAGAACCCACCTACGGGTAGCGGTACATTTTAGCCACATGCTAAGAAGCATAGTTTCAGAAACTGTATGCTGCTACCTTAAATTGGGTCTCTTGAACATATTTGGGCCTCTGATAGGAAACATCCACTTGGCTATGTGAAAATAAAGGCACAGACGAGAACTTAACCCTGACCCTGCTTTTAAACTGCTCTCCAGCTACCTGGTAGATGTTGGGAGCTGGAGTAGCTTCAGTGCTTAATATAATAGCAACAATGCTTTTACTTAACTCTGTAATGTGTTATAGAAAGGTTTCCTCTCTAAGCTATTAATTCTGTCAAGTCGTGCTACGTTTTATTTCCGTGCGATGTTGACAAAAAATGAAAAAGCGCTACATCCTCCGTTGACTGAGGAGAGATCAATATAAACAGCAGAGCTGACTCCAGCAGTGATCAAATTCAAAAGCTTTTCTTTTCACACAAGCAAAAATTTGTTTTTGCCTTCTATCACACAAAGAGAAGCAAAAACCGCAACTCCCAACACTTCAGCCGCTTTCAACTTCTCCTTCATTTCCTTTTTTAAAATTTTTTTTGCCTCAAATTTTTCAAAAGTAAAGCACAAATAATCCTCTCTCTGACTCATTGTTTTCTGCCTCTGGGTCTCGTTTCCCTTGCTGGTCTTCCTGCAGCAGAGGTATGTTGTAATAATCATCTACCTACAGTTTGCTCATTAGCAGTGAGTCCTGCTCTCTGCATGGGTCTTTTCATGTTCCTCAGTACTGACAACTACCTGAAGGAACGCTCTGTGTCCTCGATGGGAATGCGACAGTGTGAAACAGTGTGCCGGAGTTGAGTCAGGGACAGTACTCACAGACAGGGTAAGCTGCGCAGGGAAAACCACCACCCCCGTACAGGCAAAAGTTGCAATAATATGTGGGAGATGCAGCAAAATGTGTTGCTTCCTGTGCGAGTGTGTCTGTTTGGCCTATAATGACTTTTCTGCAGGCAGATATAAATACAGATGATAAGTATTTTGTGCCAATAACTTTAATGTGGTCATTTTCATCCCTCAAAAACCTGTCAAAAATAGGTCAGTGTTTCCTCTGTGAATGGATTCTTAGAAAGCATTATTACTGCAGCAAACAGCTCAAAGTTAGAGGAGCGTCTGCTGCTGGTGTTTACAGCTCACAGCTTCAAGAGACTTGAAAAAAAATTATATAAAAATAAACACATACTGAACACGAACTGAAAAACTTAGTGTAACCAGACAACTGCAAATGAATTCAATTTGAATTTTAAAGACGGATATTTTTCCTCGTTTTTTCTGTTTGCTCGTTCCTACAGACCAGTGACCAATCATATTCCTGACTCTAGCTTGTTTGTCTTGGTCAACAGATAAAAAAGTGATGAACATGATAAGCATGTTATTCCGAAACACAATCAGAATCTGGAAATTAAAAAATCACTTTATGGAAAAAAAAAAGAAAAAAGAATAGAATAGAATACAAACGACTTTATGTTTCACAACATTTCATCATGAGAGGAGCTGGTGGGTTTAATAATTCACTGGAACATTTTAAAATCATATAGATTCTCTGTATTTAATGTAATTTAAAAATAATCGTGCTACTTAAAGTGGGTTTTTTTTAACTTTGTCTTCTGTATATTACACAGAAATATTAAAATCTCAAGCATTAAGGATAAAGCACGCAACATTAGAGATAAAGATATAGTGCTGTTTTTAATGATTGCTTCATTACAATAATTTGAATAATTCGCTTAAATTTTTTCTTTAATTTTCTTTTCTATAGGTCATATTCAAGATTAAAAGGAAAATCAAAAACAGCGCTCAACTAAATTGTGTCAAAAGAAAATCACGTCTCCAAAGTTGTTTAAAATTGAAGATTTGTTTTTATGTTAATTACTTTTTAACCAACTCACTTCACCGTTGCCTGTGCACCAAAACTATTATCACAGCGCCATAACACCATGTTGTTTTCATAGGCACAAAGTTGTACAAGCTGCACAGCCTTTTCACACTTTACTTCCTTGCTTTATGTGACTCGTGCATTCTAAATCCCATCTCTGCAAATGAAATATGTTGCTAAGCATACAAGCCGTACATCGTGCCTACAGCTCCTCTTTTTTTCTGCCTAGAAAACAGCAGTGATCGGATTCTGTAATAATTACTGTGGCTGTCGGGCACACAATAGATTCGGTGCGAGATTCAATATTGCACATCTCCAGCTGAAGAACATCCAGACGCATTATGAGATGTCAAAATATCATTTGCTTTCCCTTTGTCTCTTTGTTCCTCGAGGTCTGACCCCTCCTAAACACAGATCCACGCACGCACACAAACAGAGTTGCTCCAAGTAACTAAATGACAATGTTTGAAGGACACTTAAGGTTTGATGAGCTGAATATATACAATTCAAAGTCTCACTGCGTGTGAAAGCGCAGGCAGCCTCACATACACACCTCTGGCCATTTGTATGGATCTGCACACGATGAATACGATGAACAAAAACAAAATGGCTGGCCCTGGCTCCTGCTCTGATATACGTACTCAAGTCAGTCAGAGCTCTGCACGGTTGCAGTGCCCGCTCTTTCAACAATGTCATTCTTAGCGCTTTATCTGCATCTACATTTTTAGCTATCTCTTCCATGTACATGTAATATCTAGAATTGCCTTCAGGTCAGACTGCAGAAAAGCAAAGGAGAGAATTAACGTTTCACCGTTTTAATTCTTTCAAATATTTTTTTAATTCAGCGGGATACGGACAAAAAAAAAATTGTTATCTTTTTTCCATCAGCTTCTGACTTGAGCTTAATTTCATGTCTTTATTTCGATAAATGATGAAAGACCATAGGATTTCGAGGGATGGTTTTATATATATATGTATAGATGTATAGATAGATAGATAGATAGATAGAGTGATAGAGTGAGAACTTCTTGTTGTGAGCAGGAATCATTTGTCCTCTGTCTGAGATCTTGAATCGCTCAGTAGAAGCGGCTTTATTATGAGCTTTTCAAACTTTGCTGTGACAGAACAAAGACACTAAGTGTACTAAAGGGAGAACCAGAAAAAAACCCACTTACTGTCTATCATAACATCTGTTTCCGTGTTTTCTAAGCTTCTGCACCATCTGAATGGGACCTTTAAATTCTATTTGTTAGAAGCCGTGGGAATAAGAGGAATAACATTTACTTTAAAGCATTTTTAAGGGGGATTTCCAAACATAATCGTCTTCATTGTTAGGCAAAAAATACAAAAGGGATGCACTTGTATCGTTTTTTATTTTTCCCACATTTCCTGTCAAATTAAGACAAATCTTCTAAGAAAATAATATTAACTCTTTCCTCAGCGAATTAGAATATTAAAATATGAAACCATGTTGATTTAAATGGGTTTGCACTGCAGTGCACTCCAGTATTCTTAACAGTTTTTTATTAAGGTGGATTGAGACACTTTTGGACCTAAAATGTTGGACAGTGAAACTTTTGTGAATTTCTACCAATTTGGGGGGAGCGTTGTTTGGGTTTTTTGTTTGTTTGTTTTGCGTTTACATTTAGATTTGGAGTGAGACGAACAAGTTCTTAAATTCAGTTAGCATGTATGTCTGAGCAATGGGCTCCAGTCACCGTGGGCTGAATGTCAGGAGCAAAGGCACAGGAAGAATGGGAGCGCTTTACATGGAAGTGGATATGAGCGAACACTGTGGTCCAATCAGCACCAATCAGGACGGGACCGCCGAAGGATGGAGAGGTAAATAAAATGTGACATGCAGATATCGCAGGACTGAACCTGTCTCACCTCACCCTACTTGACTTCATACTGGATACTTCTCCACCACTGAGGCAATCCCACCACACACACTCTCTCTCTCACACACACAGTCATCATCTTTTTTTGCTGCTTTTTTCTTGTCTTCCTGCAGCAGATAAAGCTCAGTGTTGTCACGAGGGGTGAAGAAGAGGCCCTAACAGTTGAGCCGCTGCTGTCACTCAGCCTCCTGAGATCAGACCTATGTCAAGGACCGTGTCACACTCACAAACTAATATAAAGGAAGGTGTCGGGGGACTCTGTGGCGTGTGCTCGCAGCATTAGTTGAACAAGTGATAACAACAGTTTTCCGTCTCATGGTGGAAAGATGAAGGACAAGAGGATGGAAGAAAACAAACCCAGGCTGTTCTTTAGGGAACAAAGTGTGTGGAACAAGAGTATAGGGGACAAACACACACACACACTTTTTCAAGACGCTCACACAAGTGAGGATTCATGAAAATGCTCGGTTCAGATAAAAAAAGAGCGCAGACACACACACTTTCACGTCACCGCCTAAGCCCTCAGCAGACACATGCGCTGTTACTGCAGCTGACACGCAACCCGGCCAAATATGAGCAATGTCAAGACGAGTTCATACGTACGCATGCAGACATCAGGCGGATTTCCTTGAGTTGCTCCACGAAGCAAACTTTGATGTCTTGCCCCTGGGTTGAGACATCCTCTCTGAAGTGTGTGTTTACATTTGTTAATGTGTTTGTGTGCGTGTCATGCGTTGACTCCTTGTCGCTGTGTTCTCCACACTGGAGCGCCACATGTACATATGAAGTTAATCCCCGCTGTCTGACTATATGCATTATTTAATTCTGTCTGTTCAAATTAACACACACACACACCAAGACTCTCTCTCTCTTTCTTACCTTCATTGCTGTTAGTTCCCGAGGTGCCCACAGCCTGTAGTGATATAGTCCATAGCAGCATCGCAGCCAGCCCCGGATCTGAAGCCATGGTGTTCTCCCTCACACCCCGCCAGTCTCCCTCTGCCTCTCTCTCCTCTCTTACTCCCTCACCCTCACTCTCCCTCTCTGCAACTCACTGCCTCTTCCTCTCTCTCTCTGTGCTCTCTCCTCCTTCTTCTTCTTGTGTCCCAGGGTTGAAGAGAGAGTGAGAGCAGAGCGCTGAGGAGAGATTTTGTGTGTGTGTGTGAAGGCTGTGAGCTCATTGGGTTGGAGTTAGAGGCTGCCTCTGTGGCTCTCTTCAATCTGCCAGCTCCCTCATGCACACACACATACATAGATAGAGTTTCGGCAGGCAGAAGGAGGGAGGGAGGGACGGCCGCGTCTGTCAGAACGGTGGCAGCCAATTAGAGCGCGGCATTGGGAGTGAAAGCTCTCTCAGAACGCCACACCCTCCCTGTCCTACCTGCCTGGCCAACTCTCACTTTCTGTTTATCTCTCTGGGTCATGAGCTGGCACAGTGCTACACCCCAACTCCTCCCTCTCTCCCTCTCTCTCTCTACCTCTATTTACCCTCATTTGTCATTGGCTCGCCTCTCCCCAACAAACACACACTCTCACCTACCCAGTGGCAAATATCTGACTGATGGGATAAACTGAAAACAGCAGCATGTCTGCAAGGCCCAAGGACAATGATCGGTTATCGATCATCCATATTGCATTCATAAAGCTATTACCGTCACTATGACCAGGTGCAGCACAGCACAACTTCACATATGTGTGTCTGTGTGTGTGAGAAGCACTGTTATTCTAGCACTGTGATCAAGCATTGATTCATGCGATGGTGGGAAATGTGCAAGATCACGGCACTTGTCCAGATCAATGATCTTTTTTTTCCCCGCACTCTCGATATGCTTCGTTGCAGTGACCTGAGCCACAGTAAAGTAAAATTGCTGCACACGCAGAGGCACATGTGCGTGCAAACACTGGTTTAGAAGGCTGACAGAAAAAATTGATTTTATTGGTCAGTCTGCCAAATGTCACTTTAGCCAAATGTCATCCTTAGCAGTTCTGGGTCCGCTCATGTCGCATGTTTTGAAAAACTGGAGACAAGCTGCTGAACAGACCTTGAGGTGAGAGTGTTTGCTCAGCTATTGTTTCAATGTTAACACCAACCTCTGGAGCTTAAAAATAAAGCCAACACAGGAAGTGCCAAAAATTGCAGGTCCTCCAACCTTACAGCATTAAAGTGCATGTTTACACCCTGGTGCGTATAGTTTCCTCCCTTCCGAACAACTCTACAATGGGTGAAGTGTGTTAAAAGTTGTATTTTGTTCAGGCTTAAAATTAGAGACCTGGCTGCTCAGACAGTTAGCTGTAGCCAGTGGCTATCTGTTAGCTCTCACCTCCGCTAACTATTCCTTACCACCATGTCTGGATTTTTGGTGCTTTGTCAAGGATTTTAATGGACTTACCTCATAAATATTGTAGTTTGCCAACCCACTCAAGGGGTTCATGCAAAGTGAAATTCTTGTACTTTATTAGTGTGCTACTTACCACTAATTAACAGCTCGCTAACTAAAATAGCTAATCTTAGCTGCTAGCTTAGTACTATGCACTTTTGTCCAAATAAGGTTTGCTCCGACTCCACTAAAAAAGGAAATAAATAAATAAAGTAGTGAGAATTTTTTTCTATACAGTCTTTGGTGCACTTTCATTCGCTGTGTGTCTACTGGTAATGACAAATAGCATCAAACCTGTTTTCTGTTTATTAATTATGGATAATTAGAGTTTTGTTCTTAGTTTCCATTTCTTCTAATAATATAATACTAATGCTGCTTACTCTACTACTTTACTTTTTTCCACATAAAAAATTGCAGCTAATTAAAAAACAAAAAAAACGGACGAAAAAAATTAAACGGACGGGCATAATAACAGACGCCTTGGCTCCAACCTAGCATGCCAATTGTAGCACATGGAATACAAATAGTGCAAAAACTACATTATACTTTAAAAGTGAAAAGTTATCTTTTAAATTAAGATGAGAGAAAGTCTACAGCAGTAACTGATGATCCTAAAATGATCATAAAAACCAAACAAGATCGCGGACAAGAAACAGGGTAACTATGTGAGAATGCTGTTTGTTGATTACAGTTCAGCGTTTAACACAATAGTGCCCAGCAGACTGTTCACAAAGCTCAGGGATCTGGGACTCAACAGCCGTCTGTGTGCATGGGTGTTGGACTTCCTCACTGGCAGAACTCAGGTGGTGAGGGTGGGTAGATGCGTCTCTAACAGCATCACCATCAACACAGGAGCACCACAGGGGTGTGTCCTCTCGCCACTGCTCTACTCCATCTACACTTCAGACTGTGTGGCCACCCACAGCTCCAACACCATTGTGAAGTTTGCTGATGACACAGTGGTGTTGGGCGCCATCTCCAACAACAATGAGACGGCCTACATGGATGAAGTGAAGAATCTGGCATCATGGTGCCAGGACAACCATCTCCAGCTGAACGTTGGCAAGACCAAGGAGCTGGTGGTGGACTTCAGAAGGAGTCAGCACAGAGACTACAAACCCATTATCATCAATGGAGCTCCAGTGGAGAGGGTGCAGTCCTTCAAGTATCTCGGTGTCCACATCTCTTCAGACCTGACATGGTCTGCCCACATTCAGGTCCAGACCAAAAAGGTTAGGCAGCGCCTGTACCGCCTACGACAACTGAGGAAGTTCAGGGTCTCTCCAGAGATCCTCAGGATTTTCTATACAGGCGCTGTGGAGAGCATCCTCACACAGAACACCACATCCTGGTTTGGGAACAGCTGTGTTAAGGACAAAAAGCTCTTCAGAGAGTGATCTGTATAGCAGAACGCTGCTGCAGGATTGCTCTCCACCTGCTTCAGGACACCTACACCAGGAGATGCCGGACTAGAGCAGCGCAGATACTGAAGGACCTGTCCCATCCTGGCAACAAACTGTTCCAACTTCTGCAATCTAGGCGAGTAATTTCTCACTCTTTCATGTTTCCTTTTAGTAAACAGGATCCTTTATTTAGAGGATGCTGTTTTAACCAGTACTTTTAATTTTTCAGTATATTTTCCAGCTTCTCAGCATGACTCTAGAAGCTGTGCTCAAACCAACCACATGAAAGAAGAAAAAAAAGCTTTCACATATTTGGTATTTCAAGACCTCAGCTACTTTTACCCGGAATGACATCACGATCATACAATCCCACACTGCATAGGAAAATTGTCCCAGCCTTTGTTTTACATTAAAATGTCTGTCATTAGGTTTAATCTGTGGAGCCTTTTTGGACTGTGATGGTATTTGTGTTTGAACTTCCCTCTTTTTTTTCCACAAATAGATTTTTTAAAAATAATAACTATATTATTATATTTACTTGATTACTCATTCTACTGTTATTGTTACTATTACATCTGTACTACTTCTTCTAATAATAATAATAGTAGCAAAAAATCATAACAAATCATGTTATGTGTCAGCTATTGTCAGTGTTAAAATTACTTGTACTTGGTTGGTTTTCCTAGCTATCCGGTCGTTAAGTGATGACGTGACGAATCCTACTTCCGGGCCTAAAGTAGTCTGCGTTTAATATGGCTTTTGTGTTGTTAACATGTTTAATGTTTTGTATTTTCTTCTATTTAATCGATTAATCGATTAATATTTAATCCCTAAAACAGTCAGTGATCACTGTTGACCTCCCTCGGCTTTTATTACCGCTAATCATTTATTTAAGATCAGTTTTTAAAACCTTAGGATGTAACTACAGCCCAGCCCATGTAGCAGTATATGAATGACTAACCTCGTATTGTGGATGGATTATCTCAGTTTTTCTCCTGGGTGAAGTTTGGTCCTTTTACAGCATCCTGCCATGCGATTACATTTGTTCCTGACCACCGAGAACACTCACGTTAACTTTTATCGAGTGGAAAAAAAGTTAGCTTGTTTATATTATGCTAACATAGCTGTGTCGCTAGCGGTCACGTAGCACATCATTATATACCAGCTAGCCAAACTTCAGCAACCGTACAAACATCACTGCTGTTTAGTTTTCTGTCTTCATTTATGTTGGAAGTGATAACAGAGCTGTACGTTTTAATTTGTTTCCAAAACCCTGCAGTCATGCTATATTGTATTTAGATAGAAGCTAGCGAGCTAACTTCCTGCTAACTTCTAACTCTGTTAAATGTCATAAATTCCGTTTTCATGGATGCTTGGATGTTAAACTCAATTGTTACACCTGGTAGAGCAGAACGCTGATCATTTTATTAAAGATGAAAGACTTTAGACAGTTTTTCAACTCTCAGTAATGCCATAGTGATCGTTGATATATGGACCTCCAGCGGAGTTTAGGCCCAGACACGGCTAGTGACGTCAGGCTTAACGACCGGATTACTCCAGCTTCAATTACTTGTAGTAGAGTATTATAACAGTTTAAACAATGTACATTATTTTTTACTTGTACTACTACTGTCGTTACTAATTATCTAATTTCTATTATTTGTATCAGTGAAAATAATAATATATCATAACTGTCAGTCCTATTAATGGATATAATACAAATAATGTTAACAGATTTATTTGTACTAATAAAAACACTAATGTACAACTATTACTAATAACTAATACTACCGTTAAGTAATTCTTCCACTGATAAATCCAAAAGAGATTATAATAGAGATTATAATAGATATAATTTGCACACATTATGATGATGATGATTATAATTATTATCATTATTATTATATTACAGTCGTTAGTAATAATAACAATAACATGACTTACATCAATAAATAAAAATATTGTAATTCTAAAAACCTTAAAAATAATTATTGGAATGTTTTTAAAGACATTACTTCAGTTAATAATAGTGCTTCTCAGTCCAAATATGTTTTGTTGTTAAATTATGAAATAAATAAATCTAAGTAAAGAATGAATTTCTTTCCACAGTCCCCCTTTGCACAGGGCCAGCCACTCATCCTCCTGCTGTAGCTGTGTTGTGTGTCACAGAGGTCTGCTCAGGGGTCTGCCAGCCCTGCTGCGTGCTGAGTTTCCAAACAGGACTGTACGCCCCGTGAGCCCTGGGACATGGCAGCACAACACTGTCACAGCTTGGCTGCCATCACGACAGGGCTGCTTCTTCTGCTGCTGCTTGATTGGCCTTGCACACACACACACACACACACACACACACACACACACACACACACACACACACGCACACACACACACACCAAACTATTACTCATCCTGCAAAATATTTAAGGATTTAAGTGAGGCCTGTCCGTGACTGTTGAGTGTGAACATACAGACAGCTGGCATACTAAGCAAAGAGGATGGAGGTTAGTT
Organism: Neolamprologus multifasciatus; assembly: GCF_963576455.1. Lineage (NCBI taxonomy): Eukaryota > Metazoa > Chordata > Actinopteri > Cichliformes > Cichlidae > Neolamprologus > Neolamprologus multifasciatus. The sequence continues at coordinate 34,118,242 of NC_140443.1, read as the reverse complement.
GACATGAGTGTCAAGGCCAAACTGAGGCAGTGCTGCACCTGCCAAACGCCTGCCTCCACCCTCCTCAGGCCTGGAGACACAGGGGTGTCTGTGTGAGTTCATAATGGTTCTTCCACAGCATGTATAGGGGAGCTTTGTGCCTACGTGCAACGTCTGGCTGGAGCGAGACACACATAAACACAAACACACAGATGCGGATGGATGTGCATCATATTTCAGATGCTGTTATGCTCTATAGCTGAGTTGTCCCTCGTCTGCAGCGTTTGTGTGTGTGTGTGTGTATGTGTTTGTGTGTGAGGCTTCGTTTCTTTACCACTAGGCTGCACTGTCAGTCTGCCTGTCTAATAGGCTTGCACGCTTGCGATGACAACACTGTCATCTTCACCCGGATGCTCCAATCTTCCAAAGCAGAGCAAAGAGTGCTCTCTGAACCTTTAAACACCATCGACATGCCAAAAACACCAAAACAAATCACTGATTTCTGTCAGATTCTCCAGGGATTTGTAGAATAAAAGGCTGCATTGTAACCAGATAACTGACCAAACGAGTTCAAAGATGAACAAATTTCAGTCCACACTTTTTTATTACCAGTTAAAAAGTACAAAAAATACAGTATTGTAGGATCTTAACCTTACAATATAAAGCACCTTGAGGCAACTGTTGTTGTGATTTGGCGCTTTATAAATAATACTGAATAGAATTGACTTGAATTGAATTGAATTTACAGCAGAAATTTATACAAGGCTCTATGGTACTGTTCTGGAACCATGTGCGCATATGCAAATTCAGGTAGAGCACATCTACATGAATTTACATATATACAGGTAGAGCAGCAGAAAAACACTCGTATCCTATATGCTGTCTTATACTCATATACTGTCATATCGACAACAGCTATGACTTTGCCTCCAGCATGTTAACATGAGCTGAGGTTAAGGTGGACTGCTGAGTGGTTTGCAGATTTGCAGCAACTGTGGGAAGACTAAAGCCGATTAAGTAGTCCTTCCTAAAGGGTCATCTGGTATAACTTTATGATAGCAATTGATAATAAAGGATAAAGTAATGATTAGTTATTTTAGTGTCTAATAAAAGACAGTGACTAATGACTAATAGTAAAATTATATTTTATATTTATGTCATTAATTTGTGTACAAAAAAACCTAAAACAATTTTATTTGAACCTAAAACCACTGTCTATCAGACTTCTGTGTCCAAGAGTGAGATGGGTCGCACTCTTGGGTCCTTTTTTAACCCAACCGTACTGCCTAAAAAGAAATAAATAGCTATCAAAATATAAAAGTGGGTTTAAAACTAACTAGTGAGAGAAACAGCTTGTAGGTTTATATAAACCAAGAGCAGGTCTGTATAGCAAAAAAGAAAACATACTAATTTTTATTTTTCTTGCTAATGGTAAATAACTAAAGGTGTTTTAACTATCAATTTATCATTTGTTACAGATAGTTAATATAAAGTGTTCACAAGATGGTTGTGTGGGAGGGTGTCAGCTGAGCCATGAGCTGATGTGGGCTGGCACTTAGATTGGCTGACCTGCCAAGATTGTGGCATTGAGCTTGACTTGGTGCCTGGGCTAACATTATGTTCGAATATGTGTAAGCAGAAAACAGATCCAGAAAAATCCCACGAGCTGCTGTCTCGGTCACCTTTTGCATCTTTGGCAGTTAATTTTCAAGCAGTTGTGCATCTGTGTAAAGTGTTCTATCACTTCTGGCTAAAGGGGGTGGTAGGATAAAAAAAAAAACCCCAAAAACAACAACAACAAAAAATAAAAAAACATCCCACAGTGTGTGAAACACAGCACTCTGAGGGGCCAGGTATTACACGTATAAATGTGTGACTCAGAATATGAATATAAATGTGAGCGCAAACAGGAGCAATACAAATGTTGTCGGGTCATTTTGTCCTCTTACCATAATTGAAGGCGTGAGGGAGAGAAATGCATGATAGATGTGTTATATACATACTCACTTCGATGCCCCCCCCCGACACGCACACACACATGCACAGAAATCCACATCCAAGCTCATTAAAATGGCTCCCCATAGCTCTCTGCTCTCCCAGTAAGTCTTTGAAAAGCCTTGTTGTTATATACAGTATATGTATCCACCATAATGAGCAAATTCACTAACAACTCTATTGCTGGAGTCCCCCTCCCGTGTGTGTGTGTGTGTGTGTGTGTGTGTGTGTGTGTGTGTGTATAAAACACCTCATGACGCGAATCTTAATAAGTCCACCTGGGTTTACCTGGGGGGTCTGTGGGCAGCAGTTGGCGGTAAAACCATAAGGTGTGTGTCTGTATACTTGTGTGTGTGTGTGAAAGAGAGAGAGTGAGCAGATGGTGGGGGTCAGTGCGCGCTTACTGTTTTGGGGCTTGTTGGTGTGTGTTGGCTAAATATAGCGCAATAGTGACAGAGCGGCTCAGAGCACAGTCCCTGACTCGGTGGCCGCTCTCACTTTAATTTTTTGATCAGTTCAGCTCCTTTTATTTCATCTCAGTGTAATCAAACGGATTTAAACCAACACGGGTCAGTTCAGGTAAAGTCATCTGGAGCATAAACTAACAAGAATGACACTAAAAGCACAACAGATGTTGTTTAAAAACAGAAAAACATCAGTGTCTTAGTGTTAGTTTAATAGATGTCACTATGCTATACTGTGAGCCAAAATAGCACCTGAAGCCTTTATTTACTTCAGTTGCAGGAAAACATTACACACGTGAATGTGTCCAATGCAAAACTGTTGTGTCATGACACCCAAAAAAAGTTTCAAATTGTATTTCTGCTCAAAAAAGTTTTATTCATAACAAACATTCTTCTTATTCTATTGTTATTCTTACATTGTACTCAATTGATGCGTTGTAGCGTAAATGAGCATCATAATTTCCTGCATGAAGAAGAGCTCATATGACTTTTTCTTCTGTTTTTTGTTTATATAATTGAATTTAATTTGTAGATTGTCCTCAAATATATTTTCTGCAATTGGTGCATTAGCAGCAAAAAGGCAAAGTCGTCAGTTTACTGGTCTATCTGTGCAGCAATCAAACAATCCAACAGAAAACCTTTGGAATGTGGTGGAATAGTAGATTTGCATCATGGATGGAAACCAGACAAATCTGCACTGTGTGATGCTATCACATCAATATGGGCCAAATCTTTGAGGAATATTTCAAACACCTTGTTTAGTCCATGTCACAAAGCTTCCGAAAGCAAAATAGGGTCCAATCCAGTAATAACAAGATGTAACAAATGAAGTAGCCAGTGAGTGCATGTCCCCAAGCAAAAATAAATACATCTTTGCAATATCAGAAAAGTCTCTATTTTTTATTCTAGGTTTTTTTGTTGTTGTTGTTCTAGTTCACTTTAATAGAGAGACACTGATTGAAGCTGTAGCATATATTTTTATTGCTATGCCAATGGTACCAAGCTTTTTTTATCAATTATGCGAGACACACAATTAGTTAAACTGACTGGCCTGGGCTAGAGAAACTGAACTTAGGTTTCCAAAGATGTGATACACCACAGATAATTTATGTGGCTGTAGCTCAGTAGGTAGAGCAGGCCATCTACTGATCGGAAGGTTGGTGATTGGTGGTTCGATCCCTGGCTCCACCTAGTCTGCATGCCAAATATCCTTGGGCAAGATATTAACCCCAAGTTCCTCTCTGATGCATCCATCAGAGTGTAGTAGTTAGAAAGCACTTCAAAGACAGTACTTGTGTGAATGGGTGAATGTGGCATGTTGTATAGAGTCCATGAGTGGGATGCTGGACTCAGTTGTCCTACTGGGAGACTTCAGTGCTCATGTGGGCAACAACAGTGAGACCTGGAGGGACTTGACTGGGAGGAACGGCCTACCGGATCTGAACCTGGGCGGTGTTTCATTACTGGACTTCTGTGCAAACCACATGTTCGAACAAAAGTGTCACGACTGTGGCAGCAGTCGTGTGATGAATAAAGGAGGACCCAAGATGCAGACGGTGATGGAGATGCGAGTAGAGGTTTATTTACAGTGAAAATAACAGAAGTGAGAGCAGGACAGAACATAAACCTAAACTGGGTGAAACTAACAAACAAACCTGGAACATAAGGTCAGCGGGAGAAACTCAGAGATGGCAGATGAGGACAGCAGAACAGGGAGACGTAGAGAAACATAGGGAATGAATACAGACGATGCGACGAGGAGCACAGGCAGACACGCAGTATAAATACACACAACAGGTAATTAGGAAATGGCAGACAGGCGGGGACACAGCTGGAACTAATGGACACAACGAGACACAAACCTACAAAGTAAAACAGGAAACACACAAACTGTTTTACACAACCAACTGGGGACACGAACAGAACATAGAGGAGAGACACAGGTAGGGATGATAGATACACACAACTCAAACCCTAAGAACAAATACAAAATCAGAATATACTAGAAAAATGATAATAATAAACTTAAAGCGCTGGGTCACCGACCCAGGACCATGACAAAAAGGGTGTCCATAAGTGCACGTGGCACTAGGTTGAAGGTCGATGATCACCAGACCATATGTTCTGGGCACTCGGGTGAAGATCACCACCTGGTGGTGAGTTGGATCAGGTGGCAGGGGAGGATGCTGGACAGACCTGGTGCACCTAAACGTATAGTGAGGGTGCAATGGGAAAATCTGGCAGATACCCAGGTCCACGAGAACTTCAACTCACACCTCCAGTAGAGCTTCAACATTATTCCGAGGGAGACTGGGGACATGTTCAGCGCATCCATTGCTGCAGCACTGAGCTGCGGCTGCAAGGTGGTTCATGACTGCTGTGGTGGTAGCCCTGGTGAAGAGAGCCATCGGCTGAAGAAAGAGTCCTATCGGGTTTGGTTAGCCTGTGGGACTTTGGAAGCAGCTGATAGGTACTGACAAGCCAGCTGGAAAGCAGCTCGACAGTGGCTGAAGCAAAACAACTGTTGCAGAAGCTTGGTCCGCATAGCCGGCAATAAGTTGCACTTGTTTCTGGTGGGTGATGGGCTCCGCCAGGGCTGCCCTTTGTCATCGATTCTGTTCATAACTTTTATGGACAGAATTTTTCGTTGTAGCAAAGTGGTGGAAGCCTTTCACTTCAGTGGTGTCAAAATCTCTTTTTTTTTTTTTTTGCCTGTCCCGTTTGGATCTTTAGCCATCAGAATTGTTGTCTGAAGGCCAAGAAAGATGCCAAGTGGATTTACTTTACCAAGTGGATCATCATGGCCTTGCCATATTGGTCCATTTGATTGACCTTTATTTTAAAGACGGGACAGACATGACTGGGGGATAGGACAGAGAGAAAGATTGAAAGAAAGAGAGGGAGAGAAAGAAAAATAGAGGGGAGAGGAGATGGTGAGAAAGGGGGGAAGAAAAAAAAGAGAAAAAACCAAAAGAGAAAACAAACAACAAAGAGCAACATAATAAAAACGACACCATCACAATAAACTAGCTAACAATAGATAACAGTAGATACTTTTTTAATTTCACCTGTTGAGAAAGAAAAAAGAAAACAAGCAGAAGAAAACGAGAGTAATAGAATAAACAACATCACGATGATCTATGGGAATGTAACTGTAAATATTAAATATTAAACATTATTGTGCATCACGTAAGATCGACAGCGCACAGTGTGCTTTGAGGTAGGAGCCAAAAAGGGTGTAGTTTGTGTGTGTGAGCACCCGTGTGTACACCTGTGAGCATGAGCGCGCTTGTTTTTAAAAGGTTCCTTAATGTACGCTGGAGTGTGGGGAGCCACAGCCCCGTCCACCAGGGCATGAAGCAGGTATGGAGGAGATCAAAACTCCAGACATCCAGAGGCCCTCAGAACACAAGAGACCAAGGAAGACCAACAGAGGGGCAGCTGCGCCACTGTCCCAGAAAGAGCTGAGGAGAGTCCCAGATGAGGGGTCACTCAGCAGCCGCGGAACAGAAGCCAGGGGGGGTTGCGGTGACGTGCCCGGGAGCTCCGCCGGCAGCCAGCTGCGCCAGAGTGACCGAGCCCCAGGCCGAGGGCACCCGCCCCCGAAGTAGCCCGAGCGAGTCCCAGGCTCCAGGCCCCGAAAAGCAGCCACCAGGAGTGCATTGGTGGTTCTTTGTGCCCATCCCCTGACACAAAGAACCACCAATGCACCGATGTCTGAGGGCGTCTGCCACTGGCAGGGGAAGTGGTGGGGGGAGATAGGCCTCCAAACCTTGGAGGACCTGAGATGTCCCCAGAGAGGTGGCGTCTGATACCAAACCTGACATATAGACACAGACAAACAGGCACACACAGATACAAACATCCATTTGTATCAGAGAAGCCGTAATTTCATGCTCTCATATGCAATTACTCAACACTCACCCAACGTGGAGACAGGCATAAATAGACACTGTACACACAATCACACTCCCCAAGCGTACTCTAAGCCCCGGGTCTAGGTACCCTTGCCCCTGGAGGGGGAAACTGCACCCAGACCCAGGTGGTGTTACCCTTTTCCCTGGGGTGGGGAGAAGCAGACCGCCCCGACTCAAAATGGTCTCAAAATCTCATCTTTGCTTTTTGCAGATGATGTGTTTCTGTTGGTTTCATCAGGTGATGGCCTCAAGCTCGCACTGGAGGGGCTGACAGCCAAGTGGTGGGAATGAGAATCGGGAAAAGGGTGGAGTGCCCACTCCAGGTCAGGGCCAAGTTTCTGCCCAAAGTGGAGGAGTTTAAGTATCTTGGGGTCTTGTTCACGAGTGATGAGAACACTCGTGGATACTGTACCAGTCCACTGGGGTGAAGAGAGAGCTGAGTGTAAAGGCAAAGCTCTCAATTTACCGGTCGATCTATGACCTATGGTCATGAGCTGTGGGTAGTGACCGAAAGAACATGATTGCAGATAAAAGCAGAAGAAATGTGTTTTCTCCAAAGGGTGGCTGGAGAAGTTTGGCCACTCGGAACGGAGCTCAGAGTAGAGTCGCTGTTCCTCCACATCCAAAGGAGCCAGATGAGGTGGTTCGGGCATCTGACAAAGATGCCTCCTGACAGGTGTCCTGGGCATGTCCCACCAGGAGGAGGCCCCGGGGCAAACCCAGGACACGCTGGAGGGATTATATCTCTCGGCTTGCCTGGGAATGGTTGGGTGTTCACCCGGACAAGCTAAAGGAGGCAGCTAGGGAGAGGTAAATCTGGGCTTCTCTGCTTAGGCCGCTGCCCTCGAGACCTGGCGATTGATCGATCGATCGATTGATAGATCGAGATAGATAGTCAGGCAGGCAGGCAGATGGTTTGTCAGGTCACAAATTTTAAAGACAACATGATAGCCAATGAGGTTTTGGAGATCCAGCTTTTTAGATCCAATTAAAATTAAATCACTCAAAAAGATCCTCTGGAAAAGAGTGAAATTCTTGAAGCATATTTATATGTCATATGAACAGGAAAACAGTACATCACAATACACAGAACAGCAAGACAACGTGGAGCAAAACAAGAAAAGCAAAACCTCAGGGTGTAGAGCCTTTAAGCACATACAGCAGAGACCCACACATACATACCTGCCCCTCCTTTAAAGGAGTCCAAAATCTTTCCTTATCGTCCTTTTGACAGTTTTAAGGTTTAAAGTGAGTTCAAAAGTATAAACTTAATGACTGTTGGTCCAGCTGTACCTTCTCAAAACTCTTACCACTCTTAGAGCAAACAGGGTGCATCAGCAGGTACTCATTGAGTACGCAGCCTTATGATATAAAGAGTCATTCCACCAGTGGTGCAGACTTATGATATAAAGACTGAACGTAAAGTGAAAAAGTAGACAATGTTCATAGTTCAGGCAATCTTCAATTTCCTCCTTCTCCAAATAACTTTTTTGAAATGCCCTGAAAAAGTTGATGGAAATGATGGCCAGTGAACTCAAGTTGAATTTATCAAAACATGCCAATTGGGCAGATGATTTAAATGTAGTTTTATGGTAAACAGGAGAGTGATTCATTATGTGAACGATAAGCAGTACTTATTTTAAGTTATATACTTTATAATCATTTCAGTGTCTTAATTAAAGCGTATTCCAGCTGACATATGGCAAACGGTTGCTCCATAACACAGCCAACATAGAAAAACAGACAACTTATTAATCTAACAAGGATGTCTTTAGACTTGGATAGGAAACCCACAGAGATACAGAAGAAACATGCACCCTTCCCACAGAAAGGTCACAATCAATCAATCGAAGAACATTTGGCTATGTTAAATATAAGCTATAGTCCTGACTTTTGCTTGTCGTGTCTGCAAACTGCTTCCTCTTGCTAAATTTTAGTGCCATGATAAGTGAGAGCAATTTTTATATTTTGTTGCCATGCCATTATGGTATACACAGGTCCTCAACCTAATTTTTCAACCAAGACCAGGTCTGTATTTGTTCAAGCTGGGGATGTTCCTGGCTATTATGTGAACACCAGTTTTTATTTAAGACTTTATGGCAGAGGGTTAAAGGCAGCACGCACTGTCCCTACAGAAAGGTGTTTAAATTAAGTTGAGATGGATTCAGTCTGCACTATACCCCTAGACAAAAGTAACCACAGTACATGTTTGCAATCATAGAGTCAGCCAGTTGAATCCGCCGAGCCCATCATCTCATCTAATCTTCCTCTCATCTGGATTGCTTGTTTGATCAGACTCAGCACTAGTGAGAATCTCCCACCCTACAGTCCACTCCAATGCCCTGACATATTCAGCTTCTTCGAGATAATCGTTTTCAATTCCCCTCTCTGGCAACAGTGGGTATCTGAAATGTCTGACTGTAAAGATACTGCTTACTTCTTCTTCTTCTTCTTCTGTTTTTTTACATCTCCTAGTCTGTTTTGCTTGTCATCTCCCAATTCTCTTCTTCCCACTCCAACACAAAGGTCAGTGAACTCTTATCAGGGTGCTGTGGCTTACACAGCTGAGGGGCAGAGGTGCTGCACTTAACAGGTAGGCTCACAGAGACAAGTTTAGTCATAACGTGCTGAAAAAACCTGAGGGTAAAACCTTCTGCATATGACTAAGCTTGATACAAAGATAGTTCTATCAAAAAGAGAAGGGAAATAATAATTAATGATACATATAAATCATTTTTAAAGATACACCCAAGATCATTTTTTAAAGCAGTTTAGTGTAAATCAAAAACTGTAGCTTATTTAAATTTCCCTGAGCTCATTTATTACTGCACAACAAAATAATTCCCATTTCCTTTGCAGTTGTTATTGGAGTTATTCTTTAAAGCAGTGCTCAGTACCATGCAGTACAGAATGTACAAAAAGGCAAATAGAGACAATGTACCACACACACACACACACACATACACACACACAAAATGATTACAAATTAATGAAAACGAAGGTGGTGTATTACCAAAATAACTTTTAAACTTTATTCATTTGATCAACCAGGTGATTTCTCAAAGATGCTAATCTGTAAGCGTTGATGGAGCCTGTGCTTGAGTTCCCCTGTCCATCATTAAAGCTTCTTATTGCTATCATGTTAAACAAGCTATTAAAGTTTTTCTATATCAGCTTGACGAGTTTCAGTCATTGTTACTAGGACACGGACATGCCCATGAGAACACCTATCAGTACCAATCTGTACTGGTATCAGTTTCAATCGAAGGGCATTAATTAGGGGGTATTAATTCTGCTTCCAGAAACAATAGCCAACTATAGACACAAGATGACAATGATTTAAAGGATGGATGTTGCTGGTTCGATCTAGTCTGCATGCTAAACATCCTTGGCCAAGATGCTAACCTTAAGGTTAGCCAAGGAGAAGGCGAAAGAGCTCCCCACTTTCAAAGACAACGACTTCTTGAATGAAGGCCACAAGCTGCAGATAGGAGACGACAACAAAAAGTACTTTACAAAACTAACCTTAAGTTTCAAAGTGTGAATATGTGTCAATGTTGAATAGAAAGCACTCACGCTTGGAAAAAAATGCTTGTTTGAATAGGTGAAAAAGGCATGCATATAAAGCAATTTGAGTGCCCAGGTAGAGTAGGGAAGCACTATATAAGAACCAGTCCATTTACTCTATCTATTTTTAGATTTCACTAGACACGCACGGGTTTGCCTTGCTTGCCCTGAAGGGATGACATTGCCTCACGAGCTAGTGAATGACCTCATTTTCATTCTAAATAAATGTAGGAAGGTCGGTATTACGGGACATACCACTGGATGGCGCAGTTTCTTTTGGGGTACCTCTGAGAGTGCAACGGTTGATCTACAGAGACATTCACGGAAGTGCTAGCTTGCATTGGCGTAATGTGGGTGTGCAATGCCGTGTTTCGCTGCGTGGTCTGTTTTCAATGCAAAGTGTGGAACAGTTAAGGCACCAGGAGTTGCTGCAACCGACTTCGCCGTTCATCTCAGAGGGATCTGTATTTCGTTTTAATGCACTGTATGTATTTGAGTTCACACTTGTATTATAATATCTCCGTGGGTGAGGGGGAAAATGTACCTTTGTTAACTGTTTAATTTTGGCTCTGTATTTTAGCAGGAAAAGCCACTACAGTTATTTTTGCACTGCTAAGTTTGTTTTATTTCTGCATGGGTTTATATCAGTCACAAATTGACGCTAGACATCCTTGAGTTCCAGACGCTGATAAAGTTGGGAAAATAACCTGCAGTAGCAGTGGGTTACCAGTGCACAAAGCTGTTACTGGATAAGAACTGTCTGTAACAATTTTCTTTCTTTATTTTTACAACCTTTTTATTTTCTTCTGAGCGCTTACGTTATCATTCAGATTAAAAGAACCCCAAAGATAATCTGTGTTCAGGGCTGGTTAATTTAGCCAGGCTACATAAATATGACAGTTTGTTCCAAAATGTGATAGACATATACACCCTCAGTCATGCCATGATTGAGAGTCATAAAACTACTACTTAACTGAACAATTAACATTGCTTGGTTAGCACTGCAATAATATAACAGTGATGTGGTTGTTTAACTTGTTCATGAAAAAAGCTAACATTGAGAATCTAATCACCAAATAGCACATTAATTACCATATCAATAAATCATGTTCAATTTCTCTTATATCTCCTCTCTTCTTATTAACTTTACTCATATTTGTTACAGTAAGCCAGTAGAATTCAACAAGCAAGTGGACTCTCAGGGCTCATTAATAATGGCATAACTACTTAGTCCTTTTCTATCATTTTGCAGTTGTTACTTAGTGGTGAGTGCTGGATTTCAGTATACCTATTATCATTTTTAGAAAGCAGGAGTTCCAGAAAAGGCAAATGATAATTGCCGATTGTGTTTTCAGGGCTAAAACAATTATTTTCAGTGTGCTGTCTGCAAGCATAGGGTAGCAGGCTGGCTTGCACCACACTTTAGGTGATTTTCTCCTTCAGGTGCCTTAGGATGTAGAACTCCACACAGACAGCATCACCCTGAGGGACAAATTCACAGTACACTACCTTGTGAATGTTGGAAAAAATAACAAGCAAGCGCCAAGTCTCTCTCCTTACCTGATGCTTCACCCTCGGGCTTGGAAACTGTGGACTCTTCAACTGAAATCTGCTGTAAATTGCTCGAGCTTCTATAGAGACACGCCTCTCATCACAGGTAACGATCCTCACACAAAATTCTGATCATTTTGAAAGAGTACAGTGGACTGTCTAATAATGAAATTACAGAACACACAGTGCAAGTGGGTAGAAAATAACTTCCAGGGAGTGATCTAAGTATAACAGTTCCAATGCGAGCTGTTGGGACACACACACGAAGACTATTATGAACTGTGAGATCTGGCAAATTTAATGATTAAAATTTATATGACTTTTAATTTTATTGGCCTGTTCCTGAAACATTTTGTGTACACCTGATACAGTAGCAGTGAAAAAATGAGTATACCAAATCATTCAAATACAGCTTTTATATAGGCTGTTGTTCCAGACAATATTTTCAGTTTTGTACAATGTAGAATAACACTGGAGTTATGTAAATGGCAAATGGACTGTTTGTCATATAACGCTCTTCTACTGAGTCCTAAGCATTTTATACAAAGTGGCTCATTCACACAAGCATTTTTTCTACATCTAAATACTTTCTATCTATCTGCTTTCATGCAGACTGGAGCAGCCAGGGATTAAGGCACCAACTTTCTGCCTTGCTCCACCTCCAGAGGTTATGTATATATCTATCTATAGGGACCTATGGATGCTTCGATACCCAACATTCACAATGACGGCGAAACAACTAGTAGCTCAGTGTTCTAACATTCAAAAGAAGGGGCTGCTCTCACAGCTAGAGATTGACAAGGTACAACATAAATGCTATGGCAAGGGGGAGCCAGGACGCCAGGTCAGGGGGGAGATATCATCATCCCCACCCAAGATTGGGTACCAAGCCCCAAGTGCGATAGGAGAAGAATCATTAAGTGCGAGAGGAACTGACCTGAAAGATAGGATCATGGCCAAGCTTGAAACCTGGACCCCCTGCAGCCAGTTACCAAGATTACGTGAAGTACCCTCAGAAGGTCTGCTAGATCACGTTAATGCAGCACTACGGACGATACCTACGGCCACCATTACCGACACTAACAAGCTGATCTACAATACGGCGGCAGTGATGCTTGGCTACAAGTTGAACAGCCACAAGGGGCAGTACCCTCCATGGAGAAGGAGGCTAGAGGCTAAGATCAAGGTAGCACGGAGGGAGGTTAGCCAACTATCGGAGTTGCAGAAAGGTGCGATGAAGAAGGTGCCTAAGAAGTACAGCAAGCTGTCCATACCTGAGGCCTTGGAAACTACCAAGCAATGACTCACAGCCTTGGCCAGCCGCTTGAAGAGGTACACCAGAGAGATCGAAGGCAGGAGAAAAAACCAGCTGTTCTCCACAGAACCAGCCAAGGTGTACACTCAGTGGCAGGGGAACAATATGAGAACAGCACCACCAAGGCTGGAGACGGAACAATACTGGAAGAGCATATGGGAGAAGGACGCAACCCATAATGACAATGCTCAGTGGCTAGTGGATCTGAGGGCAGACCAAAGCAACCTCCCTGAACAGGGTCCAGTAACCATCACGGTGGCAGACATCCAAGAAAGGGTCTCCAGTATGAAGAGTTGGACAGCACCAGGCCCCGACATGGTTCATGCCTACTGGCTAAAGAAGCTGACTGCACTCCACGAGCGTCTGGCAGCACAAACGTACTTGACCAGAGAAACCCGGGTTGGTTAACCGAAGGCCGGACAGTCCTGATCCTCAAGGACCCCCAGAAGGGACCAGTCCCATCCAACTACCGACCAATAACCTGCCTTAGCACCACATGGAAGCTCCTGTCAGGCATCAAAGCACCTAAGATGAACAGGCACATGGCCCAACACATGAGCAGGGCACAGAAAGGGATTGGCAAGAATACAAGAGGCGCAAAACACCAGCTACTGGTAGACAGAACAGTCAGCTGCAAGACTAGGATGACCAATCTGTGCACTGCCTGGATTGATTACAAGAAGGCCTATGACTCAATGCCCCACACCTGGATCCTGGAATGCAACAATACAACTATACAAGATCAACAGGACCCTAAGAGTCTTCATCAGGAACTCAATGGGGATGTGGCGGACAACGCTAGAGGCCATCTTCAAGCCTATAGCACAAGTGGCACGGTTGCCCCTCCGTTGGTCTTCCTGGGTCTCTTGTGCTCTGAGGGCCACTGGATGTCTGGATCTCCTCCATACCTGCTTCATGCCCTGGAGGACGGGGCTGTGGCTCCCCACACCCTCTAGCAGATCATTACATGAAGGAACCTTTTAAATACAAGCGCGCTCATGCTCACAGGTGCTCACATACACAAACTACACCCTTTTTGGCTCCTACCTCAAAGCACACTGTGCGCTGTCGATCCTACGTGCTGCACAATAATATTCAATATTTAGTATTTACTGTTATATTCACATAGGTCATCGCGATGATGTTGTTTATTATATTGCTGTCTTTTTTTTTTTGCTTGTTTTCTCTTTTTTCTTTCTCAACAGGTGATCCAGGTGATTGATAGATGTATTTTTTGTCTGTTTGTTTTTTGTTTTTTGCCCTTTATCACCGTTCCTCTTCCCCGCTGTTTTTTCTTTCCCTACCTCTCTTTCTTTCTCCCTTTTCTTTCCCCCAGTCATGTCTGTCCTGTGTATAGCAAGTGAAAATAAAATAAAATAAACAATAAAAGTAAAGGTGAATCAAATAGACCAATACAGCAAGGCCGGGGTGGTCCATTTGGTAAAGTAAATCCATTGGGCATCTTTCTTTGCCTTTAGACAATAATTCTGATGCAAAAGAACCAAACGGGACAGGCGGAAAAAAATGTAATTAGTCCCCCTCTTTACTGTGCTTCAGAGAAACACAGGACTATAAGTGACCCAGATTTTACATCCAAAAGAAAGTGCTTTATCGAAAAGTCCATGTGGAGATACTGAGCTGGCCAATAAAGCCTTTCACCAACTTTCATTAAAGGTAATTCTAATCACTAAATTCATTGTTGGATTTAAATTGTCTCTGCAAATTTGTTTCCTCCAACTGAATCTTTTTATGGGCAGCTAATGTAACTACATGTAACCCTGCAACACCTATAAAAGCATTCAGGTCTGCTGGACCTAACGAGCTAACATTGCACTGTTCTGCAGTCTTCTTCTGTTAATCTGCGATGCTTCCTTTGAGCAGCCAAACAGAATCCAGCTGTCAGACGAGTCCGTCGAGCCAAGCTTGATGTGCAGTGAGATTAGATTTCTCTGAGGTGATGTAATCTGCTCTGAAATCAGTTTGCTCAGGCAAGACAGAGACAGACGTCTCATTCTAATTAGTATGTTACACTTTGATTAACTCTTCTTTGATTATTCGTTCTAATTTACCAACATATGTTACTGATTGCTACTTTGCTGATTTGTGTCAGTATTTTCTTGTGGAGCATCAAGCACCCCTACAATAAAATAAATAAATAAACATAATCTAAACATATGAAATATTTATTTTATATATACTTCGTAAGTCTCATGATATTCTTTATTTATTTATGTATGAGACAAATGTGAAGAGGGCATCTTTATTGAGTAATTCATATAAGTTTTACAGGTATTGTGAAAAAAAAACCAACCTTTCAGCTGTTTATGTTTTTGTTCTGTTCCTTTTCAATATGAAATGCTTAAAAGTCTGTTGCTGCTGGCTTCATCATATCAGAGGTTTAAAAGGTTTTGTAACAATTACCTCACAAAAAAATAAGTTTGAGCAGTTTTGAGAAGTTCACATGCACTCGTCATGGACATGCATGCCATGGTAATTTGGGGGGAATGGAATAATTGCATACATCTTTAGTGACATTAAAAAACATGAATTGAGTACAAATGGAATTATAGGTGTATTGCACTAATACACAGTTTTTGGCATTTCTTTCAGAGCCTTTTGCCGCAGGCTCATTACATTATACTAACCCCAGCTGGTATGCGCAGCTCTCCAAAGAGAATTCCCTTTACATGATTTGATGTGTTCTTAGTTAAAAATAATTTTAAGACCTTTATTCATTCCATCTCATTTTCATTTGAAATTTTACTTTTTATCTATCATGAAGAAGTGTGCATTTATTTGTCTGCCTCCAACTTCCCTTATCTCTAGCATCCTCTTTTGTCACAACAACCCTCTGCATGTCCTTCTTATAATAATCTTACAAAAAAAATACTGAGTGATAATTTTGTAATTTGGTGCTAGCAAGTTATTTAAAATTTTTGTAGTTTTCTTTTTAATGAACTATTCAAAGAACACACAGCAATCATGACATCTCACTTTTTAATGTCTCTTATTTAACTGAATGAAACACAAAAGACTGTAAGTTGCTTCACTCTTGTTTACCATCCTTATATAAGTTTTTTTCCTCGTAGTATAATTGTAAGTCATCAGTAATCAGATTACTGTCACAGAGCTGGAATGGTTGCTGAGATTGAGTTTGTGGCGTGCTTGGTTAGTTCACCATCAACAAGATTACAAAAAAAACAAAACATGAAGGTGATCAAATAATTATAAAACATACCTCATAAGGATGATATACATTTCCTCAGTTCTTTATCCAATAATCATAATACTGTCACTAACCTGCTGATGTTGTGCATTTAGCAGATACATTTTATTTTAACCTACTTATTAATTACTAAACACTTCATTCATTTCATCTTTGCTCAGCCTTTTACATTTGATCCATGTTCTTTCCTTTGAATTACTCTAGCTGTACTAGAGGTGTCATTTGAATGTAGTTTAAATGATTGAGATGTATCTTCTTTATGAATAAAAAGACCCTGGAAGGCTTTTAATGGGAAACATTTTTGCACGAAGTAGTGAAATATATTTACAAACTAATTGTGTTAAAAAAAAGAAACCTGACAGTGGTGGATTATTGCTATTAAAATATATGCTGATTGTATTCTCCAACTTATTAATACTAGTTTCAGTATCTTTTCTGCTTCCTTTATTTTCTGCCGTACATGAAATGGACAAAAGTATTGGACAAACAACACAATACACCGACAGGAGCTGTTCGGCCATGAAAACCAATGCTAATGTCAGAAAGTCAGCAGTGTTGTTGAATCTTATGCACTTCAGCACTTTGCAACACTGCTCTGTAACTTTATGTGAACTGCCACTTCCAGCATACAATAGGGTGGGCCATTTATATGGATACATCGTAATAAAATGGGAATGGTTGGTGATATTAAAGTCCTGTTTGTGGCATATTAGTATATGTGAGGGGGCAAACTCCTCAAGATGGGTGGTGACCATGGTGGCCATTTAGAAGTCGGCCATCTTGGATACAACTTTTGTTTTTTCAGTAGGAAGAGGGCCATGTGACACATCAAACTTATTGGTAATGTCACAAGAAAAACAATGGTGTGCTTGGTTTCAACGTAACGTTATTCGTTCATGACTTATTTATATTTCTGAGCACTTATAAAATGTGTTCAATGTGCTGCCCATTGTGTTGGATTGTCAATGCAACCCTCTTCTCTCACTCTTCACACACTGATAGCAACACCGCAGGAGAAATGCCAGCACAGGCATCCAGTATCTGTAGTTTCAGATGCTGCACATCTCGTATCTTCACACCATAGACAATTGCCTTCAGATGACCCCAAAGATAAAAGTCTAAGGGGGTCAGATCGGGAGACCATTCAACTGGCCCACGACGACCAATCCACTTCCCAGGAAACTGTTCATCTAGGAATGCTCGGACCTGGCACCCATAATGTGGTGGTGCACCATCTTGCTGGAAAAACTCAGGGAACGTGCCAGCTTCAGTGCACAAAGAGGGAAACACATAATCATGTAGCAATTTCAAATATCCAGTGGCCTTGAGGTTTCCATTGATGAAGAATGGACCCACTATCGTTGTACCCCATATACCACACCAAACCATCACTTTTGTTGTTCCAACAGTCTTGGAGGGATCCATCCAATGTGGGTTAGTGTCAGACCAATAGCGGTAGCTTTGTTTGTTAACTTCACCATTCACATAAAAGTTTGCCTCATCACTGAACAAAATCTTCTGCGTGAACTGAGGGTCCTGTTCCAATTTTTGTTTTGCCCATTCTGCAAATTCTGTGCACCGATCTGGATCATCCTCGTTGAGATGCTGCAGTAGCTGGAGTTTGTAAGGGAGCCATTTGTGAGTAGCTAATATCCGCCGAAGGAATGTTCGACTGATGCCACTCTCCAGTGACATGCAGC
Source organism: Neolamprologus multifasciatus (assembly GCF_963576455.1). Classification (NCBI taxonomy): domain Eukaryota; kingdom Metazoa; phylum Chordata; class Actinopteri; order Cichliformes; family Cichlidae; genus Neolamprologus; species Neolamprologus multifasciatus. The sequence continues at coordinate 34,100,528 of NC_140443.1, read as the reverse complement.
GAGTGCTACGCTGTGGGCTCTTGCTGAATGAAGCTAGGACAGCCACTGATGTTTCTTCATTAGTGACAGTTTTCTTGCGTCCACATTTTGGCAAATCCAACACTGAACCAGTTTCACGAAACTTAGCAAGCAGTTTGCTGACTGTAGCATTGGAGATGGGTGGTCTCGTAGGGTGTCTTGCATTGAAATCTGCTGCAATGACCCGGTTACTGCGTTCACCAGATATCAACACAATTTCGATCCGCTCCTCACGCGTTAATCTCTTCGACATGTCAATGGCTGTGAACAAAGAGAAACTTGTAAATAGCTCATGAAAGAATAAAGGTACGTTGAAACCAAGCACACCATTGTTTTTCTTCTGACATTACCAATAAGTTTGATGTGTCACATGGCCCTCTTCCTATTGAAAAAACAAAAGTTGTATCCAAGATGGCTGACTTCTAAATGGCCACCATGGTCACCACCCATCTTGAGAGTTTGCCCCCTCACATATACTAATGTGCCACAAACAGGACTTTAATATCACCAACCATTCCCATTTTATTACGATGTATCCATATAAATGGCCCACCCTGTACTTAAAATTAATCATGGAATATATAGGGGAGGTGGGGGACATAAATTTCACAAATTGACTTTTTGTAAATATAACATTCTATTTTAGTACCATGAGCTCTTTAGAATGACCAGTTCCTTCACAAATGTTTGTAATGGCAGATTACATGGCTAGGTGCTTGATATTATATTCTCGAGACAAAGCAACTAAAAACACCTGAAATGAAAGATTGAGTTGTGGTACAGTATTTTTCTCCATGTACTGTATATTCCCATATTATGTTTACTTATTATTGTTGTGTACTGGGAGTAGATTGATGGGTAAAATAATCCCACCTTTACCTATTTTATTTGAAATCTACTTAAAGTATCTTTTTCAAGTGACTCTATTGGCTAGCTTCATGTGTGAGTTAAATAATTATCATAGACAGTATTTTATCATTTAAGGAACTGACTCCCACAATATGTGGAACTTTGTGTTGGTGATACATTCTCAAATACCCATCTTTAGAAAATCTCTATATTTCATCCCATTTAAAACAGTAGTGATTAGTGTCAGGGAAATAATCAACATCCCTGCCCATGATTACTGAGCCCTTGAAGCAGAAATAACAGGGTGTTGAGTTTTTAACAATAATTGGTCACTATATCTGTGTGGGGTTTTTATTCAGTGAACTCCAGAGTAGCAGAGACCGTGAGAGTATCTTAACCAAGACGAGCATCAATAATGAGGTCATATTCTGTGTGTGTGTACATTTAAGAACAAGGCTCAGCAGGGGTCACGGTTCTTGTTGCGTTAATACAGTTTAGTCCTAATTAGCCAGCTGCCTGTAAGCCTCATGTGCAGTCTCACAATACACACCAGTTCCTCTCAATCAATTTTCATGAAGACATGAATTAGTCCTAAGACAGCATGATGACCCACAGTCTTTATTTATTTTTTTCACCTTTGTGTTCTTTGTGAACGTGACATTTCTGCATAAGACTGGCATCCCAAAAGACCACTAGCCAAAAGTGATGAGTTGTCTTGTATCTTGTCTTCAAGAAAGCTTGTCTTGGCTTGTTTGGAAACCCCGAGAGTTGACAGACTGACAGGGGATGTCTCCACTGAGACCCTGTCAGACGCTGTGAGTGTGTTTCTGTTCTGTTCTTCTCATGTGTGTGCTCGTGAGGGTCAGAGACAGTGTGCATGCGACACATTGCTTGTTGTAGCTTAAATCAGGAAGAGAGAAAATATGGACAGAGAAATAGATCGAGCACTATCAGGCCAAAATCCTAGTAAAATGGAAGCTGTCAAATAATATCAATCTAAACTCACATTTTCCAGGTAAGATACTGTAAATGACACAAAGGTCTTTCCATCACCTTTTAATCAAATACATAAATAACTTTTAGCAATCTGTATCAGAGAGTGAGAGGATCGGTATCAGCCTCACAGAGCTGAAGCCTGAATGAGGCAAGCATAGAAAAGGTCCTTTGGCATGGAGAAACACATAGTTAGTTTTTAAAGAAACAGTTTCTTTAAACTTGTATGGGTGCCATTTCGGCTCACCTAGTTGTGCAGGTGATCGTATCTACTGCTGAAGGGGCCTGAGCTCGAGTCCACTGCTGACCTACAGCTATTGAAAGCTTTGAAAGCAAAGATCAAAGTTAATTATGAGAGCCGTGAGCTGTGTTGGCACTTGATTGAACCATGAAATAATTGCCAGAAAATTCAGCTTTTTTGAAAGTGGAGTGTTTATTGAATAATCTGACACATTTTAAAAAAGGAATTAAATATAATTTTGCACATGTGAGTACTAATTTATATCATTTTCGCTATATTCATCATTTTTGCGCAGTTTATTGCTCCCAACAGCAAATCTGTGTGCAACTGTACACGTCAGGATTTTCAAAATAAAAAAAATCATACTGACGATGTAGAGGTATCAAAGTCGTTATGTCAAATATGATACATTTGGCACTACAAGGTTAAATTTTTCTATCCTTTCCTTTCAGCAGTGGCAATCTCTCAGGACAAAATGTGAAAATAGACTGAAATTAAAACATTACACAGTAAGGTCATCTCTATCCTTACATCTCAAACAGCACTGTCATGAACCTCCAGCCCTTTTCCCATCCAGCCTTTACATTACTGCCATCCTTTGGCTGCGTTAGCTATTCTGACTGAAAACACTTCTTGTTTAGCAGTCGTAGGAAATTGTATTGTCTCCATTTTAGGGGCGTATCCGTCTCCCATTAACAATGACTTGAGCTGGGTAAACAGCAGGTTTTTTCTGGTGGTTTGCATATTGTGGCTAAATTTTGGTCTTTAAAGTAAACTGATAGCAATCTGATGCGGACTCTGCTTTCACAGATCATTTCCAGTCTTCACTTTGTATGGAAGCACTCCTTAGCATTTATTGGCATAATAGTTTTGTTTCCTCTTGCTAACCACCTTGGCCAATATGTGTGATGCAGAGAAGATGGTGGGTAAAAAGGTTGTTAACAACTCTTTTAGTACAGTAACAAGGAACACTGATGATAATCAGAATCACAATCAGAATACTTTATTAATCCCTAAGGAAATGATGTGATGGAAGGGGATGCCAGCTCGCTGCTAGCTGCCATCCCAACGGCAGGCTCAGCAGTTCCTCAAGGTCAAGATCAGAGGTCAGGTTTTCTGAAAGTCTTGTGAATGCGACAACTCAAGAAGGGTTTTCAAAATGACACCATGGATGCATCGTCTAAAAATCTTTGATGAATTCTAATCTAATTTTCTGAAAACCTTGTGAATGCTATAACTTCAGAAGACAATGAGATAGGCTTTTGAGATTGTTACCATGGGTCTGTCTACTACAAGCCCAAGGGACAGCAGTGGCAGCCGCTGGTCTTTTTTACGAGTGCTGTTACATTCTGGTATTTTACTCATTTAATCTTCGACTTATAACCACCACAAGCCTGCAACCACCTGGTTTGCGTTGCTCATACAACAAACCATAAAGGCTTCGGGTCTTCTGGGAAGGCTTTCCACAAGGTTTAGAAGTGTGTTTATGGGGATTTTTGGCCATTCTTCCTGAAGCGTATAAGGCTTTGCAGTCTCCGCTCTATTTCATCCCAAAGGTGTTCTTTTGGGTTGAGAGCTGTGGTGGCCAGTTAAGTTCTTCCACACCAAACTCACTACATATGTCTTTATGGACTTTGCTTTGTTAAAATATCCTTGGGCAAGGTGCTTACCCCATGTTGCTCTGTGATGCATCTGTGAGTGAACGTTAGATAGAAAACACTTAAGTATAAAAGAATGTGTGTATGAATGGATGCATTAAGCACTGTATAAAGCACTTTGAGTACTCAGGTAAAGTAGAAAAGCAAGTACAAGAACCAGTGTATTTACCACTTTTGGGGGAATTGGTCAAACTTGCAGAGAGCCATACCTGGTAAGCTGTGCAGGTGGTAAGCATTGCGTACTATGACCAAAGTTATCCTACATTTTAAGTCTTACATGAAAGAGCATAATAATGTGAATATGAATATTCACAGTCCACATTAACTATATTATAACATTATAAGAATAATATTGTCACAATCCACAGTTCATGATAGTGTAAAGTGTAGCAGTAAATTTAAATCTAATTTGATATACAAAGAGGTGTTTACAAAGGTTATAAAGCTAGTTATGTAGCTATTTGGTGGTTACGTGTTTTGATATTTACATGTTTACATGTTTGAATGTTTAGACATGCATGTTAAAACCAGTAATAAGTATGTGTTTTATCTACCTGGTTGTTTTTCCTGTTTTGATCTGAGATTTCCTGGCTTCTGAGAGGCCAGTGAAGTATTCATGAGGGCGGCACACAGGAAGTGTGGGTTGTTGTTGCTGTGTGCTGAGAGTAAAGAGGCTGCTAAAGAGTTATCCGTCTCCATCTTGCTGTTCCTAATTATTCAGAGAGATTCCAGACCATCTAGTGAACCCTCACGTTACAATAGCAGCAAAATCCTCCAGTCATAACACTTAATAGTCTTTCCCTCCTGCTTGTGCGGCCTGGTTGCTGAGTAACTTGATTTGGGTTTTTATTGACTAAAATGAATTCACTTTTTGTGAGGACTAAATGTGAACAAACATCAGGTGCCAAAACTAACCCCACTTTTCTCTGCTGTTGCTTCCAATCTGTCCCTAACTGACTTAACTTAGTTATCACAGCCAGTTATCTTATCTGCCATTTATTCTTTGTTCTCACTCACCATCCACCTTTTTTCCATCACCTCATAAGCCTGCCTCCACAGCTGAAGCACTCTGGTGCCACTGAAGAGTCTCTAAGATAAAAAGTACACTAGATCTTCCACGAGCATAAATTTTATCATTACTCCTAGCATTCAGCACTGACCACATTAATTACACAGTTGCCTGCAAAAATAAAAAATACAAATACAAATAATGAAACAACCCTTCTGCAATTAGCCTCAGAGTCGTGTTGTTTCTCTTGCAGCCTTTCTCTAAATTGCACCCACAGCTCCACAGTGAGTTGGTCATGGATGGATTAGAGAGCGGAGTAAAGTTCACTTTGCAAAATTACACCAACACCTGCTCTCCAGTTAAAACATCCTGTTGAAAACTATTATTATTATTTCAAATTAAGCCATCTCATGAGCTATACAGGCGCAGAAAAATGTTCAACGTCTGTCTAAAACCCATTAACCAGCTTCACGGGTAGCTTAAAATAAAGACAACTTATAGCTCGCATTTGTAGCTTGGACAGACGTAAAAAGCAGTTATAGTTTTAAACTTCAGTCAGTGTTTTTACTCTTTAATCAATTTGTCTGGATTAAATTTTGTCCTACATATTTTAGATCTAATGGATCATATACAATGCATCATGAAAGTATTCACAGAGCTTCACTTATTTAACATTTTGTCATATTATTCCAATATGGAATAAATTTAAAAAATAATGCTGTAACATGAGAAAATGTGGAACAAATGAAGCGCTGTGAATACTTTCCAGATACACTGAAGAAAATAGCTAAAATCCACATCTTTAATGGATCATGGATTTAAGAAAAATGGATGGTTCATCTCAAAAAGAGTCTGCAGTTGAACTGATGCAAGTTTATGTATACAGGAAGAAATAACTGCCCAGGGATTACCAATGAAACTACAAAATGACAATGACTTTAACAAAGATGTCATGGCGGGGTACGCCAGTGTGATGATGAAGTGGCTGTTATATAACATGAATACAAAACTCAAACGCAGGTAATCAGGGGCGAGAGCTAACTGGAAACCTAAACTGGGTAAACTGAAATAACTGTGCCAACTGAGACCGATGAACTTTGAATCACTTATGACAACAATGATAACTGTGGCAAGACGTGGAGACGAGGACAGAATGAGAAGACACAGACTAAATACACACAGGAGGTGATCAGGAGAAGTGGAAACACACAGGAAACAGCTGACAAAAAGGAACACCATGACGCCGCAGGGAAAGGTAATCTAAACATGATGAGCATTGGAAACAAGACTTTCAAAATAAAACAGGAACATGAACCACGCAGACATGAAACACATGAAGGGCGAGGGGGACTTAAACACAGGGGATGAAGACACAAGAGGAATCTGATAGATAATAAACTAGAACAAGGCAACCTGGGCAAAATAGAAATGAACTTGGAATATTAAATGAGACTTAACGATAAACAATGAATATCAAAATATAAGAAAACTCAGAAACACTGGGTCCCGCGACCCAGGACCGTGACAAAAGTTTGAAATGCCCCTGGGCAGATATTTTTAAGCCCCTTAAAATGAAGTAGAGTAAAAGAGTAGAGACCCTCAACGTTACATCACTATAGTCTTTGCATCCAAGGAAACACTAGTCAGGATTCACTGAGCACCATGTCTGCCGGTTATAATAGATCTGGATTTTAACAAAGCCTTACTTTCTGCTAAAGAACTTGAAAGGGAATCAACGATTTGTCCTACATGCCATCTTGTAGCACTGACTTTTTTAGATCAGAGAAGCATCATTACTTTCTAAACACTGAAGATTAAATTCCCATTTTACCATCTGAGGGGGGGTAGGCCATATAAACAGAAACTCTCTGGTTTTGAACCGATGTGATGAGATACCATATATGCTTCCATATATGACTTATTGTCTAGAGACATGGGGTAATGCATATAAAACAAATACTCTTCCTAATTTCAAGTTCAAAAAGAGCTATAAGAATTATAAATCAATTAAACTATTTAGAACCAACTAAAATTTTGTTTATTAATCTGAATACCCAGACATTTTATGATTTAGCTGAATATAAAATCAATCAATCAATCAATCAATCAAAATTTATTTATATAGCACATTTAAAAACAACAGTTTTGAACAAAGTGCTTCACAATATATATATATATATATATATATATATATATATATATATATATATAATATATAAAATAAAAAATAAAATAAAATAAAATAAGAGAAATACAATGCAAGATGAGACAAACATAGAAACCAACCAAATGATAATCAAACTATCTTACATCAAAGCCAGAGTAAAAAGATGGGTCTTTAAACGAGATTTAAAAGACTGAACAGTCTCAGAAGAGCGAATGGCAATAGGGAGGTTGTTCCACAATCTAGGAGCTACAATAGCAAAGGCACGGTCGCCTCTGGTTTTCAACCTAGACTTAGGTTGCATTAAGAGCATCTGGTTAGAAGATCTTAGTGCTTTTATAGGATTATACAAATGAAGAAGATCTGTTAAATAGCTAGGGGCAGTGTTATTTAAGATTTTTTAAGTGAATAAAAGAATTTTAAAATCAATGCGAAATTTCACAGGGAGCCAGTGTAACTTGGTTAAAACTGGAGTCATATGGTCATGCATTCTGGCACCCGATAAAAGACGTGCAGCAGCGTTCTGTACTAATTGCAACCGGTGAAGAGAGGAGTGGGGGAGGCCTAAATAGAGGGAGTTACAATAGTCCAGTCTAGAGGTAATGAATGCATGAATAAGCTTTTCAAGGTCCTTGGGGGAGAGGAAAGGCTTAACTTTAGAAATTTGATGTAGTTGATAGAAACTGGATTTAACCACAGTAGATACTTGTTTCTCTAATTTGAAAGAGCTATCCAGGAGTACCCCAAGGTCTCTTACAACGTTGGAGAGGTAGCTAGCAAGTGGGCCAAGGGTAACAGTTAGTTGGTTCAATGGAATATGGCTGTCAAAGACAATAACTTCAGTTTTACTGTCATTCAAGATTAGAGAGTTTTGAGATAGCCAGGTTCTCACATCATGAAGACAATTAAACAATGTATGCAATGGATCTGTGACATTCAAATTCAAAGGGAAATAAATTTGAATGTCATCGGCATAATAATGGAAAAAAATATTATATCTTTGGAAAATAGATCCCAAGGGCAACATGTACAGAGAGAATAGCATAGGGCCCAAAACAGACCCCTGGGGCACACCACAGAGAAAAGGAGCAGAGGAGGAGGAATATTGCCCCATAGTGATAGAGAGTGACCTCTTTGAAAGATAAGATTTAAACCATGATAAGGCTGTGCCCTTAAGGCCAACTACTTGCTTTAACCTTGATAATAAAATGTTATGATCTACTGTGTCAAACGCAGAAGTCAGATCCAGTAAGACTAGAACCACAGAGCAACCTGAGTCGGTGGTTAAAAGGAGATCATTAAAAACTCTTAGCAAAGCTGTCTCAGTACTATGTCGAGGCTTGAAGCCCGACTGGAATTTTTCAGAAATACCATTGGAATCTAGGAAGGTCTGAAGTTGTTTACAGGCCACTTTTTCCAGGATCTTTGACATAAAGGGAAGCTTAGAAATTGGTCTATAATTTGAAAGAACACTGGGGTCGAGAAAATGGCACAGATAATGTATAAAACACAAAATAACTTGCTTTGCCACAGAACTCAGAAGCTGTTTGAAGTCAGAGAGAGTCAATATGACTTAAGGGGAACAGATTTCTTAAAAAAAAACAAAACAAGATAAGGACGAACATAAAGGAGAGATGTGTTTCTGTTAGAGGAGTCAACTTGTGGAATAGTTCTGACAGTGATTTAAAAAGGTGGAGTTATTTTCTTTGTTTAAAAATATGTTTAAAATAGAGTATTAGAAAAAAAAATATAAATCAAGATGAAAGGAGCAAAATAATACTGAAACTCTTGGCTGTTTTGCTTTGATTTTGTTCATGAAAGTTATTTAATGTAGTTACTTATCTAAGGTGGAAAGTTTGTTTTGTTTTGTTTTTTGTTTTTTGTTTTTTGTTTTGTTTTACTCTTTGCTTCAAGCCCTGTGTACAGGAGCTGCATGCTAAAAGATCTTTTGTTAAAAGGGTTGGCGTAATAAGCAAATGCTTCAGCCAATACCTTTTGATTAGTCATGTCTCGTGCTTTCTTGCTTTGTGGTAGATCTTTATTCTGTATTCACTGAGATATTTGAATGCTAATCAATAAAATCAATAAATAAAAAAAACATATCTCAAGCAAAAAAGTGACAGCTCAGGGAAAAAACTTTACTTTACTTATGTATTTTGTTTTTTCTCCTATTCCCAGATCAGGTGCAACAAAACTGTAAGCTCTCCCCCTGCTACCATGACAGCTACGACCCCCCACAGGACAACTGGCGGTGTCTGTGGGCTCTTTGTACTGTTCCTTACACCACGCTTTTCCTTTCTAGTCATTCACGCTAACACAACACCTGTCACTAGTTGTAATAAAGTTGCTGTTTAAACCCTAAATCAGCACGTGGAGTTGTTCCCTCATTCTCAGTGACTCTGCTGCCGCGTCTTTCCCTCACAAAAGATGCAAGCAGATCACTCGACAGACTGTTTGTACAGACTGTATTTCCCTGTAGGCCCATATCCACAGATGATCTGATTGGGTAACAGACTATAAAACTAGTCTGTATAGAGTTAATATTGCTGTGAATGCCTCTAAAACAAGGTAAACTGATGGCAGTAAATAAATAATAAAAACTAAAAAGCATTAAACAAAAGCACTAATAGCTGACCCTCCATGCAGCCTTAGAAAAACTCCTTCACCTGTACTGGCTGACCCTAACACCAAATGTGACAAGGTGACACAAGAATAACTGAAACACTGATATACAATCTCTTGTCTGTATCCTCGAGTCTGCAGAGAAGTTATTCTCCTGCTTTTATTATCTCTGTTCTTGTCCGTTTCTGTGCCCTTTGTTCTCTATAAATCACATTGTGACAAAAACACTGGTTTAAGGAGAACTAGAAATAAAATTGACCTACACAGTACAATGATATGGGGACATATAATGCAGAGAAATGGAAAGGGCTATACTTTGACAGGATATTGTGTTCATGCTGCATGAAAAATAAATTATACTTAAATGAAAACGCAGCAGTCCTGGCAGCAGCGCCAGTGTCGAAGATTGCCTTTGTTGTGAGAGAAACAGCAAGAATTTGAAGCTGAAGCTACATGTTCGGTTATTTAGCCCTTTCACCGCCTGACTAGCAGGTTAGTTAGATGGGATCAAAGCCAGGGTCAGACCTTAGACTGCACGTAATAATGAAGCAAGACATTTGTTTTCTGTTAAACACCACTTACACTGCAGCAGCAGGTGGCAGGGCACCAGATGTGCTCCTGATACAATTGTGTTCTTTTTTTCATTTTTATTTGTTCCTTTTTTTACTTTTTGCCTCTTCACAGCTTTTCCCCCCGTGGTGCACATTTTTACATATTTTAAAACCGAAACAGATTACAGCTCTGTATATTTTAAGTATGTATAAAACTGAACTTCAAAGATGTTCAAAGGCTTTAGCTAAACCTCTGACCCTCATCATTTACAAAACACCTCTTGTTCAGCATGCATGTAGCCTCAAGCTGACCCAATCCTAACAAATACATCCATCTTTTACAACAGATTCTCATGCACTGAGGAACTGTAAAATCTAAATTTAAGGTCTGGTTGTGTTTGGATTTTGATAAAAGCATTTTCTTCTGTCTGACATTTAAACACAATCAGCTGAAGCAGCAAGCTTTTCTTCTAAACACTGAAAACTTTCTAAGCAGAACATTTTACTCGAGCACATCTTTAGGTGCACGGATCATCTGTATTATACACAGCTGATGGGGAGTGCACTTAGACACTGTGCTTTTGTTAAAAGACAAAATCATGTGTGAGTCTGGAGGATCCAGGCTCGTTTCATTACTCTAGTGTTCTAATGGGCAGCAAAACATGGAGGGATTATGTCTTTCCTTTTGGATAAAAACTAACACAAGTGGTTACAGGCTGATTCTCCACGGTGACCCATGGTGCACTCTACACTCTTTCACTCTCTCCATGTTTATTTAGCACTATTAAATAACATTAGGTGTGTCTCCTCTCTCTTCCTTGTTTGTACTTGTTCTTCTCTGTCCTCTCGTTCCCTCTCTGCCTCTTTCTGTATCTGTTGTTCCTGATCCTCCTCTGACCTCACCAACCTGAAAACTGTTTATTTATTCATTTTGTCTGTCTGTCTACCAGGAGGCCAGTGTTGGGAAGGTTACTTTTAAAATGTATTCCATTACAGATTACAGAATACATGCCCCAAAATGTATTCTGTAACGTATTCCGTTACGTTACTCAATGAGAGTAACGTATTCTGAATACTTTGGATTACTTAATATATTATCATGCTGTTTACAACTACATGAATGTACTATTGCTGTGATTTATTACCGTTACTGAAGGTCCGCGGCTCCGAACCGTAGTAAAGGGACCTCTGACTAATACGGTGGGTTCTGTGTCGGGCTCGTAGCCGAAAACTAGCTTTACTTTGTTGTCTGGGTCAACTTTGCCAGCGAGAGACAGAGAGAGGCGTTGAAAGGCTGCTCCAACGGAACTTATTGTTTTTGGAGGAAAACACGAACACGGTGTACAGTCGAGTCTTAATAGCTTACTTACAACTGGGCTCGTCAGGCACTCTTCTTGGCTGCAGTGGTTATTATTATATTTACATGCTTCCAGCTCCCGTTTTTGCTCAATGACAGTTCGTACTTTTCCTTTTTCTCCCTCCTCGCTCACAGACACATAACGTGTATAGCAGTCCATTCTCCCTGCAGCACGGACTACACTGCCTATGATGCTACATTCTTTAGAGCTATACCTGTAGCATTCTGCCTATTAGCTTAGCACAACAACAACAAAAAAGGCCTCTCTCACCCAGGAAACACGCAGAGAGAGCGCGTCATCCTGTAACCATGGCAACCGCAACGCTGCCGCCTGGAACAACAGAACGTAGCTGTCAAACAAAACCCAAACAGTCCTGACCCGCCACAATATGAAACAGGGAAGTACCGCCGTGTAATCCATTTATTTCAACAAAGTAACTGTATTCTAAATACCACCTTTTTAAACGGTAACTGTAACTGAATACAGTTACTCATATTTTGTATTTTAAATCAAAATGTTTTTTTTTTCTCTAGAGCTCTCTTTCAAAATGTATGTGTATTTTTAAAGATACTAATAATTTTATTCAACAAATTATATTTGGATCAATTACTTAACTGATAATTGGTTTAGTTTACAAGAAGGCTTTGTGTTAGTTTTGTTTTGGTTTGTCTGGATCACCTTAATATTCGTCTGAATCACCATTTAAAATATAGGATCCGAATAGTTTGTCCTTCAAACTTCTGTTTTAAGGTCTTAAGGAAAGTGTTTATTTATTTTTTGTTTCTCAGTGTTTTTCTTTTCACTCACTGATTGAAGCAGACCACCAATGTAAAGCTCCCTGACAAGACATTAGTACTAATGAACTAAAAACGAAGTCCTCCATACTTTGCATGCATTTCATTTAAAGACCTTCATATGTATATAATCCCATTGCAGTTTTGCCTTATTTGCCTTTATTTGGTGTACTTGGTGAGTTAATCTAGTTGGCTGTTATCAAAGGTCCAAAGCATAATTACATTTAAGCTAACTTTAAAACATATTATGTCATTGCAATCAAGAATAAAGAGGAAATGAACAAACACTGTTTATCTGACAATATCTCCCAAAAAGTAATCGGGGTGGCTGTAGCTCAGGTGGCAGAGCAGGTCAGCCACTAATCAGAAGGGTTCAATCCCAGGCTGCCTCCTGGCTGCATGCCAAATGTCCTTGGGCAAGATACTAACCACATATTTGCCTTGTGGTCAGAGGGCCCGGTGGCGCCAGTGTCCGGCAGCCTCGCCTCTGTCAGTGCGCCCCAGGGCAGCTGTGGCTACAATGTAGCTTGCCATTGCCAGTGTGTGAATGACTGAATGTAGTTTAGTAGTTTGGGGTCCTTAGGGACTAGAAAAGCGCTATACAAATGCAGGCCATTTACCATTATGTCATCGCAATCAAAAATAAAGAGGAAATGAACAAACACTGTTTATATGACAATATCTCCCAAAAATTAAACAGATATTTGTTTATTATGTGTAATATTGCTGAGGGAATAGTTGTGAGAGCGAGTTGAGAGGGAGCATAATGCTGAGGACAGCCTTTAAAAATCCACTGATCTGACTGGTGGGCACCTCCTCCTGTCATCTCCAAAGACATCTCCTTGCTCATTTCCACTTCTAAAGGAAGCCTGCCTCCCTTACCAGTGCGCTGCTCGTATGTATAGGTAAGTATAGGCATAATTACAGGGAGCCATCCATCTTTGCACCCTTGAGGTTTCTTTTACCAGCTAGAAACAGTGATGTCAATTTCATGATTCTCCTTTCATCAGTTTACATTTGAGGCTTTAGAATCAATATGGGACACATGCAGCTGATAAACTGTGACAGCCCTGTTGTGTGTGTGACCCATCAGCTCTGAGGCAGCACAGAAACACACGCACACACACTTTCTTGAATAAAGGAAGACAGAAATAGATGTTCATGTATTGTGCAGCTTGCAGCAGAAACAACAGGGTCGTCCTCACTCAATCCTAGTCTGTGTCTTAGGAGCGCTTTATCCATGACAGACTCTCTCAGAGGGGTGGTTTATAAAAAAAAAAAGAGCAACAAATAGGGAGAGGAAGAGGAGGAGGAGGAGGAGTGAAGGAAGGTAAACAAGGACTGTCACCAAACAGCCCAAGAGCTCTTTGTCACTTTGAGAAACAGAGCAAACAGCCCAGGCAGAAAAACGACTGAGGTGTGTGTGTTTGTGTCAGCATCTCTGCACAGAGTGTGCGTGTATGTATATGTGTGTGTATATCTTTGTTCCCGTGTGGGGGTACTAATTGTGGAAAGTCATGGTAGGTTTCTAAGAGCGCTGCACGATGGGAGGTTGGGGTCAAATAGAGTTCAGAGCTGAGTGTGTTGACCCAGAAGCATTGTCAGGATAAAACATGGGATAATGAATCAGTCCAAAATTTAGCATCTTGGGGGCATAATTCCCGCGGTGCCTTAAAGCACTGGGTAAACCCGCAAACACACACAAACATACAGAGGATGAGCTTATCTTGCCTGAATGTAGGCTATTCATTTGTTTGCCAAGAGTGTAGATAATGCAGAGGGATGAAAAACACCAGATACTGTAAATCCATTTATGTGTGAGAGAAGCGAGAACGTCTGTATGTGTGCAATGCACATATTGAACATGCATATAAGTTCCGTCAGTTACTCATCAGCTGAATTTGTAGATGGTTTATAAGAGATGAGTATAGCTTCTAGTTCTGAAAAGAACTGTGTAACTTGTGTATCTTAACTCGTCATTCTTCACATTAGCCTGCAGGGGGAGACTCCTCTGCTTTAAAAAAAATACTGATTATATAATACTCAAGAGAAATTAAGAGAGTTCTTTGAAAACACATCAGATCTCAATTTTTAAAAAAAAAAACATGGTACTGATTTCTATACTGAAATGGACGAGGTAATGTGTCACATTGTCTTAATGGAAAAGAAAATGATCAACGTACAGAAGGCTGAATTCAAAGACACCAACATCGGGGTAATCTTCTGTCCTGGGGGTTTTCCTCCCAGATCTGGACCAGGGCAGACCACTCTAGTCTGTAGAGGTCTGTGTGTCCCCTGCGACTCCATTCGACTATCACTGAGACACCAGCAAATCAGGCATTCTGATGTTCTAGGCAGCATTCTCTACATCTTCTTAAGACCCTTTAATGTCTGTCATATGTGCTGTAGCTCAACCTGCTGTCTTCTGTGAAAAGAACAGGGTGCCAGTGGTGGAACTGCCAATTCTGGTATCCTGTGCCAAATACCAGTTGGGCTCCATGGTACAGGGCGATGAGCAGTGAAGGTTGTCGGGTCCTGTTTTAGAAAGATAAATAATTCATTACTTTGGACATTTCAATAATAATAAAATAAAGGGTAAGTTTGCTGTACATTCAGCATCCGTTGTCTTGCTTTGTGTATTCTTTATCTTTATATACCATAATCCTGAAAAACGAGCTTCTCATATTTTATTTTTCTTCGTTTGTTTGTTTGTTTTTTATGACCAATACAATATGAAGGTAGGAAATTGTTGTTGTGATTAGTAAATTCACAAGTTGACTGCAAAGACTGAATTTGATCTTAGTTTAGACAAAGCTGCCTTCCTCTCAAGTCAGTAGGAATAATTCATGTACAATGTCGCTAGCATACTGAATTAAATATGAGATGACCTGTTATTCCAACATCTGTTTTATGAGAAATCAATTCTTTTTAAGCTGTTGTGTACATGTACCACTGCACAAGTTTTCTTGATAATCACTAAATCTTTTTAAACTCTTCAGACTTTTTAGAATCTGAACCTTTAACATGTGGAAGACCATCAATCCACACAGTGAAGGTTCAAGAGAAGGTATTAGGGATATGCCTGTATACCCAAATTGCTACATGTTTAACATGTTAACACCTACTAGGTTCCCAGGAATTACATGTGCTATGGTTAGGATTCAGTTTTGTTTTAGCCACATGCTAAATGCACAATTTTTTCAAAAACAAGTCCAAACAGTCAAAGTATTATTTATTTTTATTATTATTTTCTGTTAAAAACTGTATTTCTCATATATTATTATTATTTGTTGTTTTTAATATTATTTGCTGTTTTTAATATTCTGCAATGAGGACATAGTTTCTGTCTTCTGTGCCGAGTCTGGAAATGTGGCCAAAAGCAAATTTCCTCAGAGCACAATGCGATAATATATCTTTATCATTTAGCTCTCATTGAAGTCTGTTCTTCAGTATTAATAACATATCATAGGTATTAAATTAACTTTTACATTAACTTGCTTCGCCTCCCCTGACCTGGGGCCACACTATATTTGTTGTCAAGATATCAGCCTCCTATGCAAACTGCGATTAGATCAAAGGCAGATCAAGAGAACATTTTCATAACAGGTGCTAATGCAAAAAGTGATAGAGATCCAGTATTAAGACCAGCTGTAACATTTACTAGTCTAAAGCATTAATGTCATGAACAACCCATAATACAGATAAACACAAAATTGCCGAGTCCTCAAATATAAGACTATCCTCAGTATTTCAAATCTAATTTCAAGAGATGGTAAATGGTTCTTATATAGCGCTTTTCTACTGTCTGAGCACTCTAAGTGCTTCAGGTGATGCTCCTCATGTCCTGAGCTTTCAGAGATTGCAGCACGTAAGAACCACTGTAGATGTAAATGCTGCACAAAGCTGCAGTGTACATGAATAAATCTTGTTTGAGGGGCAGTTTTGAGGTCGGGGACATATCATCAATGTCTTGTTTCTGGAAGAAAAAAAAATATCAGTACAAAATGCATGGTCAAGGGTAGTGTGTTGTCACCCTGTTGGTCTAATTGATCTGTTCTGACAGCAGTGGAATTGTATTACCATCAGTTTTAGGTCCAGTGCTCCCGAGACGAAGAGTCTGATGTAATCATACAAACGTGACAGAAGTTCTACTTGTTCAACATTTGAGTTTGTGACAGGCTGAATCTAATAGTGTCAGTAGTCCATTTCTCCCTTTGGATACTCATAAAACTCGGACATTGCACCAACTTGGGGTTATTCAGTCTGTATTTGTAACCATTTTATGGCCGTAAGGTATACTGCTGCATAACTACAGACTAAAATAACAGTCTTGGCCAAATTAATCTTTATTTTACATACCTTGTATTGGCATTAAGGGAAGATATTAATTGAGTTGTTTTTGTTACTTTAATACCCAAAGGGCATTTCCCAGCTAGAAGAACTCAATAAAATAATGAGCCCCTAAGTGACTGACAGGTCCCTGTTGTGTGGGCTACCCTTGATCTTCAAATCTCTAAACACATAACTAATATTCTAATGCTCAGCATTCACATCCTATTCTGTAAAGTAGCCTGTTAGTTATGGCTACCAACTGAAGTCTGACATGGCCTAAAATAGCCACTGTACAGTGATTAATAGCTTCTCATTTAGTGACCGTCCCCGATCAAATATCAGTTTTTTTCTTAAAAGTGGTAACAGGCAAAAAATATTTTTCTTCTATGCAGCATTCTCTAGTGTGCACCAAGGATTAGAGTTGTTTAGGGCAGAGCATTAAGTGCTTGAGCCACCCAGACGAAGAAAATAATCATTATTTTAACCATATTGCATATCACCATTTGGGATCTGTTGGCATCTCAGAAAACTGAGTGATAAGTTAACTAATTCGTCACATTCACTGTGGGATCAACGGTCATGTGTTAAAACCTGAGTAAATCTCCCATAGGGCAAAGTCTTATGATGTCTTATGAAAGTGTGTACCAGTTAACACCAGTTCAAGTTGGAAGCAAAAATGAACCAGGTAAACATAGTTCTTCAGTTTGTGCTCAAACAAGAGCGTTGGAGTAAGAAGCCTGTAGAAGTTCAAGAAAGATAACATTTTGTTATCCAGAATATGTATGAAACATAAAACAATATTGTGAATATTTCAGACCCTACACGACATTAACCCTTTAAAGCCGGTCAGAGCGGGCACGCTCCGTTTTGCGTAACTATTTTTAAATCCCGGTAGCTCTGCAACCACATAAGCTAGCGCAATATTTTTTTTGCATATGAAACCGGAGGAGTTGTACTTACATCTTATGCCATCAGCTTGTCCTCGGTCACAGTTTCCTTCCACATATAGCTTTGCAAAAACTGCATAAAAAGTGCTTGCAGCAACAAAAGCATAATATTCCAGAAACACGCTTTGCCGATCCGATCAGCTGTCTGTAACACTTCCTACGTCCATCAGCGTGAACTATCGCATGTCCGCCATGACCTGCCCAAAACCGGAAGTGATGTCATTTGCAGAAATGTAGTTTTTTACTATCAGGGCATTATGAGCCTATACTGGTGTTTTTAAAAAGTTATGTTTGACTTTTATGACTTTCTGTGTCGTTTCTGGGATGCTTAGGACTCATATTGCACTGCTAGAAATAGTTTTATTTTGATGCATATGCTGCTTTTTTGCAAATTTGCATTATAATATTCATTTTCATTTTCCTGCAGTATATAAAAATTGGTGTATTTCAAAAATAAAACTATGAAGACACTTAAGATAAATTTCCTGTGGTGGGAAACTATTTTGTGCAACTTTTTTGTATTTACAGTTTTGAGGGATAAGCCTCTTAAATTTCTCTAACTAGAAATATATGTTAAAAAACAAAAACGATTTTCAATTTTTTGTAGTTTTATATGCAATTTATGTAATTACTATGGACTTAATGCAGACATATTATTAAAATCTGGGCTATAATGGTTGTATTGATGTATAGCAACTTGAAATGCTCCCAAAAATGGCTCCACAGCATGTAAAAATATAATATAAGCTCTGGCGTATTTGGTTCTATGGTAGGTCTTAAAGGGTTAATTGGCTGTTTTGCCACTTTTATTTAGGTGCGTGCACACACACACACATTATGGTTCGGCACCAAACGCCATTGGTGTGGTCAGCTTTTCAGCTGACTCCACACTTCTCTCCTGTCTCTGGTCCCTGGCAACATTAAAAAGGGAAGAGAGCTCATCAGCCTGATTACCTCCACCTGGACCTCAGCCTCCCTGGCACTGCCTCTTGATGCAGCTGCACCACCCCTCAACCGCAGCAGAGAAAAAAGACCACCCCTGCTACAAATCCCCACTGCCTGGCTGAGGCCGGGGGCTTGACCAACCACCAGATTGCCAGACACTCCTGCGGTGCGGTACCACGTTTCTCATTTGGTCAGCTTCCGGTTTATGTACACCCCCCCCCCCCTTACCTGCTAGGACAAAACGGATGCGCTGGAAAGTGGCAGGGGCTTCCGACCAAGCCGAATGGAAGTTTGACAAATTGGTACCAACTGTACAGAGTGGAGAAGGCTGTCTTTTCCTTGGACTCTACACACAAGGGAATCTACCAGTAGCCCCTCGTTAAATCTAGTGTCATGAAAAATTAAGTGGTGCCTAAATGGTCCAGGAGTTCGTCAACCCGGGGCAGGTAACAAACCTTGACACTTCATTCACCTTGCAGTAATCAACACAGGACCGTATAGACCCATCTTTCTTCACAACCAGAACTATGGGGCTACACCAAGCGCTGCGCAACTCTTCTATTGCCCCCATTCTCAGCATCTTGGCCAATTCCTTCTGAACAATTTATCGTTTATGTTCAGTAACCTGTAGGGTCGTGAATGCACCATCACGCCAGGCTGCGTCTCAAAATGGTGCTCTATGAGACTCGTACGTCCAGGCAGATGGGAGAACACGTCCGCAAATCCCTTTTGCAATGCAGCAACACCCAGTCTCTCAGCCTGTGTGAGATGGTTATCACAATGGAGGGAAGCGGGAATTGTGGAATTTGGCACCTCTGGCCCCAACTCATCTCTCTCCTCCACCAAGCTCACCATAGAAGTTGTTTCAGGATCTCTCCATGCTTAAAGAGGTTTAGGTGATATACCTGTGTGACTCCTCCCCTGTCCGACTGTACCACCTGATAGTCAACATCGCCTACCTGCCATGTGACCATGAAGGGCCCTTGCCACTTGCTGAGTGCCTTTGAGCTGGAAGTAGGGAGTAACACAAGCACTTGGTCTCCCGGTGAAAATTGCCTGTGTCTAGCCCCTCTATTGTACAGGAGCTGTTGACATTCCTGGGCCTGGAGCAAATCCTCTCGTAATAACCTACCCAGCAGGTGCATCTTTGCTCTCAGGTCCAGGACATACTGAATCTAATTTTTCACCAGATTTGGACCTTCTTCCCAGTTTTCCTTAATTAGTTGTAACACCAGTTCAAAGGGAGAAAATCCCTTGGAGACCTGGGATACCTCCTGCACTGAGATCAACAGAGGGTCTAAACAGCAATCCCATTGCATTCATCCTCAGGAATGAACTTACAAATCATGGACTTTAAAGTCTTATTCAGATGGTCCACCAACCCATCAGTCTGAGGGTGGAAGAAACTGATCTGAATAGATTTAATAATTTATTGAGTGTGTGAGACATGAACAACGTGCCCTGGTGAGTGAGCACCTCTTTTGAGATACCGACTCAGGAGATCACCTGAAACAGCGCCTGCACCCCACTCTTTGCAGAAATGGTGGCAGTCAGAATATTGCACAATCCACTGGAACTAATACAAAGCAATATCCCCGTGCACTCAGGTGAAATGGCCTGATAAGGCCCATGATAATGCGCTCAAATGCTTTTGGGCGCATTGGCATGGACGGCTGGTTAACCAGCTGAAACTCCGGGCAGGACACGTACCATCAGCGCACATCCGCTCAGATGCCTGGCCAATAAAATCAGGCCGTTATTAGCTACAGAGTTTTATCATATCCCATATGCCCTGCCATGGGGCTATAATGGGCTGCGTGGAAAATCATTTCCCAGTGGCTCTTAGGCATCAACAACTGTGCGTGTCCCTCCTCTGTGCAAGTGTCACGACTCACTCAATAAGGCCTATCACTCAACAATACAAAGCTCAAGTAGGTCCACATGGCTTCAGGGCACCATGACCACCAATTTTTAACACAAGCATAGAGTGTCGTCACGAGACTGCTGCATTGGTAAATCTTCAATCGGCCAGGCCTCACTAGAAGGCCCTCCCGTTCATCCCCGCCTGTCTTGGTGCTGATACCACACGTCATTTTCAGAGGTTTTGTGTAGTCCAAGCAGATAAGAGCAGTTGATTTTAAGCGCCAGCAAAAGAAACATGGGTAACATCTTGATGCATGCTCAATCAGGTAAGGAAATCCCAAAAAGTGGATTCTGTTCACTTGAACAGAATCCACTTTTTGAGAAACACGGGTAATGTTTTTGCTCGTCTTTTTTTATGTCACTTAAAATTTTTACCATTTTCTCAACCACTTATCTAATTTAGGATCATTGGTGGTAGGAGCTTATGCCAGTTTTCATAGGGCAAGGGATGGCGTACACCCTGGATACATCAGCATGCCATCACAGATTCATCACAGAATGACCAAAGAGCATTACTTGCAAGTCTAGGGACTATGGCCATGCATAAACGAGAGGGCAACGTGTGTACCTGTCAACAAAATGTGTTTTATCTTCTACTGTTCTTCAGTTAAATAGATGTGATGCTGAATAGACAGTGCACCCAAAATTTTGTTTCATGATTTATATATATTCTGGATAACAAAATTTTATCTTACTACTAATTTATTTTGCTAGTCTTCATCAATACTGTTCCAGGCTTCTTAAAGGATAGTCCAAAAATCTTTGCAACTTGGTTGCCTTTTGTTCTGTTTTTGGTCAAGATAATTTCCACACTGCTTCAATAAAGCAAATACGGAAGCAAAATATACAGAAATAGGGACTGTTCAAGACTTTTTTACAGTGCTTTATGTCTATGACAGTCAACTCAATACATGCCAGTCAAAGGCAGAATTCGGGCCATAACATACCACTGAATGACACTCATGAGAGAAGATTTAAAAGTACAGTAGGAGCATACAAAAACATGTCTAAGACCATGTTTCAGCACATACTCCTTTACAATACCACTTTTTTCTTTTGCCAACTGAAGGAATCTGTCCCTGTTGGGGATCAGAGTTTAACGGCTTAAGGCACTTCCATACCAGCTTTGCCTTTCAGACCCAGAAGCTAAATTCATCTTTTATATAAAAATATTGATGCATTCGGACTATCACAGTGCAAATAGAGAAAGGTATAACACATCTGAAATACTTGTTACACAGCTGCAGCCATCAGTTATCAGTTAAAATGCATTTTGTTTTTTAACTCTGGGATGAAACAGGATCACAGAGAGACACAGAAAGAACTTGCAAACTCCATACAGAGCGCCCCAGCTCTCTAGAAGGTTCCAACCCAGAAATTATTCTCTATGGCAACTGTTTTTTAACCACCATACTGCCCTCTGTTGTTCCCAACTCATGACAAGAAATCAAGTTTTGATCGGTTTATTTTTTCTCAAGTGTCTGGTATGATTGCCACTGCAGGACTCTTCAAGTTTTCAGGGACTTAAAGAGAATAAAACCATAAATGTATGTGCCCACAAGCAGCTATATTTGAATTAAACACGCTGCGTGGAGAATTGACTTGTTAAAATAGGCTTTACTGTTATTAGGCTTCAACAGACAAACCAAAAACAAGCGTGGTATGGGGCATGAGGTTGTATCCACAATCACCCCAAAAAGTGCATGTGGCTTTGAGAGATAGTTTAGAGTAGCGAGAGAAATTTCAAATTGCATATTGTCTAACACTTCAAAGGTCAATTAATGCGTAACCATCATAATGTGTATTCAAAAGTAATGGCCATTACATGGTCATTATCCACAGTTTTTCTCCAGTTGTTTTGGTGAGTGAATGTCTCAAATGGTAATGAGGCTGACAACATCCACATGTAATTCAAATTATTATTACAGGCTGCTGTGTACTTCAGAATTGCATAAGAAATGTTAGAAAAAATGGATCTCTTGTATTGTATTCAGACTGACACTAGGTCTTTGCTTTTCTTTGAGTCTCAACTTTGTGACAGCCCCTGACAGTATATCCCCTGGGATCACAGGGACACAAACCCCCTCCAACATGATAAGATGGTTATTCATGCTTATTATCACAAAATTTCTGCAAGTGTTCTTGATACCAGCGCACACCTGATTGGTCCCAGTTGGACTAACTCTGATTTTGAGGTCTATGAAATAAGAAAAATCAAGTTTACGCTGTCTGGGACAGGGTTACTAGGACCCAGACTGGGCCAAAGCCTGGTTAGGGAGCTAGAGCGCTTAGTGGTCAGAGCTTTGCCCATGGAGCTTGGCTGGTCGCCCAAAGAGTAGCCTGAAGATCTGATATGGACCAGCTCATAAAAATGCCCCTCTTCACCAGATTGTTTGCCTATCTATGGTGGTAAAATCGGCTCAGTCAAACTCCCTCTTTTTCAACTGTGAAGGACCAGCTCACAATGAACCCCCTTCGTTCTTTTTTTTTTTTTTTTTTTTTTTTTTTTTTTGCCTGTCCCATTTGGTTCTTTAGCCGTCAGAATTGTTGTCTGAAGACCAACAAGGATACCCAATGGATTTATTTTGCCAAATGGATCATCAGCATTGCCGTATTGGTCCATTTGATCGACCTTTGTTTTTATTATTTATTTTATTTTATTTTCAGTTGTTACAGATGGGACAGACATGAGTGAGGGATAGGAAAGGGAGAAAGAAAGAGGAAGGAAAAGAAAAACAGAAGGGGAGAGGGACAGTGAGAAAGGGGGGAAAAAAATATCTCCGGGATCACCTGTTGAGAGAAAAAGAATAGAAAACAAGCAAAAAAACAAAACAAAACAAAGCAACATACTATACACAACACCATCGCATTAATCTAGCTAAGTGTAAACAGCAGTAAATACTAAATATTGAATGTTGTTGTGCAGCACGCAGGACAGACAGCGCACAATGTGCTTTGAAGTAGCAGCCAAGAAAGGTGTGATTTAAGTCTACGAACAGTGAACACCTGTGTGCACACCTGTGTGGATCGGCGCGCTTGTATTCAAATGGTTTCCCCATGTAATGGTCTGCAAGAGGATGTAGAGAGCCATAGCCCCGTCCCCCAGGGCATGAAACAGGCATGGAGGAGATCCAGGCCCCAGACATCCAGAGGTCCCAGAGTGCAAGAGCCCAAGGAGGACCACCGGAGGGGCATCCGTGCCACCTTCATGGGAAGGGCTGAGGATACCCAGGCGAGGGGTCACCCAGTAGCCACCGGGCAGAAACTAGAGGGGGCTGCACCGGCGTGCCCGAGGGCCCTCCGCGCCCCGGAAGAGGCCCGACTGAGCAGCAGGCGCCAGGCCCCGCCAAGTAGCCACCAGGAGTGAGCTGGCGCATGACCTGAGCGCCCAGCCCCGGACACCAAGAACCAACAATGCACCGACCCTTGAGGGCATCAGTCACCGGCAGGGAGTGTGGTGAGGGGAGATAGGCCTCCACACTTGGAGGGCCTGGGAGTTCCCAGAGAGGTGGAGTCTAAGACCCGACCTGACATATAGACACAGACAAACAGGCACACACAGACACAGACATGCATTCCCACCCTCATGCACACATATACAAACACTCAGCACTCACCCAACGTAGGAATAAACGTAAATGGACATGTACACACAATCACACTCCCCAAACATAGTCTGTACCCCGGGTCCAGGTATCCTCGCCCCCAGAGGGGAAACGGCACCCAGACCCAAGAGATGTTACCCTTCCCTCCGTGGTGGAGGCTAGCAGACCGCCCCAGGCTCCGCAGCAGCAGGGAGGCCAATCGGACAGCCAGCATCTCTTCCCAGCCCCCCCGCCCCGATGGCTAGCAGAGAACGGGGGTGTGTTAAGACCCCATACCCCCCCTCCCGCTCAAGTGTAGTGTTGCTGCGTGTTGCTCTAAAGTGTGTTTAAAACAAGGGAGAGCATGGTGCTGCTGCCAGAGAGCAGCAGGTGTTAGCACGGCCCCTCCCGAGAACCCTCAATGTCTACATGGATTTAAAATTGAGAGGTGGGCACCGGCGCCAGAGGTAGGTTTGAATACACAGACCGTCTACTGGACGCCGTTAACGTGCCCACCCTCAAGGCCCTATATATATATATGTGTGTGTGTGTGTTATGAGAGTGTAAGTAATGTGGATGTCTAAGTTGTGAGATAAAATTGAGGCACAGGTGGCCAGAAGAGGACAGAGGGGGGGGAATGTCTCCCCTGCACCCTGGTGACACACCCGCACCCCAAAGCCCTACCTGTGTGGGTGGGTGTGGTGGAGCGGGAAGAGGGAGGCAGCCGGGGATGGGGAGGAAAAGAAGGGAGGGGAGGGTGTCCCTCCCTAGGGCCAGCTCCCCCGCTGACCCCAATAGGCACCCCCGTCCTCTGGTATCCACCAAGGCAAGGGAGCCCAGGCCCATCCAGACCGGGGCCTACGGCAGCAGCACCGCCAAGCCCCACAGGACCCGGGGCAGCCCACCCTACCCCACCGCAGAGGAAACTGTACCCACCCCAACATTCAATCATCTCCCAGACTACACAAGACACAGACACCCAGGTTAAGTTTATTCTCCACCTCTCCTATGTCTCTCCCCCACCTGCAGAGTGGACTCCTGCAAAGATGGAACAACCTCCCTGCCAGTTGAAGAGCCCCCCGGTTAGGCCGATGCACAAGAGGCCCCCTGCGCCAGGGCTGAGCCCCCGTGCACCCACCCGCCCACAACCTCGGCGACACACCGACGAGGACCGAAGCCCCCAAGGCCCAGCCAGAGCCCCAGCACGGAGGCGAAGCACCCCCGAACCCCAAACCCCCACGCCCGCCCCGGATCCACTCAGGGGCAGCCAGGCCACCAGGCCAGTAACCTACGTCCGCCAGCACAGACCATCCTCCAGCCCCGCTGCACGCGGCCACGAGGAGAACAACCTCTGAGAGCGACCAGAGCCACTAACCAGGTTATGAACACAACCCCCGGGTTAAGCCCTCCAGGGATAACGTCTCTAGGGGTCCTCCAGGTGCCCTAAGCCCATCCCAACCTCCACATCAACCACAATAGCCAAGGCGGGACCAAACCACGACCCCCCAACCCCGCTAGGTGATGGAGCCGATCAAAGGAGCCCAGAGGGATTGATCTAATGTGGTGGCAGAGGCTATATCGAGACTAATGTGATCTATTAGATAGTTTCTATATTGGCTAGAATTAAGATTATTTTTATTTTTCCAGTTCATGAGGACCGTTTTCTTGGCGATGCATAGGGCAGTAAAAACCATGTGGACTGTATTAGTTTCTGTAGTGACATCATCCAAATTTCCCAACAAGCATACTAAAGGGGAGGTTGGAATTTTACATTTCAGACACTTTGATAAATCTTCACGTATCTCGTGCCAAAACTTCTGCACTGGTGGACAAAACCAAAGAGCGTGGATGTAATTGTCTGGTGTATTGCCTTGACAGTGTGAGCAGTTGTTGGCGGATGTAAAGCCCATCTTGAACATTCGATGACCTGTATAGTGCACTCTATGCAGTATTTTGTATTGTATTAATTGCAGATTGGGATTTTTAATCAATTTAAAGGTTTTTAAGCACATCTGAGACCAGACGTTTTGGTCTAAGCTGACTGATAAATCTGCTTCCCACTTTGCAATAGGAAGGGATATTGATTCATCTATTTTAGAAAGTGTTCTGTATATTTTAGATAATAGTTTGGGGGATTTAAGAGTAAGAAATTGAACCACACTTGGTGGTGTTTGTAATTCAACTTGACTGAGGTTTCAACTTGACTGAGGTTTCAACTTGACTTGAACCCCTTTCGTTCAAGGAATTAGTCTCTCTGCCTTTGTATAGGCAGAGAGTAAGAAACACGCGCCCACTTACCAGACTTCTGCGCCCTCTCACGCTACCACCCTGCCACTCAGCAGTCCCTTTTCCCCTCCACCAAAGGACCCAACCAAACCCATGCAAATTGAGCAGTCGAGGCTCACTCTGGTGGAAAGAGAGAGAGGTATTTTTGCACTCATGAGTGCTTATATTGCAGCCGTGCTGGTCATTTCATTGCCTCCTGTGCAGTTCAGCCAAATAGTCGCCCAGTAATTTTGGGGTTACTGGTGGGCGATTCTTCCCTTCCCAAGTCCCGCCTCTTACTCCCAGTGAAACTCTGTCACCAACACACCTTTCACCCTCTCCGTGCTTTTGAGGATTCTAGCTATGCACTGAATCTTATTGACGCTGAAATAGTCCATCATCTGGACCTTCCCCTGATCCCTCTCCAACATACTCTCCAACATACCTGCCACTGCTCCAAATATCAAGGTTTTTGACAAGATCACTCACTAGACTGAGCCTGTGCAGTTGGTCACTTCTGGGAAACAATAACATTCTACACAATCACGTCTCCAGATATTCCACTCATCCTCGGTTTTCCCTGGCTGGAGAATCATAAACCCCATCTGGAGTGAACACACTAGAGTTTATTCTGTCACACCTGATGCCTTAGATCTGCTCTCCCTTCAGGCCCCGCCACCACTGATCACCTGTGCACCACTCCTTCTGACCTCATTGGTACCCAAGAAATATGCCATCTTTAGAGGGTTCAGTAAAGAGAAGGCTCTGTTGCTGCCCCATCCCCCCTACGATTGCTCCATTTATCTCCTTCCTGCCACCACACTCCCCTCAAGCTGCTTGTACAACTTGCTGAGGCCTGAGAGGGAGTCCATGGAGAAATACATTCAGGAGTCTGGTAGCAGGCACCTCCACCTCCCCAGTAGGCGCAGGTATTTTCTTTGTCACCAAAAAGATAAGACTTTGAGGCCTTGTATAGCTTAGCAGTGACTTAATGACTGTAAAAAACAAGTAACCCCTGCCTCTGTGTTTGACTAATTTCAGGGGGCAGATGTTAATGTTAAGACAGAGAAGTGTGAATTCAAGACCTTTACAGTCTCTTTTCTGGGCTTTGTTATTTCAGGAGGGCAAATGAAGAGAGAGCTTCAACATTTCTCGGGATTTGTCAACTTTTACCCTTTGCCTTCATCAAAGATTGCTGTAAGGTAGCTTCCCCACTTTCCAGTTTCAAACCCCACAAGGTTTCGTTTGTCTCACATGGCATTAGACTTCCCTCACTGTCCTCCCTCCGCCCAATGGTACAACTATCATCCTTGTAAATTATGTTTTCAAACTCCGTGGTATCCCCAATAAAATATTCTCAGACAGAGGACCTTAATTCATCTCACAAACCAGGAAAACCTTCTGTTCTTCCTTAAGAGCCAAGGTGTGCCTCAGCTCTGGTTACCATCCACAGACCAATGGACAAACTGAGCAGCTGAACCAGGAGCTCGAGGCTGCATCACCTCTCAAAATACTGCCACTTGGTCCCAACAGTTACTCTGGATTGAATACACACACAACTCCCTCACCTCCTCAGCTACAGGTCAGTCCCCTTTTGAAGTATCTCTTGGATATGAACCCCCCTTATGCCAGTGAGGCCTTGCTCAGGCTTCAAAATAAAAGGTACGTGGACTAACCCGTCGTCACGCTCCAGCACCAGATTACTCGCCAGGACAAAAGGTAAGGCTGCCAGGAACATCCCGTGTAAGGTTCTCAATCGGAAACTTTTCCTTGTAGCAAGACTGGACTCTTCTTTGGTTGAATTCTTGCATGTGGGACCCTAAATTCTTGATTGATGTAACTCCAAGGCGATGTCTATTGCTATTTGGCTTGGTTTCGTTTTGTGTTTCTTTGCTTCATACATGACTCAACACTTTTTATTTATCATCGCACGTTACTCACTGACACTACTGATTTAAATACTCAAAAATTATGAATAAGTAAATCTTTGAATAAAAGTCATCTTTGGCTGTCCAGAACTTACCTTTGAGATAGACTTTGACAAAGAAAAGGAATTTAATATATATACATATATACATATATAGATATATAGATATATATATAGTCTTTTTTTTCTTTCTGCATTGACTTGATTCTAGCTAAATTGCAATAGATGGCATTTTGACCAGACAAGGAAGAATTTGTGGCAAGATAACAATTATCTTTGTGGGTTCAAGCAAGGTCAAAACCAACTCATACATGGTCCCACAAGTACATGCAACTGTGGTGTGTAGAGCTTGTAATCAGGAACAGTAATGTTCCCCAGCATACAGCTGCTAAGTGACAACAAAAGGCCTGTCACTGTGATTAATGACAAGGGAAGTGTCCCAGTGTGCTTCCTCTGTGCCGCACTGTAGCGGCGGCTCTGAATGGAGAATGAATGGTGCATGTGCACCTCTGTTGCTCTCTTTCTGTTTCATTCCACAAGTTAATGCCTCCACTTATCTCCGACCTTGCAAGCTCTTTTCCCCTTTCTCTTGCAAGGTTTTCCCACCCCAATGCCTTACATAATTTGTTTTAGGGAAGTTAAAAAAAAAGGAAAAGTGACAAATCTGATGAAAAGACAAAGAATGGGGCAAAATCCATTGTGACAACATGACATATTAACCAAGGTGCAACAGGTCTTCTTGCCATAAAGTTGTTTTTCCAAACAGCAGTCTGCTCTCCGTGTCAGTGAGGGTGGACTGCTGTTTAGTTTACTTGTTTTGAGGAGAAAGAAAAGGGGAGAGTCTATTGATTAACGTTTCTGATTCTCCTATTGTGACACAAGATCCAAAACCAGCTGGGGTAAAATCACACCAGCCATTGGTGCTAAATTGACGGCTCAACTCTATGGAAAAATCTATACTTTAAGGTTTATTTCAGCAATCTGGATGCACCGCACAGCAGTGCATGAAAAGAAGAATCCAAAAGAAAAGAAAGAAATGCTGTAGTGTTTTTGACCCTGAAATATCTCTTTTTAACTTTCTGTAAATGTTTTTTTTTCCTTTTACGCATGTTTGTTTATGTCATGGTTCTGGGCCAGTTTTGACCCAGTAATTTGAGTTTTCATGTTTTAGTTTGATTTTGTATTTTTGGTTATTTTCTTGATCTATTTGATGATGATGTTCTATGTTCTAGCTTATTCTGGTTCATGTTTAGTTCTGCCCGTGTTAAGTCTGTGTTTCTTAGTCTGCGTCCTTGTGTATTGTTTCCTGTTTTATTTTGAAGGATTGGGTCTTATGTCAGTATGTCCAGCTTTGCTCCTCCTGTCTTGTTAGCCCCAATTTCTCCCAGCTGTCTCCCTCCTGTTTCACATTCCCTAATCACCTCAGTATGTTTTTTAGCTGTGTTTTTCCCTGCCAGTTGTTGTGTCCTCCACGTTTGTTGTGTGCGTATTCTTCGTCGTCTGCCTTCAGGTTAGAGTCATTTGCATCTCCAGTCTAGTTAGTTTAAGTTGTTGTTTGTGTATCGCCAACTGTGTCTCACCAGCAAATAAAGCTGCCGTTTAAGTTAATGTTTCGTCTCCGAGTTCTGCACGTGGGTCCAGCCACTGACAGCCACACAACTCATCGTGACAGTTTATAGATTTTTATTTAATCTCTTAACTTCCACCAGGTTGCAGCTAACTGTTATGTAATTTGGTATTTAGCATATGGAAATAGAGCATCTTGTCTAACATGTATCTCCAATTCAATATTAGTCCAAAGTAGTGGTGGACATTAAGAAGTTATAGAATAATTTAGGTGCATTTTCACATTGTCTTCTGTTTGAATGGCACCAACAAAATGATACAGTATCATCTATTATTTCTGGTTCTCAAGTCTTCCAGGACGGAGATGCCTCTCCCAATTGTCACAGGGAAAAAAGCAAAGTACGGCCTTCACAGGTCACATATAGACAGAAAAACATTCACACTCATATTCAAATCTATGGCCAATTCAGAATCACTAATTCTCCTAACAAGCATGACTTTGGACTGTTGGAAGAAGTCAAAGCACCCGGAGAGAGACCAGAGCCAGCCAGTTGACTGAACCTTCATACTGTGAGGTGACAGTGCTAACCACTGCAGCACTGTCCTGCCCATATTGTGTCTAATAGCATTTTTGAAAAGGGCCCATCATGTAGACATAGCCTTTAAATCAGAGTTTTTGATCTTTGGATGCCTGATACGTACCTAATACGGAATGATCTTACTTTATCCAGGTGAAATAAATCACTGTATTCATTTACATATCTAGAAAAAGGCGCTACATGTTACAAAATGTATACAATATAAAATGCTGCTGCAAGGTTTTCACTAAATTCTAGTCCGGGGATCAACCTCATTTTACATTCTGGGCTACAAACAGCTCACTTTGATCTTAAATAGACCAGTCCAGTAAACTTCCCTTTCTGTTAGTGAAAAGAAGTTTAACCAGACATTTAATCCCTGATATATTTATAAGGGGGAAAAAAGTGCAATGTCAACATTATGCCTTCAATTTCCCCACGTGATAAAGAAATACTGCTGCAGTTAATGAAATTAACTTAGCATGACTGTTTGGGCTGAAATTAATGTAATACATGTGTAAAATGTGTCGTTTATTGCCTGGACTGTCCTGTAATTTTGGTAAATTCACAGAAAATGTGATTTTAAAAAAATTCAAAACAGACATTTTGATAGTCAATAGTGAAAAACAGGAAATGTAATTTAATTGTTTATTATTATTGTTATTATTGTTGTTATTTTGTTACAGTATAACTTAAATGAAGGATATAGAGGAGATCATATTTTCCTTTTTTTTTTTTCTTCTTCTTTTTCTTTCAGCCGCTCTCTTTAGGGCTCATTACAGAGGATCATCTGCCTCCATCTAAACGTCTCCCTACCATCTGCTTCTCCCTGACAGTTTCATCATCCAGATACTTGTCAGACATATCCACTATCCCTCATCCAATGTCCAAACCATCTCAACTTTTAATCACTAACTTTGTCTCAAAACTGCTCAACCTGAGCTCTCCCTCTGATTCGTAATTCCAATAGTGCTCACACTCAGTGAAAATCATAACATCTTCAGCAATGCCACCTCCAGCTCCACCTCCTGTCTTTTTGTCAGTGCCCCCATCTCCAAACCACGCATCATAGCAGGTCTCAATACCATCTTGTAAACCTGCCCTTTCACTCTTGTTCCTCTCCTCCTGTCAACATCTGTATTCTGCTTGATGATTGCTGCTGTTGGGTGCAGCAATCATCAAGGACAGAGAGAGAATATTTATTTTTTATTGTTTTCCTGCTGTTTTGCACAGAAGAAGCTGAAAAAACCCCAAAACAATTAACTGAAACAGTGGAATCAGATCAAAAAGTATCAGTTATAACTTATTTGAATTTTTAAGATCACCAGTATGTTTTAAACAAGATTCAAATTTTTGCATTAAGATTTATATTATTATTTTCTAGACATTTCCTTTCTCATCTGCCAAAAACATCTGGTAAATACCTGAGCAGTTACTGTGGTCCACTAAATCCAGTGACTACAGTTCCAGGCAGAGTCCAGTAACTGAGGTTTGTTACCCATTCTGACACAAAATACTGATAAGCATGGAAGCTTTTGTAGCCCTTCATATCTCATCTGTATAACATGATAACGTAATGATAAGTCTTGCGGCATGAAGTCAGAGAGTGTGCCAGGCTTTAAAACATCAGTAAACACACTCGGATAGAGTAACTGAACATCCATCTTCAGCCCTCCGTTGCCCAATTTCTCCACATAACGAGCACGATGCTTGCCGTGAAAGTGTTTTTCTTCTTCTGAGAGTGAATATAGACTTATTTACTTATAGTTGCCATAGTTCTCATCTACATAATGTTTAGCAGGTTTTTTACTCACTTGAGATGTCAGGATAGCCCACTTCCAACATGGCCGACAAGTTGTGGCGCACATGTGCACATGGTGAGCGGTCGCATGTCTGCAAACCTCTATACAAGGAGGGGATGAGCAGGAAGGAAGCTGAGATCCTAGTGTGTGCAGAAAAAGAATGGAGATTTTCTATGATTCGATAGAGTGATACATTCTCGAGTGCATTGTACTTTGCAGCATCTGAGCTGGTGACACCAACAGACTGAGTAAAATGATCAGGAAGGCTAGCTCTGTGATTGGTTGCAAAACGAACGAGTGCCAAGTAAATGTTGAATGTGGAATTTTGGTGAAATGTAAAAAAAGATAAGGAAATGTACATCTTTGTACATGTATGATCTATGCATCAATGTAAACGAGGTAAAAATACAAAAGCATAGTCAAGAACTCAGATTATAGAAAAGAATTCATGCAAACTGATTTTCCACAAAACGTTTTTGTGAAGCTGAGATATGTAGTTTTCAATCAAAGGCAGGATTTGTCACCTCTTCTTTTTCTATGGAGGAAAGAAAACTCCAGAAGACCTGCCATTGGCAGAGCTCTTTAACAGAAGTCTGCATGGCAGCAGCAATGACAACCGTCGGCAGGGTGGCACAATAACGAGGCCGTGGCAATGCTGGCTGTCCTCTTGCTCCGAACTGGAAAAGTGTCCTCTCCTAGAATGCTGGAGACAATCACAGGGGGAGTGAACTGTCTTATATTGTCCCACACGGACTCATTATCTCAATAATGAATCTTTTCCTCATGCGTGCACATGTTCTCTATCTCTCTGTCAGTATTGTCTCTCTCGCGAGCACATCAAATGAAAGACGAGTGAGGAAAAGAGTGCAGGGAGAACAGACGACGGGAAAGTTTTTCCTTGACACACTTCCCTCCACTTGATTTAAGATGGTGGGGATTTTTCTCGAGCAGGTTGATCGCACTCTGCTCCCTTTGAACGCAAAACCTTGGTCAACTTCACAGGCGCGATGAGATAAAGACTACCTCCGACTGAAGTTCAACAAAGGGCCAGTTTCTCTTTCTTTATGCAAATTAGCTAAATTAAAGTTTTTGCTGAATGCTTTGCTGCCGCTCTGCTGTGAGCGTTTGGCCTGCGTCGCCTCTGGACACTGACTTTCTCTTGGCAGAGGTGCCGTTGGACAGCGTGTTCTGAAGATTCAAAGAATGCACGCTCCCAAACATCCTGTGCGCACACACTGCTGGAAGGAGCCGCACAGAGGGCAGCGGTACGCCTGAACATAATGGCCACCATTGTCGGGACTGTTGACAGCTTGGCTGCTGTAGAAAACGCTGTGTGTGTGTCAGTCATTGTGGCTCACTGTTTATGTGTATTATTGTGCAGAGCAGAAAAGAGCATGCTGATCAACACAACACAGCTTCAGTCCCTCTATTGGCCCCTGCAATCACCAGGGATTCTGGGCACAATTAAAACAAGCCAGCTGCAATTATTAGCCGCCTTCCCTCCTCCTCCTCATCCTTCTCCGCTTTGCTGTTTCTCTCCCCTCCCTCTTCTTTCCCTTTTAAAGCAGAGAGATAAAGCCAGGCCTCCTATGACTGTAATCTTGGGCCTTGCTATACTTCCTTGATTGGAAACACTGCAGACAGTAGGAAGGGAGGGAGGGACTGACAATGTTAAATATCAAATTTAGAGCGAACCAAAATGAGCCTCTGTGTGTTTCTTAAGCTTGTGTAGTAGATACAATTGCACCATGTGTATCTGTTGGGAAAAAAAACATTTCTGAATAAAATTACTGAAATTTAAAATGCTCAAACAATGGGCAAAATAATGACCTGTGAATTTACAACAGCCGCAGTTATCAGTGTAATGTGTCTTACAGAAAAGGAAATCTATACAGGAATAGCCGGAAAGTGGTGAAGGGTTAGACTGATCCATCTATCCGTCTATTCAATTCATTTTTACTTCTTTGGTTATTAGTTTTTTTAAATGTATTATTTATTTATTTATTGACATAGCCCAGATCACAAAAGCAGTCCCCTCAGTGTGCTTTATATCTGATGACCCTCTATGAGAAAGCATTTGGTGACAGTGGGAAGAAAAAAATCCCTTTTAAGAAAGCTCCATCAGAACCAGGCAGCCATCTGCTGTGACTGGTTGGGGGTGAGGGGAAGGGGACAGGACAAAGACGCACTGTGGAAGAGAACCAGAGTTGAATAATTACTAATGATTAAATGCAAAAGGGTGTATAAAAACACAGAGAGTGAAAAGGGGTGAGTGAAGTAGAAACACTCAGTGCATCATGGGAAGCCCCCAGCATCCTAGGCCTATTGCAGCATAACTAAGGGAGGATAGGGTATGATTCATCAAAAAAGAACGTTTTAAGCCTAATCTTAAAAGTAGAGAGGGCGTATGTTTCCCAAACAAACTAAGAGCTGGTTTACT
The DNA here is from genome assembly GCF_963576455.1 of Neolamprologus multifasciatus. Taxonomy (NCBI): domain Eukaryota; kingdom Metazoa; phylum Chordata; class Actinopteri; order Cichliformes; family Cichlidae; genus Neolamprologus; species Neolamprologus multifasciatus. The sequence goes on along the minus strand of NC_140443.1, from coordinate 34,065,962 downwards.
TGTGGTTCCTTGGATATTTAAAAGTAGAATGGGAAGCGGTACTGTGAGGTCTTTGAGATAAAATGAGACCTGATTATTCAAGACCTTGTATGTGAAGCAAAAGATTTTATTCTGGATTTAACAAGGACACAAAGAAGAGAGGCCATTATGGGAGAAGTATGGTCTCTCTTCCATCATCGTACCTTCCATCCATCCATCCATCCATCTTCTTTCTTCAATTCAGGGTCAAAGAAGGGCCAGAGCCTTTTCCAACTGTTGCATGGCACAGTTCACAATACAACCTGCTGGGTTGCCAGTGCAACCTTAACAAGATTAACACAGATGGAATAGATAACCATTCATGCTCACCTTCATAAATACAAACAATTTAGATTTACATTATCCTAACCCATTTGAGTTTTTGAACTAGGGAGGAAGTCGGAGAACTCACGAAAGCACAGAGAAAACAAAACCTCTAGGCAAGGCAAGTTTATTTGTATAGCACAAGTCAACAACAAGGTGATTCAAAGTGCTTTACAGATACATTAGAAACAAAAACAATGATTTAAAATTGATTAAAACAAGCAAACTAGCTAACTAACAAACAAACAAAACTGTATATAAAATCAAAAATCAAAACAGATAAAATCAGAACAGTAGATCAAATCAGTAGTTAAAATGTAAGTTTTGAAATTTAAGCTTAATTTTTTGATTTGGTAAATTTGGTGATTAGATTCAAATTAGATTAGATTAGATTAGATTTGGTGCTTTATTCAAATGCAGCTGAGAACAGGTGAGTCTTCAACCTGGATTTAAATAAACTGTGTTTCAGCTGATCGGAGGGTTTCTGGGAGTTTGTTCCAGATATAAGGAGCATAAAAGCTGAATGCAGCTTCTCCGTGTCTGGTTCTGACTCTGGGAACTGATAAAAGACCGGATCCAGATGACCTGAGGCATCTGGAAGGTTCATACTGGCTCTAGACCAAGAGGTTATTTTTTTTCTTCTGCATACTATCAGTTTTGCAATTTGTCAAATACTAAGTGGAGTAGAAAGTGAAATCAAATAGCGCTCAAGTTCAACTACCTTAGAATAGTTTTAAAATGTATTTTATAAAGTAATAGTGTGTGTCTGTGTGTGTGTGCACGTGTGTACTCTTAACTAAGCTGGAGGCCTGCAGCTCTGTCGATCTCAAACTGTTTTGGAGAAGCTACTCCACCCAGCCACTTCAAATACACGTCCGCACCTACACCCTGACTTCCTACCATTCCTCCATGAAGACAGCAGACAAAGCAGACAAAGCAGACAATGGAATGAGGGCAGAGCACCGATGCATGGACATCACCGGGCTATGATGTCATGAGGGAAATGAAGTGAGATTTCAGACACGAGGCTTTGAAGAATGCAGCAAAAGGAACAGCGGGGTTGAAGTCATCCCCCCATGGAGGAACCCCAACTCCCTGCTCTCCCTTCCTGACGTCTCTGCTCCCCTCCTTTTTCTGCCTTTTGCTCATTTCTCCTTTCCTCTTTTTGACATGTTGTGTCTTTGTCCCACCCTCACCCAGCTTAACCCTGTCTCCTTCTTCTCTAGCCCCCTCAGCCTCCTCGATCCTCCTCCATCATGCGCTCCTTGACCCATCCCTCACCCTCTACAGTTTAGCTTTTTTACTACCCGTCTCAAACTGTCACCCTGGAAAGCATTCAGGATGGCTTATGCTATGCTGCCTCGCTATCTTTGCACCCTAATGCAAGTATTCAGAGGATTAAAGGAAGAATGTGTTGACTGCGCCATAAGCCATTTCCATGGCTCTTGATCACAAAGTCGAGCTGACTTCTGATAAAAAAGGCTGACAAAAAAACAAAACGAAAATGAAAACATCACAACCTCGTCACTAATTCAGCTGGTATTGATGAAATACTCGTGCACATATAAATATGCATGCTTTAAATATGCCGTGAATCTTGTCCTGGCTCAGGAATTGAGCCCAGTTCATTAGTTCAGCTTACGTAAGTATGCTAATGAGCTACAGATTTTATTGGCCTCATTACACCACAGGGAACTGGCCCGATAACACAGGAGTTATGCAAGAGAGGAAAAAGACCACTGTTTAACATCTGCCCCTTTAATGGTAGAGAGCTCACCAGGCACCAGTCTGACAATAAACTGATAGAGACGTAGAGAGAGGGACACATCCCGGGCCAAATCCGAATTTGTCAAGCCTACACGTAGGAGGGTGCATGAGCGTCTAGGAGTGAGCGCATGGCCGATGTGCTTTTGTCTTCATCTTTTTTTGTGCCTACTGCTTTTGCCAAAGCTGAAATTTCATGGCTGAGACTATCAGAGGTGATTCTCAGTGCAAGGCTGAATGATTTCTTTTTGTGTCTGATATAAGCGCCTTGGGATATACGAGTGTGTGTCTGCATGTGTGTGTGTTTGCACTTCCTCCTGAAACATTTTGTCAGCCGTTTGTTCTCATTCCAGTGCATCAGCAAACACAAACAAGCACATGCTATGAAAAACAGCCATCCGACTATTTGGCGTCTGCACCGATTCCACGCTGCATCCAGGCAAGTTGATACAGCAGCTAGCTGAGAGCTGCCACCCATTTGTGCTGTGATGATGATTATTGCTAGATATTATCCTAGACCTTCTGAAAAACTTTGGATAATGCCGAGATCGCGTAAATAACGGTAAACGACTCTGACGCCAGCATTGCAGTGAGCTGGATTTCATCAGAAACTTACCCTGCAGCTGAGAATGTAATTACCAGATATGATGAAGCTGTGCCACGTTTGTCTCTACATGTGATAAGCAATAAACCTCTGCACAAATTCTCAGTCAGGTATAAAGAGAAATATCTCTATCTATCTATCTATCTATTAGGGGTGCAACGATACACAAAATTCACGGTTCGGTTCGATACTTTGGTGTCACGGTTCGATATTTTTTCGATACAAAAAAAATGTTCATGCCTTTTTAATTTGTCATGTATTAAAATTATAAATATATATTTTAACTCAAAAGTACAGTTTTTAAATTTAATGTTGCTGAAACAAAAAAGTAATAAAAAAAAATCTATCTGATGGAGAAATCACTCATCTTTGGAAAAGAGAGTTTATTACAGAGAAATGGCTCTTTCCAAAATAAAAGCTATACTATACGCTTCTTCTGGGCTATATTCTCAGCAGCATATTAAACATATCAGGTCCCCATAAGGAGAATCATGTGCTAACGGCTGTCTAAATGACTCAGGTAAAGTTTGTAGCATGCCTGCTTGTTGTTTTTGTCTGCATCCACTTGTCTTTGCACTAGGATGATGTCGGAGTAAATGTGCAGTCATATTCGTTGTGTTCCCACTAGTGCTGTCAGCGCTAATCTGAAATGACGTTAACGCCACAACACGGCAAATCTCCGTTAATGAGCTACTGCGGATCGCCCCGTGCGTGGGCCAACACATCAACGAGCTAACTGCGCAAACACTAGTTCCCACCAATGTAATTGAGCATTGCGTGGCACATCCGACATACTGTTTTACTTTAGTCCATGACGCGCTTACCTTCAGGGTCATACGTCACATGAAGACCAAAATAGTTCCAAACGCCAGATCTGAATGAGGGTGGGGGAGGTTCAATTTGCCATGTTGCAACGAGAGCTTAGCTTCTGTCTCGCTAGCTTGCCCTGCGCTCAGTGAATCTGCGTTCGACTACTCCGCCTAGGCTGCACTGTCGAGCGCAGATCCACTGAGTGCTGAACACAGACAGCACTGTCAGAAGGAAAGTTGATAAAATAAATTAAAAAATTTGTATTGTTCGATACATATGCGTACAGAACCGAAAGCACTGTATCGAACGGTTCAATATCGATACGAGTATCGTTGCACCCCTACTATCTATCTATCTATCTATATATCTATTAGGGCTGGGTATCGTCACTGATTTCTAGAATCGATTCAATTCCGATTCACAAGGTCCCGAATCGATTCGATCCACAATTCGATTCGATTCACTTCGATTTGAATCTGGGAAATTTTGACAGTCAGAAATATTATAATTCAGATCAGTACATTTACATATTTTTGTATCTATAAAAAGGAAGCTGACACACCAAGACTTTATCAAAGGTATCACATCAGATGCCTTTGTGTCAAAGTAGCTGAGGATAAAACACAGAAAAACATGAAGGTGATTTTCCTGTTCTGGGATTTTATAAAAATATTCTGCAGTACATCAAAAACGAAAGAAAACCATTAATCAACACATGAACATTACCTCTGAAGTTACAGCGGTTTTATTACAGACAAGGCTGAGCGTTTTGCATTTTGCATAATTTTAAAAAGTTTAAATTTGTTCAGTATTGAACGGCAGAAATTAGGTTTTCTTTTCAGAAGTATATAAAACGGAAAGAAAACGTCTGCCGACAGCGCTGTAAACAACGGTAGACTTGTGCGTAACAAGCAAGCAAATAATGCAGAAAACAGTACAGAGAGAGAGGGGGGGAGAGAGCGCGAGCACGCGCGAGAGAGCTGTGCATCCTGGTGGAAGCAAAACAGTAAAAGTCAGAGTGAATACATGACGATGTTTTTGTGAAGCGTAGTTTGGATCTTCTTTTGCTGCTGGTTCGGTCAATATTGTTTGGAGAGACATCAAACTAACAGCTTTAGAATCAGCGCATAAAGGGCGTGAACACAAAGCGCGGACCCGCCGACAGATCAGAATCAGCGAGCTGTCGGCTTTCAGCCCCGACTGTGAGAAAGGCGACATCTCACTGATTCTGATCCGCGGGCTGCGCTGTGTGTTTAAGTCTTTGTGCAGAATCCGTGTTCCTGCTCTCATTTACTGTTTTAGCTGTTTGGTGGTTGTTGAAATTTTGTGAGGTTTAACCAGAGATTCTGGCGTTTCGGGCAAAATAAATTTATATTAAAAAATCGATTCAGGATTTTAATGAATCGATTTTACGTTATCCAAGCCAGAATCGATTTTAATCGATAAATCGATTATAAAAACCCACCCCTAATATCTATATATATCTATATATCTATATATCTATATATATCTATATATATAGATATATATAGGGATGGGTACCGGTATCGGCAACGGTTCTGACATAAACGGTAGTAACCAGACCGAAAAGCAGCGCACATTTCGGTGCTTTTTATTTTTTCCTGAGATGTCATACACTTTGGATTCTAGCCAATCATTTTACCTTTGGAAGCGTAGTAGGCGGGTCCAGGTATGTACATTCTTTTAGAGCAGAGCTACAGATTAAAAATGCCCAAGGCGAAGCGGTCAAAAGTCTAGCTGTACTCCGCAACAAAAGATGCAAACTCAGCAGCCTGCAGCAAGTGCTTTAAGCTGATACTGTGCAAAGGAGGTAACACCTCGAATCCGATGAAACACCTGGCGACCTATAGCGTTTTTTTAAAAGCTGAGAAATGCACCGTATTTGATAGCTTGCTGTGAGACCTCACACCGAGCACATCTACTGCGGGTGTGGTGCCTGTTATCGGACCTGGAGTTAGCAACATCCCCCAAAAACCCGAAGAGTAGAGTCCTGGCCCCTAGCCCTGCCAGTGTAGCAGAAATGATGAGGATGATGATGCAGCAGCAGCCGTTCTTCTCTGCGTGAGTAGCTTAATGTTGTTCGTGTGTAATTTACGTTGAGTAGGCTAACCACGTTATTACATTAATGCATGTAAGGTGAACTACCATCAGTGTTGGGAAGGTTACTTTTAAAATGTATTCTATTACAGATTACAGAATACATGCCCCAAAATGTATTCTGTAACGTATTCCGTTACGTTACTCAATGAGAGTAACGTATTCTGAATACTTTGGATTACTTAATATATTATCATGCTGTTTACAACTACGTGAATGTACTATTGCTGTGATTTATTACTGTTACTGAAGGTCCGCGGCTCCGAACCGTAGTAAAGGGACCTCTGGCTAATACGGTGGGTTCTGGGCTTGTAGCCGAAAAATAGCTTTACTTTGTTGTGTTGGTGAGAGACAGAGAGAGGCGCTGAAAGGCTGCTCCAACGGAACTTATTGTTTTTGGAGGAAAACACGAACACGGTGTACAGTCGAGTCTTAATAGCTTACTTACAACTGGGCTCGTCAGGCTCTCTTCTTGGCTGCAGTGGTTATTATTATATTTACATGCTTCCAGCTCCCGTTTTTGCTCGATGACAGCTCGTACTTTTCCTTTTTCTCCCTCCCTCGCTCACAGACATATAACGTGTATGGCAGTCCTCCCTGCAGCACGGACTACACTGCCCATGATGCTACATTCTTTAGAGCTATACCGGTAGCATTCTGCCTGTTAGCTTAGCACAACAACAACAAAAAGGCCTCTCTCACCCAGGAAACACGCAGAGAGAGAGCGTCACCCTGTAACCATGGCAACCGTAACGCTGCCACCTGGAACAACAGAACGTAGCTGTCAAACAAAACCCAAACAGTCCTGACCCGCCACAATATGAAACAGGGAAGTACCGCCGTGTAATCCATTTATTTCAACAAAGTAACTGTATTCTAAATACCACCTTTTTAAACGGTAACTGTAATGGAATAGTTACTCATATTTTGTATTTTAAATACGTAACGGCGGTACATGTATTCCGTTACTCCCCAACACTGACTAGCAAACACCGTCGTAGTTACATGCGGCTGTCTTCTTGTTTGATGGCAGATACTCCCTTCACCCTGGCCAAAAAGGCTAAAATGACCAAAGAAAAAGTGGAAAACAGCTGAACATGAGAGGCTTTTGGACAAAGTTGGTGTTTTTTTCCCCATTGATTAAGCACTGCTTCCAGCCAAGAGTGATACCATATATGCCCCATAGCTGCAGAAAAGGCTAACATTGTTATCTTTTTACAAAAAAACAGCTGAACATGAGAGGTTTTTGGACAAAGTTTGTGTTCTCCATTCTTTAAGCACCGGCACCGTTTCAAAAGTATCGGTTTGGTACTGGTATCGGATAAAACCTAAACGATACCCATCCCTATATATATCTATATAGATAGATATATATAGATATATATATGTGTGTGTGTGTAGAGAAAGAGAGGAGCTGGTTGCAGCCACCCAGCCGCCGCGTCCCGGCACCTGTGGCATATGTAAGACTGCGTTCTTCCATTTGCGCAACATCTCTAAAATTAGAAATATCCTGTCTCAGAGTGACGCTGAAAAAACTAGTTCATGCATTTATTACTTCCAGGCTGGACTACTGCAATTCATTATTATCAGGATGTCCAAAAAACTCACTGAAAAGTCTTCAGTTAATCCAAAATGCTGCAGCAAGAGTACTGACAGGGACTAGAAAGAGAGAGCATATTTCTCCTGTTTTGGCTTCCCTTCATTGGCTTCCTGTTAAATCCAGAATTGAATTCAAAATCCTGCTCCTCACATACAAGGTCTTAAATAATCAGGCCCCATCTTATCTTAATGACCTTGTAGTACCATATCACCCTATTAGAGCACTTTGCTCTTGCTCTGCAGGCCTACTTGTTGTTCCTAGAGTATTTAAAAGTAGAATGGGAGGCAGAGCCTTCAGTTTTCAGGCCCCTCTTCTGTGGAACCAGCTTCCAGTTTGGATTCGGGAGACAGACACTATCTCTACTTTTAAGATTAGGCTTAAAACGTTCCTTTTTGCTAAAGCATATAGTTAGGGCTTGACCAGGTGACCCTGAATCCTCCCTTAGTTATGCTGCAATAGACGTAGGCTGCCGGGGGATTCCCATGATGCAGTTTTTCCTTTCCAGTCACCTTTCTCACTCACTATGTATTAACAGACCTCTCTGTGTTGAATCATATCTGTTATTAATCTCTGTCTCTCTTCCACAGCATGTCTGTTATCCTGTCTTCCTTCTCTCACCCCAACCGGTCGCAGCAGATGGCCCCGCCCCTCCCTGAGCCTGGTTCTGCCGGAGGTTTCTTCCTGTTAAAAGGGAGTTTTTCCTTCCCACTGTCGCCAAAGTGCTTGCTCATAGGGGGTCATATGATTGTTGGGTTTTTCTCTGTATCTATGAAGCGCCTTGAGGCGACTTTTGTTGTGATTTGGCGCTATATAAATAAAATTGAATTGAATTGAATTGGGGACGCGGCGGTCACATATGCTCGGCCTGTGTTTATGCCTAAACTGCGTGGCAACCCTCTGCCATGCAGTTTAGGCATAAACAGTATTTTTACACCCAAAGTGTTATTAGCTTAAAACTTGCCATATCTTGGCATGATGTACAGTGTATCTTTAAAAAATATAATTTGCAATGGCATAATTTATTTAGCATGACAATCCCAAACACACTGCCAGTGTAGAAAAAGCATCCAGAAAATGGCACATTCATGTGCTCCCCTGCACGGAGCCCTGACCACAACATCACTGAAGAAGAGCGTTGGACTCTCCTGTAAGAAGCCTGCAGAACAATTCATGAAGACTGCTCAAAGAAACAAGAAAGCTTCCCTTCTGCAAACCCACATTTGCTCCTGTAGCTGAGATAAGATGTGAAGTCTGAGTACTTTTTTAAACCTTTCTAATTACTTAACTGATGTGATTATTGTTGCAGTCGCTTGATCAGGTCCACAAAGAGTGGAAGGTAAAACTGGGCAAAACAGCTGTTACTTTCTTGGCTGGAGGAAATAAAAAAAAAATAGCACAGTGCAATAAAATGGAGTAGAAACAGACAGAAATGCTAAATTTCCATCGTGAATTTTTTTTTTTAGATTTTTTGCATTAACTGGAACTGTTTACATTTTGTCGTGTTGTGTCCTCTCACTGACTTCAAAATTACTCACGTCAGCTCTGTATCAACAATAGACAGAAATGTGGACATCATTTAAATTCTTCTTTAACTGATTGTACAATGTTATAAAACGTTGACTATATGTCCATGCAAACCTGGCTCATTTTTTTTAATTTACTCAGTGCTGAAACTTTATGGTAGGTTTATTGTAGGACTGTAATGGAGTCATGGGATTAGATCAAACTGCAGCATACACTAGTCTGACAGTGAATGATATTAGAGTCAATGTGAGCAGGGATGTGGTCTTTGCTCCCCTCTTAGAGCTTTTAGTCAAAATTCCTCTCTCAGCTGTTCCACATTCAGTCACAATCCCCCTCTTGTTTGCTGTTCTGCAAATGTGGTAAAAGCTGCCTGTCAGATGCATTATATGATGTGAGGTAAAGTTCTGATGACAGGAAGACCAGAACATACATCATTTACTGTATACATTGGAAAGTAAAAAATATACCGCATATAAAAGTGTTTGAACTCATAATTATATTTTAAATAAAAGATCAACTTAGTTAAATTCAAACAAGTAAAAAAAAAAGACCACATACAGCAACCTGGTTTGTGTGGTGTGTCATGCTGAAATCTACATCTGTGCTACCAGTGAGATAATCTGTTCATTAACTGGAGCTGGAACATACAGAGTGGGTTTGAGTTACTGTAGGAATCTCAGGAAGCCACCTCACACACCCCAGGAAGTCATGTCCCTCTGTGCCTTTTATTCTGTAACAGCTACAAGCAAATATCTGTAGGCCTAACACATGTTAAAAAAAAGTCAAAACATGTTATTTTCTTTATTTTGAAGAGCTTTTAAATAACAGCTGTGCAGAAAATGTGCTGTCGGCCTTATTATTTTTTTATTTTGCACAGACTTTTGCATTTTCCCCTTTCTAATTCAATATGTCTCATTCTTTTGTTTTTGGAAGTAAACAACTCAATGTTAGCATGGCTCATAGTTAGCAAATTCATCCTTGTTAGCTATAGCTTCACAGCCCAAAATATACAGCAATATTAACAGCTTTAACAGTGCTAATGCTGCTAATGTTAGGAACTAAATTGGCTAAACAGCTAGTATAAAGTATGAATAACTGTCATTACCAATATCTTAGATAATTTATCTTTTGCAGAATCCCAATGCATTTATTAGTTTTTATATTAAATTTCATTTTATGTAAATTCAATTAGGGACCATAGCTTTGGTAGCGACAAATCTAGCTCGTTTACTAGCTCAATTAATCCTACCTCAACCAGTACACTCACAGGTAATTTCATTATATTTCATAAGATTGAAAAGCTGGGCTTGCTTGTGATTGACGTTCAGACTAAGCATCAAGGTCAAAAGCAGCAATTAGTAGTATTACCCGTGTTGTGATGGCTTGAGTGCTGTCCTTTAAGAGAGGTTGAAGGTTTAAAATTAGCTGAAAAGTGACAGCGCTGTGACAACTCCACAGTGAAATGAAATGACGTTTTGAAACAAACGTGATGTTACTATTTATATATATATATATATTAGGGTGGGCCATTTATATGGATACACCATAATAACATGGGAATGGTTGGTGATATTAAAGTCCTGTTTGTGGCACATTAGTATATGTGAGGGGGCAAACTCCTCAAGATGGGTGGTGACCATGGTGGCCATTTAGAAGTCGGCCATCTTGGATACAACTGTTGTTTTTTCAATAGGAAGAGGGCCATGTGACACATCAAACTTATTGGTAATGTCACAAGAAAAACAATGGTGTGCTTGGTTTCAACGTAACTTTATTCTTTCATGAGCTATTTACAAGTTTCTCTTTGTTCACAGCCATTGACATGTCGAAGAGGTTAACACATGAGGAACGGATCGAAATTGTGTTGATATCTGGTGAACGCAGTAACCGGGTCATTGCAGCAGATTTCAATGCAAGACACCCTACGAGACCACCCATCTCCAATGCTACAGTTAGCAAACTGCTTGCTAAGTTTCATGAAACTGGTTCAGTGTTGGATTTGCCAAAATGTTGATGCAAGAAAACGGTCTCTAATGAAGAAACATCAGTGGCTGTCCTAGCTTCATTCAGCAAGAGCCCACAGCGTAGCACTCGCTGCATGTCACTGGAGAGTGGTATTAGTCGAACATCCCTTCGGCAGATATTAGCTGCTCACAAATGGCACCCTTACAAACTCCAGCTACTGCAGCATCTCAACGAGGATGACCCAGATCGGCGCACGGAATTTGCAGAATGGGCAAAACAAAAATTGGAACAGGACCCTCAGTTCACGCAGAAATTTTGTTCAGCGATGAGGCAAACTTTTATGTGAATGGTGAAGTTAACAAATAAAACCACCGCTGTTGGTCTGACACTGAACACATTTTATAAGTGGTCAGAAACTTGTCAATAACTCATGAAAGAATAAAGTTACGTTGAAACCAAGCACACCATTGTTTTTCTTGTGACATTACCAATAAGTTTGATGTGTCACATGGCCCTCTTCCTATTGAAAAAACAAAAGTTGTATCCAAGATGGCCGACTTCTAAATGGCCACCATGGTCACCACCCATCTTGAGGAGTTTGCCCCCTCACATATACTAATGTGCCACAAACAGGACTTTAATATCACCAACCGTTCCCATTTTATTATGGTGTATCCATATAAATGGCCCACCCTGTATATGCATATGACAGAAAAAGACACATGAACATAAAAAAGCCCAATATGAAATAACAACATACTTGAGTATTTTTTTTCTTCTCTTTCTCTTTCTTTTCTTTAACTGAACAATTTAATATATTTTACTTTAATATCTAGAACCGACTTCTCGATAACAAAATCACTTCCTGTAACATTTAATTACAAGTATAGTTTGTAATACATGATACTGCTAAATGCCCACAGTCTTTTTTAAGCTGTTTTGAATGCAGGAGCACCTTCTATTTATTTGGTGAAAGGTAGTTGCAGCTAAACACTCGAGGCCTGGTATTTGCTGACAGATACAGTATGGCAGAGCTCCGGGGAACTGCCTCTTATTACAGAATAACACTGACCTTTAAAACATCCCATCAGGCATCCTAGGTGTTTTTAGCAAAACATCTGTTACTGTAGCTCAAAGCCACACACTGCCACCAGCACCACAACTTGGTGTCCTGTTCTGCTCTAAAAATCACAACTTTTTCAGGAACCTAGAAAGACAGTAAAAGACTCCTTTTACTGTCTGCTGTGGACTATTCAGAATTTATGCCTTTTCTTCAGTATCAGAGCTCCATCTAAACAGAGGCAGTTTGTTTACAGTGTAAAATCAGGATTATGGACCATGAGTCTTTCAGCCCACTGGCCTCGCTTTGACTCTGTCCACATTTAGGGCTGAACAAAAACAGGCTTTGTCCCAGAAACACAATTTGCAATGGTACTATCGGGCACCCTTCATCCCGGCCCCCACCCCTAGCCACTGTGGGAAACAACTGCACCGAGGCTTAACATCCAATACTGTGAGAGGTTTCCTGTCCAAATTTACAAGAGGGCTGTACTGGGGGAGGTCTGAAATGTCTGGGTCACATATACTTGCCCCGATCCATTATTTCAAAGGAAAGGGCTTTAAAAGTGTAACATTTAGATAGAGTTTCTCTTTGAATTGAATTCTGGCTAATTATGCTTAGGTGATATTATTGTAGTCCAATTGGCAATAGCTCGCATTCTTACTTCTTTCTGATTGTTAAATTAACAGCACAATTATGAATGTGACTTGAATGGATGAATTTAGGTTGAAATAATAATAACATTTTCTAAAAGGCATTTTTTAGTTAATAACTGACCGTTGTGTGCACATCAGATTAACAGTGAGAGCCATGTCCTTAAGAAATAGAAAATAAATCCAGTAAGGACCTCGCACAGCACCTGAGATCATCTGGCCCTTGACTGGAAACATCTACATCTACTTATCACTGACTCCCCTTCAAATGGACTCTAGTAACAGATCTTATGGACTTGTGAATCCAAATCAGGGGAGAGGTACAACAGTGAGTGCCTACAGCCATCTTTAAAACACAGTGGAGGCTCTGTCATCAACCAGAGGCTGCAGCATAGTGGAAACAGTTAAGCATGAACATAATAATCCCAACCTGGTAGAGGAGAGCAGTGTAACTCAGCTAGATGATGCCCAGGCCCTGCAGTGACAATTTTAAGTGTAGCCACTCAAATGAGGTCACGACTCCCACAGCTCACTGACAAGGCCCCATTAGAGGAGATGCTTGCAGATGTGAACACTTTTCTGTGCACCATACCCACAACCAGTATCACTGAAAAACTGAGCTCATATATGCTGTTCCAACAGCAATCAAAATGCTCACTGCTCTGGTCACGACTCTGAAAACATATATTAGAGAAGCAGAGGCCTGAGAAAGTAAAGGTGTAAAGCTACAACAATCCTATGAGGGCAGACTAAGCAATACTGGAAGAACATCTAAAAAAAAAAAAAAGAGGTGTCACACAACGGCAATTTCAAGCAACTGGTGGAATTAAAAGCAGACCTTCCAGAACGAGAACCAGTCAACATCACCAAGGGAGACATCCAACAATGAGTCTCCAGAATAACAAGCTGGAAAGCATCACTGCCGGATATGATCCACACCGACTGGCTGAAGAGACTAACAGCATGCCATGAACACCTGGAAGCACAAATAAGGGGGGTTCTAGCGCCAGGTTTTCATCCAGACTGGTTAACACAGGGCAGAACAAAGATCCATAGAGGCAGGAGTCTACCACAGATGACAGGACCCAAGAGTCAGACTGAGCAACAGTGCCCCAGAGACAATCCAACACATGGCAGCAGGATGTAAGTTCCAATGTGAGGAGTGTTGGGAAGGTTACTTTTAAAATGTATTCCATTACAGATTACAGAATACATGCCCTAAAATGTATTCTGTAATGTATTCCGTTACGTTACTCAATGAGAGTAACGTATTCTGAATACTTTGGATTACTTAATATATTATCATGCTGTTTACAACTACATGAATGTACTATTGCTGTGATTTATTACTGTTACTGAAGGTCCGCGGCTCCGAACCGTAGTAAAGGGACCTCTGACTAATACGGTGGGTTCTGTGTTGGGCTCGTAGCCGAAAACTAGCTTTACTTTGTTGTCTGGGTCACTTTGCTAGCGAGAGACAGAGAGAGGCGTTGAAAGGCTGCTCCAACAGAACTTATTGTCTTTGGAGGAAAACACGAACACGGTGTACAGTCGAGTCTTAATAGCTTACTTACAACTGGGCTCGTCAGGCACTCTTCTTGGCTGCAGTGGTTATTATTATATTTACATGCTTCCAGCTCCCGTTTTTGCTCGATGACAGCTCGTACTTTTCCTTTTTCTCCCTCCCTCGCTCACAGACACATAACGGGTATAGCAGTCCATTCTCCCTGCAGCATGGACTACACTGCCCATGATGCTACATTCTTTAGAGCTATACCTGTAGCATTCTGCCTATTAGCTTAGCACAACAACAACAAAAAGGCCTCTCTCACCCAGGAAACACGCAGAGAGAGAGAGTCACCCTGTAACCATGGCAACCGTAACGCTGCCGCCTGGAACAACAGATCGTAGCTGTCAAACAAAACCCAAACAGTCCTGACCCGCCACAATATGAAACAGGGAAGTACCGCCGTGTAATCCATTTATTTCAACAAAGTAACTGTATTCTAAATACCACCTTTTTAAACGGTAACTGTAACGGAATACAGTTACTCATATTTTGTATTTTAAATACGTAACGGCGGTACATGTATTCCGTTACTCCCCAACACTGAATGTGAGACACCATCACAGGTAGTTTAAAACAACAAGTCTAAGGTCCTGTGTGGCTTTGAGTTCCAGATAGACAAGCAGATGCTGGCCAATAAGCTAGACATATTAGTGGTTGACAAGTAGAAGAAGACAACAGTTGCTATAAATGCATCACTCCCAGTAGACAACAACATCATGAAGAAGTACCAGGGGCTGAAGGAATAACTGGCACAGATGTCCAAGGTAAAAACCAAAGTGGTCCCAACATCAGAGGTCTGTGTCCAGAAGAGAGTGATCTGAGAAACACGTAAGATACTAAACAGAACCCCCAGAATTCAGGCCTCTGGTAGAGGACCAGAGCTTGTGGAATACACACAAACAGATACACAGACACACTCATGTATTAGGAGTTCCTTTCACTATGTAGTATGTACATGTACCACAAATTACCACACTGGAATTCACTGAGTTCCTGAGAACGACCCATTATTTTACAAATGTTTGTAGAAGCAGTCTGCATGTCTGAGTGCTCGATTTTATACACCCGAGGAAGTGATTGGAACACCTGAATTCAGTGATTTGGATGGATGAACTATGTATAACTGACCATCCTTTAATCATTTGTATTAATAGCAGATTTTTCAAATTTGGCAGGTGCGACTATGGCAAAGATTTAGTTTTTCCTTATAATATTCTGTAAGACAACAAACTATTTTTCTAGTATTTTTTATCAAGTTTGTTACAATACGGTTCATTTCAAAGAAATTGTGAAACTTCATTGGAAACAGCATGACTATTGTTCAAAGAGTCAGTTTCCTTGTCCAGCAGGTCTTCACAATTGTTGTCATGTGTCTAGCACATGACAACAATTTCAAAAGCATTCTCTTGTAGGAGACGAGACTAACAGGCCATTTGCCAGTTAATCAAATATGAAGAAGGCCAAAAATACTAAAGGTCAAATATACTGAAGGCCAGCAACCTGCCAAGTGTTTAATCATTGGCTAAAGTGAGACGGAAGAATCTAGAAGGGTAATTAAAGAGTAAGTAAATCTGATAAGCAGTTTAATACATAAAATAATAAAGCTGGTTAATTTTTCATGTGCTGCACTCTGATGTTATATCCAGCTGAGGCCACTGAGGCTCTTCAAGAAATCCTTTTCTTCTTTCACACCTTTGTCACCTGTTTCTGCATGCAGGTGTCAATAAAGTTGTGATCATAGTTTTTCAACATTTAGAAAGAAAGGGAGAAAACATAAATTTAGCATGTCTTTCTAAGTGTTCGATTGCTATTTATTGAGTTGGTGTATTTTCGAGGGAGAAAAACTCACTCTCAACAATCAAAATTTAAGTTACAAAGGACAGGTTTTGCATTGGGTAAGAGTGACAAGAGTTTAGTGCATGCTGCATTGGCTGATTTCAGTGGTAGTATTTACACTACTACTACAGAACAAGATTAGGTGTCATGGTCAATGTTGGGCTGGATCAAAGGTCGGAGTTTTTAATTTGCACTAATGATTCTGTTTAGTTTCACTTGCAAAATTTTAGCTTTTGTACTAACTTTATACTACTACCACTACTACACAATGGCACATATAAATACTTATATACATATATATACTATATTATATATACTATATTATATATACTATATTATTATTATACTGTATTATATTATTATACTATATTAATAAAGTTAACTAAATGACCTTAAAACCAGTAGGAGCATAGATCAGCTGAAAAAAATCTACTGGAACAGACAATTCAAAAACAATGTTGTGGCTTATTTTAAAATGGGTTTTAATAGGATTCCTCACATTCAGTGTTTATTAGGTGACTCATTATGAAGGCCTATGTGCTTGAAGTAGCAGCATCACCCGGCAAGATGTGACAAAAATAGCCAATCATCACCTGGTTAGACAGCTGTTAGAAATGGGCATAAAAATAAAAGACATATTTGTTTGTGTTTCAGTGAACATTTCCATCCTGTTTATCCAACTTCCTGAGGTGTCCTGATGCATTGCTCCACTTGAACAATCCCTCTGCCCTCTCTTTCTCTTGCCTGAAAATTCTGACATGCTGACCAGTTTTGTGTTTGTTTGTTTAAGTTGACCCTGTGTTCTCACAATTATTGATGTAAAGAATAAATAAATAAATAATGCCAGCAGGGAGTACACATGCCAGCAGAGACAAATATCAAAGGTTGGCTGTTAATGAAGTCACATCATTGCAGCAGAATACAAAAACTGTCAGAGACATGCAGGGACTTCAACCGTATTACTTGAAATCTGGTAAATTAACTGATGCCCTCGTCATTTGCTTTGATAATTATTTCCATTTTGACACAATCCCACTTAGAGATCATTTCCATCACATCTTTGTACTCACATTTTACGATAGGGAAAAAAATATTAGCAAACATTAATATAGTGTTGGTGATTCAATAAGTTTGATGAAAGGACCAAAAGAAAGAAAGGACCTTGTGAGAGCAGAATAGCCTCTGGCAGCACTTCCTGACTTGCGCTGGTAGTCTGGTGAAAGTGTTTTCAACCTCTCAGTCACGGAATTTGGATGACTTTTACATTCTACTTGGATCCTGTGATGGGACAACACACCAGTCAGCAAGTGTGCTTTACTAGTGTATTGTGATTTTGTGCATTCCGTGTTTTGCCGTGGGCTTGCATGTATGCATATACTGCATCTGTGTGTGTGTGTGCTTTCAGTGGTAGCGTGAGCAGGAGTGTATGTTTTCAAAGCTTCCGTGACTTGCTAGAAAGCCCCCCTGCTGTGGTGCTGAGTGCCTCCCCTTCAGACGCATTAAAATAAGATGAGTGTGTGTGCTGCAGAGTGTGTGTGTGTGTGTGTGTGTCAACAGTTAGGAAGAGTTAGGAAGGAGATAGCAAAGAACAGAGAGAGTTAAAGGAAAGATTAAAGGATTGGAAACACACATCATGAGGAAAATTTTGTGTGCAGTCACACTGCACACATGCAAACATGCCTGTATGTGCGTGTGTAAAGGAACGCGTGTGCTGGATTCCCTGCGGGCCATTAAACTAAGATGAGTACCATGTTGGATAGCAGACAAGGAGAGATAGCAGGAGAAAGAGGGAGGAGGAGTAGGAGATGTGTACATGGTTGGTAATTGGCTCTTAAGTGCAGCACGCGTCTTTACTCAAGAGCCTCTCCTCTGCGCTCCTCTCATGGCTGCTGTTTGTTGGGCTGAAAACTCCATCCACTTATCTCCACAGCCAGCAATCGCTACAACCTTAAACACACACACATTTTATCACTGACTTACATGATTTCTTTTGCTTCTCCATCCTCTTTACCTCTCCATTCTTACTTCCTGCTCTTTCTCTTTCTCAACTACAAAGAGCTATAGCAGGGCTAGCAGCAGATCGCTTTGTTTTCATGCACCACATCAGTGCTCAGTGATTAGCTAACTCTACCAAGCTTGGTTAGCGAGCTGCATTTATAGACACTTTAATCTGGTTGAATACTAGAGTTTCACTCACTACAACTGAAGCACAAATTATTTGTCAGAAGTTTCCATTAAAAATGCTCCTAAGGGCAAAAGTAGACAAAAGTAGGTCAGTTCAATGATATGGATTAGCTGAGGAAATGTCTATTTGACAGCTGTGTTGGCTGATTTGACTATGTGTCAGTCAAATCAGACTTCTCTCTAATAATGCAAAGTTTCTGAATTGATTTTAATATACTTTGAATGGGCATTTCCCAATAGAGCAGTATTATAAAAGAAGTCTAATTGGATGACAGGACATTTTCAATTGTAATTAAGGCTCTTTTATTTATTTAATTTTTATGAACTGTTATTCCATGAAAGTTTCACATTTGTAAAACTTTTTCATTCACTGGTCTTTGCTTTCATTGGAATATCAAAGGCCTGTTATTTACATAAGCAATCACATGCCACCTGCACTATGGGAAGACAGCAAAGATGCTATTTCCAGTATAAATGTGTAACAGTCGCAATTGTGTGGTGTCTCTTTAGGACAACCTCAGTTAATGTTTAATGTTAATGTTTAATTCAATTCAATTCAATTCAATTCAATTTTATTTATATAGCGCCAAATCACAACAAATGTCGCCTCAAGGCGCTTCATAGATACAGAGAAAAGCCCAACAATCATATGACCCCCTATGAGCAAGCACTTTGGCGACAGTGGGAAGGAAAAACTCCCTTTTAACAGGAAGAAACCTCCGGCAGAACCAGGCTCAGGGAGGGGCGGCCATCTGCTGCGACCGGTTGGGGTGAGAGAAGGAAGACAGGATAAAGACATGCTGTGGAAGAGAGACAGAGATTAATAACAGATACGATTCAATACAGAGAGGTCTGTTAATACATAGTGAGTGAGAAAGGTGACTGGAAAGGAAAAACTCAATGCATCATGGGAATCCCCCGGCAGCCTACATCTATTGCAGCATAACTAAGGGAGGATTCAGGGTCACCTGGTCCAGCCCTAACTATATGCTTTAGCAAAAAGGAAGGTTTTAAGCCTAATCTTAAAAGTAGAGATAGTGTCTGTCTCCTGAATCCAAACTGGAAGCTGGTTCCACAGAAGAGGGGCCTGAAAACTGAAGGCTCTCCCTCCCATTCTACTTTTAAATACTCTAGGAACAACAAGTAGGCCTGCAGAGCGGGAGCGAAGTGCTCTAATAGGGTGATATGGTACTACAAGGTCATTAAGATAAGATGGGGCCTGATTATTTAAGACCTTGTATGTGAGGAGCAGGATTTTGAATTCAATTCTGGATTTAACAGGAAGCCAATGAAGGGAAGCCAAAACAGGAGAAATATGCTCTCTCCTTCTAGTCCCTGTCAGTACTCTTGCTGCAGCATTTTGGATTAACTGAAGGCTTTTCAGTGAGTTTTTTGGACATCCTGATAATAATGAATTGCAGTAGTCCAGCCTGGAAGTAATAAATGCATGAACTAGTTTTTCAGCGTCACTCTGAGACAGGATATTTCTAATTTTAGAGATGTTGCGCAAATGGAAGAACGCACTCTTACATATTTGTTTAATATGTGCGTTGAAGGACATATCCTGGTCAAAAATGACTCCAAGGTTCCTCACAGTGTTACTGGAGGCCAAGGTAATGCCATCCAGAGTAAGAATCTGGTTAGATACCATATTTCTAAGCTTTTCAGCGCCGAGTACAATGACCTCAGTTTTATCTGAGTTAAGAAGCAGAAAGTTAGTGGCCATCCAAGTCTTTATGTCTTTAAGACATTCCTGCAGTTTAACTAATTGGTGTGTGTTATCTGGCTTCATGGACAGATAGAGCTGGGTGTCATCTGCATAGCAGTGAAAATGTATGCTATGTCTTCTAATGATGCTGCCTAGGGGAAGCATGTATAATGTAAACAGAATTGGTCCTAGCACCGAACCCTGTGGAACTCCATAATTAACCTCAGTGTGTGAAGAGGACTCTCCATTTACATGCACAAATTGGAGTCTATTAGATAGATATGATACAAACCACTGCAGTGCAATACCTGTAATACCTACAGCATGTTCTAATCGCTCTAATAGAATATTATGGTCAACAGTATCGAATGCTGCACTAAGGTCAAGAAGGACAAGCACAGAGATGAGTCCACTGTCAGAGGCCATAAGAAGATCATTTGTAACCTTCAATAAAGCTGTTTCTGTGCTGTGATGAACTCTGAAACCTGACTGAAACTCTTCAAATAAACCATTCCTCTGCAGATGATCTGTTAGCTGTTTGACAACTACTCTTTCAAGGATTTTTGATATGAAAGGAAGGTTGGAGATTGGCCTATAATTAGCTAAGACTGCTGGGTCTAGAGATGGCTTTTTGAGTAAAGGTTTAACTGCAGCCACCTTGAAGGCCTGTGGTACATAGCCGATTATTAGAGATAGGTTGATCATATATAAGATCGAAGAATTAATCAATGGCAGGACTTCTTTGAGCAGTTTTGTAGGAATGGGGTCTAAAAGACACGTTGATGGTTTGGAGGAAGTAATTATTGAAGTTAACTCAGAAAGATCGATTGGAAAAAAAGAGTCTAACTTAACATCAATGGAACTAAGAGTAGCTGTAGATAATATTACATCTGTGGGATGATTATTGGTAATTTTTTCTCTAATGATAAAAATTTTATTTGTGAAGAAGTTCATGAAGTCATCACTAGTTAACGTTAAAGGGATGGTTGGCTCAACAGAGCTCTGACTTTTTGTCAGCCTGGCTACAGTGCTGAAGAGAAACCTGGGGTTGTTCTTATTTTCTTCAATCAGTGATGAGTAGTAAGCTGTTCTGGCTTCGCGGAGGGCTTTCTTATAAAGCAACAAACTATTTCTCCAGGCTAAATGATGATCCTCTAAATTTGTGACACGCCATTTCCTCTCCAGATTACGAGTCATCTGCTTTAGGGTACGTGTTTGAGAATTATACCACGGGGTCAGGTACTTCTGATTAGAGACCTTAGTTTTCACTGGAGCTACAGTATCCAGAGTCGTACGTAGTGAGGAGGTGAAATTATTAACAAGATAATCGACCTCTGTTGGGGTAGCGTTCAGATAGCTGCTCTGCTCTGTGTTGGTACAGGGCATTGACGATGATAACAGTGGCTGGATTATATTCTTAAACTTAGTTACAGCGCTTTCAGAAAGACATCTACTTTGATAAAGTCCACTCTCCACTGCTGCGTAATCAATTATTGTAAATGTAAATGTTATCAAGAAATGATCAGACAGGAGAGGGTTTTCAGGAAACACTGTTAAATGTTCAGTTTCTATGCCATATGTTAAAACAAGATCTAGAGTGTGATTAAAGTGGTGGGTGGGTTCTTTTACATTTTGAGAGAAACCAATTGAGTCTAACAACAGATTAAATGCCATGTTGAGGCTGTCATTTTTAGCATCTACATGGATGTTAAAATCACCCACAATAATTATTTTATCTGAGCTCAGAACTAAATTAGATATAAAGTCTGAGAAATCAGACAGAAACTCTGTGTAAGGCCCAGGTGGACGATAGATGATAACAAGTAAGACTGGTTTCTGAGTTTCACAGCTGGGGTGGACAATGCTAAGCATCAGGCTTTCAAATGAATTAAAAGTCTGTCTTGGTCTTTCATTAATTAATAGACTGGTGTGAAAAATTGCTGCCACACCGCCCCCTCGACCTGTGCTTCGAGATTTCTGGTAGTTAGAATGACTCGGGGGTGTTGATTCATTTAAACTAACATAATCATCCTGCTGCAACCAGGTTTCTGTAAGGCAGAGTAAATCAATTTGTTGATCAATTATTAAGTCATGTACTAACAGAGACTTGGAGGAGAGAGACCTAATATTTAATAATCCACATTTCACTGTTTTACTCTTTGGTTCAGATGTGGATACTGTATTATTCTTTCTTTGTGATTGTTTAAGTTGTTTGTTTTTTGTCTTTTTGGAAGCAGACACAGTCTCTATGGAGATGGGTTTTTGGGGGGGTAGCAGGAGGAGAGAAGCTGCAGAGAGGCGTGTAAGACTGCAACTCTGCTTCCTGGTCCCAACTCTGGATAGTCATGTTTTGAGGGGTTTAATAAATTTGTCGATATTTCTAGAAATGAGAGCTGCTCCATCCAAAGTGGGATGGATGCCATCTCTCCTAACAAGACCAGGTTTCCTCCAGAAGGTTTGCCAATTATCTATGATTTGTATCATAGATAATTGGTGCATACTTGTGACATTTCTATGTTTAGTAATGTCACAAGTATGCACCACTGCCCTCTGTAGAGTGTGGGAGAAACATGTTTGCACACGGACACATGGACTAAGGCTATGTCCACACGTACCCGGGTATTTTTGAAAACGCAGATTTTTCTATGCGTTTGCACCTTTCGTCCACACGTAAACAGCATTTTCGGTCACTGAAAACTGAGATTTTAAAAAACTCCGGCCAGGGTAGATATTTTCTAAAACTCTGTTTTTGCATTTACGTGTGGACGAGAAAAACGGAGAAAACGCAGCGTCAAAGGTGTGCGCATTTTTTGACGTCACACTGTGCGCCACGTTATTGTTTCGGTGAAATGAATTTCTACAATACTGTTACTGTTAATTGTCTCTGCAGTGTTTAAATGCTTACAAATACAAACACAGTTACTGTCCCTCCACACATACCACTCGGTTCTGCTTCTATGCCCCAGCTTTGTTTACTTTTTCCCACCGAGGCTTCTAGACTTCTGATTGGCCAACATTTCTGCATGGTTAGGAATATAGCGCCACCTGTTGCTTTGGCATGTTCCTAGCAGCGTTTTCCTTAATTTCTGCCTTTACGTGTGGACGGGATTATTTTTTAAAACGAAAATGGAAAATCTCCGTTTTCAAAAATACGTGTGGACGTAGCCTCAGATGGGCTTCATATCTTACCTCCCTAACTCAAAGTAACGTTACAGGTTGTATGAACACTGCTCGCTGCATGTATGATAATACAGCAGCCGTTCAACCGAGCCTTGTGAGGTTGGTGAAGAGTGTGTTTATTAAACGACAAGCACTGTGGAATTGCCACTACCAGTGTGGTTTTGAGTTTTTGATTGTCCTGCTGAGTGTTTCTGCCGCCTCCTCTCAACCACTGAAAACAACCCACGTTACAAAGGCCATACCTTTTCAGTGTTTCGGGGTCAGCTTCAGGTCAACTTCTCCACTAGACCCTAACGGAGTCCATGCCAGACCCACTCTGTGGGCTGGTAATCCCACAACATACCAGAATATTTAATAAACATCAATCATGAGAAACACATCTCTAAATCATTTTTTCAACAAGACCATGTGCACCCCCTTTCATGGCAAGGGTATTCCCTGATGCCTGTGGGCTTTTTCAGCAAGATAATAATGCTCCCTACCACAAAGCATAAACGGTTAAAAAGTGATTTGAGGACTTGACTTGACCTCCAAATTCCCCAGATGTCAATCTAATTGAGCATCTGTGAGATGTGCTGGACAAATGAGTCAGATCCATGAAAGCTCCACCTCACTCGTCTGATAGGTGAGTCACAGCCCTGTTTAGCCTCCCTGTACTCTAAACAGGTACAATGGATGGCTTTATCAATTCTTAAAAATGTTTGCCAAATGCTATCGTTTTTCTTTAAAGCAAATTTACCTAGGGGTATAAATAAAGTAACCTTAACCTTAACCAACTTACAGGACTTAAAGAATCTATTACTAACATCCTGGTGCAGATACCACAGCACACCTTTGTGGGTCTAGTGGAGTCCTTGCCTTGATGAGTGAGGGCTGTTTTGGTGGGGAAAGGGGGACAAGCACAATTAGGTAGGTGTTTTGCCTGCTCAGTCTGTCTTCCCTTTAATTGTAACTTCTATTAGATCTAACTTCATTGCTGAAGGTGTGAGATCCACTTGTTGGCCTGGGCCATGCTTGGCTCCATCTGTACACCTGGCTGTTAGGAATTATGGATCAGAATCTAGTGCATAATGTGTCACATGTTTTTTCCGTGTTTTCCGTCTGTCTATGCTGCTGTTTAGAGAAGCATTAAAATGATAATCTAATGCGCCTCTTCTCAGAAATAAACACATCAGATGTAGATGCACACATACAGAAACACACTAAAAACTGTACCACATGATTTCTATTCCTGGATCTGTGGCACACCTGAGTACAGTATATTACAAAGTTTGCTCGGAGCCCTGAACTTTACTTTTTCTTTCGCAGACACAGGGTGGTGACAAACACTTTAAAGTTTGTCCCCTTGGTGCCCTTAAATAACATCTGGTTAGGGCTGTTAGCATTTGTTCCAAAAACCAGGGGACCTAGCAAGCACAAAAGCATTTTGTCCATGTGCTGTGGAGAGCATCTGGTGAGTAAAATTAACCAATTAAAATCTAAAATATCAGCCTATCTCTCGTAGTAATTTCACACCGACGTGTCATCCTTCCAAACCCGTGGCGCTGGCTTTTGTGTCTCAAGGTTCTCAGGCATTTACATTGTCATGACACATCAGAGACATGACTGACTGAAAAGAAAAAAACAATGGTACATACAAGGCCAATCCAACCCATCTGAAAGTCCCACTATCCCTCCGTCTCTTCTTGTTTCCCGTTTAAAGTATTCACAGCAGAGAGATAAGCTCCTCTGCTCGGGGAGAAAGAAAGAGAGAAAAGAAAAAAAAACCTCCTGCAATGATAAACAGCTGCTGGAGTAAAAAAAATTATATTCCTCCACAGAGTGAGAGAAAAGGCTTATGTTTATGATTTCTCAAAACAACTTTATTTCTGACCTCTCCATAATCCCCAGAAAGTCTTTCAATTAGAGAATAGCTGAGATTCCCCCTATTTTTGAGTGCCC
Organism: Neolamprologus multifasciatus; assembly: GCF_963576455.1. Classification (NCBI taxonomy): domain Eukaryota; kingdom Metazoa; phylum Chordata; class Actinopteri; order Cichliformes; family Cichlidae; genus Neolamprologus; species Neolamprologus multifasciatus. The sequence goes on along the minus strand of NC_140443.1, from coordinate 34,041,103 downwards.
CGCTCCAAGACAGACTGGGGAGAGAGGGAGATAATTGGCCAATAAAAATGTAAATAGGGTGGTGGAGCACACCAGCATGTGATGTGGAAAAGCTTGTGTGTGTGTGTGTGTGTGTGAGGGTGGGGGTGTTGGAGAGAGGAGGTTTTAGGATAATCCACTGTGACAGGTTGTGTTGGTTTTTGTTGGTTGCTAATTGGAGTTTCTTTTCTACGCAAATACCATAATACAACAGAGCCGTGATTACTGATGGGAGCTGAAGTAAATGAGATGAGGGAGGTCCAACGACAGACCCCCTCCCCTCGTGCTTCATCTTCCCCACTTGACCTGTGCGGGTGACAGCTTTAGGTAACAGGTGAAAGCCTGAGGAGTGACTTGGGCTCATGTGTTTGGTTAAAAGTTCAAATTGGGGTTACACCTCCAATTGGATTTGACAGCAAGCGATATGAGACTTTAATTAGCACTCAGATATGATCATGTTAAGTCTGGCTCCAATAAGATGATAATGTTGTACAATTACATATTTATTGTAATTTATAACAGTAGGGAGCTTTAGAACTATTTAACCTTGGTTTAATTAAACTACAGTTTTATGAAGCTGCCACAGAAAAAGATATTCTCGAGAGAAGGAAGTGGCACATCTGTCCCATCTTCAGAAGGACGTTCTTGACATTTTCAACCTTCTAAACATGAACTCAGTGGAATGCAAGTACTTGTTACATTCAGCTTATTCACCCATTTATTTTCTTTTTGCTGTTTAATTGATGCCATGTTGAGGCAAAATTATTATTTATTTATTATTTAACAATTAAACTTTATCAACAACGGGATGGAAGAAAGTCCACCTCTTGAGTTCTTTGGCTGGTAACACCACTTGGTATACTTTAAGCTCTCGAGACTCACATTAAAACTTGGCCTATCAGGTGAGGTAGTAGAGACAAGATCACAATTCTTCTTCTCCTATCAGTTGCTCCCTTTAAGAGTCACCACAGTGGATCATCTGCTTCAACCTAACCCCAACCCTACAATTCTTCACTACATCCATGAATCTCCTCTGAGGTCTTCCTCTTTTCCTTCTGCCTGGTAGTTCCATCTTCAACATCCTGTGTCCATTGTATCCACTACCGCTTCTCTGTCCCGGCTATCTCAACCTTGCCTCTCTAACTTTGTCTCCAAGGGACTCAACCTCAGCTGTATCTCTGTAATCCTTTCCATTCTGGTCACTCTCAATGAAAAATGAGCACTTGACACCTCCAGCTCGGCCATCTTTCTTTTCGTCAGTGCCACTGTCTCCAGACCACACATCGTAACAGGTCTCACTAACATCTTGTAAATCTTCTTTTTCACACTTGCTGCTATGCTACTGTCACAAATCATCCCTGATACGGAGCCTGGAGAGCCTGGAGAGCCTGGAGAAGTGTGAACATCATTTGACTTTTTTTGGAATAGTGATCATCCAAAATAAATTCAAACTTGTGCACTCAATTCTTGTTTTTTAAAATCATTAAAGATGAATGCTGCGCAATCATTCAAACAGTTCAGAAAATTTGTTGAAAGCCATAAATTACTATGGCATTCATAGCCGTGATGAGTCTATAAAACCACAATTGTACAGGAGACACAGGTACTGAGACTTCAAATCAAATATTCCTCAATATTTGCTGTGTTTAGGCACCAGTTTCCCTACATTTATTATGTACTTTTCTGTCTTCAAATTGGTGTAAAGAAGAGTTATTATTGCAGCTTTCAAGAAAACATTTAAAATGCAAATGAACCCATTTGTTTTCTCACATAAGGTTTGAGAGGAAAAAAAGCTGTTACCAGCAAGCCTGTTTTAAGTATAGAGCGAGAGCTGTGTGGCAATTAGGGTAGCGACTGGAAGCAGGGAGCACAGCTATCCTTAACAGATCTAAAGTTAAACTAAACCTAACAGCACTAATGACATTTATAAAAGACAGTTTTAAATTATGGGTTGTGTAGATGTAAATTGGTAACCTTTAAAGGAAGGTGGATTTCTTTTTTTAACCTTTGGACAGATCAGTTGGGCCCGCTACGCTAACCTAAGCTAACTTATTCCTGGCTGTCTGGTATACAGCGAATAACTGTGTTCCCAGTGAGATGAATATAATGAAAGAAATGTGACTTCAAGGATGCAGTTATCTATGCAGGTTTCATGTCTGTGTAGGTTCTCAGTCGTCTAGGTCATGGTAGTCTAAGGAGCTTGTAAAGAAAGCAACTAGACTTTACTTTATTTTACCTCTCATCAGAGAAGCTTCTTCAGTTCTACAACTAAGTGGTGGAGAGTCCCAGGTACTTAAACCCTGGTGGGGATTGTCCCTTAAGAGGTTCATTACCCATTATTAATCATGTAAGTCTTCACATGAGTCAAGGTGTAATATAAGGCGTGGGTTATCAGAGGTTTTGGGTGAAACCACATGAGACCTTGCCTCACCCTATCCCACTGAGGTCATCTGATGCAAAATATGAGTGGGGGATGAGAACCCTGGAAAGGGATCTAAAAACTACATTGTAGGTGGAAGACAGTTGGTGTCGTAAACCACCACCTCTGGCCAATGATGGTCGTTCATGGTGGACATAGATGGCGTCCTTGAAAGAGGATGCCCATGTACCCTTTAGATGCAGATGTACAGCTTAGCCCTGTCCTGTTGAGGTGGCTTGTTGTGCCATGCATTTTACGAAGTGGATGTTTGGTTTCTCCAATGTAGAGGTCGAAGCACTCTTTGCTGCTCTGCACAGCATACATTATGTTGCTTAACTTATGCTTGGGAGTTTTGTCATTGGGATGAACCAGGTTTTCTCTGAGGGTGTGGCTGCTTTTAAAGTGTACTGGGATGTTGTTCTTGAAGAAAATTCTCCAGAGTTTCTCTGACAAACCTGTTACATAAGAGATGACAGTGTTGTTATATTTGTCAGTCTGTTTCTCCCTAGTTGGTGTCTTCTTTACCATGTATCTTCACTGATATGATGAAGGCCCACTTGGGATAACCACATTCTTTACATGTGTGTGTTCTTTTTCTTTTCTTTCTGCCTTAGAAAGAACATTTTCTAGCTGATGTTCTAGGGTCTTGATCACCTCAGGTTTGTGTTCCAGAGGGTGGTGGGAGTCACAGAGTAGGTACTGGTCTATGGGTCTGGATTTCTGCTAAACTTCATTGCTGAGGTTTCCATCCTCCTCGATGTGCACAGCACACTGCAGACACGGCAAACTATTATAATTGATATCTTTCTTGGTGAACTTTACATTTCTACTTACTGACTTGAACTCCAGTGGCTTGCAAAAGTATTCGGCCCCCTTGAACCTTCGCACATTTTGTCACATTACAGCCACAAACATGAATCAATTTTATTGGAATTCCACGTGAAAGACCAACACAAAGTGGTGCACACGTGAGAAGTGGAACGAAAATCATACATCATTCCAAACATGTTTTACAAATAAATAACTGAAAAGTGGGGTGTGTGTAATTATTCAGCCCCCTGAGTCAATACTTTGTAGAACCACCTTTTGCTGCAATTCCAGCTGCCAGTCTTTTAGGGTCTGTCTCTACCAGCTTTGCACATCTAGAGACTGAAATCTTTGCCCAATCTTCTTTGCAAAACAGCTCCAGCTCAGTCAGATTAGATGGACAGCGTTTGTGAACAGCAGTTTTCAGATCTTGCCACAGAGTCTCGATTGGATTTAGATCTGGACTTTGACTGGGCCATTCTAACACATGGATATGTTTTGGTTTAAACCATTCCATTGTTGCCCTGGCTTTATGTTTATGGTCGTTGTCCTGCTGGAAGGTGAAGCTCCGCCCTAGTCTCAAGTCTTTTGCAGACTCCAAGAGGTTTTCTTCCAAGATTGCCCTGTATTTGGCTCCATCCATCTTCCCATCAACTCTGACCAGCTTCCCTGTCCCTGCTGAAGAGAAGCACCCCCAGAGCATGATGCTGCCACCACCATATCTGACAGTGGGGATGGTGTGTTCAGAGGGATGTGCAGTGTTAGTTTTCCACCACACATAGCGTTTTGCATTTTGGCCAAAAAGTTCCACTTTGGTCTCATCTGACCAGAGCACCTTCTTCCACATGTTTGCTGTGTCCCCCACATGGCTTGTGGCAAACTGCAAACGGGACTTCTTATGGTTTTCTGTTAACAATGGCTTTCTTCTTGCCACTCTTCCATAAAGGCCAACTTTGTGCAGCGCACGACTAATAGTTGTCCTATGGACAGATTCCCCCACCTGAGCTGTAGATCTCTGCAGCTCGTCCAGAGTCACCATGGGCCTCTTGGCTGCATTTCTGATCGGCGCTCTCCTTGTTCGGCCTGTGAGTTTAGGTGGACGGCCTTGTCTTGGTAGGTTTACAGTTGTGCCATACTCCTTCCATTTCTGAATGATTGCTTGAACAGTGCTCCATGGGATGTTCAAGGCTTGGGAAATCTTTTTGTAGACTAAGCCTGCTTTAAATTTCTCAATAACTTTATCTCTGACCTGTCTGGTGTGTTCTTTGGACTTCATGGTGTTGTTGCTCCCAATATTCTCTTAGACAACCTCTGAGGCCGTCACAGAGCAGCTGTATTTGTACTGACATTAGATTACGCACAGGTGCACTCTATTTAGTCATTAGCACTCATCAGGCAATGTCTATGGGCAACTGACTGCACTCAGACCAAAGGGGGCTGAATAATTACGCACACCCCACTTTGCAGCTATTTATTTGTAAAAAAATGTTTGGAATTATGTATGATTTTCGTTCCACTTCTCACGTGTGCACCACTTTGTGTTGGTCTTTAACGTGGAATTCCAATAAAATTGATTCATGTTTGTGGCTGTAATGTGACAAAATGTGGAAAAGTTCAAGGGGGCCGAATACTTTTGCAAGCCACTGTATTTCTTGGGTTTTGACTATGACCCAGCGCCAGTGGCTAGTTGCTGTCCCTCTGAAAGAGCCAAGACCCAACAGCTGCCTCAGTCCTGTCTCAACCTGAACTCTCTCTCCAGTTTATTGTTGAAGTCACCTAATATTCATGGTGTGCATGTATCTTAAAAACTTACGTAGCTTAGAGAAAGATGTCTGGGAGTACAATGGAGCCTGCACTCAAAACAAGATGGCCCACATAGTACCTGCAGGACTCTTAAACCCTTTAGCTGTTCCTTGTCGACTGTGGTTCCAAACAGGGTGATGTTGGACATCCCTTGACGAACAGTGATGTGCTATCATAGGACATTCCTAACTCTTCAGGTAACAGAGTCATTCTAGCTACTGTCAATCGTTTCTCCAAGGCAGTTCACCTGATCGCCCTGCCCTGGTATCCTCCAACCAATCAAACTGGAGCTCCAACCTACCTAGGTTGAGTATGCTCATAACTCCCTCACATCCTCTGCCGGCACATCTCCTTTCAAGGCCAGCCTTGGTTATCAGCCGACATTATTTCCACTCCAAGAATCAAGAATGAACTCAAGAATGAACTCATGTTTCCATCCAGCTCCATCTCTGTCATTGCTGCCACCAAATCCATTCTCTGTCTCCCGGAAAAATCTGTTTAAGTTTCATTGGCTCATTTGAAATCAAATCAATAATAAATACTGTCACTGTTCATCTCAACCTGCCTAGAAATATTAAGATTCAATACTCTTTCCATGTCCCCTGTCATCAGTCTCTTGTACTGACCTGCGTTGCTTTTTTGTTTTTTCTCTATTTGCATTTCTGTATTTGAAATCCAGCAGTGGATGCACAGTTTACTAGAACTTTGCTGGCTGAAAAGACCTGAAATTAAAGACCAAAACTCTAAACTTAACAGTAATGCTGTAGGTAATAAAGGCAGCAAGTAAAAATGCCACACGTTAATTGAGCTGCTGCGCTGGATAATCAAAGTAAAAGAGTTTGGAAATACTATATTGCACAGAATTAAATGCATAATCCTGCCTTAACCCTTTAAGACCTACCATAGAACCAAGTCCGCCAGAGCTTATATTATATTTTTACATGCTGTAGTGCCATTTTTGGGAGCATTTCAAGTTGCTATACATCAATACAACCATTGTACCCCAAATCTTAATAATATGTATGCATTAAGTGCATAGTAATTACATAAATTGCAAAAAAGTGCAATAAACTACAAAAATATTGAAAATCGTTTTTGTTTTTTTAACATATATTTCTAGTTAGAGAAAATTAAGAGGCTTATCCCTCAAAACTGTACTTACGCAAATCAGAGCGTGCCCGCTCCGACCAGCTTTAAAGGGTTAAAGTAGTCAAATTATTAACAGGTTTTTGGGATTAGTTTTGTAAACACAAACACTCAAAACCCCTTTAATAGCAGAAAGAAACCAAACTAAAGACAGTGTCATAAAAAGTAGCTAGATTGAAATGGACAAATACAAAAAATGGGAAGACCCTCCAGTTTTGAAAAACACAACAAAGTGTTTGTTTTTTTCCTCTTTGCGTTTGAACTGACATCCTTTTGCCACCCACTTGTTAGGGAATCACACGTTGGGCATTTGGTTTGTGTGTTTGTCTTGAATCTGTGCCTACATACAAATGTGCTATTGTGTGTGTGTGTTGAGCTCTTTGTCAGCTGGGAAGAGCTCTTCATTAAGGTGCCTCGCTGAAGGAGAGCCATTCCAGCCACTTGTATTCTGTCCTGATGAGAATTTGCTCCCAAACTCACTCACACATGGCAGGAAGTGACTTTAATCACTGATTGTGCCATTGTATTTACTCACACCTCAGAGTCTTGCAGATCTTACAGCATGCCACTTTGATGCGTTTCATTACTCGGGAGAAACTGGAAAGTGTGTACTTCATAATAAAAGGAAAAGGCAGTGTATTATTTTGAAAAATCGGAGAAACATGTTTGGGAATAAAGGAGCAAAGCAACTTCTTACACACATTTCTTTACAAAAGCATTGTAATCCTTTTCACAGTAAATGCCCTCACAGAATCAATGACTCTTTTAAAAACTATAAAATAAAGTAAAAATAAGACTTACTCCTCATTCTTGTTATATGCTAATGCCTTTATGGTCTCTTGCACAAACGTGCTGGTTTTACAGTTACAATCACACCAGCAACAGCTCCGACTTAATGAGAAAATATGGTGGTCTAGAGACCAACTTCAGCTTGAGAAAAGACATGCTTTTTCACCAATCTGACAACACAAAGCACTTACAAAATAATGTTGCCAAAACAGAAAAATCAGCCAAATACTAAAACTCTAAGCAAGATGTAAATGTCAGTTAAAGAACTTAAATGGAGATCATAAAAGAAAAATGCATTTGTCGTCTGACTAATGTGAAAGGATACAGCCAGCGTTAAAGAAAGACATCTGCAACCATATTCAGAGTGGTTCTTGAAGAAAGCCTGCTCTAGAAGTGCAGTGGCCTTGTACTCAAGGAACTGGTTCCCTTTCAACATAACAATGTCCTCGAGCTTAGAGTCAGGAAGTCAGAGAGTTGGCAGTGGAGAAATGAGGCACGGTTAGTTATTTATGTAGCTGAAGTAGACTTTTCACTACAAACCAGTCATATATCTGCTAACAAGGAAGCTTGTGCGACTTCAAAGTGGTCATTTTATTTATAAATATAACCAAAATTACCAAACAACGAAGACTTTTATCAGACAACTTATTTTTGCTAAAACGATTTAGACGTGATAAACCTTTAACAACATTACTGATGTGTTCAAAGTCTTTGTCTCTAATTTGAGATCATTAATCTCATTTCCAGCCAGCAAAGTAAACAGTGCGTTCTTGCTGTATGTCACTCTTACTCTGATTTCTTGACAGCATCTCATGTATGGATGTTCAGTGACTGCAATATCTTTCTAATTCTAGGTTGACATACTCATTTATATTTTTTTCTTCTGGACATGCGAGTTGAGTTGTGAGTGCACAATATGGGCCTGTGATGGAGCTGAAACATGGCGTTGACACAAAACTTAGGTGTGATGACTGAATTTGATAAGTTTGAGAATATTTTGATAATCGTGACTTCTTTTCACAATGATGATCTCAAATTGTAGCCAGGAGAGTTGAAGCACGCTGGGAGGATGGGGTTTTTGAGTGAGAGCAGAGATCACTTGGTTTACCATTTGAAGCCATAAACTGTCCGATCTCTTCTGAACACAGCAGTAAGAAAACATTTCATTACAGCTGACGTCTTTCTGAAAGTGCTGTGACCATGGTTGAGGATAAATTCCTCCAATGTTATCTTCTTCATTGCCATGTACAAATACAGTGAAAAGCAGCTTACCTGAACTGTCCTCCCACAGAGGTCATTTATCTTATTAATAGTATTACATCTTCACAGGAAATTACTTTGAATACTGTGACTCCTATCAAAACAAAAGCCTCAGAACAGAAGACCTTGACTGCATTCCTCAAATACTCACCTTACAGAATAAAACCCATAAGTTGAAGAGGAGCTTAAATAGTTTGAATGCGCTATTTCTTTAAAAAGCCATCACTGAAACTGATTATTCATCACCGATTGACGAAAATAAAAACAACCGTTAAGCCAGGCTGACAAAAAAGCCAGAGTTCTGTTGAGGTCATCAAGCCATGACTTAACGAATTTGTTCACAAATGAAATTTTAACCATTAGAGATTATTATTCATAGTTAACCATTATTCATACAGAGATGTATAATTATGTACAGCTACATTCAGTGTCATCCATTCTCTTCTGCTTATCCTTATCAGGGATAATCAGGGATAAGCGGTCTAGTGTTTGGAGGCTAAGCAGAATAGGTCCTGGAAGTACTTGGCTGAGAAACCACCTTCGAACAGCATTTCCTTTGAGTTTTTCCTTCTTCTTTTTTAATGAAAGTCATATATCTATTGTTCCCAGTGTTTAGGGCTGGATTTAGGGTTAATTATTTAGTCAGAGCTAAGAAATGCCCATTGGTTTAGATTTGGAGATAGGATTAGAGTTACAGCTAGGGTTAGGGTTACAGTCTGGGACAGGGGGTTAGGCTTAAGGCCTAAACTCAACACAGTGGTCACTTCACTTGCCGCCTCATCTCACAGTCACTCATATTTACACCAGTAAAGGTGCAGGAAGCCGCTGTAGCACTCTCCTGAACAATAGCTGTCGCCACTCAGACAATATCACTGCACAATAGAGGAGATGAAGTCGAAACCCAAACCCCTGACTTTGTCCAGTGTTTTCAAACTGTTTTGATATCTTCCTCTGTATATCTGTATGTCTCTGAGCGTCTGTACAGTAATATCATTAAAATCGCAGTGGAAACTTGCACAATCACATACTCTGTCTTTAACCCAGCTGTGTCGGCCCCGGCTCTGTTGTGCAACACATGATGTGATGTCAGAATTCGCTCACGACATCCACAACGCAGGCAACTCTGCGAGCATGGTGGACCCATTAGGGCTTGAGCCCAGTGGTACGGTTGGGTTAGGGGTAGAGCTGGGGTTAGAGTTACAAGAACAATTAGGGTTACAGTCAGGAACAGGGGTTAGCATTAGGATTGGAGCACCATTGGAGGGTTGACAGTTCAAGGTTCACAATTTGAATCCATAAATTGGTAATCTCTGCTCCAGTGACTAAGTGGTCATAACAATCAAAGCAAACTTAATCCCATCTAAAACCCTAGAAGTTAAGTAGGGAATGGCCTGGGAAGCACTTGGATTGGAGCCCTCCTCAGAATACCAGGTGCATTTAGCTTTTCTTTTTCTCAGAAAACCACATGTATCTTGTTCTTGTACAGCCCGATCCGGCGGGGAGCTGTGGGAAGCCAGGTTGGGAAGCCAGGTCGGGCACCCCCCTCTTCCGGCTCTGCTCTCTCCTATCTTGTCCCTTTTGTTTTACTTCTCTCTATCACCTTTTCTATCCCTTTGAAGAAGTGAGGCTCCGTAAATGTTAAAGAGGTAAGTATTATTTCTCAGTTGCAGTGAATAGATAGCAGAAAATAAACTGTAGAAAAACTAAACAGAAGAAAGAAGAAGAGAAATAACACGTTAACACAAACCAGTGACACACTCCAGGGCCTGATCAACCCTGGCAGGGCCTCCTTGGATGAGGGTGTCTAGTGATAATGGCCGAAACACCAGATGAATCCAAGGTCCACTACTGACGATGTGTCCCAAAACTTAATATGATAATCTAGATCAGATCTCTAATCCCCAAAAAATGGCAGATTAGCTTGGGTAAAAGACCGAAAGTTGAGGCACGCAACGATGTGTGCTGCTGGTAAAGTTTCTGGGCTGCCTTTCCTCATAACAGCCATTCCTCAAGACTTTCTCCATTTAAAGCAATACAATATCAGGGACTGTAACATCTAGTCCTTTTACTGAATCTTAAAGTTTGGAGCTGGCCTTAGGTTTAATTCATCAGAACAGAAAAACCTCGGACCCATGGTGTTGGGATTATTGCCAGAATTTGGGACACAGCTAGAACACAGAGTTTTCTTTATCAGTTTAATATTGTCATCTTTCAATGTCAATCTTTTTTTTTTATTATGATTATTTTCACCACCAAAATCAAGTATCACTGTTCTGGCTATTCTCACATCGCTAGAGAGTTCATTCACTAAATGTCCAAATCCAACGATGTTAGCTCCACTTCAAGGCATTTCTTCAAATTTCAGCATGGCCAAAGTTTTACAGCCTACTCCACAATAAAGAGTTATAAGTGTACCACACCCAGCATTTTGAGGTAAATGATGATATGACAGCTTACTTGTCACAAATCTGTTTTAATTCCCAATTTATTGCAAAGTGTTTATATTATTAAACGTGCTAAATTATAATCGGTACAAAAATGTTTTTATCCAGAAACAATAGTAGAGACACACCAGCCAGCTACAGCCGTTATAGGGAAACACTAGGATGGCCACTGTGGGGTACAGAGAGTTAAGCAAATACATCTTTATAAAGGACAGAAGCATTTGTCATTTTGTAAAACATTCAGGAACAAATTTCTACAAGCTAGATTAGAATGAAATCAAATAAAAATGCATTTACTAACCGGAGGTTTTACAGGTTGTGGCTTTCATGCCTTTGCTAGGTCGTGGATACCCTTCATGAATTAAGCTTTGATTGTGAGAACATACAAACACAGATGAATGAAGCCATACACAGAACCTACAGGGAGGGTTAGTTGGTAGGTTGCCAGCATGTGGACAGTGTTAATCTCTCCATCTCCTCCTCTCTTTACAATTTTTAGATCTCTCATTCAGCTGGTTCACCAGACCCCTGAGAAGAGTCTAACCTCACAATGAACCCGCATCTCACCTCAAATATGACAGCTTACACTTCCCTCTCATCTCCCTGTTCCCCTTTCACTCTGACACACACACAGACTCATCTCAGTTTCCCTCTCATCTCACCACGCACATGGCACTGGAAAGTTTGCAACTTCTTCCTTCCTTTCCCTCTCTGTCACGCACACACACACACACACACACACACACACACACACACACACACACACACACACACACACACACACAGGGGAACGAACTCAGCTTTGAGACAAGACGGTGAGAGGGAAGAAGAAGCGTTACAGGGAAGAAAGAGCCAGAGAAATGTAAGATGTGTCACTGTGACCTTTGATGGTGACAAGTGTGAGAGCGCTGCCATACAACTGCTGTCTTTACCCCATGTCTCTGCCGCTCTTCTTGCCTCTCTAAAAAATTCGAATGAAGAGCAAGTCATGTTTGTTTCAAGATATGAGACGAGTCGTGTTTTAAAGTCTTGCCAACTAAAGCGATTCAAAATTTAATCGAGCTTGTTAGGTAGCTGGTTTAGCTACCTAACTACCTGGGAAAGGCTAACCACAAACCTACCACTAAACTGTCAGAACAATACATGTTTGCTTTTTTGGACAAAATTAGCTGTACTCAGGGTGGCATGAAGCTGCTCAAGAGCCCAAACTTCCCCATATGGTACAACCTTAACCCTAGCCGTAGTCTTGAACTTTGCCTTAACCGTGAGCCCAATCCTATCGGTTTGTGTGTGGTCTGACCACAAACCTAACCCTGAACCTGGCAACGAACTGTCAGAGCATGTACGGCTTTTTGAAGTATCTCAAAGTGAATGCAGTAATTGTATATCCTTCAGTTGGCCAGTATCATATTTTTTTTTCAGTGGTCTTTCTCTACACCATACAGTGCAAACTGAGAAATCGTGGATTCAAATGGTAAACCTGACTGTATCTGCTCTCATTCAAAAGCCCAACTGTGTGCTGCAACTCTAACCCTAAAAAGGAGAAAGGGTTAGGAGTTAAAACAGTCATATTCAGTGTTGGGAAGGTTACTTTTAAAATGTATTCCATTACAGAATACAGAATACATGCCCCAAAATGTATTCTGTAACGTATTCCGTTACGTTACTCAATGACAGTAACGTATTCTGAATACTTTGGATTACTTAATATATTATCATGCTGTTTACAACTACATGAATGTACTATTGCTGTGATTTATTACTGTTACTGAAGGTCCGCGGCTCCGAACCGTAGTAAAGGGACCTCTGGCTAATACGGTGGGTTCTGTGTCGGGCTCGTAGCCGAAAACTAGCTTTACTTTGTTGTCTGGGTCAACTTTGCTAGCAGAGACAGAGAGAGGCGTTGAAAGGCTGCTCCAATGAAACTTATTGTTTTTGGAGGAAAACACGAACACGGTGTACAGTCGAGTCTTAATAGCTTACTTACAACTGGGCTCGTCAGGCACTCTTCTTGGCTGCAGTGGTTATTATTACATTTACATGCTTCCAGCTCCCGTTTTTGCTCGATGACAGCTCGTACTTTTCCTTTTTCTCCCTCCCTCGCTCACAGACACATAACGGGTATGGCAGTCCATTCTCCCTGCAGCACGGACTACACTGCCTATGATGCTACATTCTTCAGAGCTATACCTGTAGCATTCTGCCTATTAGCTTAGCACAACAACAACAGGCGCTCTCTCACCCAGGAAACACTCAGAGAGAGAGCGTCACCCTGTAACCATGGCAACCGTAACGCTGCCGCCTGGAACTACAGAACGTAGCTGTCAAACAAACCCAAACAGTCCTGACCCGCCACAATATGAAACAGGAAAGTACCGCCGTGTAATCCATTTATTTCAACAAAGTAACTGTATTCTAAATACCACCTTTTTAAACGGTAACTGTAACGGAATACAGTTACTCATATTTTGTATTTTAAATACGTAACGGCGGTACATGTATTCCGTTACTCCCCAACACTGGTTATATTATAGGCATAAATTTGCGAGTACACTTTCTACACTTGACAGGCTAACATGACAAAATTGAAATAAATTGGAATGCTGTCAGCTCTCACTGGCTGTACGTAGGCAAATTACTAGTTAAATGCTAGTTTATCATAAAAACCTCTTGATGCCAGGATTAGGGTTAACATTGACCTGCTTTTGTCGGGTGGACTTTTAGTTCTGCTTTCAATGCTGACCATTTGCCCTAGTAGTGTCTGCAATCATTTTCTCATCATCACAACAAAAAGTCTTCAGCGTTCTTTATTGGAACAGTTGTTGAGCAGCTTCAAAACCTCCTTTCCATCTAACACATCTAAACTGGGGGGGGGGGGGGGGGGGGGGGGGTGTTCAACAATTTCTGGTTAGTCACACTGATGTGCATGACTCCCGACTCCAACCCTCTCTGTGACAGTCAGATTGTATGCTTCCTTTAGAACCATTAGAACCAACCTTTGCCCTTTGAAGTGATCGCACCACACGTCACATGTTTCCAGCTTGCATATTTTGCAGGTATTTGGACACCAAGCAAATTAATAAATACAAAATGGTTTGGTTGAATGTAAGGACAGATGAAATGTTTTGAGACAACACATTTACTTTGAATTTAACCTGATGGATAAATAAATGTCTGAAACAGTTTTCTTGTCTCTGCAAGCAGACAATGGCAAATTCACATTAATGCTACAAGATCATGTCACTGTATCATCAGAATCATAAAATTCTTCCTCTGGGGATGAATGTCTGTGCAAAGTTTTATGGAAATCCATCTTATAGTTATTGAGTTGTCTCATTCCTTCAAGACCAACAGCAGCTATTTAGCATTTTCAACTCAATCTTGACTTTTTTTAAAGGACTTTTCCCTGTTTCTGTGTGTTGTGCTTGTGTGGCTGTGGATAGATAGAGAGCTCAAAATAGTCCCAACACAAGGCAGTTAATTACTGGCTTTTCTGGTCTAATCTGCTGTGATGTCTTCCTCTATTTTAGGAATAAAGCCTTGCTAATAGACACACCACACATTCACAGACACTGATGTTTAGTAATTGATGCCGAACTTTGTCACCAATTAGTGTTTCTCCCACTTATTTCTAATTCTGAACTGTGCAGTCTATGTGTCTCTTCTTTAGTAATTCCCAGTGATGTTTTGCCTTTCTTCAGTGGATTCCAATAACTGTAAGTGAGTCATACATACATTTCAGGTAAGCACAGTAGCTCACTTATTTATTTATTACATTGACGGATATACAGAGACCGTGCTCACCAGAAAAAAAACAGCAATCTTATTGTTTTATTTTAAATATTTACAAGAATGGACAGCAGCTACACAGCTGAAGGTTGTGACTGACCCAACCCCTGCTGAGCAACTATTTGGCTGGAACCACCCACCCGTCCACCCGTCCATCCATCCATCCATCCATCCTCCACTTATCTGCTTCAGGTTTGCTGGCAAGGTAGAGCCTATCCCAGCTGTCACTGTCCAAAAGAGTGTGGTACATGCTGGACAGATCTCCGCTTTCAATCTTGCCTTCAGTAACTGAAATGCAGGCTCTGTTGAACTGAGGTCAGACGAATGACTTGGTCAGTCCCATTTATCACCTTGAGAAACTCTGGGTGGGTTTTTGCATTAAGCTTTGGTCCTCATTAGTTCAGATTGTGAAGTGTCACCTGATCAGTTTTCAGCATGTGGCTGAATTTGAGTTCCCCTTTACACTTCAGAATTCCTTTTGCTACTTCTATCAGCAGACACATCATAAATAAACATTAGTAACCCAGGTCCACTATGCCATAGCACTGCCTCCATCATGTTTGACATGCTTCAGATCATGGGCTTTTTCTCTCCTCCTGCTTTTCTCTTCCCATCATTCTGATATAAGTATTTCTTGATATCATCCATCCAGAGAATGCATTAACAGCACTGTGCAGGCAGTTTTCTTGCAAAGTGCTTAAAGGCCTTTATATTCTTGAGTGTAACCAGTGGTTTGCACCTCGTTCTTATCTCTTTATAGTTGTGATGGTGGCTCTTGATTGTAGATTCTGTACTATCCTAGCTAGATGTTGGCGAGATGTTGTGAAGGGTTTTTTCTTAACCAAGGAAAGAGTTCTGTTGTTGCTGTTTTTAAGAATGTTTGTTGATTTGGTCATGCCTGACATTTTTCCATCTCTTATTTTGGTTTATTTTGTCTGTTTGTTTTTACTTTTGTCTCTTTGGACCCTTAAATTAAGAGTTCCAGTGAAAAGCTACGAAATCGAAGTTCAACAGTCGGGATCTTTAATCTTCTTAATTTGTCAGGGAATAATGAACTGACCTCACCTGGTAGCCAGTTTTCCAGTTACGTTTGAACTCCTGATTGTGTATAAAAATATCTGTCATTCTTAAACAGATAGCTGATACCTGATACCTCTGATACCTGAACAGGCAGCTGAGAGGAAGAGGTTGGATAAACTCATCAGGAAGGCCAGCTCTGTTCTGGGATGCACCCTGGACCCAGTGCAGGTGGTGGGAGACAGAAGGACTCTGGCCAAAATAACATCTCTGATGGACAGAGTCTCCCACCCCATGCATGTAGATGTTGCTGAACTGCAGAGCTCCTTCAGTGACAGACTGCTGCATCCTCGATGCATGAAGGAGCGTTTCCGCAGGTCCTTCCTCCCTGCAGCTGTCAGACTGTACATCAATGCTGTAACTGCAATAAGTTAGTTAATTAACCAATTCGCACTACAACCTGGTTTGCCTCTTACCTGTAATTATTTTTATTTAATTTAATAACTGTACAGTACTCTCTGTTTATAGTAACCATTGTCCTTAATGTAAATATGTAAGAAAAATTGTGTATGTTTCTGTTCTGTGTCCTGTGTACTGTTTGTTTGTATATGTGTCTTTTTGGCTGCTGTTACAACCAAATTTCCCCTTGTGGGACAATTAAAGGATTATTCTATCTTCTTCTTCTTCTAAACACTAAATGCAATACTTTGGGAAATCCCTTGAAATTTTAACAAGTTTAACAAGTCCTTTAACAAGTTGTTTGAGTTAAAATAATCTATGGAGGTGCACAGGGGCAAAATTACAGGAAAATAATGTTTAATTGTCCAAAAACTAATGGATGTAATTCTACATACAAGATCTACTCTGTCCTTTTAATATTTCCTCCTGTTGTTTCTTCATTCTGAGAAATTTGTATCCAATTTCTGAAATTTTATACATACTTCCATGATCCTTTTCACTCTTTTCCTCAGCTTTATATACACATCTTCGTCTCTACCTTCACCTCCAAACAAACATGCACATTCTTCCCTCTACCTCCAAACCGGACCCTGTGGCACAGCTCTGTGAAGCTGGGGTCTGACCATAATGCCCCTGTTGTTGCTGGCCTGCAGGCTTCAGAGCCTGGGAATAGATTAGATGCCTCCATTCCCACTCTGTGACACCCATCCAGGCATACCTGCATGCAAGACAATCTTCTAAGAATGTCCAGAGTTGTTTAAGGGGCTGTTGTTGCTGCTTTGTCTCATGCCATTCCCAGATTCCTGCAAGGCCCAAGGCCAGACCTAAGGGAGTATTGGTTTGTGGTAAAGAAAAGCAGAAATACATTTTTCTTTGTCTGTAAGGGAATTCACCTACTCAGCTTACTCCTCTACCTCTCTCTTTTTTTTCAAAATAGCATAGAAGTGCGTGAGAGTGATCCATCAAGTAGAGTTGACAGAGAGGCAAAGAAGAAAATACGACAGACGCTGAAATCTTGTGAGAGCAAGGAGAAGCAGAAAAAAACACAACAAGAGGTGATAGAGGGGCGAAGATGTGGAAAAGGTGCACAGAGGTGGAAAAGAATGGTGGAGAGAAAAGGAAGAGCGGAGAGAAAGACGGAGCAGCTAGTTTTTGTCTCCTCATCAGGGTGCTGTCAGGTTTATAAATAACCGTAATCAATGGCTCAGCTGGCTCCATCCTCTGCACTAATTGCTTTAAGTGCTTAAAAACCAGCTCATGTACTTTTTTTCCCAGGACAGCATGGTTATAGAACTGCCACGGTGCTTTTGTCTCGCCCGCCCCTGTTTTATTTGGACCCGTGTGTTTTTGAACCCAGTGGTCATATGATTGTTTTTGTGTGCTGCACGGCTGAGGTCTTGAAAAAAAAAAGGTGATTAGCACATGACATTGTTCCTGTAAACAGCCGAGGTTGATTTTATATTCTTAATTACAAGTTGGTGGAGTTAAAGTATTTATCTTAAACTCTAAAAAAATAACCTGTAATATAACCTATAATATTGGGGGCGGGGGGCAGACAGCAGGAGTAGGGGCAGACAGCAGAACATGGAAACTCAACTTCAGTACGCATGTATGTTACACCATTTTCAACCAGGGTATTGTGAGACTAACTGTACTCTACTCCAATGTCATATCAAAAATAGTTTTTTATTGTTTTCTTAAATAAGTTGAGGTAAAAATGTGACACTTTACTGGATTATATTCAGAGGGTGGATATTTATGTAGCTAGTGAATTAGCTATTTTGTTTGTTAGCCACATAATTACTTAATTAGTCTGATGGTTATTGAGACATACTTGTCAGGGCATCTCTGTATTGTGTTTTCTGTCATTGGTTAGTCTTACATCTTTCTTTTTGTATAAGCAGGGTTTCCTTTTCCTAACTGTAGTTATGTACAGTATCGGGATTCTGACCCCTTCTTTGTGTAATGACACAAGTGTTTGCTAATTAGTTGAAATCTAGCTCTGCCACTATCTGGGGAACTCCACGACAAAGTTTTTAGTGAAACACTTTCCCAATGAACCTACTTTAAAGGAAACTGAATGTGAACTCAGATTCAGTACATTTTCACACCTACCTTCCAACACCATTTGGACCAGGGACATTGTTCCAGCTCTTCCTGGCAGATATCTACTGTCTTTGGACTTGCAGGCACAACTCTGGCCATGAACAGGTTTAAGGAGCCAAGGCTCTTACTGCCATGAAACCCATGGATTTACTATCCTTTCTATATCACACTGAAAAATGTTCTTAAACCTGTTTTCATTACTCTCAAAATGTTTTAGAATATAGGAAGTGGTGAAATAAAAGTTATAGCTTAGATCCAGTAGAATAAATAGGTTAATAGTGGCAGAAACGAGCATTAAAAGAAGAGCAGGAAGTTCTAAGTTGTTGGTAGTCCCAGTAAATTTGAGTATAAGAACAGCTACAGACTATTGTTCATTGGAACCAGAATATTTATTAATAATAATCCCAGAAAGTATTGTGATTTTGTTATGTAATGCACTTAATATATTTATTATTATTTGCTGTAGCGAAGGTAAGTATGTCAGAATTGAGAGAGATTTTGCGACCTGACCAAACCTCAACATCTGACTTTATCTGCCCATTAGTAGTGTAGACGTCTGATTCAGGGTCAGTGATTGGCTGTTTTCTTACTGCAGTGCTCTTTAAGATTTGTGGATGACCTCTCTGCAGTACTTAAGATTTTTCATAAATTTTTTACAACCCAGTTGTTCATTGTTTCAGGAGAGTTTATCCAAGCCTGGCAACCTCCAGCTACCACTCACCTCACAAAAATACAGGCCCAACACTCTGTACCTTCAAAAGTTACATTTATATAGCACCAACGTCTTTATATTTGCTAGTACAGCAAAGTAAAAAAAAATGTACATACCCTTTGAACAGAGTTTATGATACTATAGTGATGAACATTATTTTAGTAAAATTTGATTTGCATACTTTTTTTTTCTTGTTAATCATTAATAAGACATTGTGGGATGTGCGGTATGAACTTGTTTTGGCTTTCGAAGTCTGAGGTCTGAGAAACAAAAACAACCAAAAGTGAGATGCAAAATAACATTAAACATTTTTGACTATGTGCTGATGAAAACCTGCTGAGATACTTCTGGAAAATAGAGTTCAGGAGACTAACCTGATGGGTTGCCAATGGGTTGGCATTACCTTAGATTTTGTTTTGTATTAATTGCATGCTTTGGTGTTTCTTTGTGTTTGATGTCAGGTGTGTGCCACACCCATGTGGGAGTGGAGATTCTACTCTAGTCCAGCTGCCAGCTATTTGGAGTTGAGTACAGGGAACAGCTGATTGGGAAGGATTGGAGCCCTTCTCTATAAAGGGGAGAGGAAACAGG
Source organism: Neolamprologus multifasciatus (assembly GCF_963576455.1). Lineage (NCBI taxonomy): Eukaryota > Metazoa > Chordata > Actinopteri > Cichliformes > Cichlidae > Neolamprologus > Neolamprologus multifasciatus. The sequence continues at coordinate 34,021,743 of NC_140443.1, read as the reverse complement.
AAGTAGTCGTTGTCGTTGTTTTTTTTAGTAGGACACTGGTGTAGCAGGGAAGCCTCGAAGATCCAGGATGAAGTGTGCACATTTTAATGGAAAAGATTTTTAACCTGGCCTGGTTTTGCTTTTAAAATAATCTGAGGATGTTGGAGGGAGGACTCGTTTTTATTGGGATGTGAGTGGATGTGCTGGGAGGCAGGAAAACAAACACTGGACTGGAGACTCTGTGCCCCTAAAAAGGAAACTGGACCAGTTTTGGGGAAGTTCCAGCTCCCAGGATGTGATGTGGAGACCCAGCCTCGAACGAAGTCAGGCCTGAAAAGGTGGGTGGCAAGCCTTTTTGAGGAAGATGCAGGATTGATACGTTTTGGCTGCTTGTTCTTCCAAGTGACCACCTTTCCCCTGTTTGTAACCAGGCTAACAACCCTGACCGCGGTGGCTTTGGGCCTTGGATTCCAGGCCAGAGTTGTGTCTTCAGCCAGTAGTTTTACCCGGAGAAAGAACAAATAAATCTTGTGTTTCTTCATTGCAGTGTGCGTGTGGTGGTTCGTTACTGGTCAATATTAGAGCTGCTACTTTCTTGTACGGAGGCCATTTTGGGCCATACGTAACAAATGTAAACTGGTGGATTCAAAAAGTTGTTAGGTTAAGTTCAAGTGGTTTTATTAACACTGAATCTTCAACAGGTAATAGCATCTGAGGGATAAGCAGTCAGAGGGTGTTACAACATGTAGAGCAGAGAGATGTGGGGATCCAAAAGCAGATGCGAGGAAGGCAAAACTAATTCTTAACAAAAAGCGAGCCAGTTTATTTGAGGCTGATTGGGGGGGAAAAGGGCCAAAAGGGAACTAAGATGCAGCTAATGATGAACTGAAGTAAACACTTGAGCACAGGAAACGTGGTGCATGGAACATGAACCCTAGACATGGATACCTGGAAGATGGCATGATACAAATAGACAAACTGACAAGGGACAAGAGAAAAAAATGGCACAATATAAACACATGAGGGTGATCAGGGAAGAGGGAACACATGGGAACACAGCTGGGATGACGCAGTGGAAGCAAAACTAAACACACTGAACTCAGAGACTGTCAAAATAAAACAGGAAACATGCTGACACACAGACTAAGACACACAGGCTTGACACTTGGACAGACATGGGGACAAACCGACTGATCAGATGAAGAGGGCAAGAGATATGGCAGGCTGGGGAGAACACACATGGATCTTCGTGACAGGCAAATCCACAGACTATCTTTCCACACTGACTGTATCCAGCTTTAAAATCAGGCGTCCAACTCAATTCAACTCAGTTTTTATTCAATTTTATTTATATTTATATAATAAAGTAAGAGATTACTATTGCAAAAAAGTAATTAGGTTACTGTTACTTTCCCATAAGCACGCTGCGTTACTGCTTTACTAAACCGTGATTCTGTTTGTGAGAGTGTCTCATAACAATGACGTGCGAGCGTTCGACGCCCGTGGCAGCAACAGACGTGTGCAGATCAACAAAGGAAAATATGAAGTGCAGCGAGAGTACGACCGTGCAGCGTTTAAAGCTTGGAAGTACTGACATTACTTCGAGTTTGACTCTGTGAAAAGTGACAAAAACATCAGCGTCCACTGTACACTTCTTTGTACAGCGAAAAAAAAACACTAAACTTCTGAGCGAGCAGCGAGCATGCTGCCACGGGAATGTGACATTCACAGAGAAACCCCCGGATCCTCCCACTGACATGACCACTGTGGCACCGGGCAAACCTCCACCCGCCCCACTCCTGCTAAACAGGTGAAAACAGGTTTAAGTGACAGGACTTAGTGCTGCTAAATCTTTGATTTTATTTATTTATTGCTGTGTTCTACTTGCATCCATTTGAAAAAGTGAGTGTAAACACAAAACATTATTTTATTTTATAAGCTGGAATATGCAGAAAATAGGTTTAAATGTTAAACAAATTTCTTCAACTCAAAGACAGCTGCATATAATTTCATTTTTGCTTAATGCAATGAGCATAAAGTTAAAAGAAAACATTTTTAAAAAGAGATTTCTTCATTAGATTCAGTTTTATATGACGGATTATGCAGAAAAATGTATGTATCATGTTTTTAAAAAATAATTAATTAATTAATTAATTACTTTAATAAATTAAATTAAAAAGTAACTAACTACTCTTGAAAATCAGTAATCAGTAAAGTTACAGGATTACTTTTTTGGAGAGGTAATGAGTTAATAATTAGTTAGTAATTACTTTTTTCAAGTAACTTGACCAACACTGGTTAAGACTGTACAACAATACTTGAATAATAATTGAGCTGAATTGTTAGAAAGTCACTGATGCTGGCAGATAGTTGCTACCTGAACAGAGATGAAGCACAGCCTGACATGTGGAGAGCAAACAGTGTTTTCCCTCTCATTGATTCCCTTGGATGGTGCTGCTTGTAAGTAACAACATAGCACGTCTGTTAGAATGTATCTTTTACAGAAATACCGACCTGTGTTTTACTTGAAATCTATACCCTAAACACAACAGCAGTCCTGATATTTCTCTGAGCTGAAGAGTTATCACACAAATGAGCGCTTGGCAATGTTGGAGTGTAGATTGATTTTTCAGGCATGTGAAGGTAAGCGCTTAGGTCCACAGCAAGCGCCCAGCAGTGCAGTGGCTGCTTTTATACTGATCTGTCCTGCTGTCATGGATCAAATCAAAATGAAAAGAACTAAATCTGTGGGATATCCCAGAGGCTTAGCGCGCTAGACAACATCTCTTGTCTTCTTTGTCCTTTGGTTCCTCTTTTTTATTTTATTTTCCTTGCATTTTTTTTCCCCCTTCTTTTTGTTCCTCTTATTTCCCCACTCTGTCGACCTTTCCTAACCCTCTTTCCTTCTCATCCTTGATCTCTCTAAGGGAAGCTCAACCGAAGAGTTTCTTTTTCAGTGCCCCTGGCAAAAGTTTGTCACTTTCAAGACTGAACTATAAAGTCATCTGTGTGAAGACATTAGCAGAGTTGCACTGAATTACAGCAAAGCCTCCAAAAAATTCCCAATTGTACTTTGACGTAATACTTTGCTGTGTCATATGAAGTGCTATCCCCAAATAAGCATGCCACTTTGGCACATTTATATATGTGTGTGTGTGTTTTGTTTGGTTTTGGTTTGTGTGTGCAACAAATTGGTTCTTGATGCCAGTTCACTACTAAGAAATTTAGAGGAAGCAATAACTGCAGCCTTCTTAGTCTCTTAACTGTTTACCTCTTATATTCTGCAAGGAGTAAACTTAGAATCTCTTTCTGAACTGAACAGTTTCTGTCTTGTTTCAGGGCTGCTTATAGTACAAAATGACTAGATGTGCATCAGCTGTTGATGAGGGTGGTCTATGACTATGCAGCTACCCTTGGAAGGCTGAGGTGTCAGAGTACGTCACTGAGGTTACAGGGGAGGCCATCAAATGTGATCTTTAAGAGAGTTGATTCTAAAGTTAGCTCCTCTAGTTCTTAAACTATGCTTAACTAAACTTGGGCCTTTCTTTAACTTTCAGATTACAGTAAGATTACATATGTGGCATAAACTTCTCATTGTACATGGTTCTGACTATAAAGTGAGAATCAGCAAAGTGACCCAGGAAAAGGAAAACGAACACAAAGACACACAAAAAGCCCTGTAATAGATATAAACAAGGCAAAACTTTAGAGGAAGAAAGTGTCTTCTGCTTATCGTTATCAGGGTCACAGGGGCCTGAAACCTACTTCAGCCACAATAGGGTGAGAGACAGAGTACACCGTCGACAGGTCAGCAGTCTGAAGCAGTGCTAACACAGAGAGAAAGACAACCATTCAAACATATGGGTAATTTAGAATCACCAATTAACCTAATCCCACTAACTGCATATCTTTGGTCTGCGGGAGGAAGTCAGAGTACCCGGAGAGTCACGCAAACATGCAAACTCCACACAGAAAGGCCCGAGCCAGATGGTGGGGTCAAACTTAGGCCCGACGGTGGTAAACATCGCGCCACCATGTCGCCCTGGGACACTACTTTTTAGAAAGAAAAACCTTTAAAGAAAGATAAAATCAAAAGCAAAGAGCAGCTTCCCTCAGAACGAAGTTGTACTTGTGGTAGTAGCAGGTGCACATGTCAATTATATCGAGCTTTTCTGTGTAGCTGAAATAAATGGCATTCAAATTATTCTTGCATAATCCATGGATTTCAGGTGTGCATGTTAGATAGTCACAGTTGTTGTATGCTATATAAATTAAAGTGCTTCAAGTAAAAACGGTCTCTATTTATTTATAATGGCTCTAGTCCTCCGTGGAGGGAGGAGGTGGGTTATAACATAAACAATATACAGTATAAAAATGTAAAGGCTACTGTCTTGCTGGGAATTACCTGTTATTTACTGAGCAGGGCCCAAATACTGTAATTCTATTTATTATTTTGCAAAAAATTAAATAATTAAATAATATACACTGGATACTAATAATTTATTATTAAAGATACATCTACTAACTGCATTATTTCAAGCTACAACTTTAAAGTGATGACTTAATGAAGCAATATTAGTAATAATCAAGTAGTATTATATAATTCAAAATTGATAAATACTGATAAATACACTAATAAGTGTAGTACAGTATATGTACAATGTGATGCTAAAATGTCTGTTCAATTAGACGACGTAAGTATGGATGAGCCTTTTATGACGTTTGATTTTTTTTCATTATTCTGATTTCTTAAGCTGCCCGGTTACGAGCAGGTTGTCAAATACACACCTTACATTATAAATTTCTATTTCCAGATTACATATCCAGCCAGCTGTATATTGATAGATAGGAGAACTTGTGTATAAGTCATTTTTTCACAGCACACTTGCACATTTTCACAGAGGTAAAAGATACATTCAAATTATGTACAAGTGATGCTGTAATGAAAGGTCCAAGGATGACCCAGCAAATCACCAAAAAACATTATGAATAAATGTGAAAAAAAATATGTTTACTGTCAATGTCAATGGATGTTTGTGGTAATTAGAGGGCGATGAGTTTAAGTAACAGGGAGTGACTCTTCAAAAATATGTTTTTCTGAAAGGTTTGCATAGATACCAAACCAGCTTGTCCAGATTTAGAGGAGTTCAAATCAAAAGTGAGCTGTGTGGCCAAATGGCCAATGAACCGTGAGCAAAAACAGATTTTGCTGGGATAAAAACAATTATGTGTGATAAGATTAGAGAGGACAATTAGTGGTGAAACAGCACTTTTATTCAGTGACATTAGACTAACAAAGAAGTCCTGGGGCTGTTTATTTAGCATAACAAAGGCTATGTAGATGGAGCCAAATAATGTGGGCTAGCCAGACAAAAACAGTCCATCAAAACTCATTAAAGCTGAGAATAAGATACATTAGGAAAATATGATGGGGAAGAAAGGAGGAAGTGAAGCTCTGAAAATAAAGGATGTTTTCATTGTTTAAAATTTCAAATGCGTACTTTGATCAGCACGGTGAAATGTTGAAAGGGTCCACTTTGTATTCTAAAGCAGGAGGCATGGCAGCTGATCCCAGCCGTTATTATTAATGGACTTCACCTCAGCACAAACTGCACAGCGATTCCTTAAAATGCAAAAATGAGATGCCACCACCTGTAGACAGATACAAAGGGGCAAGAGGATAATGTCAGCCAGAGGTTCACAGGTCAACATAGTAAATCTTGTCAAAAGGGATAAACACTGCCTTGGAGCGCACTGACAAGCACTCTCTGTCTCCCAGAATGTGGAAGTCTCATGAAAACTTTATTATTTATCTTCTCCTCTGCTGCTTGTGCCTAAAATGGAGAGGAGAGAAAAGATTGAGCTACACAAGAAAAAAGAAAAAGGGTTAGGGCCGAACCACTGCAATAAAAGTGATGTATGAGACGTCACACAGTGATTGGCTCAATACATCACCCTCAAAACGCGAGCCTGTGTGCACGCGTGCACACACTCACTCTGCGGTGCGCTGAAGTCCTGAATGCCCGTAGGCTAATAGATGCAAGATAAAATAAGAACTTTGCAAATATGGGATGAAGCAATCTTTTATTGGACTGTATTAGCTCCACACGTAGATCCACACACGCTCACATACTCTCACATGTGCACGTTTATTGTTTCATTGGAGCTGTTCTGAAGCTGAAAGCGCAGGAGCATCGGGGCTGAGAATAAGCAGATGGTAACTAAGTGAGATAACAGAAATGGCAACTGACCTGATTGATGTTTCTATTGGTGCTCGCTGATGCTTGGTGCTTCCAGCAACACTTACGAACCTATAAAAGTATGGCGGTGTAAAATTGGGATGGTGCACTTCCTCGCTGCTGGGGAGTCCAAGAGTAATTTTTTCTCTGTTCCCTCTGTTTTCACTGTGAAATCAAATAAGGCCCGTCATTCCACCACAAAGACGCTGCACATGTTAGTAAATGTTCATATATTTAGTTATCTGTAAAAACCTCTCAATCCAGATAAAACTGGTGGAATTACAATCCAGATTTTAAAATGACCATGAAAACGGTATTATTGTACAATTACTATTACATTACAACCAGTGCTTTTAAAATCTGTTCGACTTTACACTCCTAGAATAGAACAACTCACACCAACACCTACATTTCAAATATGTTTCCAATTAAAATTGTTGCAAGTAGTAAGATTTGTAGTTTTGTATGTTTAGGGAAGACTAGGTTATAAGAATTAAGTATATAGTAAGTAAAATTGAACATATACAAAGGAAACTTGAACACATCGAAGAGCCTGACTGTTTATCACAGCGTTTGTTACCTGTGGAAGATCAGGCTCTGGCTGCTGAGGTGAGCAAACAGCTTAACATCACTCTGTGTTTGTTGCTAGGCTTGAAAATATGCTTCAGTAGAACATTTGCATAATTACTGAAACCAGCTCACTGAAGGAACAAAGGGTTGTGAGGTCAGTTCCTTAATAGTAATTATGCAAATTCTCATGACCATTGATCAACAACCACTGACCAAAACCCACTGATCAATGGCCATGAGTACCATTACCAGTACCCTTAGGCCCCCTCCTCGATTCAGAGATGGTCTTTCCCTTTTCACGTTGGGATTGGGGAAACCTGCAGTCAGCTGAGACTGAAGAAGTCACTTGGATGAGTGACGAAACGTTTCTCCCACAAAACGCTACGTCCAGATGAACAGAATCAACTTTTGGAGATGCTTCAGTAGACAATCTCCAGAAAACCAGTAATCAACAAAAAACATTATCTGTGCAAAGATTGATGCTGCTGAAGTGAAACCCAGAAATGTTACAGTTAGTTTAATAAACTCGTAGTTTTGGCATATTTTGGCACCATTTGTGAGCTGAAATTTCTTATGTATTGAACAGCAGGAATGATTTGAGTCTATTTACATGCCTAAAATAGTTTTATTTTAGTCCCGTGCACTTTGGGACTTTTTTCGCTTTGCTTAACTAAGTTACCTTTTCCTTTTCCCTTTAAACTTTGTGGGGCCAACTTTGGCTTCTATTGGCCGATCCCTCCTTTTAGTAGCTTGAGCATCATGGTAACATCTTCGTGTTCACATCAGTTCCACCAATCAGAAGTTGCAGGGCGAGAAACACACCTGACACTAAATTTATGACACTTGCCCCCATCCAATCAAATGTCTGTAACTGGGCAGAAAATTGCAACTTTTGATGGGAAATGGCTCTGGGGCATTGAGTTAGTCAGGATAAAACTCTCATCCTATATAAACCACTAATAATAAGACAGACAGTAAATTGAGAAGTCCTCGTCTTGTGTCTGTGCTGTTTTTGTCATGCTTATACCAAACAACTTGAGTCTGTCATCTTTGTTATAAAGCCCAACATTTCTAACAGGATTGCATGTCCTGTTTCCCTTTCTCTTAGTTTTTTTTCTCTCTGATTAAAAACATAAAGTGTGTCCATGTGATTCTATTAGAAAACTGTTTTCATTCATCAAGTTAACAGATATATGATAAACTTCTGCTGCTTTTGTTGTTAACTGCCACAGTTGATTTCTTTCTGCAAATGTCCAAACTCAGGTGAGACTGAGAAACCCACCAGTGCAGGTGAGAGGTGACAGGACAGAGGCTCTCCACCCTGGTGATACAACAGGACAGATCCAGCAGTGTGTGAGGAAGAGGAGGAGAAAAAGGAGCCAGCAGCAGCTGAGAGATGGAGAGGAGTACAGGGGGAGAACAGACAGACGTTCTCTGTAGTTGAGGGACTGGTGGAAACAGTTAAAACAGTTTCTGGATATTTGTTTTGTGTATTTGCAGAAGTATCTCCAACACAAACTGCAACAGCTGCATACAGGGAACCCCTCACTGATGTTTATCCTGCAGGACAGGATCTGATGGGGAAACAAGGAAAAATAAAGGGAACCACAGATAACTTTGATAATACTTTGATTTATCCAGAATATTGTTTTCATCACAGTGGGATTGTGCTGGTTTCAGTGTAAAAAGTATGCAGCTCATTTAAATACAAAGTTCAAAGAGCTGTGAAAAGTTGTACATTGATAAAGTTTGTCAGTATTTTATAAGGACGTCAAGTTTCTGTATCAAGAGCCTCTTACCCTGTTTAATGCTCTCATGTCTTCAACATCTTAAGCAAATTATACTGCACAGTTTTCTCATCAATAAAATAATTTTTACTGCATCAGTTTGTCTTCTATTTTATCTGAAACATACAAGGATCAAATCTTATTAGTTTATTTCTGGGATATTGCTCTTAAATATAATTAAAGCTTTCACACAGTGGTCACTATATATTAATATTTGTCTGTCAGACAGTAAAACTGGTATAAATGATATGAAATATAAATATTCCTTGAATTTGAACTGAAATGTAATATTTGAGACAACTAATTTCACCACTGAGCATTTCTTTTTCCATAAATCGTGTATATATAGTAAAATATCAGTGATGTAAATCTATTACATTTGTACCATCAAAATGAGACTTGTTTCAAGAGCTAAGCTAGCAAACTAGTTTACTAGCTAAACTTAGCATCATTGTTGGCTAAAGGGACTCATGGTGCACATGGTTGTGGTATTCTCCCAGATACATCACATGGAGATGAAACAACACAATTTTTTCCAATCAAAGTCAAACAAATGATATAAAATAAAGATTTTCTCTGTTTCTATCTAACATGCTGTCCGCCATAGCTGTAGCTGCTTATGTCGCAATTGCTAGGTAACAGGAACCGCCTGTCGTAGATTAGACCGTCCAATAGAACAGCACTTCTGGCTTTGAAGGATGCAGCCTCTGAATTTGGACAATGTCAGTCACTTTTCACCTTAGGAGCAAAAGCATTTTGGTTATGGCCAAAATGCTAATAATCGTGAGTAGCATTTAGGCCATAACCATGCACCCCTACAAATGACCATGTTTGAGATAAAATGACCTTCCTGTCAAATTTATGCAGTAAACAACTGCATTAAAGTACTGAGTTAAGTAAACAAATTGAAATAAATTAGAAAAGTTTGCATGCAGAGAAACATTTATGTTCTATTTTGGTGAAAAATTAGATGGAAAACTTTTTTTAATTGAATATTTTTGGCTGTCCTCCAGGTTGAGGTAAACCCAATGAGCTTTACAAAATGTTAATGTTAATAAAATAAAAGTTTATAAAACACACTGCCTCTGCCTGCAGGAAAGCAGAGTGTGGCCGGGGCTTGGGCCGATGGTCGGGTAGTGAACTGGTGACTCAGGCAAGACACTTGAAGTCGCCCATCCTGCTGGCCTTACTCTTGACGCTGACAGCGCCGTTGCCCTTGCACTTGAAGATGTCAGCACCTCGTGTGTCCGGGTGTGTGCGCGAGCAGCAGTGCCTGGATGCAGACACTTAGATGGCAGTCACCATGACAGGGTCAACAAGGAGGGAGAGCAGTGACACTGACATCACTCGACCTCTTATGACCGCTCTGTACACACATACACGTACACGTGCTTCCTGCTCAAACCAGCTGAGGAAAAGTTACATCGAATTAAAAATCAATGTGAAAACTTGGATTGGAGATGTCACACCGTTAAATGCAATGAGCGTGTGGCTAACAAAACACATTTAAAGCAGTGAATCAGAAGCATGCAGAGACTGGAAACTCATTCACACCTGAACTGATAATATGCTGTCACTACATGAAGGTTTCAGCGATTTCAGATAAACAGAATGGCTGTTCCCACATTCCTGGCTTTGGCGATAATTACAAACTTATCTGGAAAGCTGCAGTTCATTCCCAGAGAAGCTTTGTTTGATGCAGTTGCAGCAGCACACTTTCGCAAAATTAAAGCTGTGGATAAAAAGAAGTCGCAGGAATTACAGTTTCGGGACTTGTTTTCAATCTTGCTGAAGAACTTAGATATGCGCTGCAACAGCTGGAGAAGCAATAAACTGCATCGCCAATAAGTTGATTTGCAACAGAGTGGGTTTGTGTTAAGGGTCCCACTTACTTTACATAATTGAATTCAAGATATTTAAATTCTATTTAAGGTTATTTGTCCAAGCTTTCCACTTGGTTGCACCAGAGACTCCTGGAGGCTAAGGAGGCTAAAAAGGGGTTGTCATGGGTCAGTTGGCTGCACTCAGTCGGCATACCTGAAAGAGCAGAGGAAGAGTCTTATCTGCTGCACAAGACTATGTCCGACTCTCATAAAGAAAAGCCCAATCAGAACAGTGGATAGAACCAGGTGTTGTGTATTGAGTTCTATTTGCAGGTGATTTTTGTTAATCTAGTATTTCTTAAGTGATGTGACTCAGCGAATGATTGAAAATACACAGTTTTCCTGCAAAAGTATCTTTGAATGTAAATGGTGAATACTGCTTGTCATGAATGGAGCAAATTTCAGAAGAATTATTGGGCTCTTAATTACAGATCGTACATCTTTTTTAATAATAAAGAAAATAACAACAATAAATAACAGAGAGAGACCTGGGACCTTGATTGTAACAAGGCCGAACCATTGTTGGTTCTTCTTGCTGAGATTTTGAACGAATTCTTATAATACATTGTACGGGTGTAGAGTGAGGTCAAGTTAACAATCTATTAAAATTTGGCTTACATCCACTAAGATCTTCAAGGTGAACTTAATAATTTATTGGTTGAAAATGAGCAAAAAGCCTTATCACGGCTCTTACAAGTGTGTTGTGTATTGTCAACACTGTATAAAGATTTAAAATATCATGTCACATTTGACCTCCCTTATTGCTGCAACATCATTTTGACTGATTAGAAAATAGCCTCACCTGCACTCTGAACCACTCTGTCCTCCAGCCCAGCCACACACTGATCAAGAACAAACCTTGAGAATAACGCAACAGATAACCAGGCCTTCATGATCACCCAGCCACAACCCCTGCTGAGTTTGGGGATTTGGTTTGGATTAAGTTGAGCTTATAGACGGTGCCACCAAAAACTGATGTCAAAATATTACAAAAATGGGCACCAACAATCTCTCATGTGCAGCTGCAGTCTGTAGTAGAGACAGGCGTTTAAGACTTATACCAAAACACTGCTGGTGTCAATATAGGTACTGTCAATGGTGCCTTAGTCTAAAACTAAAACTGATGTCAGTAGAAGAAACAGGTGTCCTGAAACGTTTTTTTCAAACTCCTCACAAAAAGGTTTTTTGTTCAATAAATTATACAGATAAGCAATACTTCTGTCTTTACTGTCCAAGCATGTTACAGTGGTTTGCCTTGAACCTTTTCAAAATGCTGAAGAAAAAAATGTAATTCATTATAATGTATTATATGATACACTAAGTACAGGGGTTAAAGTGAGCCAAATGAGCCAGAATGGCATACTAGCACCTTTTCTAAACATTAAATTGAAAAAACTGTTTCAAATAATGTCACTCAGCTTCTCTTTTCATGTTCTGCAGCCAGTGTTGGGAAGGTTACTTTTAAAATGTATTCCATTACAGATTACAGAATACATGCCCCAAAATGTATTCTGTAACGTATTCTGTTACGTTACTCAATGAGAGTAACGTATTCTGAATACTTTGGATTACTTAATATATTATCATGCTGTTTACAACTACATGAATGTACTATTGCTGTGATTTATTACTATTACTGAAGGTCCGCGACTCCGAACCGTAGTAAAGGGACCTCTGGCTAATACGGTGGGTTCTGTGTCGGGCTCGTAGCCGAAAACTAGCTTTACTTTGTTGTCTGGGTCAACTTTGCTTGCGAGAGACAGAGAGAGGCGTTGAAAGGCTGCTCCAACGGAACTTATTGTTTTTGGAGGAAAACACGAACACGGTGTACAGTCGAGTCTTAATAGCTTACTTACAACTGGGCTCGTCAGGCACTCTTCTTGGCTGCAGTGGTTATTATTATATTTACATGCTTCCAGCTCCCGTTTCTGCTTGATGACAGCTCGTACTTTTCCTTTTTCTCCCTCCCTCGCTCACAGACACATAACGTGTATGGCAGTCCATTCTCCCTGCAGCACGGACTACACTGCCTATGATGCTATATTCTTTAGAGCTATACCTGTAGCATTCTGCCTATTAGCTTAGCACAACAACAACAGGCGCTCTCTCACCCAGGAAACAGAGAGAGAGCGTCACCCTGTAACCATGGCAACCGTAACGCTGCCGCCTGGAACAACAGAACGTAGCTGTCAAATAAAACCCAAACAGTCCTGACCCGCCACAATATGAAACAGGGAAGTACCGCCGTGTAATCCATTTATTTCAACAAAGTAACTGTATTCTAAACACCACCTTTTTAAACGGTAACTGTAACGGAATACAGTTACTCATATTTTGTATTTTAAATACGTAACGGCGGGACATGTATTCTGTTACTCCCCAACACTGTCTGCAGCCTAGTTGTCCTCCTAGGTGATGCCAGAAGACATTAAAGTAACTACATGGTCTCACCTGCATCCATGCTTTTTTTCCTTTTTAAATCACTATCTTAGGCTGTTGATAAAGTTGCAGTATTTCAGCATCTGGATAGCTCTACTGACAAAGAGTAGAGCTTATACATAGTAACACTTTCTAAGTTGCAGGTAATTTCAAATGAAAGAGCTCGATCCATATCAGCAACCACAGCACAACTGTTTCTGAGCAGTTTTGGTAATCATCTGTCTGTGAGCTACAGGTACAGTTGCTGTATTCTCGGGGGAAGAAAAAAGCTATTGTGGAGAAAAATGTATTTTGTAATTATTTTAGTGTTAGATAGAAGATATAGACAAGACAGGACAGGGGAGGAAGATGAGAGTGAAATTTGTAGTATAAGTAGTAGAGGTGTGAGTTTCAGAGGAAAAGGATTGTCAAACATTGTTTGTGAGCAAGGTCAGTATACTCTCAAGCACATTTGCTAGGATGATAGTATGGTCTATGGTGACACTTGCCAAATGCTAACTGTCTTTAGTGGAATGAGAGATTTGCATCATAGATATGCATCTGATGAAGCTGCAGCAAACATGTTTCAAGCACCTTGGTGCTCTTCAAATTTCAGCATTGAAAACAATAAATTGAAGTTATTAATATAAACTGTATCATGATCATTCCCAACATGTCATGCACACATTGCTCAGAAGTTGTTGTGTATTCCCTGACTGACTGGCAGTGGTTCCTGGAGCTTTCTTGCTTTTGTTAGATGGAAATGTTAGCAAAGAATGTGCTGCACCAAAATCTTCCCAGTGATTGATTTGGTTGCTAGCAGATTGGCACAGTCATCTGTAGTTTGTCATGTTTTTCTGAAAATACCAACTAACCACTTGCAGAGTGGTAGTGAAACAGAAATGGAGAAGACTTGTTTTGAAAGTGTGTCTCAGCACAGCAACTTTGACTTCTGACTTCTGAAGAGTACCTGATCAGTGTTTGAAGACAAGTTTGTCACTTCCATTCAAAATACAACTGCAACAGTATTATAGTAACCAAAGCAATCACAAAGAAGATTTTGCCATCTGGTTAGGGAATGCAGTTTTACAGGGAAAGTGATTCACACCATTCATGTCATCCCAATGCAATGTTCTGTAGTAATAGTAGCATTAGTAAAGGTAATACTGTAATACTGTATACAACTACTTACAGTTGAACTCTGAGAAGTCAGAAACATTAATTATTGCCCCTGACAACCAGATATCTCTAATCAAACAGCATCTTGGTTCTCTTGGCTCATCTGTTCACCTGAGCCTCAGGTACCTTGGTGTGATCTTTGATTCTGCCATGTCCCTAGAACAACACTCTCGCCAGTTAATTAGGAACTGCATTTTTCAGCTAAGAAACATCTCCAAACTGCGAACTTTGCTGTCTAAGTCTGAGTTAGAAATGGTTATTCATGCTTTTACTTCTTCTCGCTTAGATTATTGTAACGGCCTTTTTCTTTGTTTGAGCAAAAGAAATCTTGACCGTCTCCAGTTAGTCCAGAATGCTGCTGCAAGGCTTTTAACTAAGACACGAAAAAGAGAGCACATTACACCAGAGGTGTAAACCAGATAAACCAGAGGTGATAGATCTTTTAGAGCGGTGGCCCCCAGGTTGTGGAATGCTCTCCCCTCCATCATTACGTTGCCTTGATTGTATTTATTCTTTTAAAAAGCAGCTTAAGACTCATTTATTTAGATTGGCTTTTAATTAGATTTGTGCTGTGTTTTATTATTAATGTATTTTATGTATTTCTGTTTTAGATTACTGTGAAGCACTTTGTGGTTTTTATCCTGTAAAAAGTGCTATATAAATAAATTGATTTGATTTGATTTGTAGATTTGAATTATATGAATTTTAATAAAGTAAATTTAAATTAAATGTGTGCGTTGGGGTAGAATAGAATAGAATAGAATAGAACAAAGTAGCATTTTATTTTTATTGTACATGTACTTTTTTGCGCCACCGACCGGTTTATGTCTGACAATCTTTTCACGGACCAGACTTTAAGGTGTTGCAGATAAATACAACAAAATAAAACCAGTACCGATACCAAAAAAAAAAGAAGATTTATTTGTAACACACGGGAAAAGACCCGGGGAAACCGAGTTAATGATAAAAACGATAAAAAAATAATGATTAAAAATGATAAAAACCCTGAAAACCATAAATTTCACACCAGAGCCTCAACTCTCGTGGCCCAGTACCAAACGACTCACAGACCAGTACCAGTCCGTGGCCCAGGGGTTGGGGACCACTGCCCTAAAGAGCCTGTCCACATGCCAACAGGTCAGAGCAATTTTAGCAGCACAAAGGGGGATATAATAAGCAGTCTTATGCAGTGGGTCTTTTACTGTTGGTTTTAGGATTTTAACAGGATTTTTTGAGAATATGAAAAATAAAAAGTACCATCATCCCTTTAATCTCTAATATTAAATTTTCATAGGTTCCTAGTGTATGTATCATGCAAACGAAATAAAAGATTAAGTTGAATAAGGAGAGAATATATAATATCCGTATTACTGGGAATCATAAAACATGCTGCTGAATCCTGTCACTATCAGCAAGGCGGGAAAGGTAGGGTTAGGGTTGGGGTAGAGGTTAAAATCGTTGTTCTATACAGCAGCGGTCCCCAACCTTTTTTGCGCCACGGACCGGTTTATGCCCGACAATATTTTCATGGACCGGCCTTTAAGGTGTCGCGGATCAATACAACAAAATAAAACTAGTACCGGTACAGAAAAAAAGAAAATTTATTCATAACACACGTGAAAAGACCCAGGAAAACCGAGTAAACGATAAAAACGATAACAAAATAATGGCGAAAACCGATAAAAACCCTGAAAACTATACATTTCACACCTGAGCCTCAACTCTCGCGGCCCGGTACCAAACGGTCCGAGGCCCGGGGGTTGGGGACCACTGCAATAGAGCATCAAAATTCATCTGTAAAATATTGTCACATCAAAGATGTTGAGTTACTTGGTCAAATATGTCATTATATTTGACTTTGTCAGTATTGCCAGCCTTAACGCTTCACATTTATTACTCTACATGTCCTTGCTGTTGCACTCTGACTGAGTTCATGAAGAGCTTTTGAGTATGCTGCTGTAACATTACAGTGAAGAATAGGAATGGGCCAGATTTAAGAGGTGATAGATTGTCCCCTATAAGAAGTTTAACCCAAAAGCAGGATCTGGGAAAACCGGGATGGTCACCATTATGGGTTACAGTGTGAAGCAATCACCATGGTTATCATTCTAGATGTTAATGGACTTTTTATGGAGTGAGAGACAGATGGAGAGTGACTACAAAGACACATTAATGTCCTCCTCTTAATTTTTTAACCTTGACCTACCTTTCGTGCTCCTGAAATAATCGCAGACACAGTGATGCACACACACACACACACACACTGAAAAGAATTCTGCAGAGGTCATTTATAATTAGTTACACAGCATGAAAGTAGTGCTGCAGTGCCACACACAATTCCAGACAACTCACAGCATCCACTGCATGCAAAAAATAATCAGCATTCAAGGCAATCAAGTAATCATATTTTTAATAATGCATATCCCACTGGGGGATGGTGTTCTACTGTAGGTTAAATGTTAGATAATAAGCAAAAAAGAGACAGAAGGAAAAAGAAATCAACCCATTATCTTTTTATTTTATTGTTGTATTGTATTTTTAACACCAGTTTTTTGTTGAGTACTGGCGCATTCAGCTGTATGTGTGGCTGTCAGAGTGACAGCTCTATATCACAACTCCAGCGGTGAGACAGGTTACCACAGGAACCCTGGAGAGAGCTGCAGGCTAATACTCAACAGCAACAGTTGACACTGGAACTACAGACCTCTCTGCGGCTCAATCCAACTCAGGTTTCCCATTTTGTGGATTAGTGCAAGTTTAGGTGTCTGCCTCAGAAAGAAGCCTCACACCTGCTCCACTGCTTTCCCGGTCTGTTAAAACTCTACACCTGGACTTGGTTCAGTGGATAAACCCCAAAATGAACTTTGACTGCTGTGGGAAGAAAACTTCTTTCTACAACGAAAAATTAAACCTCAAATCTGAGCGAGCACTGAGCACGCTGCCACGGGAATGTGACATTCACAGAGAAACCCCCGGATCCTCCCACTGACATGACCGCTGTGGCACCGGGCAAACCTCCACCCGCCCCACTCCTGCTAAACAGGTGAAAATAGATTTAAGAGACAGGACTTAGTGCTGCTTAATCTTTGACTTTATTCATTTTCTGCTTTCTTTTACTTGCATCTATTTGAAAGAGTGAATGTAAACACAAAACATTTTATTTTAAATGCTGGAATATGCAGAAAATAAGTTTAAAAGTTAAACAAATTTCTTCAAGTCAAAAACTGTTGCATATAATTTCATTTTTGCTTAATGCAATGTGCATAAAGTTAAAATAGACATATTCAGGTTGTGTATCAAGTTTTTAAAAAGTAACTAAGTATTAGAGTAACTAATTACTTTTGAAAGTAATCAGTAAAGTAACAGGATTACTTTCTTGTATAACTAATCAGTAACTAATTACTATTTTTAAGTAACTTGACAATCAATAGGAATATGTCCAAAATATAGATGTATTAAAAAAACAAGAGAAAGTCACAGATTAGACAACAAACACTCATAAGGTACTTGGATAATAGATAAAAGGCATTGATCTGTAGATAACTGGATATAAATAACTTTTTATAATATTACACTACAGTATTTTTCAAACTAACCAGGCGGCTCATTTTCTTTCTTTTGACAATAATTTTTCTAAAGATGTAGCACATTTGGGAGTCAACTTGAGAGAAAGGCTGATGTGAAATGTAAAAGTGGGGCGATCGTGGCTCAAAGAGTTGCCAGCTCGTCTTGTAACCGGAAGGTTGCCGGTTCGAGCCCCGGCTCGGACAGTCTCAGTCGTTGTGTCCTTGGGCGAGACACTTCACCTACCGCCTACTGACGGCCAGAGGGGCCGATGGCGCGATATGGCAGCCTTGCTTCTGTCAGTCTGCCCGAGGGCAACTGTAGCTGCCTCCACCAGTGTGTGAATGTGAGAGTGAATGAATAGTTGTATTGTAAAGCGCTTTGAGGGGTCCTGAAAAGCGCTATATAAATGCAATCCATTATTATTATTATTAAAAGTGACAACATAGGTCAAATGTGACATGATATTTGTATGAACTATAATGTGATATTTAGAACCCCCATGTATCATTCACTATATGCCTAGAAGTTATCAATGTAAAACACTGCAGTAAGAACAGTTTAAAAAAGCTCTATAAGGCATTATTATCACTTTAACCCTTTCATGCATGAATTATGACAACATCAATCAGAATTTTTTTCTTAACTATTTTTATTCATCTTTAGGCATGAAAAAAGATTTTTGAACTTCTAAGGGGTTAGAGAAATTTAGATTTAACTTTAAATTAAAAATGTTTGTGCACTTACACTGGCTGAAAAGTGGGTGGCACGGTATGGAGTGACACATCAGTGTCCAATCGAGTGGTTTATGTGCAAGTATACCATCAACACTGACACAAATAGAAGAAAACAGCCTTTGAATAGCTTTCCACTGTAGTGACCACTATGCATGAAAGGGCTAAACCTTTAAATCAATCTGTTGTCCTTGAAGGAGAGACCAGAGGTGTAATGTCACATGATTTCCTAAATCTTTATATGGGACTTTCTAAATGTTGACACTACACACCACACTTGTAAGAAACATAAAATAAAATAAAAACAAGTAAGCATTTTCATCTTGATATTTCTTGATGACGCTAACAGGGAAGAGAAGAGGAGGAGCACCGAGAAGATAGTTGGATATTGCACAGAAGGAGAAAGAGGGTTGATGTGACAGAAGAGATGTGAGGTAGAGCTACATACTGAGCTTTGGTGACCCATAACAGGAGGGCCGAAAGACTCCTACATTATAGGAAAATCATTCTGCAGTGAAAACCCCTACAGTGACAATGCTAACATGTTGTTGTTTAACAGGTAAAATGTTCACCAACATAGCTTTCACAATACACTGAGATTGATGAACATGTTACTACCTTGTCAAGTATACGGTCATGCTCTAACATACTGGACGCATTAAAAATCGCTAGATTAGAAGCTAAGGGATCAACAAAGTGATGGCAATGTATTCTCATTAGCAAAATGAATCTAATGACAGTAAAATATATGATAAAAATATAAAGGAAACATGAAGCCTAGGAATGAGTATTTTCACATTTGTCCTGTTGAGTTTAGAAGGGGCTTATGCAACTGTGAAATTGCGTTCTTATTGGCTAACAACTTGTGACTGGTAGGTAATTAACTAATTACCATAGCCTGATTCTTAGAATAATTATAATTTACTAGATGGATTGAACCCATAATGTAACCAGTGTTTACTATGATGACAAAGCAAGACAGCTCTTATCCCTCTATACAACTGGGAATCTGTGCAACTACAGTTGTCGCCACCAGGTGGCCAGTAAAAAGAATGTGTTTGTTCCCAAACTTTTTCGCTGGGCCCCCCTTTGTTTTACAGAAAAATGTTCACGCCCCGCCCCCCCCCGCCCCCCCATCACGCGCGCGCACACACACACGCACGCACGCACTAACACATCCTCCAACCACACACACATATTTTGCTCAATTGCCGTTTATTTTACACCTCAAACATTTAAACAATTAATCAAATACAAGTAATCTGCAGGTAGTAATAAAATAAACTACTAACTCTTTTACGCTACGTCCACACCTACACGGGTATTTTTGAAAACGCAGCTGTTTCGTCCACACGTAAACGGTGTTCCGAATCACCGAAAACTGAGATTTTTTAAAACTAATTTTTTGCATTTACGTGTGGACGAGAAATACAGAGTTCTTCACGCAAAGGTATGTGCCTTTTTTCACGTCAGCTGTGCACCACGTTATTGCTTACATGAGAGGAATTGCAGAATGGCAGATAAACAGTATTTTGTCTCTATCTTCAGGTTTTACACACTTACATACACACACGCAGTTACTGTCCTTCTATTTAGAAAGGCAGAGGCCTCACGGTTTAATTATTTTACATGTAGTTGTTTTTTTTCCTGTGTAATAATATTCAACATTGCTATCAATACATTTTTCAAAAAAAATTTAAAAACATAAACAGCTGTGGGATCCTGTTTGTCCATGATTTGAACCGCAGAACAAATCGTGGCAGGATCAGCCTGATGTTATTTGTATCCCGCTGTAACTTTACTGTATAAAGAGCTAACATCTCCAAAATGTCAGGAGTAGTTAGTCATTACAAGAAGTGTTTGTGAACTAAAAATCAAGAATGTGGGATACTGTTTGTCTGTGATTTGGAGAGCCCAGGGGGGAACAAATCCTTGCAGGATCAGCCTGAGGTGAGCCCAGCGGTGCTCCCTACGAAGGGAAAACCAATTTTGCAGGGAGACCTACCTCGGCACTTGTGCAGGTGAAACCAAAGGGAAGATTTGCTTCACCATATTTTCTAGTCTTTGGCTTAGAATGAAGTTGGTTTGGAAACATATTCAGTAGTGATGTGCAGATCGATCCTGAACTATGGATTCCTCCGATACCAATCATTTATGTTCTAGAATCGATTCTCACATTAAAATATCGATATTTTAGTAATTTAGGGTAAATGTGTAGTTTATCATTAACAGGAACACAGTGGAAAGAAACTATAATATTCGGATTGTCTACATTCAAAGGAACTACTTCCTCTTCCGCCTGTCATAGTCATGTGCAAAATACGGCTGTATAAATGTCGTATACAGCCGTATGGGGGGGGGGTGATAAATAAATTTTACAGGGTTTATTTATCGGATAAAATACATTAAATATCACCGTTATTATTGGCCGGCCCGGACCTGAGGACCTGAGGACCCGGCCTTCGCGGTCGAAAGAAAGCCGGGTAGTACGTCACGAGCTCCCTCAGTGTAGTGAAACTCAGCCGTCTGCTCCTTGCTATCTAAAATATAACCGGGCACTGGCGTAAACTCTTCTGTTTAATCATTTTCTGTTTGACGTTTATTCAGCTGTGTGAAAACCCCAGAGGAACCCTCCTGATGGATTAATTAAGTTAAATTTAATCTAATCTAATAACTTTAATCTCAGCCAAACCAATTTAATCACGAACAAATAAAACACTGAAAAAGCCAAACAATAACATTTTTAAGTTATCAAAGTGACTTATATATCATGTTTAACCCGAGTAGCGAAAGACCGCGGGGGGTTGAAGACGATGTGTCGGTCGGCTCAGATATTTGAAGTTTACACAGCTACATTCTCACCTGAAAATATGTTAAAAGTTTTTTTGCGACCCAGAAAGAGAAATAAGAGTAATATTAAAACTAAGGTGCTGCCGCCATTGTTGGAAACTGGAATTAGCTGGGCCTCGCTATGAATTCTACAATATGGTTTTTCAATGTTGTTGTCCGGGTGGAAAATCGGGAAAAATTCGGGAGAATGGTGGAGATTTTCGGGAGGGACACTGAAATTTGGTATTCTCCCGGAAAAATCGGGAGGGTTGGCATGTATGGTTGTGGCAACATCACTAACCTTGTCAAACACTTCAGAGAGTAAATCATATCACAGAATATGAGGAGCGTATGTTGAGGTGAACTGAAGAGGAGGAGAGGACATGGACAGGTGCTGCTAAGGCGAGACAGACGTCTCTCACGGTGTCCTTTAGTGCTGCAGGCAGGCAACGTGTTCAAATAGGCACAACTTCAGTTTTTTTATTTCTATATGATGAATTCTGCATTATTAAGTGATAAGAACAAGTAATCTGATGTCCTGTAATCATTAATAATTTGAGATACAATAAATAAAATACGTTTTTGTACAAAGTATTAGTATCGGATCAGTATCGTCGATACCACCCTGAATATTACTTGGTATCAGATCGGAAAGGAAATCAGAGGTATCGCACATCACTAATATTCAGCGATGCTTCATCTCCTGCTTTGCGTTTGTGTGGGCGCCCCGTGCTAGCAGTGTCCAAGCGTTTTGTTTTGTTTTTTTTCCCTTTTCATGCCACGCCCCCCCTGCAATGGCTCTGCGCCCCCCCTAGGGGGCGGGCCCCACACTTTGGGAAGGTCTGTTTTAAGGCATTTTTGCTCTGGCAACACTTTTTAAAATTATGTTGACTTTTTTACTACCTATTGTCACTAAATGGTCTGACAGTCAAAACGGTGTCACCAAAGTGGCAGTGCAAAGAACTGAAAGCAGTTTACTGTAATACTCAGTTCACCCAAAGGCCTAAGAGAAGCACGTCTCAACATTAGGCAGAGATCTTTGAAAAACCGCTGGGCAGTTGTTTTGAAGCACTACCTAATTTATCTTCCAGAATTCTGCCTCTTTTAATTCGTGATTTTTTAATGCCACCGGCGTCCTATGATGCCTCTTGCTTACCTCACAAGTACAAAAAGTGTTTGGACAGGCATAAAAGGGTTTGAAACTGATAGTAATAGATACAATCTCGAACTTTATAAAGTTTTATTATAATAGATTATTTTTCAACAAGACTCTCTTCACTTGAACAGAGCCATAACGCAAGAGAGCACCTTCAACTATCTCTGAGTTTTTGTTCAGCTTTTAGAGAGATACGCTTAAACTAACCATCCACCCAATTACTGACAAGGTCCAAGCAAACTGTGCCTTTATGCCTTCTAATATTTTGTTTGTGGGTCAGTTACAGCCAATCTGTGAAATATCTTCCTCTTGCCCTTTTGATTCATTTTTCTAAATACGCCATCTGGCGCTCGCTAACTTCTAGTTCTTGGGTTTACTAGAGGTCTGGTATTCCTTAAAGACCTCTTCATTTGAATAGCTGCTGACCTCTACCTCAATGACATTCTATAATATTAGCAGTTTTAGGTCATGTACATTTGATGTGCAAGGATTGGCAATTGCAAAACCCTCAACCATGGCCAAGAAATGACTTTTAAAATGTAACTCATCTCGGGCATGACCAGTACAAGTGTGTCAGAACTCCAGAGGACTGAGAATATCAATTGAAAAGCTGACTTGTCTCTCAGTAAATGTAGGTCATTAAACTTTGCTAAAGTTTCCGTAGGTGTGGTTTAGGACCCTTCTCAGGAGTTTTGCAGGGGTTTCTGGAGCATTGCAAAGGGCATTTGAAGTTGAAGATTTCTTTTTATTTGTTAGGACAAGAAAATAAGAACGATAGTTTCCCTTTTTGAAATTGTTCTCCCATAAAATGACCCAAGTTGAGGGTTTTTAAGGATCGTCTAGATCGTCTTATTTAGATTACTGGAAGGGCTTAGAAAGAAACATATATATTCTACCATATTAGCTTATCTTCACTGGCTTAAATACAGAATTGAATTAAAAATCGTATTCTTGCAAAGTGCTGAATATTCAGATGCCAAATTTAAAAAATCCATAAAGAGATCCATATTTTCTGATTAACTGCTGAGCTCTTAGATCCTAACTTTTGTCTTTTTCATTTCAAAACAACCAATAGACAATCAACTTGTCAAATTTATACGAAAAGGAAAAAAAACTGAAATATTTAATAGTACAGGCCTAAACATACCCAAAGAGAAAATGTGATGGGTGAAGGATGTACCAGATAAATGCAGCTCATTACCATCATTTAACAGGTTAACAGATTTCATTAAAAAAATTCTTGGGTTTTCTTTTTTTTTTTAAGATATTTTCCCCAATCCAGATGTTTTATCACATGATTTATAAGATTAAAAAGTGTTGGAGTTGTCAAATGTCACCATACAAAAATGGTAGAGTCGGTTATTGCTAGAACTGCAACCAAGCGGTCCAGGTTCAGGTCTGTATCGCTAGAAAAAATCGTTAGATAAATGCTGGACCAATAAGATGAAATTCTACATCAGCTCCAAAACATAAGACCTAAAGAAGTTGGAGTCAACTCCAACTAATCTATTATCAGTTTAGGCCAATGTAAACAATGTGTTACTTTGAATAGTAAAAGGTCATGTCTTGCACAGACTGAGGTTTTGTGTTTGTTATAGAGCTCCGTACAGTTACCTCCATTCTGCCATGCTCCACATTTCTTATACATTTTTGAGATAACTCCTTTCTTACAAGGCTCGTGTATTAACATCACCTCCATGGGACATTGTTTTCGGGAGTTAGGAAATGATGGATTATTTTGCCTTAACAAAACGTTGCACATGTGGATATTTGAAAACATGTGACCTACATATTTAAAATCCTTATTCATAAATATAAATTTCTCACTGAGAAATTATGAATTTCTTTTTCAGCACGATCATTGGATGTTGTCTTTAATAAGAGAACGTAAGGAGAGCTTGTAGCTTGTGGGATTCCAGAGGCTGTCAGGTTGAGTGTGAATATGGCAGCATATGTA
This sequence comes from Neolamprologus multifasciatus, assembly GCF_963576455.1. Lineage (NCBI taxonomy): Eukaryota > Metazoa > Chordata > Actinopteri > Cichliformes > Cichlidae > Neolamprologus > Neolamprologus multifasciatus. The sequence goes on along the minus strand of NC_140443.1, from coordinate 33,997,448 downwards.
GACTTATGTAGACATGGGAGGCATAATATGCTTTTAATGAGTATGAGAAGACAGTCCAAGGGAAACAAAGTCCAAAAGGTATCTAAATCCAGGAGTCCGGGGAAACCATGAAAGTAGAAAACCAAACCATCAAGGAAATGGCACAGGAAGGGATAACTAATGTACTGATAAGGAACAAAGAACTGAGTGGGCTTAAATACACAATGAGGGATAATGGGAATTGGATACAGCCGCAGGAAACACACGGGAGCAAACACGACGTGGGGGAAGTAGGACTAAACACCAAGCACAAGAGACAAATAACTATCAAAATAAAGCAGAAAGTAATCTAAACGGGGAAACACAGACACAAATGAAGTTAATACAGGGACTGACGCAAGAGGATGACAATAAACTCTAAACAACCAGAAATCGAGAATGGAACTAAGAAAAAACATAACAGTATAAATAAAACTATAAATAGAACTAAGTAAAGGGAAACATGAAGCAAACTTAGACCAAGATTGTGTGTTTGCTACTCCTGACAGTCTGGGGATGGTTTGTTAGGAAATCCATGTGCAAATGGTTTTGCTCAGACCTGGATTCTGGAGTTTGGACACCAGTTTGCTGGGGACAACAGTGTTAAAGACAGAACTGAAGTCCATGAAGAGCATTCTGGCCCACCTGCCTGGTTTGTCAAGTTGTTCTAAAGAAGTATGGAGGGCAAGGCTGATGTAGGGGTGGGCGATATATGAAATGTATCGCAGGTTTTCCACGTACAATGGTTAAAATGTCTTCATCTTAAACATCGAGTATAACTTGCCATGGAAATATTAACTGTCTGCACCTAATTCACTGCAAGTTATTTTTCTCCCACATGCTGCGAAAACATCATTAACATCATTAACATCATTAACTACAGTCCAGCACACGCAGCAGTATATTAATGACTAACCTCGTAATGTGGATGGATTATCTCAGTTGTTCTCCTGACTGAAGTTTGGTCCGTTTACAGGATCCTGCCATGCGATTGCATTTGTCCCTAACCATCGGGAACCCTCACGTTAAAAGGTGAGAGTGGAAAAGAGTTAGCTTTCATCCTCCAGCTTCACTGTGCTAATGTGTTTATATTATGCTAACATAGCTGTGTCACTAGTCACCACATAGCACATCATTATATACCAGCTAGTCCAACTTCAGTAACCCTACAAACGTCACTACTGTTTAGTTTTCTTCATTTATGTTGGAAATGATAGCAGAGCTGTACGTTTAAATTTTTTCCCTCAGTCAGAACTAGAGGTGGGAATCACCATACATCCCACGATACGATATTATCACAATACTTAACGCACGATACGATATTATTGCGATTTTTTTTTAAATATTTTGCGATATTCAGATTCTGTACATAAAGGTAAACTTTATCAATATTCATTTTCTCTAATATCAAAGTCTCACACTCAGTCTTTCTCTCATTTCAGTTTGATTGTTGACAAACTGAACGGTTTGTATTACAGTCTAGTCCAACTTAACTGAATCAACCATCTGGTACAATTATAGCTATTCTGAACTATGAAATTTATGAAAACTATGCAGCCCCTTCAGCAACTGAAGAATTTGAAAGTAAATTAAAACAAAATATAATTTTACATTAAATAAAAAAGTTTTAAACTTAATTCAAATAAAACATGTCTTAAATGAAAATAAGTAAACTGTCATGTTTATTGCTGCCAAAAAAAAGTTAAACACATTTGGACAGTGAAGGAATGTCAGGATTCTTGCTCAGAAAAAGGATCAACATGCTCTGAAGTCAGAGCACAAAAACCTTTTTTGTAACAAAATATCGATTTCTGCTGTCCCTGTATCGATACATTATTAGCAAACAAAATATCACCATACTACACAGTATCGATTTTTTCCCCCACCCCTAGTCAGAACATGGTGTATTAGGTGGAAACTAGCAAGCTAACATCCTGCTAACTTCGTTAAATTTCATAAATTCTGTTTTCATGGATGCCTGGATGTTAAACTTAATTGTTACACCTTGTAGTGCAGCCACACTGATCATTTTATTAAAGATGAACGAATTTAGACAGTTTGTAACTGTCAGTGATGTCGCAGTGATGCTTCGACTTTTGGACCCGTAAACGTCAAATGACGTCAGACTTAAAGAGCGGATATCCAAATAAAAACATTTTAAATCCAAAAAGCACTCTATCTCAAATATTTTTTTACCTCAGTATTTTACTCATATATTCTGGATCAATATAACAAAAATTACAGTGTGAGACTCTAATGTGAATCCTTAACATAGCATTAAAAATCTATATGTATAGTATACGAGTAAATAGATTTTTGCACCACCTTCACTTAAGCCAAACAGATTAACCACTGCCTGTTACAATATTTTAAATTGCTATTGCCCAAATATATAGTTAAACATTTGCAGTGTAGTATGAGGTGATTTACTGGGTCAAATGTGCCAAAGCCTGTAATTTCACAGTCTTTGGTCAGATCATCCAACGCTGTCACCTTGTGGTAGAAAGAAAATACTGCACTATATGTGTAAGAGGATTCATATGAAAGCATTGTTACACGCCTCAGATCTGTAATGACAGCGGCTTCTCAAACAACACCAGCCATGTTGCTTTAACCTTTCTCACACGATCAGACTGGGTGACATGTGTGTTTATTAAGTGTTTTATTAAGTCCTCTGGAAGTAAGGAAGGGTATGACATTAATATTCAGCTGTGTATTTGATCATTACGAATATGCGTTAGCTTTTTTTCCATTCATGCATGTGCCCTTTCAGGAGCAACCCAAATCTCTGCACTCCTCACAGCAGCATATTTTGGTGAGGCTTTGCATGTGTGTTATAGAGCAACCCTGTCCTCTCTTTCACCCCGAAAAAACAGAAATATTTCGTCTTCATCCTGCTTCTTCTCTCTCCAACACCCCCCCACCCATCTCTCCCTCCGCCTCCACCCAGCTTTGATCCGCCCCTGCAGCCACGCTGGAAAGATGACAGAGCGAGGAAAGAGAGAGTGGAGAGGGAGGGAAAGGGGAGAGAAAGATGTGACAGCTCCTCAACAAGTGTGGCGCACCGGGGAAAGGGAGAGCGAGGGAGAGAAAGAGAGAAAAAAAAGGGAGAGCTATTCTGATGATGAGCTTCTCGCCATGGGAGGAGGACGAGACATATGCGGCATCAAGAGGTGCTGGAGCTTGGTTAAGCATGCACTTACTTGCCGCTCTCATTTTGCACACACACACTCACACACTGTCTTAACTGACTCTGTTTAGCCTCAGTCTGAATTGTCAAGAATCTCTGTTGTTACCCGGTCTGACTGACACAGATGCTGACTTAAAATGCATGCAGTAATAACCAATTACACAAAAGTACACTTTTTAGCAGCTGTCTTCACAAGAACGCACACAAAATCATAAGGCATAAACAAATAAACACTCAGTAGTGTCCAAATAGGTTCTCATATTAAAGAGTCTCTGCAACTCTGCAGCAGAAATAAATATGTTATAATCTGGTAAAATAGATAAATAATGATGAAATATTTCTAAAAATGATGCAATAATGCAAGGACTCACTTCTGCTAATTTGAGTCACTGAACTGGATCTCTCTACCATGTCTGTGGTTATGGTACATGTTTTAAGACAAATGTCTAACAAATAACATTACTGGTTGGTTAACTGCCTAAATGTCCACGTAAGAAGTCTGTACCTTGGACTCACAGAGTCTTTGGATGTTGTCAAACAATTTTACTCATTTTAACAACTTAGCACGTCACAGCCATGACTACCTGAGACTTTAAATAATCTACATGGTAGCAGCAGCAAAAACAGGCATTACAACTAAACTACATCTATGATATTCAGAAGGAGGCCATGCAGAGGGCTGGTTTGACAGAAGAGGATGCAAGGGGTAGAGTGAGATGGAGGCAGATGACTAGCTGGGGTGACTCCTAAATGCAGAGGCCCAAAAATGAGAATCTTACACATGCTTTATACTATTGTAAATTCACACTTGCTCAGTACTTAATACCATTTTAGATACCATGAGGGAAAATGGCAAAAGTGCCAATTACAAAGTTGGGAGAATGGCTTTTTAAAATAAATAAATAAATAAGATTAAAACAATACTGATTCAGGAAAAATGTATTCAGCTGTATCCCTGTTTATTTCATGTGATTCTGGTGATTTGGCACCATGCTTTCAGTGCTGATCAAAATGAGTTACACAGGCGTGTTCAACTTTATTCTGTGAATTTAAGAGAAAAAAAAAAGATGATCTAAATTTGATAGACAGGACTGATGATGTATAACTGATGGTATAATTTTATAATTAGCTGCTACCTGCTAGCTTAATAACAACATATTGAGGCTACCATGTGATTGCTAATAGTTAAACAGCTAACATTAATGTGTACGCTGTTTGATAAACACCTTAATGTTGTGGAAACATGAGCTTAACTGACCTCGTGAAATACCTCATAAAGATGTATTATAATGGGTGTTAGTCTCTGGGTACTGTTCATGTGCTCGGCTGATAGTGATGCTAGCTCTTTGCCTGCCTGCCTGATGCAGGGCTACATGGAAATTTGTGTGAGCTGGAGAAGGCAAAGATAAATACAAAGAGTAGAGTTACAAGTAAGTATTTAATCCAAGAGTCAATTTTAGTGTGAATTATTCTCCGAGTGTGTGTGTTTGTTTGTTTTTGGGCAATCTAATAACCACTCTGAGAAAAGGAATTAGCAAAATATAAGGTAGCACTGGCTTTAAGTTTTGTGTGCTACATCTAAGTTGCAGACATACCCTGATAACAACACAACTCACCCAAGTCATCCACATTGCTCTTGTAGAAAAATCCCTGCATTCTTACCTTTTGTGTCTTACTCTTTGTCATTTCACTTATTTCACTTTAAAAAAAGATGTTTTACTCTGAAATTAGATATGTACTAGGTGATAATGCATTCTCAAACTGTAGCACAATGAGAACTCGGGAAAACTCATTATGTCAGGTGGTGGCCATAGGGAATCTTAATGCATTTTGTACTCATTACTATACATTAGAGCACAGAAAAGTACACACAACATTTTTACAGGGTAATTATTTTTGAAAGGCAACTGTTAGTTGAAGAGACTAAACAGGATCTGCAGCTATGTGAATAATTATGATAATGCTAATGAACGGCTTGATTGCTAAAATGTGTCAATATGTGCATGATGGTAATGTGCTTACAATCTTGGTAGTATTTGGAACGCACTTCAGGCTATGTTTTTCCACTGCTAAGACAAAACTTTAATAACCGCAGACATATTTTTTTATGTGATTGATTTGCTATGTGGCATTTTGCTCTGTTGTAGCTGTGCGGACTGTAGAGTGTGAATGAAGATAAGGCAACATGCTCGAACCCTGATAACAACAGTCAGAGGTTTAAAAGAAAAGAAAAGAAAAGAGAAAGATGGCGCCGGCGTCTGGTGCATGTCTGCTGTTGTACAAAGCATATTGTGGAATACAAAACTTGTTTGGAAAGTGTGTGAATATTACGCTTTGTAGTGTTCAGCTTTTCTCTAATGCAGGAGAACTATCTGATAACATTAACAGCATTACAGTATCTCATTGCTTGTCCGTTTGACTAAGGTTCTATGTACATAATTGCATTTCCCAATTAGTTAATATTAACTAATTATAATCTGAATGTTAATTAGAAAAAAAACCTCATAAACGTGAGGTTCCTGGAAGAATACTCAGCTTATCATCTTTACATCTTATTAACATGCATCACGTATCATAAAAGCTAATTAAAATCATCCATGTTATGCATATCTAAATTGGATTTCTCTTAACCTCACAAAATACTAAATGCTACACTATGCTTCTCGTAATATTTACAGCTGTCTAAATTACCAATCAGCAGGAAATGGTTGACTGGGTGTGGTACATCATGGAGCCAGGCTTATTTATATGGGAACTTGCTTAAGTAAACTTTTAAATGCAGAATTTTCATATTTAGGCTACACACACCTTGTCATAGATTTCTACAGATCAAACACACATGATAGAGCATAAGTAGATTAGAGTAGAATAAAGGTGGACCTGCTGGTGTGTTTCAGATCGTTGTCAGCTTCTCTTAACCTTCAGACTCGGACCCTTCAAGATTTTCTGGTAGAGAGTCATCTAAGTCCTGAAGCGGTAAAGCTGGTTCAGGACTCCAGGACTGAAAAATGAAGCCAATGAAAAGAAAAGACATGACAATGCTAGAGTCCCAATTCAGTTCAGTTCAATTCAGCTAATTTTTATGCATCTAGTGCCAAATCACAACAGTCGCCTCAAGGCACTTATCACCATCTTGATGTTTCAAAGCCAGGAGATATGAGAGTTGGATTTCACTTTGAAGCTTTTTATCCTCTTTTTGTCTCTAATAAAATTAAACAAAAATTACCTTTGTGTCATGTTGAATAAATATAAATTCACCAGCAATGTAATTTGTAAATGACTGGTACTTATACAGTGCTTTTCTGCTCAATTTCAGCACTCAAAGGATTATCTTATCTCTCTTACAAGCCTCATTCGCACGTTTATTCATGCAAGTGTTTGTTTGTTTTTGTTGTTGTCATTTGTTTCCTGTGTCTAAGCACGTGTAACATAATGTTCACACCCTCACACTCCAATGCCTCAGGGCAAATTGCAGTTCAGTGTTTTACCAAGGATACTTTCTAAAACTTCAAATGTGCCCCAAGTGCAATCACAAAAACCATCAAGCACTACAACAAAACGGACTCACATGAGGACCGCCCCAGGAAAGGAAGACCAAGAGTCAGCTCTGTTGCTGAGGATAAATTTATCCGAGTCACCAGCCTCAGCTTCTGTGTGAATCAGGCCTTTATAGTCAAATAGCTGCTAAGAAACCACTACTAAGGAAAAGCAACAAGCAGAAGATATTTGTTTGGGCCAAGAAACACAAGGAGTGGACATTAGACCAGTGGAAATCTGTGCTTTGGTCTGATCAGCCCAAATTTGAGATCTTTGGTTCCACCTGCCGTGTCTTTGTGCGACGCAGAAAAGGTGAACGGATGGTCTCCACATGCATGGCTCCCACTTTGAAGCATGGAGGAGGAGTTGTGATGATGTGGGGTGCTTCACTGGTGACACTGTTGGGGATTTATTCAAAACTGAAGGCACACTGAACCAGCATGGCTACCACAGCATCCTGCAGTGACATGCCATCCCATCCAGTTTGCATTTAGTTGGACCATCATTAATTTTTCAACAGGACAATGATCCCAAACCCACCTCCAGGCTGTGTAATGGCTATTTGTCCAAGAAGGAGAGTGATGGAGTGCTGCACCAGATGGTCTGGCTTCCACAGTCACCTGACCTAAACCCAATAGAGATAGTTTGGGATGAGATGGAGCGCAGAGTGAAGGCAAAAGGACCAACAAGTGCTCATGAAGCTCATTGAGAGAATGCCGAGAGTGTCCAAAGCAGTAATCAAAGCTAAGGGTGGCTGTTTTAAAGAATCTAAAATCTAAAACATGTTTTGAGTTATTTCACACTTTTTTAAATAAAATAACTCCATATTTGTTCATTCATAGTTTTGATGCCTTCAATGAGAATCTACAATGGAAATAGTTGTGAAAATAAAGAAATTTTTTAGTGAGAAGATGTGTTCAAACTTTTGAAATTGATTCACTTCCATTTTTAGATTTTTACAGGTTTTGTAAATCCTATTGTAAATCTTTAGCAGGCATAGCAGAAAACTAGCATTTTATGTGCAAAATCTGCTTCTGCATTATCAAAACTGTATTCATGGAAACTGAAATAACGTGTGTGCTATTTCTTGCCAAGAAGTTGGTGTAAATAACAAGTTAGCTATTATTTAGCACAAATTTACACATACTCAGTAAGGACTATCTTGCAAGCACTTCACTTGCCCAGTGAATTACAGTAATTCTTATATATCCTACGAGATAAGGATTCCTTTATTGCACATAGGTATTGTACAATGAAACTGGAAATGTATTAGGATTAATAGGATGTTCTCTCCTAGACTCCCTTTGTAAAAGTTTTTAAACATCTTTTTGACCATATTTTTTTTTTTTTTTTTTTTTTTTTTTTTTTTTTTTTTTTTGCCTGTCCCGTTTGGTTCTTTTGCCATCAGAATTATTGTCTAAAGGCGAAGAAAGATGCCCAACGGATTTTCTTTACCAAATTGACCATCCCAGCTTTGCCGTAATGGTCCATTTGATTCACCTTTTATTCTTTATTTTATTTTCACTTGCTGAATACGGGACAGACTTGACTGGGGGAAAGAAAAGGGAGAAAGAAAGAGGGGAAGAAAAACAGTTGAGAAGAGGGACGGGGGAGAAGGGCAAAAAACAAAAACCAACAGAATAAGCAGAAGAAAAAAAAAAAAAAAAAAAAAAAATACATATATCGATCACCTGGATCACCTGTTGAGAAAGAAAAAAGAAAACAAGCAGAAGAAAACGAGAGTAATACAATAAACCACATCACAATGATATATGGGAATATGACAGTAAATACTAAATATTAAACATTATTGTGCAGCACGTAAGATCGACAGCACAGTGTGCATTGAGGTAGGAGCCAAAAAGGGTGTAGTTTGTGTGTGTGATCACCCGTGTGTACACCTGTGAGCATGGACGCGCTTGTTTTCTTAAAAGGTTCCCTCATGTAATGATCTGCTAGAGGGTGTGGGGGGCCACTGCCCCGTCCTCCAGGGCATGAAGCAGGTATGGAGGAGATCAAAACCCCAGACATCCAGAGGCCCCCAGAACACAAGAGACCAAGGAAGACCAACAGAGGGGCAGCCGCGCCACTGTCCCAGAAAGAGCTGAGGAGAGTCCCAGATGAGGGGTCACCCAGCAGCCACGGAGCAGAAGCCAGGGGGGGCTGCAGTGACGTGCCCGTGAGCTCCGCCGGCAGCCAGCTGTGCCTGAGTGACCGAGCCCCAGGCCGAGAGGCCGGGGGCACCCCACCTCCGAAGTGGCCCAAGCGAGCCCCAGGCTCCAGGCCCCGATAAGCAGCCGCCAAGGAGTGAGCCGGTGTGTACCCGGACGCCCACCCCCGGACACAAAGAACCACCAACGCACCGACGTCTGAGGGAGTCCGCCCCCGGCAGGGGAAGTGGTGGGGGGAGATAGGCCTCCAAACCTTGGAGGGCCTGAGCTGTCCTCAGAGAGGTGGCATCTGATACCCAACCTGACATACAGACACAGACATACAGGCACACACAGATACAAACATCCATTCCCACCCTCATGCTCTCATATGCACTTACTCCACACTCAACCAACGTGGAGACAGACATAAAGAGACGCTGTACACACAATCACACTCCCCAAGCGTACTCTACGAACCGGGTCTAGGTACCCTTGCCCCTGGAGGGGGGAACTGCACCCAGACCCAGGTTGTGTTACCCTTTTCCCTGCAGTGGGGAGAAGCAGACCGCCCCGACTCCGCAGCAGCAGGGAGGCCCCACACTCCGGACCCCAGTCGGACGGCCAACTCCTCCTCCTAGCCCCCCTGCTCCAGCAGAAAGCAGAGAACGAGGGTGAGAGAAGACTCCTAACCTCCCTCCACCCGCTCATTGTAGTGTTGATGTATGTGTGTTCTAAGGTGCGTTTAAAACCCAGGAGGGCATGGAGCTACCTGCCAGAGAGCAGCAGGTAAGCGCATAGTCCCTCCTGCTAGCCCTCAATGTCTACGTGTATTTAAAATTGAGAGGTGGGCAACGACGCCGGGGGTGAGGTGTACACCCTGATGGTAATTGGGATTCCGTGTAGCGTGCCCACCCCCAAGATCCTATATTTATGTGTAATGAGAATGTGAGTAATGTGAATGTCTAAGTTGCGGGATAAAATTGAGGCAGAGGCAGCCAGAAGGGGACAGAGGGGGGGGGGGTTACCTCCTCTGCACCCTGGTGACACACCCCCACTCCAAGGCCCTGCATGTGTGGGTGGTTGTGGTGGAGCGGGAAGAGGGAGGCAGCTGGAGATGGGGAGGGAAGGAAGGGAGGAGCAAGTGACCCCTCCCTGGGGCCAGCTCCCCCGCTGACCCCAGTAGGCACCCCCATACTCCGCGACCCACCAGGGAAGGGGGGCCCAGGCCCATCCGAATCGGGGCCCAGCGCAGCGGCGCCGCCCGGCCCCACAGAGCCCGGGGCAGTCCACTCAACCCCACAACAGAGAAAACTGCACCCACCCCATCATCCACTCATCTTCCAGACTACATAAGACAATAGACGCCCAGGCTGAGATCTTCCTCCACCTCTCCTGTATCTCCCCCTCTTGCAGAGAGAGTTCCTGAGAGAGGAAAGCCCCTGCAAGATGTGACAACCCCCCCCCCACCAGTTGAAGAGCCCCCCAGCTGGCTCGGCGCACCGGCGGCACCCTGCGCCAGTGGCGGGCCCCCATATACCCACCGGCCCACAACCCCGGCAACACACCAACCAGGACCCAGGCCCCCGAGGCCCGGCCAGGGCCCCAGGCCAGAGCCGGAGCGCCCCCAGAACCTCACGCCCGTCCCGGACCCACCCAGGGGCAGCCAGGCTACCAGGTCAGTAACCCCCGTCCGTCAGCACAGACCCTCCCCTAGCCCCGCTGCACGTAGCCACGAGGAAGCCGTCACCTAAGAGCCAACAGAGCCCCTAATTGGCCATGACCGCTACCCCGGGTTGAGCCCCCCAAGGAAGATGCTCCCGGGGAACCCCCCGACGCCCCAAGCCTGACCCTACCCCCACACCAATCACAACAGTGAAGGCGAGACCAAAATATGACCCCCCACCCCCACTAGGTGATGGAGCTGATCAGAGGAGCCCAGAGCGATTGATCTGATGTGGTGGCAGAGGCTGTATCAAGACTAATGTAATCTAATAGATAATTTCTATATTGGTTAGAATTAAGATTGTTTTTATTTTTCCAGTTCATGAGGACTGTTTTCTTGGCTATGCATAGAGCAGTGAAAACCATATGGGCTATATTCTTTTCTGAAGTGACATTATCTAAGCTGCCCAACAAACACACTAAGGGGGAAGTTGGAATGTTACATTTCAGACACTTTGATAAGTCTTCACATATCTCGCGCCAAAACTTCTGAACTGGTGGACAGAACCAAAGAGCGTGGATATAATTGTCCGGTGAATTGGTTTGGCAGTGTGAGCAGTTGTTGGTAGATGCAAAGCCCATCTTGAACATCCGATGACCTGTATAGTGCACTCTATGTAGTATTTTGTATTGAATTAATTGAAGACTGGGATTTCTGATTAGATGAAAGGTTTTTAAGCAAATCTGAGACCAGAAGTTTTGGTCTAAGTTAACTGATAAATCCGCTTCCCATTTTGCAATAGGAAGTGATATTGATTCATCTGTTTTAGAAAGCATTCTGTATATTTTGGATAGTAATTTGGGGGTTTTAAGAGTAAAAAATTGAACCACACTTGGTGGTGTTTGTAGTTCAACTTGACCCAGTTTAAATTTCTTTTTTATTATGGATTTAATTTGTTGATATTCTAAAAATCTTTTCTTGTTGATCCCATATTGTGTAACTAGTCTGTCAAATGAAATAAATTCTGTTCCTTCTAGTATATGTTCTACATATTTGATTCCTTTACCATTCCAATCTGAAAAGTTTATCATATTATTGTTTTGTAATATGTCAGGGTTGTTCCAGATAGGTGTACGTTTGCATGGGATTAATGAAGACTCTGTCAACTTCAGAAACTCCCACCATGCTGTCAGAGAAGAGCTGATGTTGATGCTTTTGAAGCATTCATGTCGTTGGATGTTTGAGCTGATAAATGGTAGATCTGAAATCTCTAGATTATTGCAAAGTGCTTGTTCTACATCTAGCCAAGGTTCATCTAAGAGGGTATGTTTTAGCCATCCTGAGATAAACTGAAGCCTGTTGGCTAAGAAGTAGTGCTGAAAGTTAGGTAGTTCTAATCCTCCTTTATCCTTGGTCTTTTGTAGTGTTTTTAAGCTTATACGTGGGGGCTTATTTTTCCAAAGGAATTTGGACATATATGAATCTAGAGATCTGAACCAATCTTGCGGCGGTTTAGTTGGGATCATTGAGAATAAATAATTTATTTTTGGTAATACCATCATTTTTATAGCAGCAACCCTTCCCATGAGTGATATGGGTAGACATTTCCATCTAGCCAGATCACCTTCTACTTTCTTTAAAAGTGGGGTATGGTTTAATTTAGTTAGATCTGCAAGCTTGGGAGAAATATTAATACCTAAATATTTTATATTTCCCGATTGCAGTGGAGTAGAAGAGGAATTATGGAAGCAGCAATTAATAGGAAGGACTGTAGATTTTGACCAGTTAATTGAGTAATCTGATATTCTTGCAAAAGAGTTTATCAATTCAATCACCCCAGTGATATTGGTTTGTGAATTTTGGAGAAAGAGTAACACATCATCAGCATAAAGGCTGATTTTATGTTCTACGTTCTTGCATTTTATGCCCTTAATTGCTGAATTCTGTCTAATTGCTGCTGCTAGTGGTTCGATAAAAATTGCAAACAGTGAAGGGGAGAGTGGGCATCCCTGCCTGGTGCCCCTCAGGAGACATAAGCTGGAGGATGTCTGGTCATTTGTTCTGACACAAGCTGTTGGGGAATTATATAATATTTTTAACCAGTTGATGAAAGAAGATCCAAAACCAAATTTGTGTAAAGTTGCAAATAGAAATTTCCAGTTAACTCTGTCAAACGCTTTTTCTGCATCTAAGGAAAATATTGTAGTTTCAAGGTTTTTACTGTATGAGTAGTCTATCAAATTAAGTAATCTACGTGTATTTGTTGATGAGTGCCTACCTTTTATGAAACCAGTTTGGTCAGGATGAATTAAGAGGGGGGTTATTTTCTCTAGTCTCTTCGAGAGAGCTTTGCAGATTATTTTGAGGTCTACATTAATAAGGGATATTGGACGATAGCTTGAGGGATATACAGGGTCTTTGCCTGGTTTTAGCAGGAGATTAATGTTTGCAGAATTCATATTTGATGGAAGTCTGCCCTTTTCTTTGATTTCTAACAACGTTCTGTAAAAAACTGGTGCTAGAATCGTCCAGAATTCTTTGTAGAATTCTGCAGGAAAGCCGTCTGGACCTGGAGCCTTATTATTGGACATATTTATCAGGGCTTCCTGGAGTTCACCTGATGTCAGTGGCGAATCCAGTGCCATTGCTTGAGATTCTAATAATTTTGGGAGAGTTATGTTGTCTAAAAATTGATCAATTTCCTTTTTAGATGGGTTTATTTGTGGTGAATACAACGTTTTATAGAAATCCCTGAAAATGTTGTTTATTTGTTTCGGTTCATATATTGTGTTCCCAGATGAATCTTGAACAGCACATATAGTTGTTTTTTCTTTATTTATTTTTAACTGGTTTGCTAGAAATTTACCGGATTTATTACTATGTTCATAATTTTGTAAGCGTAGTCTTTGTACTAAGAATTTTGTTTTTCTATCAATTATCTCATTTAATTCTAGTTTTGTTTTGCGTATTTTGTTCAATGTTTCCTGATCTTGGTGGGACGCGTAGGCTTCTTCTAGTGATTTGATGTTTTTTTCTAATTCCTGAATATTTTTGTTTTCTTTTTTCTTTTTATGTGATGAGAAAGAAATTATTTTACCTCTCATCACAGCTTTCCCTGCTTCCCATAAAACAGAAGCTGATGTTCCGGGAGTGTCATTAAAGTCTAAATATGAAGTCCACTCTTTTTTAAAATATTTAATAAAGTCTTCATCATTAAGCAGTGATGTATTAAATCTCCAGTTTTTACTTGGCATAGTATTATTCTTGTGTATTAGTGTTAGAGATACAGGAGCATGATCGCTGACAGCTATAGGATGAATCTCAATGTCTGAAATGTCGCTCAGCAGTGAGCTGCTGACCAAAAAATAATCCAGACGAGAGTAGGAGTGATAAACATGTGAGAAAAAAGTATATTCCTTACTGGTGGGGTGAAGGGAGCGCCATGCATCGCAAAGACCAAAGTCGCTCATATACTGTTTGATTATATTTGTGGACTGCCAATTACGCTGAGTTCCTGCTGTATTGAGCCTATCCATTTCTTCATTCAGTCCAAGGTTGAGGTCGCCTCCAAGCACAAGTGTGCCATCTAAGTGTTCAGAGAGTGCACTGAAAAAACCGTGAAAGAATGAGGGATCATCAACATTTGGACCATATACACTTACAATACATAGATTTTTATCAAGTATAGATAGTTTAATGATTAAGAATCTGCCCTCTGGATCTATAACTGTATCGAGTACTGTGAAATTAATTTTTTTATGAATTAAAATTGCTACTCCCCTTTGTCTAGAATTATAACAGGCTGAGAACACATTAGGAAACTCAGGTGTTTTAAGTTCATTCGAACCTCTAAGAGGTCTGTGGGTCTCTTGTAAAAGGGACCATATTTGACCATATTTTTTTAAAAAGTAGTCCTTGTGCTGCCTGCGCTGCATGAAAAGCCAAATTTTCAGCCCCGATTTCCAGCAGTTATCGGGGCTAACTTCACAGGTTTATGGGCTGTGAAGCCAAGAGAAAGCTGCTTTCTTTTTCATGAAGAAGGAAAAAGGTAGTCAGCTCTTTTGCATCACATCATGAAATACTGCACACTTCCAATACTTTTACTGAAGTGATTTGTGTTCATTTGTAAAGTTTTAAAGAATTTCTGGAGCTTTTACAAATCACATCTAGCCTTGAATTACTGGGGAACAAAAAAACTCTTATTCTTCGTTCTTCTTCACTCTCTGCCAACTGACATAAAAGATTAACACACCAGCATGCATAGATTGGTGAGGTTGGTTCACACAAAATATCTACTATTGTGTGTGTGTGTGTGTGTGTGTGTGTGTGTGTGTGTGTGTGTGTGTGTGTGTGTGTGTGTGTGTGTGCGCGCGCGTGCGCCTCACGATAATTGCCTGGATTTATGGGTGACAGGAACAGTCTACTGTGTCATTTGGATTTTCAGGGACAAGGGTTCACTTACCGGTGAATGTGGCAGACAAAGAACCCTGTAAGAATACACACACACACACACACAAGCTGCGTAGGAGTTTCGCAGCTTACTGTTTGCACGTTTCAGCGATATCTTGTGGATTGAATGTGTGGGATGGAGGAGTGCTGCTCGTAAGGAGACAGATGCTGAAGCTCATAGTGACAAACAATGACATACACAAAATAAGCCCACTCGCAATTCAGAAAATAAGGCAAACGCTGCAATGAAGCTGATCTGCTCGTCGTTACCGACTGTCCCACAGATGAACTCCTGCTACTGAGATTCACACTAAACCGAGGGGAGCCTGATCAAATACTCCAATTCCCTACTGTTACCCCCCACCCCCTCGCCTTTATACACAGACACACACATGCAGCAGACACAAAAACAGAGTACGAGGATGTTGGTTGAATACTAATGTTGGACCTATTTACATTTCAAGCCGTACGACTGTCAGCACATCTCTGTTTCAGGGAGAGAGTGGGGAATTGTCAAGAACACACAGTTCTCGGCTGGCTCCTAGTTTTACTCCAACCTTTAAACCCACAACATAATGCTGAGATACTCTTGAATCAAGGGCTGATAATGAAACTTCAGACTGTTTTTATTGTTCATTTTGTGTACAAATCTAGTGTTTACACCTATTTCTGTCCTCTGAGAAACCAGCCCAAGTTTAAGATGTGTTTCGCTCTCGCTTGCGCACTCTCTCACTCTGTTTTCATTCTGTTTATCTACATCATTTCACACTGACCCTCTAAAAGCAGTCAAATGTTGCCATGTGAATGGCGGTGCTTTTCAAAGTCTAGACCTATTCAGATATTTTCATTAGGCGGCCTTTTGCCCTGTAAGAAAAGTTCAATCTGTGCTGTGCTCAGAGGTTTTGCTGAAAATGGTAAGAACTGAGTTAAAGCAGGAAGCAAATATTGCTGAATAGATGGTCCCTTTGTACAAATCATTCCAAACTGCCAACAGCATCGAGGCCAGCATCAGTTGGTCAAAATGAAGCCAGATTAAAATGTTTAAAGCTGCAAGCATGCCTTTATTATATCTAGGCATTAAGCAAGGAAGACCTGGGTGACCCAAATAAGATGGGTCGCCAAAAGTTATAGATGACTAGAATACATATGGGGTATGATCAAAAAGTTATGGGAATGGGACCTGGGATCATATTTCTGAATTGCTCTCTGGAAGTTTCGGGCAACTTCTTCAAGTTTTACCTCAAACTGTACCTCAAACCTTTGCAGAGATCAACCATCCTGTTAAAAGTCCGCTTGTTTACTGCGCCATGTTTAGACTATATTACCCATGATGCACCTCGGTATTGTACTTCCGGTTGGGAACGCGTTCAGTGTGGTTCTGCACAGCTGAGAGGTGCATCGGAGGAATAACGTATTTACTTGCATTCCTGTGTGAGTTAATATTGTGTGCGTGCTTACCACATAACTACACACATATACCAGGTACGAATTCATGACGAAGTGTCCAAAGAATTCCCCATCATGACAGGGGTCCGGCAGGGCGATGTGGTGTCACCGCTGTTGTTTAACATCGTCATCGATGCGATAATGCGCAAAGCATTCGAGGGCCGCTGTGGAGTCCAAGCCTCGACCGATCGATTTATCACCGATCTAATGTTCGCTGTCAATAGCGCCATTTTTGCCGAAGACGACACCGAGGCAACTCACATCCTCTATGACATTGCCCGGCACTCCAAACTGTACGGCCTCAAGGTTAACGCCGAGAAGACCAAAGTCCTGACCACCGACTGCTCACCAACGATCGTCCACCTCGACGGTGTGCAGATCAAACAAGTCCAACAATTTCAATATCTGGGGTCCCTCGTTGAGGAGAATTAAGTGGCATCATCAGTGGAGATACGCTCCAGAATTGGGCAGGCGGCTGCAGCATTCGCTTCCCTGCGCTGGTGCGTCTGGAAGAAGAACAACATCTCATTGGCGACAAAGATCCGCGTTTACCAAACCCTGATCCTGCCCATTCTACTTTACGGTGCAGAGACGTGGACAATGCTCAAACACGACCTGAGCAAGCTCGAAGTTTTCCAAATGCATTGCCTTAGATGCATTCTCGGCGTTTCCCCTCACGACCATCATTCGAATGACACCATCCTCACCAGCTGCGGCAGCCAACCAACGATCGGCGACCTAATCCAGCACCGCCGACTCCGTTGGTTTGGCCACATTTGTCGAATGGACCCGAGCCGCTACCCCCATGGCCTACTCTGGTTGACCCACCCCACCAATTGGAGGGTGCATCGAAATGCACCAAAGAAGACATGGATGAAACAAATCCAGGATGATTTGAAGGCCCTTCGACTTGACCTCGAGCAGGCAAGAACCATCGCCCTAGATCGAAAAGTGTGGAAGATAATCGTTGGTCAAGCAAGAGAACCTGCGGCACCTACAGCAGCGTACTGGTTGCGCGGCAGACCACCGCCGCTGGACAAGAAGAAGACACACATATACACACTCACACCCCCTTTACCTTACATTTGAATATTGTAATTCAATCGCATCCCTACCAACGCTGTTCATCCTGTTGATGCCATCTGCCACCTCCTTATTAAAGTTATTTGAACTACATCACTGTGGAGTACCATTCCTTCTGACCGAGGACGACTCAGTTGAAGCGTGATTGGCAATCAGTGCAAACATATATTACAAGTGGTCCTTCAAGCTGGATTCTCCTTGGCTGAGTTAATAAGATGGCAAACCCTCAGGATAGAGGTGCATCGGGAGAAAAGCGGGAGAAGAAACTGGGACATCTGGTGTAGGGCTGGGTATCGTCACTGATCTCTAGAATCGATTCAATTCCGATTCACAGGGTCCCGAATCGATTCGATCCACGATTCGATTTAATTCGATTCGATTCGATTTAATTCGATTCGATTCACTTTGATTTGAATCTGGGAAATTTTGACAGTCAGAAATATTATAATTCAGATCAGTACATTTACATATTTTTGTATCTATAAAAAGGAAGCTGACACACCAAGACTTTATCAAAGGTGTGAGCATCACAGCAGAGGCCTTTGTGTCAAAGTAGCTGAGGATAAAACACAGAAAAACATGAAGGTGATTTTCCTGTTCTGGGATTTTATAAAAATTTTCTGCAGTAGATCAAAAACGAAAGAAAACCATTAATCAACACATGAACATTACCTCTGAAGTTACAGCGGTTTTATTAGAGACAAGGCTGAGCGTTTTGCATTTTGCATAATTTTAAAAAGTTTAAATTTGTTCGGTATTGAACGGCAGAAATTAGGTTTTATTTTCGGAAGTATATAAAACGAGCGCTGTAAACAACGGTAGACTTGTGCGTAACAAGCAAGCGAATAATGCAGAAAACAGTACAGAGAGAGAGAGGGAGAGAGAGGGAGAGAGAGCGCGCAAGAGAGCGAGCATGCGAGATAGAGCTGGGCATCGTGGTCGAAGCAAAACAATAAAAGTCAGAGTGAATTCATGACGTTGTTTATGTGAAGCCTAGTTTGGATCTTCTTTTGCTGCTGGTTCGGTCAATATTGTTTGGAGAGAGATAAAACTAACAGCTTTAGAATCAGCGCATAAAGGGCGTGAACACAAAGCGCGGACCGCCGACAGATCAGAATCAGCGCGCTGTCGGCTTTCAGCCCCAACTGTGAGAAAGGCAACATCTCACTGATTCTGATCCGCGGTTGGGCTGTGTGTTTAAGTCTTTGTGCAGAATCCATGTTCCTGCTCTCATTTACTGTCTTAGCTGTTTGGTGGTTGTTGAAATTTTGTGAGATTTCACCAGAGATTCTGGCATTTCGGGCAAAATAAATTTATATTAAAAAATCGATTCAGGATTTTAATGAATCGAATTTACGTTATCCAAGCCAGAATCGATTTTAATCGATAAATCGATTATAAAAACCCACCCCTAATCTGGTGGACTATGAGCACAGTCTAACTGAGCCATCCGAGCCGTCTAGAGCTCCAAGTATTTCAAGTAGCTCAGACTATGAAGAGGAAGAAAGATAGCAGAAGATGGAATCAGTTTGGAGCAGTGTCCTCCAACACATGACTCAACTGCGAGTGTCTATGGAGGAAACTTGTGAGACATTACTAAAGCGGGTGGAGCGTTTGGAGCAAGCTTCTAAACCCGGCAGTCCTCTCCCCTCAGAAACAGGAGCGTTAGAACAAGCCCAACATATTTCCTCCATAACAGAAGTTGCACCACTACAACCTAGCAGTGAGGTGTTACATGATACCACAGAGCCACTAACTGTGCCAGTAATACCCTCAGAGCAGGACACCACAACACCTGAGAACATGCTGACATCATCCGCTCCATCACCTCCTCGTAAAGTGAGCCTTCACAATCAGTCAGTGCTGCACCCTGCCACTTATGTAGCCGCATCGACACCACTCAGGAGACCTGAACGATACACTGCTGAATCCTTCTCATATCAGCGATCGGAACATCATCTCCTTATAAACAGGCCAGACCAGGTGCAGCTATTTCATCCTGCAGCCCTAGGGCCACATTCTCATCTGGGAGAAGATTACAAGTATTAGGTCCTACTAGATCATCTAGAGGATCCCAGCACCCTACAGGTAGCCAAGCGCTACATTCACGACCGCACTCCTTACACTAGTGCGATGAGGGCTCTAGAGCAGAGGTACGGACAACCAAGGCAGTTAGTCCAAAGTGAGCTTAGCACTATATTAAATTGGCCCCCTATTAGAACCAGAGACTCTCAAGCTATTGAAGACCTCTCCCTGTCGGTGTCCAGCCTGGTCGGGCTTCTCAGTACCGTGGATGAAGTAGCAGCCAATATAGCAAATATCCCCAAACTTTACTTTTATTTATCCCAAATTACCCAAAATTATCATGGACATGTCACCTGAAATCTACTTAACAGATTTTATAATTTAGTTTAATTTCCACTACTGAGCTAATTTAACGGTAACAATCATCAATTCAGTGGACAACTAATTTAGAATTCATCCAATGTGCACAATTTTCAACAGGCTTGTGCTTACCTATACTCTGTTGTCCACTTCATATCAGATCGTACCTTAAGGTCCAAATTAGTCCCCTCAGCCGCACAAGAATCCGGGTCACGGCACCAAGTGTTAATTTCCGGTTCTTTCGGATTCTTTAGGGCCAAAAAGACACGGCTCAAAAGTGGTCTTTTTATTTTAAAAAATGATCTTTATTTTACATATCCGGATATGAAGACCTTAGCACACAACACACAAGCCAAGGTCTGAAGCACAAACGTAAGCCTAGTTATTTATACACTTGCTCTCACGTCACACCACACTTTAAGTTTCGATCAAACAGTCTAGTTGGTTTCACTTTCACTTCATTCTAGCTGCAAAAGCATGCTTTGCAAAAGCATGCAGTTTCCTGTCAGCACAACACAGAGTGTACACAGAGTTAGGCCTTTCTTATATATAGCAATATAATCAGCATATAAACATTTAAGATGATAAATTTAAACCTCAACAGAGGATTCGAGATACGCCAGTGGGCGAGCAACGTGCCCGAAGTAGTTGCACACCTGCCCTCTTCAGCTAGATCGGAGAGCTGCGAGCTTTGGTTGAAAATCAAAAGTCTCGACCCACAAGAGTCAACATTAGGACTCAGCTGACACTGCCCGACAGACGTCCTGGGATATAAGCACCGCCCTATAACATACTTCACGATCACGCTGCACAATGTGTACAAGGTACTAGCTACCCAGTATGACCCACTAGGTTATATTTGTCCCTACACTACAAGGGCCAAGCTAATTGTACAGGCCCTGTGGAGCACAGACAGAGGATGGGATCAGCCCATCGAAGGGAATCTACTTCAGTCCTAGCTTGAGTGGAAAAGTGAACTGTTACAGCTTTAGAATGTCACCATTCCCCGCTGCTATGCTCCTTCTCACAACTCCAGCAATGCGACATACGAGGCTCATATATTCTGTGACGCATCAGAAAAGGCTTATGGAGCTGTGGCTTATCTCCGAGTAATAGAGCAACAACTGCCCATCGCCACATCATTCCTGATGGCTCGCTCGAGAGTGGCCCCACGCAAACAGGTGTCAATGCCCCAATTGGAGCTTTGTGCAGCACTCACAGGAGCCCACTTGGCCAAATTACTCCAGACTGAGCTCACCATACTCCTGCAGTCGATCTACCTGTGGACAGACTCTACAACAGTGCTGCAGAGGATCCAGTCTAGTTCCTGTCACTATAAGGTATTTGTGGGGACTAGAATCTGTGAAATACAGGAGCTGACATCACCTGAACAGTGGCGGTTTGTGACCTCTGACCTTAATCCCGCTGATGACATCACCAGAGGGAAACATCTCGCCGACCTAACTGTTCCCAATCGTTGGTCACATGGTCCACCCTTCCTGTCACAAACTGCTGACACTTGGCCTAAGTTGCCAACAGAGTACCCAGTATGCAGCGAGGAGGAGCTCAGGAAGACGGTTCAGACAGCCGTCTTAGCGTGCTGTCCCCTGAATTTGACAGTCTTACCGGTCTCATCAGAGTCAGATGACACCTCCGTCGAGCCGCAGACTTAGATCCAGACAGTATTCATCCCATCGTACTAGAGCTGAACATCCCCTGACCAAGCTCATCATAAAAACTTATGATGACCAGCTCCTTCACCCAGGTGCGGAGAGGCTGTTTGCAGAAATACGGTGCACCTATTGGATCCTCAACGTCAAGCCATTAAGAAACATCAGCACCAGTGTGTGGACTGTAGGAGATGGCGTGCCTCACCTTCTACACCCAAAATGGCTGACTTACCTTCATCATGGCTGAGACTCTATAAGCAGTGTTGGGAAGGTTACTTTTAAAATGTATTCCATTACAGATTACAGAATACATGCCCCAAAATGTATTCTGTAACGTATTCCGTTAGGTTACTCAATGAGAGTAACGTATTCTGAATACTTTGGATTACTTAATATATTATCATGCTGTTTACAACTACATGAATGTACTATTGCTGTGATTTATTACTGTTACTGAAGGTCCGCGGCTCCGAACCGTAGTAAAGGGACCTCTGGCTAATACGGTGGGTTCTGTGTCGGGCTCGTAGCCGAAAACTAGCTTTACTTTGTTGTCTGGGTCAACTTTGCTAGCAGAGACAGAGAGAGGTGTTGAAAGGCTGCTCCAACGGAACTTATTGTTTCGGAGGAAAACACGAACACGGTGTACAGTCAAGTCTTAATAGCTTACTTACAACTGGGCTCGTCAGGCACTCTTCTTGGCTGCAGTGGTTATTATTATATTTACATGCTTCCAGCTCCCGTTTTTGCTCGATGACAGCTCGTACTTTTCCTTTTTCTCCCTCCCTCGCTCACAGACACATAACGGGTATGACAGTCCATTCTCCCTGCAGCACGGACTACACTGCCCATGATGCTACATTCTTTAGAGCTATACCTGTAGCATTCTGCCCATTAGCTTAGCACAACAACAACAAAAAGGCCTCTCTCACCCAGGAAACACGCAGAGAGAGAGCGTCACCCTGTAACCATGGCAACTGTAACACTGCCGCCTGGAACAGCAGAACGTAGCTGTCAAACAAAACCCAAACAGGCCTGACCCGCCACAATATGAAACAGGGAAGTACCGCCGTGTAATCCATTTATTTCAACAAAGTAACTGTATTCTAAATACCACCTTTTTAAATGGTAACTGTAACTGAATACAGTTACTCATATGTTGTATTTTAAATACGTGACGGCGGTACATGTATTCCGTTACTCCCCAACACTGTCTATAAGCCCCCGTTCTGGTCAACAGGCGTAGACTGTTTTGGGCCGTACACGATAAAGATAGGTTGTAGAAGAGAGAAATGCTGGGGAATTATCTACAAGTGTTTCATAACCAGATACGTGCACCTTGATCTCCTCCCTAGTCTTGACACCGATTCCTTCCTTATGTCATTAGGCAGATTTATCGCACGATTGGGAAAGCCATACAAGATGTGGTCCGATCAAGGGACTAATTTCAACGGTGGTCACAGAGAACAAACTGCGTTTGAAAACATGGAGCCTGAACTAGCCAAGCAGACTATTCACTTCAATCCACTTCAATCCCCCCACACTCTCCTCATTTCAGGGGAGCCTGGGAAAGGGAAATTAGAGCAGTGAAGTCAGCTCTGCAAGTAGTCCTTAAAGACCAAGTTGTGGCCAAAGAACTCCTACTCACAGCCCTCATAGAGGTTGAGGGCATTTTGAACTCTAAACCACTCGGCTATGCATCAGCTGACACAGCTGGCCCAGATCCCATCCCACCAAATCTTCTCTTGATGGGGCGGCATGATTCGGCACTACCCCAGGCAGTTTACAGCCCCTCAGGTACTGTTTTGAACAGAAGATGGAAACACAGTCAGGTCATCAGCGATCACTTCTGGAAGCGGTTCATACAGAACTACCTCCCAGGACTGCAACTCCGAGAGAAATGGAGGAAGTCCACTGACAACATGGCAGTGGGACAAGCTGTTATGATTGTGGACTCTAATCTGCCTAGAGGCCTTTGGCCTGTGGGTACCATTTCCAAAGTTTTCCCAGGGACTGATGGCATTGTTCGAGCTGCCGAGGTCAAGGTTAAAGACAGTACCTATGTTCGCCCGGTAACTAAGCTGGTGGAACTTCCCAAAGTTCCTGAGAACTCAAATGATACTGTCTCAAAATAGAAGGACTTTAGAATGAGTGTATTTGCATACAAATACACTCACTGGGGCAGCTGTTAAAAGTCCACTTGTTTACTGCACCTTGTTTAGACAAAGTCACCCACGATGCACCTCGATATTCCGGTTGGGAATGTGTTCAGTGCGGTTCTGCACAGCTGAGAGGTGCATCGGAGGAGTAACGTATTTACTTGCATTCCTGTGTGAGTTAATACTGTGTGCGTGCTTACCACATGACTACACACATACACACACTCACACCCCCTTTACTTACATTTGAATATTGTAATTCAATCGCATCCCTACCAACGCTGTTCATCCTGTTGATGCCATCTGCCACCTCCTTATTAAAGTTATTTGAACTACATCACTGTGGAGTACCATTCCTTCTGACCAAGAAGAAGCGTAATCGGCAATCAGTGCAAACATATATTACACATCCACTTCTATTTGAAAATCATTTCATGTTAAGGATCACTGCCATTGAAGAGAGCTGGGTCTCCAACAACAACCAAGTGGTTTTCATCAGTTTCCCCTGGAAGAGTGCAAAGTTTCCAAAACCAAAGTTGCACAGCCGGTCTGGAGCAAATCTGGGAGCAACTGAATTAGTCCCCAATGAGTTCTACCATAATGTGCAGAGGAATTTGAGTAGTCTGAGGGAGAGCAATCAGCAGAAACTTACTCAACTATGGTAAGTGCCAACTACCACAGACGACACCAGAGTTTTTTAGCCACACCAACCTTTGCTTGCCCTTAGTCCTATTTGCTAGATTTATTTCCATGTGGGTCTCTCCACTTCCTGAACATGGAAATGAAGGATCACCATTTTGACAAACAGGATGAGGCCAGTTAACACTATAAACCTATAGACTACAGCCCTACACGCCAACACAAATCCCTGTCCTAATGAGGTCACACATGATTCTTCCTTTAGTATTTAGGTATGGACACAAAACTGAGAACACAAAGTAAAGCAGAAAAACGGCACAAAGAGACTTTAAAGCTGATGCCTGACTGGTCATCATTTCATTACCTGTTGAAGTTGAGGGTTTGGCTACTGAGCTGGGGTTTATATTTGACTAAGCAATAACATCACTCTGGGCTCTTGGCTGTATAGCTCACTTTTCACACAAAAAAGCAAATATCAGCCAAGTGCAAGTATCAATCAAACATTAAGCAACATGTATATTTTTATTTTTATTTTTCCTTTTTTTTATTCAAATCAGGCAACAAAGTATGTATCTCATTTACATTGACAGTTTCCCCCCCCCCTCTTTTTCCCCTTCCCTTCCTCCCTCTCCCCGTCCTTTTTACATAAAATATAATTAGCATTATATAAACAATCATATATCTATGTCTATACATACACATTTATATACCTAAATAAGTATATACAAAGGACGGGGAGAGGAAAAAAACAAACAAAAAAACAAAAAAAACACAAAAACAACCCCCCCCCCCCCCCCCCCAAACAAAAAAAAAACACCAATACACCTGCCCAGACCAATGTGGAGGAGGAAGCCATCCCTCCCAGTTTTACTTATTAAAGTAATCTATAAAGGGTTGCCAAATTAGGTAAAACTGTTTAACATGATCTCTCAATGAAAATTTAATTTTCACCAGCTGTAAATGATACATTGTGTCTCTTAACAAAAGCAGAATGAGTTGGGGGGCTTTATTTTTCCAATTTAGAAGTATAAGGTGTCTTGCAAGCAATGTTATAAAACTCAGAGCACGAATTTGTTTATTATTTAAGTATTTAACTGTAGCTACTAGGGATGCAACGATACCAATTTTTTCAAACCGATACGATACCGATACTTGGATCTGAGTACTTGCCGATACAGAGTACAAAAAACAATACTTCTACCACACACACACACACAAATACAATTAATTGGAAGACAGGTTTTATTATATTCCCCGTCTATAAAAAATAAAATCTTAATAAAAATGACCACAAAAAAATTTCAAGTGAAAAATAAGCACTTCTGTTAAATTATTGCAGAGTCTCCACATTGTAATTTTGCAAAATATCACTGAACTATTGGCACTTTAGCTTTCAGAATAATAAATAAACACTTCTGTTTGGAATAAAATAAATACAAATTAAGTTTGCGAATAAAATAAACTTTTATATTATTGCAGAGTGTCCATATTGTAAACAAACAAACAAAATAATTATTATTAAATAAATAATAAATAAAATAATAATTGGCTCCCTAGTGGCCAATCTAAAAAACTACAACAGAAATGACAAGCCACCCTCTGATTAATGAAATAAGTTGGTATCGGTTCATGGTATCGGTTAACTTTTACGAGTGTGAGTACACACACATTTTACAGTATCGGCCCCGATACCCGATACCAGTATCGGTATCGGTGCATCCCTAGTAGCTACACCAAATAGTGCCATTACTGGGTCTGGGGGGAGCTGTTTTTTAAAAATATCAGAGAAAGTTTTAAATATTTTAGACCAGTAGGTAGCGATATTAGGACATGTCCAAAACATATGTGACAATGAGGCAGAATTCTGGCCACATCGATCACATCTTGAGTCAGCCCCTGGAAACATCCTTGAAACCTTCAATTTAGACAGATGGAACCTATGCAGGACCTTAAATTGTAGTAGACTGCAGCAGCAGACAGAAGTGGAGTGAACCAGTTCTTCTGCCTTAGTCCATTGATCTTCAGTGATGTTAGTACCCAGTTCTTCACTCCAAGCATTTCTCAAGTGGTCCAATGTAGTTGTACTGTCTATTTGCAAAAGTTGGTTGTAGATCCTAGAAATAGGGCTTTGGAGCGTGATGTCACGGGGGTGGGCGTGGAAAGGATTTTGCCCCGATCCGCCATGTTGGGGGTCTAGCGCAAGTGAAAAGGGAGCGAAGGCACACACAACAGCCACGTTTCGTATTTGCTGTGTGGTCGGCTGCAATGTTCGATCACACGACCGGCAAGAGAATAAGCTTGAAAATGTTTTATCTTTTCATTCTTTCCCAACCTGGAAGCAACATGAG
The DNA here is from genome assembly GCF_963576455.1 of Neolamprologus multifasciatus. Lineage (NCBI taxonomy): Eukaryota > Metazoa > Chordata > Actinopteri > Cichliformes > Cichlidae > Neolamprologus > Neolamprologus multifasciatus. The sequence goes on along the minus strand of NC_140443.1, from coordinate 33,970,711 downwards.
GCAGCTCATGTATCGGATGTTACCAAACGAAGGCGTCTAGCCTGGATAGCAGCTGTGAGACGAGCTGATATCCAGTTCTCTTCCATCTCCAAATATCTGTTGGTGCTCCAGACATTTTCATTCCGGTAAGTTCTAAATATGTTCATATCACTCTTTATAGCCTATTAGTTTTATTTTCGATGCGCTCTGAGCTCATAGCAAATTAGAACAAACATCCTACCGAGTGATTTTGCAGAACTACCTTCTATTTATAGAGTTGCTAATTATTTGGCATTATTGCAGCAAACTAGTCTATGAAATGGATGAAACATCGTGACTGGGTTCCAGCGCTACATGAGGGACCTGCTTCAAACATACCACCATGCCAATCAGATTACTTCTTCCATGTGAGGGTGAAGAGGTGACCCTTCTGGATAAGATGGTGAAGGTTTGCTGCGTTTGGTGAACAGTGTGGTAATAAAACCAGGGAAAAATGAAACCTGCTCCTGTTAAACATTCTTAAGTCTTTTGCTGTATAAATAGCGGTATTTTTTCAAAAGATACAGTAAATAAAGTAATGTTAGTAGTGGGTGATATCATGTAAACACTGTCATGATTTTGTGTAAACATTTTGTCACTTGTAAACTATAAATGACTGGATTCTACATTGTAACTGATGTGATGTTCTATAAAGTGGTTTTAATAATAAAAAGAGGCAAAAATTAGTTTGTTTCTTTATTCAATTTTTGAACAGTGGGACTCAGTCATTACATATTCAGTAAATGCAAATTATTTACACGGCAGTGCACTACAGGCATAAATCTAGACCCCTAGATAAAACATTATGGCATTATAGCAGTGACAACTCCTCCGCAGTAGCAGGTGGGATTTTTCTTTTTTGAGGACGGCTCCTTTTGTCTTTCAATATGGATGGTCTGTTTATGTTTTGATCAAGAGTCTTTTTTTGGGCAGCTGAAGAGGAGAAGTCTATCTTATGGCCAACCTCTGGCTGTATCTTGGTCGCAAAACCCAGTATGCAGGTTCATCTGTAACAGTCCTTGTGCCACGGATCAACACTGTTGCTTCTACATTAAACAGAAGAGCAGTGACGTGGGTGCAGGTCTCCACGACTCCGGCCTTACAGGTGCAGCGGGCGGCTTCAACCTTCCCTGTGATGCTCACAGTGACCCATGGCTGCAATGCTGGTTGATTCAGTCTTTGAGAGTGCAGTACCTGAAACACACACAAAGTTAATTTAAAGACAAGAACTATGAGCCAAGGCCGACATAAATGTGTTTAATCTACTTTATCATAAATGTAACAAAGTGTTTAGAAAGTTAGCACATACATGTAATTTTTCATTTCTTTATGTGTCCATCTATAGAACGCTGCATGTTATAGTGTAAATCTGCCTGTTCTCTGTCAGAAACCTGCAGAAAATGAACCTAAAGTATGTAATGCAAGGATGTCATCACTTTAGAGATGGAGAAAGCATAAAGTGTCAATTATGAATCAATTAATATGATAAGGAGATTCTGCAGGTCATTAATCAATGTATAAAGTTAAAATAAAATGTATTTTTAGTGACACAGGATACAAATATGGAAGCAAGATGTATAATTAGAATTATTTATAATAAATATGAATAAATCATTGCAATTTCTTTAACCATAGAGAATATCTAAATCCTTCAGGACAATGTCTCATCAATGCACTGAACTCACTATGTTATCCACCTAACAGCCTCCACATGTTCTCACTGTAGTTTCCCCTCATGAATGAATTTATGCTGCTCTAATCTGAACGTTTGCAGGGAAATCAAACGCATTTCACATGCAGTACTCGAGCTGACTTACCTTTGTTTGAATGATGATTTGTACGCGCTGACTCCACAGATAAGGTACGAAAATATGTCAGGCTATGTCAGTAGCGGTTGGTCTTCAGGGTTTCTATTCCACGGCCGTATTTCATACGGGTCCACATTTCCAATGCACGCTATTTTCTGCAAGTACCGCCGCTTCGCCTCTGGACGCAATCGGTCTCTATACCGTCCGTTTTCTTTGGAGCTGCTTTTAAGCATGATTCTTGTCGTCATTCCAACACAGTGTCTGTTTTGATTCGTAGACCCCGAACATGGCGCCGCGCTCCCACAATGCATTGCGGCGTGACATCAACTCCAAAGCCCTATAGCTCCTTTCTTTAGCGGGTTCATTAGGAACAGATCATCTGAAACTAGCTTTTGTGGTTCGTTGGGAAAGGATGGAAACGTTTCTTTAATAAAATGACGTATTTGTAAATACTTGAAAAAATCTCTGTTTTCTATGGAAAATTTTTGCTGAAGTTGTTGAAACGAAGGAAAAAGATTATTAATAAACAGATCCTTGATTGTGTGTATTCCTTTGGAAGTCCATAGCTGGAATGTTGATCCTGAGAGCAATGTGTATGCTTGATTATGAATTAATGGTGTAAAGATTGAACATTGACGCCAATGAAAATGCTTTCTAATTTGAGACCAAATTTTTAGTGAGTCAGACACTACCAAATTTTTACATTAATGCTTACCCTGATCTGATTTTGAATGAACCAAAGATTTAAGAGTATTAGAGAGAAAAGTCATACTTTCCATCCGTTCCCAATCAGGTCTATGTTCCCCGCCCCAGAATGACATACAACGTATATTACAGGCCCAATAATAAAACTGAAAACAAGGCAACCCCATTCCTCCTGTAATCTTGGATCTTTGGAGAAATATCTTTTTTATTCTGGGTGTCTTCTTGTTCCAGATAAACTGAGAAATTAACTGGTCTATTTTCTTAAAAAAAAAGTTTTTGTGATCAATATTGGGATACATTGAAACAAAAATAAAAATTTGGGTAAAGTGCTCATCCTAATGATATTTATTCGGCCAGTAAGCGAGATGGGCAGTTTGGACAGTCTTTCCAAGTTCTGTTCAGTTTGATGGTATAAATTAATAAAATTATGTTTGAAAAGGCCAGAGAATTCACGGGTTACAGTTATTCCAAGAAGTATTTGAGATTGTAAAAGGAAACGAGATCAATGTAGCGCTATCTAATTTTTCTAAAGAACTAATAGGAAACAATATGCTTTTTGTTAAGTTGATTTTGTATCCAGAAATTTTCCCAAATTCAGTTAGAACTGTCATAATTTTTGGCAATGATTTAGTAGGGTCAGTGATATATAGCAACAAATCATCTGCATAGAGAGACACCTTATGTTCTACACCAAATCTCCTTATTCCTTTGTAATCTTTTGTAGAGCGTAATTGAATGGCGAGAGGTTCTATGACAAGTGCAAATAGCAATGGGGACAAAGGGCTCCCTTGTCTTGTAGAGCGGTGGAGGAGGAAAGGACTAGAAGTTATATTATTTGTGTTAACCGAGGCCTTAGGTTTTGTAAAGCAGCTTAACAAAGGAGATATAATTAGGGCCTATGCCATACTTTGACAGGGTCGAGAAGAGGAAATCCCACTCAACCCTGTCAAAGGCCTTCTCTGCATCTAATGAGAGTAGTATTTCAGATTGATCAGAAGTATTATGTGTATATATAATATTGAATAGCCTTCTAATATTAAAAGATAACTGTCTATATTTTACAAATCCCGTTTGGTCCTCCGACACAACTGTTGGGAGAACTATCTCTAATCGCATAGCCAGAATTTTTGCCAATATTTTATTATCTACGTTCAATAGACTTATTGGTCTGTATGAACCAGGTTCCAAAGGATCCTTACCAGGCTTGTGGATTAGAGAGATAGTGCTATCATACATGGTTGAAGGTAAGCATCCTTTAGTTAGAGCTTCAGTATATCTCCAAAAGAACGGGTGAAATCTGTTCGCTAAAGGTCTTATAGAATTCAGCACTATACCCATCTGGACCGGGGCTTTTTGAGCTTTGCATACTTTGAATAGCCTGATTTATCTCCCTTAATGTTATTGGTTGTTCTAACAATAGTTTGTGTTCTATATTGATAGATGGAACTTGAATAGAATCGAAAAAACTTTCGATTATGTCTGGATCTTTTTTTAAGTCTGAAGACTAAAGTGCTTTATAATATTCTCGGAATACATCATTAATTCTCTTTGGGTCCGTTGTTAATTGCCCTGCTCTAGTTCTTATTTCTGTAATCAGTCTTGATGCTGCAACTTCTTTAATTTGCCTTGCTAGTAAACTACCTGTTTTTTCCCCGTGTTCATAGTACTTATGTCGAAGTTGTGTAAGTAATCTTATTGTGTCATTTGTATAAAGCAATTTAAGTTTTGTCTGCAATGAGACCTTCTTTTTATAAAGTTTAGATGAAGGAGAAATGGCATATTCCTTGTCTATTTCTAAAAGTTCCATTGTTATGTTTAACTCTCTTTCTTTTCGTTGCTTATTCCTATAGCTACTCAATGAGATAATTTGGCCTCTCAAGTAGGCTTTTAATGTGTCCCATAGTGTGGATCTTGTAACTTCAAGTGTGTCATTTATTGAAATAAATAGCTTGATTTGATCCTTTATTTCATTTACTAAAATATTATCTAACAGCAAACCATTATTAAATTGCCATTTTGGTGCAGTAGGTCTATCTCCTATTGCTAGTTGTACCAATACTGGACTATGGTCAGATAAAACTATTGCCTTATAGTCACAACTTTGGATCTGTGTAATAAATCTATAATCTATTAAGAAAAAGTCTATTCTAGAATAAGTATGATGAACAGAAGAGAAAAATGAAAATTGTTTAGAGTTAGGCGAAATAGCTCTAAATGGATCTATTAGTTTATATGTCTTCATAAATTCCTGGATAGTTTTCACAGATTTTGATTTAAATGCTGATCTTTGTGATGATCTATCAAGACTAGGATCCAAAACGAAATTAAAATCGCCACCAATTATCAGTTTATGGGTGTCCATATTAGGTAAAGAGGATATAAATGATTTAATAAAACCTGCATCATCAACATTAGGGGCATAGGAGCTGGCCCTAGGGAGGGACACCCTCCCCTCCCTTCTTTTCCTCCCCATCCCCGGCTGCCTCCCTCTTCACGCTCCACCACACCCACCCACACAGGTAGGGCTTTGGGGTGCGGGTGTGTCACCAGGGTGCAGGGGAGACATTCCCCCCCCCTCTGTCCTCTTCTGGCCACCTGTGCCTCAATTTTATCTCACAACTTAGACATCCACATTACTTACACTCTCATAACACACACATATATATATATATAGGGCCTTGAGGGTGGGCACGTTAACGGCGTCCAGTAGACGGTCTGTGTATTCAAACCTGCCTCTGGCGCCGGTGCCCACCTCTCAATTTTAAATCCATGTAGACATTGAGGGTTCTCGGGAGGGGCCGTGCTAACACCTGCTGCTCTCTGGCAGCAGCACCATCCTCTCCCTTGTTTTAAATACACTTTAGAGCAACACGCAGCAACACTACACTTGAGCGGGAGGAGGGAGGTATGGGGTCTTAACACACCCCCGTTCTCTGCTAGCCATCGGGGCGGGGGGGCTGGGAAGAGATGCTGGCTGTCCGATTGGCCTCCCTGCTGCTGCGGAGCCTGGGGCGGTCTGCTTGCCTCCACCCCGGAGGGAAGGGTAACATCTCTTGGGTCTGGGTGCCGTTTCCATCTCTGGGGGTGAGGATACCTGGACCCGAGATATAGAGTATGTTTGGGGAGTGTGATTGTGTGTACATGTCCATTTACGTTTATTCCTGCGTTGGGTGAGTGCTGAGTGTTTGTATATGTGTGCATGAGGGTGGGAATGCATGTCTGTGTCTGTGTGTGCCTGTTTGTCTGTGTCTATATGTCAGGTCGGGTCTTAGACTTCACCTCTCTGGGAACTCCAAGGCCCTCCAAAGTGTGGAGGCCTATCTCCCCTCACCACACTCCCTGCTGGTGACTGATGCCCTCAGGGGTCGGTGCGTTGGTGGTTCTTGGTGTCCGGGGCTGGGCGCTCAGGTATGTACCAGCTCACTCCCGGTGACTACTTGGCGGGGCCTGGCGCCTGCTGCTCGGTCAGGCCTCTTCCGGGGCGCGGGGGGCCCTCGGGCCTCCGGCCTCTGTGCCTGCGGCTCGGTTCACTCTGGCACAGCTGGCTGCCGGCAGAGCCGGCGGGCACGCCGGTGCAGCCCCCTCTAGCTTCTGCCCGGTGGCTACTGGGTGACCCCTCATCTGGGGATCCTCAGCCCTTCCCATGAAGGTGGCACGGATGCCCCTCCGGTGGTCCTCCTTGGGCTCTTGCACTCTGGGGCCTCTGGATGTCTGGGGCCTGGATCTCCTCCATGCCTGCTTCATGCCCTGGGGGACGGGGCTATGGCTCTCTACATCCTCTAGCAGACCATTACATGGGGAAACCATTTGAATACAAGCGCGCCGATCCACACAGGTGTGCACATGGGTGTTCACTATTCGTAGACTTAAATCACACCTTTCTTGGCTGCTACTTCAAAGCACATTGTGCGCTGTCTGTCCTGCGTGCTGCACAACAACATTCAATATTTAGTATTTACTGCTGTTTACACTTAGCTAGATTAATGCGATGGTGTTGTGTATAGTATGTTGCATTGTTTTGTTTTGTTTTTTGCTTGTTTTCTATTCTTTTTCTCTCAACAGGTGATCCCGGAGATGTTTTTTCTTCCCCCCTTTCTCACTGTCCCTCTCCCCTTCTGTTTTTCTTTTCCTTCGTCTTTCTTTCTCCCTTTCCTATCCCTCACTCATGTCTGTCCCGTCTGTAACAACTGAAAAAAAAATAAATAATAAAAACAAAGGTCGATCAAATGGACCAATACGGCAATGCCATGATGATCCATTTGGCAAAATAAATCCATTGGGTATCCTTGTTGGTCTTCAGACAACAATTCTGACGGCTAAAGAACCAAATGGGACAGGCGGAAAAAAAAAAAAAAAAAAAAAAAAAAAAAAAAAAAAAAAACATTAGGGGCATAAATGTTTGCTAGTGTAACCTGATTGTTATAAAGTTTCCCTGTAACTATGATATAACGTCCACGAGGGTCCGATAATACTTTTGACGCTATGAAGGGGATCCCTTTTTTGATAATAATGGCTGCACCACTATTCTTAGCTGTATAGTTAGAATGAAATACCTGCCCAATCCATCTGCTATGTAGCTTCCTGATTTCTCAAATGGTTTTCCTGCAAATATCCTATATCTGTCCCCAGTTTTTAAGGTGTGCTACAATGTTGCCCCGCTTAACAGCACCATTGAGTCCTTTACAATTCCATGACACAAAATTTACTAGGTTTTTATAATTATCAATAACCATTATTTAACTTGTAAATAAAGATTTCAACCCAATTAAACCCTTTCCCCCCTCCTTTTTTAATAAAATGGCCTCCAAACAAAATACAAACAAAAGTGCAGGTGAGAACCCAAACAACAAACCCCACTAAAACAGTCCCTGCTTCCTCTCTGCTCCTCCCTGACCAAAGCAGTCCATCAGAACTTGGACAGAGAGGGGACTCCATACAACAAAAGTATTTAAGTCTCAACTCAGAGAGAGATATGAACATCTGACTTACCACTAAGCTCCTAAAGAATTATATTATTCATATCCAGTTTAATTTTGATAAATTTTGATAAAGCACACTCACAGTAATAAAAAAAAAAAATAATAATAAAATGAATAAATAAAAGGAAAAAAAAAAGTAGTTCAGGCTCTGCCATTAACCTTAATCCCTATTATGATAGTTTACATACAAGGAGAGATTACATTGGTAAGAGAATAAACATCATCTTGTAACTTAAATTACCTTAATATTAATCAATTTAAATATTAACTATGAAGTTACTTGCAAACACATTCTAATTCATTCTCCTTCTATAAACTTATTCATTCTCTCAAAACAGAACAAAGAAAGGAAGAAGATGTAAAAATATCCTCAACAGCATAATAATATATTTCACCTGAATAAGAGTTTATCAACTCAGTCAGTGAGTGTTACCATCCAGTAATGTCTTTCTCGATCAGCTGGCCGGCGCCTACTATTCAGTTTCATCTTCCGATGTGATCAGCTGACAAGATAAATTTCTCCACCGCTTGTGCATCGGTAAACGTGTATCTGGAGCCGTTTGCCTTAATCACCAATTTGGCTGGATAATACAGGCTGTATTGGATGCCAGCGCTGCGGAGTTTCTGCTTCAGTTGATTGAAGGTTGCTTGCATCCGCCCAACCTCAGGACTTATGTCGGGGAAAATATAAACTGGAGACCCGTTGAAGTGTAAGTTTCCTTTATTACGAGACAGTCTCAGGATCTTCTCCTTGTCTGTGAAGTAGTGCAATCGGATAATAATGGGCCTCAGTCGTTCCCCGCTGCGTGGTTTGGGGATAAGGCTTCTGTGAGCTCGATCAATAACAATAGGGGAGTCAAAGTTATCTACTCCGAGGACCTCCGCCAGAAACTTTGCGGCAAAATCGGTGATGTTATTCGCTTCTGCGCCTTCTGCAACACCAACTATTCTGATATTCTGTCTGCGACTTCTATCTTCTAAGTTAGAGCATTTTTCTTGTTGCTTCTTATGGTCTGCCTTTAGAGACATATAGGACTTTTCCAGTGTTGTCAGCCTGTCAGTCGTGTCACTCAGGGACTTCTCCATCTCTTTCTGTGTGCTCGCTGCCTCTGCTTGCATAGTGAACAGCTGTTCAACTTTTCCCATGAGTTCGTCTCGGGTGGCTTTAATGTCTGCTTTAGCTTCTTCTCGCAGCACAGATATGTCACTGCTGATTCCTTTATGTATACTAGCCAACTGGATTTTAATGCTGTCCAAACTATCTTCATACGGTTTCAGTCCTGCATGTATTTCTGCACACAGCGTTCCCACAGATATAGGCGCTTCCTCCCCCGTCTCCACGTTAGCATTAGCTTTAGCTTTAGTTGCTTCGCCATATTCACCGCTCGAGATGGTCGAATCGATGTCTATGGTCTTTTGTGTGTATTTTCTGGTCTTCTTAGTATCCATTTTAGCGTGGCTTCAGCTAACCCAGAATTAAGTGGTCTGGAAAATGCAATATTTAGAATTAATAAGCGGAGCTGAACGCACCCACTACTTCACTCCATGTGGCCGGAAGCGGAAGTCTCAACATGTATATTTTTAAAGGTGCCTAAGTAATACTTCAGTCAAGTTTTATTCTTCTGGCAACTTAAAAGACTGTAAGGGCAAAATAAAGCATTGTGTCTCTGATGAAAAATGTGGACAAAAAGGGCAAAGCAAAGCATCTGCATTTAACTTTTATCCTCATTTTAGTCTGGGCCAGTATTTTAATAACTAAATCAGGTTTACCTTTTTCTTTTTTGAAAAACACAAAGCACTTTGGCAGAAGTCATAACTGAAATTAAGTACTTTAAATCAAACTCACATTTTTGTTTCTTTGTCTGATTAGCATAACAGTGTATGCCACAGTTAGAAGTTTAACTATAACCCCAGACTTATTTCATGACATAGTCTTTTGTTGGGGGCTGTCTTTTCCTTTGCAGAGTTGAACGTGTGACTGTCTGTCTCTACCTGACATTTTCATTCGCTGTATCAGCTCTTGGTGCTTCTTTTTAGCTCTCTGGCCATGAAACACGTTGCATTCCATCTCTTCCCATCACTGAGGATACATCGCTGCTGTACCAACAATGGATTGCTGTACTGTGTCTCTCCTTTTCCCAATGGAAAGGTTTGCATACTCTGTGTAGATACTAGTAGATACATACTGTGTAGAGTGCACTTTTGTCCTGTGTCTGTGCCATTTTAATTCTGATGTGTTAATACTGTCCATCCATCGGCAGAGGCAGGATGTCCAATTTAGTCTGCATTGGCATCCCTCTGAGAAGATGGAAAGGGTACCCACCAGTTGTAGCATAAGGGTAGCCCAATAACTGTGAAGAAGTTCTGTAACCACAGTTTTCCAGGCTCGTTGTGTAGCTTGTGCTTTCTGAATAGAGTCCTTCAGTTCTCTGTTAAAGTGCTCCACACCTCCGTTCACCTGAGGATGCGATCCGCTTGTCCCGATGTGGTTAATGCCATGCTCAGTCAAAAAATCAGCAAAAACAGAAGTTAGGAATGCAATCAGTTGCAGTTGTGGCATTTGGGGTGAATGCAGCTTCAGGCCACTTACTAAAATAGTCAATAAGGTTTTTGGTAACTATTGTCCTGTTTTGTGTCCTGTGTCCTGTTTGTTTGTATATGTGTTTTTCTTGCTGTTGTTACAACCAAATTCCCCCTTGTAGGACAATTAAAGGTTTATTCTATTCTATTCAAACCTCCAGTCATAGGTCTAATGTTCAAATGGATCAACAATGTCGACTGCAACATGTTGGAATGGACCTACTGGAAACTTGATGGGTTGTAATGGGGCAGCTGAAACAGTAGCTGTTTTATCACAAGCCTGGCAGGTTGTGCATGCTGAAAGAATTTTTGTGGTAAATGGACTGATTCTTATATAGCGCTTTTCTACTCTCCCGGAGTACTCAAAGCGCTCTATACAACATGCCTCATTCACCCAATCACACCCATTCTCACAAGCACTTTATCTACACTTAGTGCTTTCTAACTACATTCACACACATTCATACTCCGATGGACGCATCGGAGAGCAAGTTGGGTTAGTATCTTGCCCAAGGATACTTGACACGCAGACTGGAGGAGCCAGGGATCGAACCACCAACCTTCCGATCAGTAGGTGACCTGCTCTACCTCCTGAGCTACAGCCACCCCTGACAAACTCATCCATGTGTGGCCACCAGTAGGCAGTGTTTGTTGCGAACCATGCCTTGATGACCCACGTGGGCCAGGTGCATAACTTTTCCTTGCAGAGATTTAGGAACTATGAGTTAAGTTCATTTCAAGGTTGAGGCTTTAGCTTTCAGACTGATGCCCTCACATTTAACTCTAGAATAATTTGGTTTATAGAGGAATTCATCATTGACTCAATGACTCCAAGGTACCCAGTTTCTGTGAGTACATAACAAGCCTAAATTGTCGTACCTCCACCACCTCATTACCTCAACAAGTGGCATCACCTTTCACCCAAACCGGTCGCAGCAGATGGCCCCGTCCCTCCCTGAGCCTGGTTCTGCCGGAGGTTTCTTCCTGTTAAAAGGGAGTTTTTCCTTCCCACTGTCGCCAAAGTGCTTGCTCATAGGGGGTCATTTGACTGTTGGGTTTTTCTCTGTATGTATTATTGTAGGGTCTTCCTTAAAAAGCACTTTGAGGCGACTGTTGTTCTGATTTGGCGCTATATAAATAAAATTGAATTGAATTGAATTGAATCAGTGTGTGTGCTGATGTGTTTTCCCAAATGTGGTAATATGTATATGTGGGGTGCTCCATCTGGTGACACTGTTGCCCTACTGGGAGATTTCAGTTATCACATGGTCAATGACAGCAAGACCGGTAGGCCTGTAATTGGGATGAACAGCCTTCCAGATCTGAAACTAATGTGATGTTTTGTTATTGCATTTTTGTGCAAAAGGGAAAACTCAGGTGTGGGAGGAGGTCAGTGAGGCCATTGAAAAGGACTTTTGATCTGCCTTGAAGCAATTTTGGCAAACTGTCAGGTGACTAAGAAGGTAACTCATATGGTGTACACTGAGGGTGAGGTGCAGCTGACTTCAATTGAGGACATAGTCTAGTGACAAAAGAAATACTTCAAGGACCTACTTAATCCCACTGACATGTCTTTTATAGAGGAAGAAGAATCTGCTGATGAGGAGGACAAGATGCCAATTACTAGGGGTGAGGTCACTGAGGCAGGTAAATAACTTCTTGGTGGCAGGGTCTCTGGTGTGGCTGAGGTTTGCCCTAAGTTCCTAAATGCCCTGCATGTATAGGGCTGACCTAGTTGACACGCCTCTACAACATTGGTTGGCGATCTGAGGTGCCGCCTCTGGACTGGTAGACTGGGGTGATGGTCCCCATGTTTAAAAATGAAGACTGGAGAGTGTGCTCCAGCTACAGAGGGTTCACGCTCCTCAGCCTCCCTGGGAAGGTCTATGCCTAAGGGTACTTAAGAGGAGAGTTTGTTCTTACTTAAAACTTGGATACAGGAGAAACAATGCGGTTGTCATCCTGGTTGTGGAACGCTGGACCAGCTGCTTATCCTCTTGAGGATATTTGACGGTGCGCGGGCATTTTCCCAACCAATCTACATGTGTTTTCTGGGCTGGGACAAGGCATTCGATTGCGTCCCTGGGAGTATACTATGGGAGGTGAATCAGGGGCGTCTGACACGTTGCTACTGTTCATTCGGCCACTGTATAACTGTTGCAGGAGCTTGGTCCACATCCCCAGTAATAGGTCAGACTCATTCCTAGTGCGAGTTGGATTCTGGTAGGGTTTCCATTTGTTACCAGTTCTGTTCACAGTTTTTAAGGACATCCCTAACTACATCCCTAACCTCACCTATGGTCACAAGCTCTGTGTAGTGACTAAAAGAATAAGATTGCAGAAACCAACAGCAGAAATGAGCTTTCTCCAAAACTTGACTGACTTCTCCCTTAGAGATCGGGTAAGGAGTTCAGTGATCTGAGAGTGGCTCAGAGTAGAGCCACTACTCCCCAACATGAAAAGAAGTCAGTTGAGGTGGTTTGCCTCCCAAGGAGGTGTTTCAAACATGTCCCACCAGAAGGGGGCCCTGAGCCAGACATACCCCTGGAGAGATTACATCTCTCAGCTGGCCTGAGAACGCCTCTGTGTTCCCCCTCGATAAGCCAGAGGAGGTGGCTGGGGCGAGGGGGGTTGGGGCATCTTTGCTTATGCTGCTGCACCCTCAAGCCAGTCGTAGGTAAGTAGAAGAAAATGTATGGATGGATGGGATGAATAAAAATAACCCCCCCAAAAAAACACCAAAAAGATACTAGATACACCAGGTTATACACATGATGGCCCTCCTTCCTTGTGTAGGCCTGCTGTGTTTTTCCCCCGTTTGGTCCCCCTGTGTTGCATTGCAGGTTAGTAGTAGGTGGAGTTAATCAGTGCTGCTGGTGGTGGTCTGTGCCTGCAGCATTTAAGAGCTGTCTATCTCAGCTATCTCCGTCTCCCTCTCTTACCAGACATCCAACCCATCCAGCACTATGTTTCTTGTTAGGTTGACTTTGGCATTGCTCCTGTACAGCACCACCACTTAACAGACAAACACTCATTCAACTGCTATCATGCCAGGAACCTTTTAACACATTTCATAACATCAATTATGGTTTCTGGCTTTTCTTTTCTTTTTTTACAACTGGCATGTAATTTTTCATGAACAGCTGGACATTTTGCAGTCTGAGTCCTCACAGTTGTGTAGTGGAGGGATCTGCCTTATTATATGTTCTTGTTAAACAGAGAATGTGAAGATGTAGAGCAGCGGTCCCCAACCTTTTTTGCATCACGGACCACTTTAATGTCAGACAATATTTTCATGGACCAGCCTTAAAGGTGTCGGGGATAAATACAACCAAATAAAATGATACGATCAAAACAAAAACTGTGGTATTTTGTAAATATAATAATAATAAATGCAAACTGTGTAATTGTGTAACTTTATTAGCAGCGTCCTCCTGAAAATGCACCAACAACATTGAGAGTAACATCCTCCTCTCTGCCCTTTAATGCTCTCTGGTCACTATAGTAGCGCGTAAATATTTCTTTTGAAATAAGACACACAACTACAACACGGGAAAAGACCCAGGGAAACCAAGTTAACGATAAAAACCCTGAAAATCATAAATTTCACACCCGAGCCTCAACTCTTGCGGCCCAGTACCAAACGACTCAAGGACCGGTACCGGTCCGTGGCCCAGGGGTTGGGGACCGCTGATGTAGTTGTTGTTATGTTGTTAATTTATTTCAAACATGTAAACAATATACAGGTACATTTAGTAAAGAAAATAAGAGAGAGAGAAAAAAATACTATACAAAAGTCAATACATTTCAATATAGCTACCGTCCTGATTCATTTCCATGTTGAAAGGGAGTGGGAAGAAGTACACAATTATTTAATCCCACCCCTTTGCCATAAGTTATCAGTTAATATTTTGTCAGCTTCATTACTGATATAATCTGTAATAAAAATAGTGAACAGATTTCTGATATAATATATACTATATACTATAAAATCACATCATGAAATTTTTTAAATAGAGACATTCACTCAATTTCAATATTTTTCCCTTTCTTTATAGTTTGAGATCATATTTTTTTTAACTCTTTTTGAACTGTTTTATGTTTGGACGTTGCTTTAATTCCGTATTCAAACTGTTCCACAGTTTCACTCCATGCACAGAAACACAAAAGCTTTTTCTTTTAGTACGTACCTTCCTTGTTTTGAAGTTACAAAAAAAACCTTAAATTATAACTTCATTCTTGCAAAAAAAAACATACTCTGAATATTACCTGGCAGTTTTGCTTTGAATAGAATCTGTGCTGTTTGGAATTTCACTAGATCATCTCTTTTCAATATTTCAGACTGCAAAAATAGTGAGTTTGTATGTTCCCTGTAACCTGCATTGTGGATGATTCGAACTGCTTTTTTTTTGAAGAGTAAAAAGTGAATGTAGTGTCGTTTTATAGTTGTTGCCCCAGACCTCTGCACAATAGCTTAAGTATGGTGAAACCAGTGAACAGTAGAGAACATGAAGTGATGTTCTGTCTAATACCTGCTTTGCCGTGTTTAGTACTGCAATGCTACGTGATACTTTGGAATGAATATATCTTACGTGAGTTCTCCAGTTAAGTTTTTCATCTATTATTACCCCCAGAAATTTATTTTCACTGCCTCTTTCAATATCAACACCATTTATTTGAATCTTAGCATTTGTATTTAAACTACTACGTAGTAGAGGACAGTTAGCTACTTGACTTTTAAAGTTTAGCAACATTTTGAGTGCTGTTATTCCCTCAATTATTTTTTTTTGGGGGGGGGGTGGTTGATAGACACACACCTAACCTGATCTAACCTCTGTTTCAGTGTCTAACTGCTGGTCACTCATTTGCACCACCAGCTACATCAGTAACTGGCTTTAACACAGACATCCAGGCCTGACTGGCATGTTGTCAAAACTGACACAATGAGCATCTTATCAGACACAAATATTGTGCTGTCGGCTGGTATTAGTTTCTTTTCTCAGTCTGAAAAGTCACTTCTTTCTGTCATGAAAAGGATGAAAAGGATTAGGTTACGAATAACCTTATTTATAAGAAAAAACAGCCAAAAAAAGCCCAGCCATGACTCATCTGAGACACACAGCGAGCATAGATGGTTTGTGTTTCCAAGACTTTACTTTTTAAATAGCAGTCGCTGCTGGTGTGTGTGTTCTTTTTCTCTTACAGTGTAATTAGGTGACTGAGTTCTCAGCAACACTCACATTCACCTCATCTTTTCCAGCTAAGTTAGCGCATCATGTTGGACGGGTCTTAAAGTGGTCTAAAAAAAACATTCCTGAAATGAATACAGTGTGTGTGTGTGTATATATATATATATATGCATTATTTTAAGATGAAAGTGAGAAAAGGATTAGTTGTTTCCACTGAATTCCAGCTTGATGTTTTACTGTGCAGAAGTGGGCATCTAAGATCATTTCCCGCTCATGCCTGTGCTTTACATAAATCAGCCAGTTAAGAATTAAGTTAAGCAGCACAGGCTCCTCTCCATCTATCTCTCTCACGCTCTCTGTATTTCTTTTTCCACTTATCCACAGCTTTGCCTGCAGCTACTCATCTGAAAACAGAGCAGAGAAAATGAGGGAATCAAGTCCAAAGTGGTGCAGGATGATATGTAAGAACAATCATTGTGCCAGGAGGCACGATAAGCCTTTGAAAAGGAGGCTCATTTATGGAAGTTCTTTACCCTGTTGCTTTTTCTGTTTCCCTCTCAGAGAATCAGTGGGTTGTTTGCAGACTGTCAGACAATGAGTTCATCAACTGAGGGTGTCACAGTCAGGTCAAGAGACATTTTAATCAGACGTTCACACACACACAGGCAGAGGTATTAAGTCAAACATTTGGCCAGCAGGCATCCACCAGTAGACCTGAATTTGTAATATGTTCCCTGTGCCGCCAGGCTGTAATCCAGCCCAACTGCAGTCCTGCACTGCCCTCTTTAGGTCAACATGGGAAATGACGAGGACAGAGGCAAAAATGTAAAAAGGTCATTTTGGTCCCGTATTCAATAAATGTCCAAATTGTCAGGAGTAAGACTATTTAGTTCAAGCAGGAATTTAGCGCTAACCTTATTTACATTTAGTGCAGTGGGAGCTGTTATTGTAAAGTCTAGATGAGTTCTGTTATGTTGGATATTGACACCAAAGCTGTAATGGTAGAAAGTAACTGAACGACTTAAACTAAACTAACAAAACTTGAATTCAGTTGAACTTTTTGTCAATTTTACTGTACGTATTTAATTTCATTTATTGCTTTAAAAATGATTGAAGTCTTCTTAAATCATTTCAATTGTAGATTAATCTTCTGCCTGTACCTCAAACATTTTTACACCACACTCTCGCTGAACTCAATCCTCCTGTGCAAGTATGCTGCAGCTGTTCATTACACTGAATTATATTAGATACTCATTTTTAATATCAATTGTGAATATGCCCCATGAAAAGCAGTCAGAAACACTGAATAACTCTGTGTTATGCAGTAGCTCCACATTTTTGAAGCTTATATGATGATGGGCTATTTAACAATGAGCTGCTAACATATTTAGCAGCTATAAAACTATTTATAGTTTGAATTGGACAACTAAAGTCTTAAATGCATTTTTTATAAGAAGCAAATCTTGCTGTTGATGCAGAGTAGGTGACAACCCACTGTGCCGTGCTCACCAGACACCAGATTACCGCCAAAGAAAATCATATCTGGAGATTTTTTTTCTTCTGATAACAGACAGGCAGCCATGCATGATGTCTCTATGGACAGATGAGGCGTACAGGTTCTAAACCATGCTTTCTGGGGTTTCATGTGACAGTAACGGAAATTTTCTAAATTATTTGCCTATTTTCTAAAGATTTATTCACTATAAACAGGGAACGAGTGGTAAAATACAAAGCTATAGGTGCATGTGAAATCGTGTCATGCTCTGCTACTTTGAATTGTCCAGTTGTTCACTCATTCATTCACTGTATAATATTTGCTAGAAGGTATAGTAATAGGGAACAAGTGCAGACAGGTACTAATACATTTCAGACACCACATGGATGTTGTGCTACTACATAATATGCCCTGATATCCCTGATTATTTTTTATTTTAAAATGGTATCAGATATCTGGGGCCATGGACAAGTCAGGATTTCTGTTTTTGACTGCAAACACTTGCATTTCACATTTTAATTAGTCCGACCACAGAACATTTTCTACTTTGCCTCAGTCCATTAGAAATTAGCTTTATCCCCCAGAACAAGGTGGTGGTCTGGAACATGTTCATTTATGGGGTTTTTTGCATGATAGAGCTTTAACCTGCATTTGTTGATGGCACTGTGAACTGTGTTCAGATGATTTCTGGAAGCTTTCACGAGCCCACACAGTGATTTCCATGACAAAATCGTGCCTTTTTTAAATATATTGCCACCAGAGGGCACGAAGATCAAAGGAATCCAGCGTTTTGGTTTTTTTGTCCTTGTCGCTTGTACACAGAAATTTCACAATTTTTTTGATATTATGTATTGTAGATGTCATGTTTCGGCTGTGTGCAGGCAGGAATTGGACCCAAACGCAAACTCACTAGAAACGGGATTAAACTCAAAATGGCAGCTTTTATTGCTGAACAAAGAACGTCTACAAAACCTAAACTGAAAAGAATCTAACAAAACACACACAGGGCACCACAGGGAGAAACACACAGCATGAGAACAATCACGACACTGACACAGGGTTTAAATACACTGGGAAATAACGAGGGAAATGAGACACAGAAGGAGAGCACAGCTGGGAGAAATCGGACATAACGAGACCCAAGGCAAGCGAAACTCAATACATTCACGTAGGACACAGACCTTCAAAGTAAAACAGGAAATAGTAACATAGACGCAGACTTGACTAGGGGAGACAGAACAACTAAGAAACACAGAGAACAATAACAAGGAGACAGAGGGCAGCTAAATACTCAGAAAACTAAAGAGAATAGAAGAAAGCCAAACTAAGACACTAGACTAAAGAATAAACTGGGGCAACAAAGAAAACTAAGATCATAATACAAAAGAGACACATGAAACTCAAAACATTGGGTCACCGACCCAGGACCGTGACAGTAGAAGATGAAATATTCACAGTCTTCACAATTTTATGCTGAAGGAGATCTTTCTGAAATTGTTCCCCAACTTGTTGATGCAGATTTTTGCATATTGGTTAACCTCTACCCATCTTTACCTAGAAATCCTTCCTCTCAGCATCAGCAACATCCAACCTTTAGGAGTGGTGAACACAGTGGTATGAAAAAGTGTTTACCATCATGTTTGCCACACTTAAATCTTTCAGATCATCAAACAAAATTAAATATTTGACAAAGATAACACAAGCAAACACAAAATGCAGTTTTCAAATGAAGGTGTTTATTATTTAGCGGAAAAAACCCAAACCTATGTGACCCTGTGTGAACGAGTGATTGCCCCCCTTTGTTTTAACATAAATTAGCTGCAGTGTATCACATCTTTGGAAAGTTCAGTTCAGTTTCTCAGGCCACACCGAAGCCTGATTATTATTAGACCTGCCTGACAAAGTGGAGTGGACCAACTGATCCTCAAAAGCCAAATATCATGCCCTGATCCCAAAAAAATCAGTAAGATCCAAAGAACTGTAGGCCTCACTTGCCTGAGTTAATGTCAGAGTTCATGACTCCACCATAAGAAAGAGATTGGACAGAAATGAGTTCCAAAGACAAAAACACTGCTCAGCAAATGGAACATAATGGCTCGTCTCAGTTATGCCAGAAAACATCTTGATAATCCCCATGACCTTTGGGAAAACACTTTCTGGACTGACGAGACTAAAGTTAAAATTTTTGGAAGGTGTGTGTCTCATAACATCTGCATAAAAGTAACACAGAATTTCCGAAAAGGAACAACATACCAACAGTAAAATATGGTGGTGCTAAGTTCCAATCAAAAGTTTAAGACTGTTGAATACAACCAAGCAAAAAAGTCATATTTTGGATTTAGAGCCTCAACGTGCAACAAGAAGAAATTGGAGTGAGACAAAACATTTTTTGAACATCCAATTTATTGAAAACAACGATTAAACTGAAACAAGCTGTTTTACAGCTGATCAATAGTTCAGGACAACGTGCCTTTAAAAGGCCAAATCTGTGAAAAATGTGGATTCATTGTCATTTTCTGTCAGGTAGTCACACTGTCATGGCATTCTGATGGCAAAGGCAAAAAAAAACATTTCCTTTTTGAACATGATCGGGTTGTTGAGCTGTATAAGCGGGGCCTCTTGTTGCTGAGGTGGGACGCAGTTAGACGGTCCTTTGGATTTTCTTAAGTGATCCTGAGGGTTATGGAACAAAAAAGTCAAGTGGGAGACCCAAAACAATTTCACCAACACCAGCAATTGGCTGTCCATCAAGACACGACGGACGATCCTCGACCCAAGTTAAGGCTGTTACTGGTGCCAACTACAGCCCCATAACCATAGCATCTAAGACTGAAGGGCTTCAAAAACAGTAAACGTCTTCAAAGCCCTAGTCTCCTTGAACGCCACAGAACTGACCATTTGGACTTTGCAAGAGAGCACCAAACATGGGACACTGAAAGGTGGAAGAAAGTTATATTCTCTCATGAGAAAAAATGTAACCTTGAAGGTCCTGATGATTTCCAACGTTACTGGCATGATGAGCAGATGTTTTCTACATGCCACACAGGAGGGGCACCGAAATGGTCTGGGGTGCTTTTTCCTTCAGTGGAACAATGGAGCTTCAGGAGGTGCATCAGGGTGTCAAACAGCCGCTGGCTATGTCCAGATGTTGCAGAGAGCATCCCTCATGACTATGGGCCCTTGTCTGTGTGGTAACGACTGGGTTTTTCAACAGGACAACGCTACAGTACACAATGCCGGCAGGACAAAGGACTTCTTCCAGGAGAGTAACATCACTCTTTTGGACCATCCTGCATGTTCCCCTCGTCTAAATCTAATTGAGAACCTTTGGGGATGGATGGCAAGGGAAGTTTACAAAAATGGACAAACAGTTCCAGACAGTAGATGCCCTTCGTGCGGCCGTCTTCACCACTTGGAGAAATGTTCCCACTCACCTCATGGAAACACTTGCATCAAGCATGCCGCAACAACTTTTTGAAGTGATCAACAGTAACGGTGGAGCTGCTCATTACTGAGTTCATGTTTGGAACTTTGACACTTCACCCGTTGCCTACTGG
Source organism: Neolamprologus multifasciatus (assembly GCF_963576455.1). NCBI lineage: Eukaryota > Metazoa > Chordata > Actinopteri > Cichliformes > Cichlidae > Neolamprologus > Neolamprologus multifasciatus. The sequence goes on along the minus strand of NC_140443.1, from coordinate 33,950,380 downwards.
TGGTGGTCAGAGGGCCCGGTGGCGCCAGTGTCCGGCAGCCTCGCCTCTGTCAGTGCGCCCCAGGGCAGCTGTGGCTACAATGTAGCTGCCATCAACTGTGTGTGTGAATGTGTGTGTGAATGGGTGGATGACTGAATGTAGCGTAAAGCGCTTTGGGGTCCTTAGGGACTAAGTAAAGCGTTATACCAGTGGTTCTTAACCTTGTTGGAGGTACCGAACCCCACCAGTTTCATATGCGCATTCACTGAACCCCTCTTTAGTGAAAAATAAAATATGATTTTTTTCAAATTCAAGACATAGATATGTTTTTTACTGGTGCACAAAATGAGCCGTGCATGTCACGGCGGATGCTCTCCCGAACCCCTGAGACCGACTCACCGAACCCCTAGGGTTCAATCGAACCCAGGTTAAGAACCACTGCGTTATACAAATACAGGCCATTTACCATTTGGGGGGTTTACGGGGGTTTTTGAAGGTGAGCTGAGCTTTTGATCAGCTGTAAAACAGCCTGTTTCATTTTAAGCACTGTTTTCAATAAATTGCATGCTCAAAAAATGTTTTGTCTCACTCCTATTTCTTCTTGTTGCATGTTGAAGCTCTACTTGGAACCTTGTTAAGATGCAAAATATGATTTTTTTTAATTTTTTTTTTTGCCAAGTGGTCTTAAACTTTTGATCAGACTGTATGATGGTCTGGGGCTGTTTTGCTGCCTATCCTGGAAGACTTGCTGTGGTAAATGGAACCAAATTCTGCTGTCTACCAAAACATCCTGAAGGAGAATGTCAGGCCGTATGTTCTTGACCTGAAGCTGATGTGCACTTGGGTTCTGCAACAGGACAATAATCCAAAACACCAGCCAGTCTGGTGTGCTTTGCTGGTGTGTTTACTTGGTGCTAATTCTGTGTAAATGAGAGGGAGACAGATGTAAGAGATTGAAGAGACAAGGAGGAGAGTTAGTGAAAATGAGTGAGTTTAAATACCTGGGTTCAACTATCCAAAGCAACAGACAGAGCACAAGAGAGGTGAAGCCTCTAGCTTGCCTAAGAGAACTCAAGCTGTTTTGCAGTTTTGTGGATTCAAATAAATTCAAACTTGTGCACCTAATCCTTTTTCTTGTTAAGTCATTAAGATGTCTGCTGTACAATCACTCCATCCAAAGAATAGTTCAAAGAAATCATTAAAATCTCAAAATTACTCTGACATTCATTCATCCATTCTCCCTCACTATCATCAAAACACCACATGATATGTTTCATCAACCTGACTGTTTCAAACACAGTAAGAACCCCTGAAAGATTTCCTATCTTTAAACACTACCTCTCAAAAACTGGGTGGTAGTATACCTCTGACAGGGTCCTTGATGACCAGGGGGAATCTGGTTGTATTTACAGGAAGTATATTTGCTGCATTGCAGTTGGCTAAATGGGCCACCTGGTGTCAGTGTTACACAGATGAGGACACAGAATAACAAGCTCCCAACTCCTTGTTTCTGACTTGCACTTAACATTTTAGTGTGATTGGCACTTAAACATAGAGCACTAGATGGTTTAATCCGCAAACACTGTTTGGAATTTTTAGCTGGAGGTCAGTACTGTTATGATGCACAATTGACGTTCATCATCAAACTTTGAAGAGGTTTATTACCAAGGCTGAAAGGTTCAAAGGCTTCTGCTGTAGTTCCATAGTGATGGTTGCAGCGCTCAGACTTGAGCATGAGCCACTGGCCAATGTGAAGCCACCAAAAGAGAGGGAGATGGAGGTATAGAGAGAGCGAGAGGGGGGCTGGAGTTTCTTCCCTGGTTGCTATGGAAACATACCTGCTCCTCACTCACAGCATCATCCCTGAACACAGAGACAGAAATCTGTCTGATGTGCAAGAAACAGAAGACACAAGGCATGCATTCTAACAGTGTTTCATCACGATACACAAAACTCCTAAAACACTGATCAGAATTCAACAGCCTGTCTCCTAAAATCCAGGGTAGCATCATCACCGACACACACACACGCACACACAGTATAATGGGAATAACTCACATTCCAAACAAACCCTCAGCACAGCCTACAATTTGACAGAACCTACTCAAACTCACTGCACGCGTGGGTGGACCTGAAATTCAATGAGCCTAGAAAACAAATGTTACTTCCATTCAGTGTCAGAAAACTCAACTGCAATTCTTAACAAGAGACTGTATATTTCTGTGACAGTCTTAATTTTATATACTCTCAGTAACTGATTAGTTAGTGTGTAAATACTGAACAATTAAACTGCTGTACCTGACAGTTTACCTCTCCAGGTCCAGCCCTTATCCTTTGGACACCAAAGCATAAGGGCTCAAGTTCAGACTGTTTCATAAAAGACCACAAAAAACTCACCATTAAAACGCTGGTTTAAATGGAAAAAGACCATCTCTGAACTGAGGAAATGGAGCCTTAGAGTACAACTTTCAGCATCTTATCATGCTAGGATTGCAACCTTTCCTTGACCCTGTGAATAATACTCATTTCAAAGAACAGAAATGACACTGATCAATGGCCGTGAGAGTCTGCACACTAACAATGAGGTCATGGCCCATGATTGGCCAGTGCTTCTAGTTTTCAGTCATTATGCATCTTTGCTATTTATAAGGTTGGGGATACCTGCAACCACCTGAGACTGAAGAAGTCCCTTGGATGAGTGACAATACGTTTCTCCTGCTGAAAATGCTGTGTCCACATGAATAGAATTAGCTTTCTGGGATTTCCTTACCTGGAAGATTGAGCGTTCATGATGTATCAAGCATACATCCATTTATTTTGCCCCATTTCACCCACCACTTCCCTACTGCTTTTGTGATTTTGTGGGAAATCACATTGCTTTTAATTTGAAGGTAACTGCTATTTTATATATATTTTTGGTTTCGTTATGTATCTGCAGGTATGGAAGCAAATACAGCTTTATTTCAAATATGCTGGAACAGACTTTGCTACTGAGTTTGCTTCTCCTAAAGATGTTAGCTCACATAAACTGTAGAGGCTTTTTTTTAATAAGATATGGTCTCCTACGTATTTGTTTACTAAAACCAGAGGTAACGCCATGTGTATTGTTGTGTTCAGCTGAAAAAGCACAGAAAACTGGACAGGAGCTGTGATATCTGGGATATCAAGGCCCAGCTACTCATCTTTGTACCTGGAATGATGAAAGAGTTTTAAATGACAGTAGAGCTAGGAGCAATGCACTCAATGAAAAGGACTTACAGGGAGTGAATTGTTCATGGAGGTAACTGATAGGCTTGGGCAGAAACAGGACAAACTGGCAGGTGTTACAACCAACAGTGTTGGGAAGGTTACTTTTAAAATGTATTCGACTACAGATTACAGAATACATGCCCCAAAATGTATTCTGTAACGTATTCCGTTCCGTTACTCAATGAGAGTAACGTATTCTGAATACTTTGGATTACTTAATATATTATCATGCTGTTTACAACTACATGAATGTGATTTATTACTATTACTGAAGGTCCGCGGCTCCGAACCGTAGTAAAGGGACCTCTGACTAATACGGTGGGTTCTGTGTCGGGCTCGTAGCCGAAAACTAGCTTTACTTTGTTGTCTGGGTCAACTTTGCTTGCGAGAGACAGTGAGAGGCGTTGAAAGGCTGCTCCAACGGAACTTATTGTTTTTGGAGGAAAACACGAACACGGTGTACTGTCGAGTCTTAATAGCTTACTTACAACTGGGCTTGTCAGGCTCTCTTCTTGGCTGCAGTGGTTATTATTATATTTACATGCTTCCAGCTCCCGTTTTTGCTCGATGACAGCTCGTACTTTTCGTTTTTCTCCCTCCCTCGCTCACAGACACATAACGTGTATGGCAGTCCATTCTCCCTGCAGCACGGACTACACTGCCTATGATGCTACATTCTTTAGAGCTATACCTGTAGCATTCTGCCTATTAGCTTAGCACAACAACAACAAAAAGGGCTCTCTCACCCAGGAAACACGCAGAGAGAGAGCGGCACCCTGTAACCATGGCAACCGTAACGCTGCCGCCTGGAACAACAGAACGTAGCTGTCAAACAAAACCCAAACAGTCCTGACCCGCCACAATATGAAACAGGGAAGTACCGCCGGGTAATCCATTTATTTCAACAAAGTAACTGTATTCTAAATACCACCTTTTTAAACGGTAACTGTAACGGAATACAGTTACTCATATTTTGTATTTTAAATACGTAACGGCGGTACATGTATTCCGTTACTCCCCAACACTGACAACCAATGACTGTCCAAATAAGGACAGTGGATGCAAGATAAAGAGACTAAAACGACCCCAGAGCTAAAAAAAAAAAAAAAGAAAAAAAAAGTGATTTTTGCATTGCATCAGGAGGTATTGTGCAAGTCATGTGCTATAGTGCTAAAGAAATAACCATGTAGTTGATGTAATTAAAATAGTTCACTTCATTCCAGCAGAAGCACTGAATCACAGACAGTTTGTTGCACTTTTGGAAGAGCACAAAATGAACATGGTGACATAGGCCACCATAGAGCTGTCAGGCAACAGAGTGCACAGTGTGGGATCTGAGAGCAGAAATTCAAGAATGAGAAGAGAGGCAAGGATATTTCAGAGCTCTCAGATGCAGAGGCATTTCTTGCATTTACTGAATTATGTGACTTCACAAATTACTTAACTAAATAATTAACTAAATACCAAACTGCAAGGCCTATTTGCATGCAAAATATACAGTCTGGTTTTCATGAGAAAGTTACCATTTCTTTTAAGCCAGCTTGAAAGCATCATTCTTACTGGCATAACAATGGAGAAGATGTTGGTTCTCATCTGCCTTCATACGCAAACAAACATTCTTAGTGATGATATTTAACAAATCTAAATTATTTCAGTTACAATCGGCTTGTAGATCCACTGCCCTTCGCATTTCCACTTTAGAAACTGAATGTGAGTTTAATTCACTCGTTCAAACAGAACAATTAAACTCACTGAACAAGATTAAACAGCTAAAAAAAATTGCAAAAGAGCAATCAAACTTTGTATTAAGAGACTGAAAAGTTCACAAAAACATGTACCTTTTGTTTGTGACTGCTTTTTGGGGATGTTGAAAAAATGGTGAATAATTAAAATTTTATTATGCCTCTCTCACATTTTTCAAATGGTAATATCTAGTCTTACTAATAGCAGTTTATAAATAGACAAATTTAATATTGCACAAAATTGAGTTCGGCTTATTGGTGCAGCCCACCACAACAGTGTCAATTTCTCATAAAAAATAATTGCCCACGCCTGGTTTGAAAAAATATGACATAGACCTCTGGGGGCTTAAACCACGTCATAAACTGGTTTATATAATTACATAATTGCTCATAGATAAATATAGCCACAATTACAATACATTTACAATAAAATACATTTTTCAGGTAGAAAAGTTAAGTTAAGAGAGATGCTTTCATAAATACACCTTGAGACGTTGCCACAGATGTGTATGTGTCGATGTCCTGTGAGTGCAGACTTTCCGCATTACATTTGTTCTGTAATTTTCAACCAAAAGCATCCTTTAAAGCTAGCTTCACAAGCTGATGAATGTATTTTGTTTCAAAGAGACATTTTTCAGAGTCTTGCTGAACTGACTGACTGCAGCTCAGGGGGTATTGGGTCATCTATTAATTGGAAGGTTGGTGGTTCAAATTCTGGGTGTAAGAGTCTGCAAGCAAAGTATCCTTGGGCAAAATACTAAACCGCAAGTTGTTCTCTGGTGTGTCAGTGTTACACAGAAAGCATTTAGGTATTTGTCTGAATGAGGCACAATGTGTAAAAGTCCTTGAGCAGTACAGTAGTAGTGACAAAAGTCAATTATGAGTTATGAATTTCTATTTAAAATGGACTGTAGACAGATGAAACTGTTTCCAAGTGAACCCTGTAGCTAGGATATTTGTCCGGTCGCAGCAGATGGCCGCCCCTCCCTGAGCCTGGTTCTGCCGGAGGTTTCTTCCTGTTAAAAGGGAGTTTTTCCTTCCCACTGTCGCCAAAGTGCTTGCTCATAGGGGGTCATATGATTGTTGGGCTTTTCTCTGTATCTATGAAGCGCCTTGAGGCGACTTTTGTTGTGATTTGGCGCTATATAAATAAAATTGAATTGAAATTGAATTGAACTGAATTATAGATCATCTCAGTCAAGACTGTTATCTGCAGATGTCAGGTGAGCCACAATCATACACTAAAACATTAAGTAAAAACCCAGCCACAGGCCAGTGTATTCCTACTGCCAGTCCCAAGCCCGGGTGAATGGGGAGAACTGCTTCATGAATAGTGTCCAACGTATAATCCTGGCCAAATTAAACATGCAGATCATAAAGAATGAGATTTTTACATTGGATTGGTCAGGGCCTGGATTAACAACAACTGTCTCGGCTGTTTGTTAGACAACAGAGACAAACGAAGATGAATGAGGGAAGGCATGTTGAGAGGTAGTGAGAGAGAAACAAAAGCTGGAGTATGGAGATGAGAGTGACTCTAAATGTTGGTACTATAACTGGCAAAGGGAGAGAGCTAGCTGATATGATGGAGAGAAAGAAGGTAGATAAACTATATTGCCTGAAGTATTCACTCACATATCCAAATCACTGAATTCAGGTGCTTCTCCATCTGGCAAGCCAACGGACAAGTCTGGGTTTGGCAGCTGCCGGGAGAACAGTACTTATCTGACTCCATTATGGCAAGTCTAAGGTTTGGTGAAGGGAGGATAATGGTGTAGGGTTGTTTTTCAGGAGTTGGGCTCAGCCCCTTAGTTTCAGTGAAAGGAACTCTTTCACTGTAGACAATTTCATGCTCCAAACTTTGGAGCAGCTTGGGGATGGCCCCTTCCTGGTCCAACATCTCTGCCCACCAGTGCACAAAGTAAGGTCCATAAAGACATGGATCATGTCTTTAGTCTGGAAGAACTTGACAACTAAAGGGAACACCTTTGGAATGAATTACAGTTAGAGCGCAAGACAGGCCTTCCTATTCCTACTAACATGCTCCTAAACCTTGTGGAAAGCCTTTCCAGAAGAGCTGAAGACATTATAGCTGTAAAGGGTGAGGAGACATCATATTAAACGGTATTGATGAAGAATGGGATGTCACTCAAGTTAATATGCAGACAAGCAAATACTTTTTGCAATATAGTGTCTCAGCTGTTTCTTGATGATTGCATTTGCCAGTTTAGCACAGTTAGAAGAGCTTTTAAAAATCATGACTACGACCAGTATGTTGATGCAACCTAAAATGTGACTTTGTTACATTGTTTTAGTGTCTTCACGTACCTATATGGCTCGAGTACATTGGGTATATTCAGAGAAAGTACCGGAATTTTTAGATCACTCAGATCAATGAAAAAGAGAAAGTTTGGTTCATTTGGCAATATTACATTGTTGTAGTCATTCAATTATATATTCTGTCAATAGAGTTGGTCATTAGAGGTTTGCTTACTCTGCCTGACCAAAATGTGTGTTTAATAGCAATAAGCAGATCCACCATCACTTAAGGAACTACAATGAATTTGATATCTATATTTTATAGACTTTTTACATCAACAACTGACTAATTCTGGTAATTTCACCCATGAATAAGAGAATGTAAAGATCAGCAAGTATCTGAAAAAAAACCCATTACAATACAGATAAGAAAACAGAAACAGAAATTCATCATAGCTTTTGTATGTACATGGGCTGTCACTGTATTGCATATGTGCCCTTCATTCAAATGTGTGTTAATGAAGAGGACAATCCCTAATTAGATAACACTAGTTGGCTTCTGATTTTATTTCAAATCATATACATGGTTGGTATTTCAGGTTGTTAAAAGCCTTTTTTGGTTCTGTTTTGTTGTTTTGTAGATTTGATACCAGTGAAGAATATCAATGAGAACTAGAAGGGACATTCTGGATTATGTGCCCCTCCACTGTCCTCCAGACTCTAGGACAGGGGTGTCCAACTCCAGGCCTCGAGGGCCGGTGTCCTGCAGGTTTTAGATGTGTCCTTGAACCAACACAGCTGATTTAAATGGCTAAATTACCTCCTCTACATGTCCTGAAGTTCTCCAGAGGCCTGGTAATGAACTAATCATGTGATTCAGGTGTGTTGACCCAGGGTGATATCTAAAACCTGCAGGACACCGGCCCTCGAGGCCTGGAGTTAGAAACCCCTGCTCTAGGATGTTGATTTCCAAATGAAATGCAGCATTTACTTTCATCTGAAAAAAGGACTTTGGACCACTAAGCAACAGGCAAGATACCTTTAAAGTCTCTGGTTCAGGAGCAGCTTGATGTTACGAACGCTTTCCTTAAGATGTCTGTGTATGGTGGATCTCAGTCCACTCCTTGTGATGCTCCCCCAACTTTTTGAATATATTTTTCTTGACAGAGCTCTCAAGGCTCCGGTCAGCTGTCTTGTTTTTGTATCACACGTTTCCCTTCGAGACAACTTTCCATTAATGTGCTTGGATACAGCACATTGTGAACAGCAATGCTTTTCAGCAAAGATCCGTAAAATAACCAATCAGGCGTCAGTCTTCCCCATGACTATGTACATAACTAGACCGAGAGATACACACTATTTTAACTTTTTGAACAGTAATTTACTCAAATCAAATGAAATATTCTAATAGTTTGAGGTCATTTCAATTTTGTTTGTTTGTTTGTTTGGGGGGGTTTTTTTAGGGGGGGGGGGGGCTGGTGATGCTAAACAAGAATAGAATAACATTACTTTTGGTTTTTGAATAGCAGGAAAAAAAAATATTTCTAATCATAATTAAAATGAAAATGGAGCAGTCAGCGACAAGTATAAACCCAGGTCAGAAACACGGCCATTAAACGTAGCCTGAACAGCCCAGTCCAGTCACAAGAACCTAAACGAAAGGCTTATCAGGGCTCGGTCTGCATTATGAAAGTGGATTTTATTTAGCAGTTTGGAGAAGAAATCTGTTTTCACATCCAGGAGCCTACTAGATTCTCACAGCAGTCTGAGGATGAAACATATGCACAGCAGTATAAATTATTTTACTGAGACAGGGATAACATGTTAACTGCAATGTGGGCTATAAATGTATAAATGCAACCGCTACCTGCGCTTCATGCTGCAGCAGTCTGCCAGGTGAAACAGAGGAGAGAAAGGCTTGTCTTGGTAACACCCACAACAAAGAGATTAGTGAAATACGATATATGTTCATATGAAAATACATGCACATTATAACCTATTGATGCAACGTTGCTTTGTGGTCTTGTGGGACCCACACTGAATTGAATGTATGTATCCAACCTGAGGGCCTCTTTTTGTTTTCTTAACAGTGTCATTTCAACCGAGCCTGTTAACGGAGGCGGGGAACTGTATGCTAAAAAATGCTCTGATGAGCAGCTAAAATGTCCAAGAAGAAGAAAAGTCGTCGTTTAAATCAGCCAATGGCAGCAGCGGAGCACCGCGCTGCGCCTCTCAGGGTTCATTGGGGGGCGGGCCTTGCCGGGGAGGCCCCACCCCTCAAGGCCGCGTTGTTTGGTTGAGCACAGGCTGCAGTTTCAGTTTGTTTTATTCACCATTTTGAAGGTAGCTGGAGGTAAAAAAAAATATAAGAATATTTGCGTTAGGAGGACTAGTGGCTGCCGTACTTTTATTTTCACGCGCTAGCTCGGACGGTGGAGTTGTGCGTCAACCTCACTCCCCTCGGTGTTTTGCAGAGCGGGAATCTATATTCCTTTCCCCCCCCTGTGCTTTTTCTTCTCCCCCTTTCTCACATCCTTAACCTCCACAGTATTCCTGCAAAATGTCAAGACCAGTGAGGTAGGTGTGCTAAATATGTCTTCTGCTCTCTCCGAGTTAATAACGACACTGTGCTGGCGCCTGGCGTAGCCGATAACGTGCACGTCTCCACCATGTTGTGTTTTATGAGCTGGGAATTTGTTTATTTCATGAAAAAATAATGGGAATGTGTGCATGCGTGTGTGTATGTGCGCTTCTCTTCTCGCGTGTGCACCCTCATTTTTTCTAATATGGATCCCAGCGCTGTGGACTGTTCGCCATGTCTTGTGTGGAGATACGCGCAGCCCGCCGCCGTGTCGTGTCTATCATGCTTTTAAACGGATCCATGATGTGCATTGTTGGCTGCTATGTAGGCCAAGCGGAAAATTAGTCTGTGTGATTTAACCAGCTACGTTTTACGGCTCACTTAAGCCAGGCCAGATAACGTTTTTCCCATTTTGTTTGAGAATGAGAATATGGCTACCCATTCATCCAGGGTAGGCTCCAGAAACGCTAATACACCCCCACACGAAAAAAAAAAAAATCTCCGGAGGAGGTGGTGGTCGGCCTCGGGATTTGATCTTGTTACCGCGCAGACTGTGCGTGTCGTGTTGTAGTCGCCATTACATCGCATTTCGGGGAGGGGGGTTCGTACTTTGAGAACATTTTTAAAAATGGTGTCAGCCAACGAAAATGTCGTTGTTGTTGGGGGAGGAGGAAAAAAGAGCACTGAGAGCGGGTCTACATTTACAGAGCTGGCAGTAAATTAACACTGCTGGCTGATGTCAGAGGAAGGCGGAGAACTACAAGAAGTCACCACACCCCCTCCAACCCCCATTCCCATTGCAAGATCCCCGCTGTGATTATAACGCACGAGGTGCATTCAGACCTTTTATTCAGATTAAAATGCCTTTTTACGATTACTGTAAATCACATTAATGCTAATCTAATGTAAATTCAGTTCTCGAAATTTTGTGGCGACAACATGGAATCTTTTACTGGGTCATTCTCGCAGACAATTGGGTGAATATTTAGGGACTGTATGAAAATTACTCCCTTTTTTTTTTTTTTTAAAAAGCTGTGAAGTTAAAAAAAATCCGACATTAACTAATGTTCTTCTTAATCTTATATTCGGGTTGAGAAAACAGGGTTTCTGCCTTTCAAAGTTTCTAAGATTTTAAAGGCATTGCATTATTAAATGTAAAAATAAGGGCTTAGTTGGATTTAAAATGTCTTAAGGTATTTTAAAAATGCTAAAATATGCTTTGTAGGATTTTAATATTTACTTTTTTTTTACATACTAAACACAAAGTCTGTACGTGAGCCCTCAACAGGTATAAAACAAAACTAAACATGTCGATTAAGACAGGTGAAGTCAATGAACTTTGGACAAAATAACACTGCCTTACTCTTTTTGTCAACACTCAGAGCACAGCAATCACATTTGAATAAACTTTATTGGAATTGTTACTTAACAAAGCTTGAACATGTGCACCATCCAAATGTTGCATGCCATATAGTCATTGTCTGGCAGTAAGTGATGGATTGCAGGGCTGCCTCATAACTGAATGCTGCACTGTGAAAGATTTGGGACAATGTGCGCCAACATAAAACCTGAAAAGGATGAAAGAATAGTGCTCTCAAAACGATTTAAAAAAGCAAAACTCAAAAATTTTGTTATAATTTTAAAGTCACGAGGACGACCAGTAGAACAGGACAAAATGTCTTTAGGAATATAAATACTTTCATGCTGAAAAAAAGCAAAACAAATAATTAGCATGCGTTACATAGAAAGGGCATTTGATACCTTGGGCAAGCTCTGCTGGGAATAGCATGTTTTTTCTGTTAGTTTTTTTTTCTACACATAAATTAAAAATAAATAAATAAATAAAATCCACTCGATTAGACACTTCCACAGATCCATTGATGAAGTCATTGCAGTTAAGATTTTTGCATTTTGTTCTTTACTGAGGTTGCCAGAAAGTCAATACTAAAAATGACTGTTGGACTAGATACTCATTTACAAAAGTGTTGTGTCCCTCAGCCGAGACAACTTCACACAGCACTGTTGCAGATACACAGGCACTCAGCCCCTCCCCTCACTAGCAGCTAAACACACAAACAATAGTTGACATTTAAAAAACTTTGAGGAATTTTGTAAAGCTCCATTTTCACCAACAGTGACGCATTACAGAGTTATAATAAATGCTAACCTGCCACTGTACATTTTAATGTTAGCTATTAGCCGCCATCCAATAGCTGCATTAGCTGCCTGTTAAATCCTCATTAATGTGGTGGCTAGCGACAGTGGCTAATAGTAAAATAATACATTAATATGGGAGCTATGCTGCAGGCGCTGTCAGTTCTGCCCATCTGTAACATTCATAGACAGTGTTACTTTAATATAATGCAATTATTTGTGCCTATAGTGTGTTACATTTTCCTCTTAAGACAAAAATTGAAGCAGTCTGCCAGAAATGATAGCAGCCTACTTCACCTACTCTGTTTGATTAGAAATGAAATAAGAAGCCGTGTCAGCAGAAGCACAGCTATACCTCAGACACCTTAAAAATATTCCTTTTGTTGTGTTGCACCACCCAAAAAAATCTTGAACACATATTCTTTACAGGTATGTTGCCTGTGTTACTCATGCTATTGATTTTAATGCTCAAATCTCCTGATCAATAATTTACTACTAGTTTAAACAAGGAATAGGGCTGCACGATTAATAGTTAGAAAATCGCGATCTCAATTCATACTTATGTGCGATCTCATTTCCAAATGACAACGATTTAAAAAAAAAAAAAAGACGACGACGACGATTGTACCGCATTTTGATCCGGGACGTAATCTGCATGACAACAAGCGCTCACTCTTCCTGCTCAACAAATGACAAGGGCGGAGCCTTATACCACGTGATACAGAAGCTGGCTCCCATCAACACTGTGCAAAACGAGGGATTTAGGAAAATGATCAACACCCTAGACAAACGCTACACAGTGCCGTCCCGCAACTATTTTTCTATTGTTGCACTACCTGCTCTATACACGCAGTGTCGAGCAACGGTGGAGACGGAATTTCAAGCAGTACAACATTTTGCGGCAACAACAAAACGTGAGACATTTGTTGTTTTTATGTTTATTTATTGTTTTTAAGTTCAGTCTCAACTGTTACAAAGTTGATGTGCAGTTAATAAGTGCAATAAATATTTATACTGGAAAAGAAAATCGTGATCTCAATTCTAAGCAAAAAAATCGTGATTCTCATTTTATGCAAAATCGTGCAGCCCTAACAAGGAATAATTGAGACCAATTAACTAGTCTAAAAAGAAAAAAAAAAGTTATTCTAAACTCAGCAAAATCTAATGGACAAGGTTAAATATTGGCCAAAAAGCTGCATGAGACTATAACATTCCTTGATAATCAAATGTTTTAAATATTAGTGAGAAGTGTGGTACCTTGCGCTGTGTCTACGACTGCAGTATATGGGCATACATTGCTTTGGTAGAGAGGCTTTATCAGTTAACTCTAATATGGCCAACTTCATGTATCTTTTTTTTGGAGGGGAGGCAAGAGCTCCACCTAGACCTCGGCAGCATAACTTTACATTTTCACGACCTACTGGGCTACAGAATTAAATCATAGAAAACTAATTACCAGGATAAAACAAATGGCAACTGATTATATCATTTATATAATTAAAGTTAAATTAATAAGGCTATGAAATGGTCATAACTTGTTAGATACTTGCATGATAAAATTGTTTATGTACCCTGCCAAATAAACAGAATGTACAAAAAGATAAATAGAACTGAGAAAATAAAAATAATAGAAAATAAAATAATACATAGAATAAAATATAGAATAATTAATAGAAAATAAAACAAACAAATAAAAATTTTATGATTGGTGTGGACTAGTTTATTTCTTTTTATTCATTTGATAAACTATTTGCAGTCATTTGCATTTTCTCAGGGACAAGGGATCCACTGGTGCTATTATTTCCCTCCATGCTACATCATGCCTGGATTATGGTTCGATTGGAAATACACTACACTTTGACCTACGCCGTAACCTGAACTGGAATATCATTAAAATGGTGTTTTTAAAAGAAGAAAAAAAGATGCAATTGTACACTTGTGTGTTCAACCCAGCTGTGACGACAACGGCACAACGTGCCAGATTCTAAAATTAAGAGGTGCACAGCAAGTCAGATGGCCACAAAAGCAGTGGTGCATGTTACATGATGTGATGTCAGAAGTCGTCCCGGGCCACCCACGGTGGGTCACGTGGCGAGAATAAAAACACCATAAGAAAACGAAAGCTGTCAGTCAAATGGTTGACCGCTGTCAGGAGAGTTATTGTGTGTAATTAAGAGCTGTTTACAACTGTTAATTTGGTTGTTTAATAACCAAAATCTAACGTTGTGCATAACATTGCGCACACAGTGTCAGATTAATTTGGAAATATTGCTAATGTCAGCATTGCTAGCACCAGCAGCCAGGGTTGTCAGCCTGTGTACAGGGTGGTTGACTGTTACTCCAGTTGACTGGTTCAATGCTCATTATCGTGATTTGCTGGATTGAAGACAGTACGATTGTGTCAGTGTTCATCATTTTAATGATGGTCCAGTACAGAAGCTCAGTGATACAGGTGACTGTGTGGTGATGATGATGTGGCAGCGAGCTAAATGACCAATGCAGAGGGTATACTGGCGCCCTGTCTGTTTGAAAACGGCTTTCTGATTTGACTTCTATGAGTAGTTTCCTCTTAAGTTTGTGGTCTGTTACTATTTTCAGGCTGTGTTGAATAAAATATCGAGCACGCTTTGTAATACTTAGTCATACCGTGTTTCAGGGTAATACTGTGTATCAACGGTATACTCATTAGTTAGAAACTTCTGATTGACAAGGCACTGGCCAATTATCATTTACATGTGGTTTCAATGGTAAAAATCTTCAGAGAGTTCAAAACAAGAGTTCTAATATCAGTTGGTGACATTGTTTTGCTGTCTCCATATTTTGTACTGTTTTAGGTTTCAGCAAAGTAACATTACCGGTTTAATAAAAGGCAAAAGCCCACTGCTGATCTTATTCAGGACAGACCTGCTGTTTTGCTCTGGGAAAGTTGCCGTAGTCTAGTTCTTGTTTTCTTCCCATAATCTTGATCATCTCAATAAATTACACTCAGCCTCATTCACCATTCACCTCCTAAGACCCGAACTCTTCCACGGCATGCATTTTTAATTTCTCTTTGATATTTGGGCTGATTGGGGCCCGATGAATGTAAAAACAAAGAATTACTAGATTTTTTTTTTTTTTTTTACCTTATTTTTGTTTTTAAGAAAAATAAGAGCCCCATCTGAGGATATTTGTTTAAAAATTTTGATAGAACAGTAGCAGTATAATGTCCTTGTAAGTGGATATCAAGCCCTTGCAGAGCAAAATTGACCAAATTTTGGTCTAAATAAGCAAAAATGTGATGTCCACATATGTGGACGCCAGGTCCTAGGAGGTTAAGAAAATGTTCTTAAACCGAAGAAAACATAGTTTCATGGAAACCTAACCTTGGACTCATGAAATGTGTTCACCACAGAGTTCTGTTCTCCCCTCTATGAGCATGTTAATACATCTAAATCAGTCTAAATCAGCAGGCTCGTGCTCATTGCCACGCCTCTATTTTGCTTTATTATTAGTATTATTATTATTATTATGATTATAATAATAAGCGGATCATTGAGTGAAACGGATGAACCAGAATTAGTTTGTAAAAATGCTGCAACTTCACTGGTGTGGAACCGGTTTGGTGTTTGTCCATCAGATACACACCAAAGCACTTTTTTTTTTTTTTTTTTGTAAAACATGCAAACAGACCGTTGTTATTGTCGTATTTGTCGGGCGCTTGTAAATCTGGGAATAATCTGGGTCCTAAACTCCGTCCCTTCAGGTCCCAAAGTCAAACACTGCAGCATAACTGAGAGTTTAAAACGGTCTAAATTCTTTCATCTTTAATAAAACGATCAGCATTGCTGCTTTACCAGGTGTAACTATGAAGTTTAACATCCAGGCATCCATGAAAACAATTTATTACATTTAACAGAGTTAGAAGTTAGCTCGCTAGTTTCGCTAGTTACCTAAACATGATATAGCATGTTCTGACTGAGAGATTTCTGAAAAAATTCAAACGTACAGCTCTGCTATCACTTCAAACATAAATGAAGACAGAAAACTAAACAGCAGTGACGTTTTTAAGGTTACTGAAGTTGGGCTAGCTGGTATATCATGATGTGCTACGTGATCGCTAGCGACACAGCTATGTTAGCATAACATAAACACAGTGAAGCTGGAGGATGAACGCCAACTTTTTTCCACTTGATAAAAGTTAACGTGAGGGTTCCTGATGGTTAGAGACAAATGCAATCGCATGGCAGGATGCTGTAAACGGACCAAACTTCAGTCAGGAGAACAACTGAGATAATCCATCCACAATACGAGGTTAGTTATTAATATACTTCAACAACACAGGAATAGAGCAGCTGCGAGAGAATTCAGCATTAATGAATCAATGGTAGGGAAGTGGAGGAAGCGCAGTTTTTGGCTTTCCTCATATTCCAAAATTGCTTCGTCTCTTTGCTTTTACTGTCGCCCGGCATAATTTGCAGATGATGTTGTTTGCAGCCGCTGCAATGCTCTCGACCAAAACAGGCACAGCTTGATGACACCATCAACATGCGGTAGAGCGGTATAGTCAAAATCTCTACCGTTGGCCAGATTTATATCGTTTCTACCGTATACCGTTTATACCGCCCACAACTAATTCAGGGGTAAATTTTTTCCCAATGATTTTAACCTGAACTGTCTGTTTGTCTTGGTCAGTGCTGCTCTTCGGTTTTCCAAAGGGCGTGTTACCTGAAGTGTAGTCAAATACTGTCACTGAGACCGCCCCCATACACTTGGCCAAATTAGCCTTTGTAACTGTAGAAGGTAGACCAGTGTCCAGTTCAGGGCCCCCTGGCTGGAAGGCGTTTTATGTCTCGTACCAAATAATACGATCGAGACATTCATACGCAGCCAGCACGTTGCCACTTGCACCACCTGAACTGCTGGACATTACATATGATAGCTTTGTTGCACTCTGTCTAATATCGGGTTAAGGCAGTAACTTTGTAATCTAATGCAGTGTGTTCTTCTTCACAGGAACAGGAAGGTGGTGAACTACTCGCAATTCAACGAGTCTGATGACGCAGGTAAGTGAGGCTTCAGATGTGTTTCATTACAAATGGAGTGACACAAGGGCAATGTACAGATTAGTCTCTGCTATAGATAGTTAGCATCAGTGCACAGTAATGACACAATTTAAGGTAAAAAGTATTTATAGAGGTTAAAAAAAAAACTGTCCTGTGAGACGATACTGTGTTTTGGTACATTTATAGGCGCACCGTTTCTCTTTACTTTGTGTCGAGCAGTAAATAAATACCTCTGCAGAACAAATGTTTGACAAATCTGTTCCAGTTTTGTGTCTGAAAGTAAACAGAATTTCAGCTGAGATATCAGATTTTAAATCCCCAAATATCAACGTTGGTTTTTAAAATGCTTCATCAGTTGGAATCTAAAAGATATTCAGTCTCCTGAGAAAATCATGGTCCAAGTTTCCAAGTTGAGGCAAAGTGTAAGTTCTTCAGGTGCTGGTTTGGCTCATGGGGCGAGAAGGTGGCTGGGTACGGCTGCCTTCCTGACCACTCGTTACTGCGATATCCAGCCAAAGCAACAAGGATGAACAAAGTTAATTTGCCCATTTTTGTCCATCCTGTAAGTACAAAACGAATGGTCTTCTGTTAGTTTTAAGTATAAGCAAGCTAGCAATAACTGAGCCTAACAGCTGGTTTTATTCTGGTAGTGTTTTTCTTTTAATACAAAGAAGCACTTTGTTGCTGCAACATTTTTGCCTGTTCTGGATTATGGAGATATTCTATATATGAATGCTTCTGCTCAGTGTCTCTGGATGGTTGATACTGTGTCTCGTGCTTCTCTGAGGTTCAGCACGAACCGTAAATTTCAGACTCACCACTGTGAGTTATACCCTCGGGTATGATGGCCTGCTTTGGCCAGTCAGTCTCATTTATACAGTTTTATATATTAGGCAATACTCGGATTGCTGCCTTCCTATATATGTTCCCTGGTTGCAGTGAAACATGCTGGTCATTATTCTCTTCGTCCGCATGGTTACTTGTTGCTTTCTGTTCCATTTGCCTGAACGGAACTTGGCAAAAGAGCTTTTGTCCATTTAGCCCCCTCGGTTTGGAACGAGCTGCAGAACCATGAAAAAAATGACAGAATTCATTTATTAAGTGATTTTAAATCAGAACTAAGAATCTTTGAGGCCAGTTCCATAACATGCAACTGTTTCAATTAGATTGCTTGTCACTTTAATTGAATTTTATTTTATTTATTAAAAACCCCAACAAAATTTTTAATTTATTTGTGTGTGTGTGTGTTGTTGCCTTTGTTTAATTATGCAATTTGTGTAAAATCTCAGTGGGATCTTCCTGGTTAAATAAAATTAAAAGTCATTGAGAGTAATTTAGAGTGGTGACGTTAGCATTTAACTCAAAGCACTGTGATGTCTTCACTGGTATCTTGTAGAGCTGCTAGCATGATATTGAGTTGTGTGTCTTAAAGGTTAAAAGTGCGCTTTCTCCTTAGATGAGGAGTATGGTGACGACAAGCCGAAGAAGGTGCGACCAGCCCCTCGTGAGCACAAGCGCTCAAAGAACTCGCAAGATGACAGGTGAGCCCTAAGTGGAGATTTGGTAGGATTGTTGTGTCTTGTTACAGTTTCTAATGCAGCGTCAGACACAGTGATCAATTTTACACTTTATCACTTGGATGTAAAGGTCCGGCAAACATGTACATGGTGAAGCGTATGGTGATCCTACATCACATGTTGTGTGCATCATGTAGTTGGCACAAAGGAAAAATCAGGATGTCAGAATATGCATATTTTTGTTAGTGAAAGATCTCAATGGCAGGATATTAACTGTGCCAGAGACAAACACTGGCACCGTTTATCAATTTGTTTAATAGTTCTTGCATATCAAAGCAAGTGCAGTTATAGTGCTGATTGCTCAGTCTCTTACTGCTGCTGCCACCTGTGGCCCAGCCCACCACGGGTGGCCTTTATTCTCGCTATCATGTGTGATTATCGCGCTGTTTAATCGGCATGTTGGTTTGTTATTTGGCAGATAAAATCACAGTTATGTGAATAAATTAGTCAAGTCTGAGAGACTGAATAGAGGGGGAAATGGTTGTTTTGTATTTTTACATTTTTTACTCAGTAATGTAACAGTAGGCAAAATGAAACATGCTTCCCACTGAATGAATGACGTTGAATCAGTGAGAGTAACTCTGGCTGGAGCTTATCAGGACATCTTTCAGACCAGACCGTCCATATTATTTCATCCATGCCAGTCCATTGCAGTCTGTCTTCTGTTCCTGGCTGCCGTTCCTCGACTTACTGAAGACACTGTTTTGTTTATTTCTTGTTCCGCTCCCCAGTGAGGACTCTGATGAGAAGCTCTCCAAACCCAAAAATGATTCAGCAGGTAAGTCAGTCTGAGCTACATGAAAAAGGTTGACTGTCTCTGAAAACAGCTGGAGTTTGATTAACGCTCACTGACTTCCTCTGTGTCGATACTATAGATGACTTTGGCAGCGATGATGAAGACAATGACTTTGGAGAGGAGGAGGATGAAGATGGAGGAAGTGACTATGAAGAAAAAAGAGGGAAAAAGGGAAAGAAAGCCAAGGTGGAGAAGCCCAGCAAGCGGGGGCCGAAGAGAAAACGGGCTGCAGGTAACGCAAGTTTGTTTGAACACTACTTCTAATTCTCTCCTACAACTCTGGCAGCATGAAACACTGAAGACGTATGCAGCTTTTAATGTTGATCAGCTTTGTTTGTTGTATATGGGATTTTACTTTGGACAGTGTTATCCACACACACACGGTCAGATTGACTAAGAGGGGCAAATGATGATGAGCTCGCAATTAGGGCTGGGCGATATGACCCAAAATTCATATCTCGATATATTTTACCTGGACGGCGATATAAGATATATATCTCGATTTTTTTTTTTAAGCCATAAAGTAGGAACAAAAAGAGAGTTCTTAGTCAAAGCTGTGTCCCAGATGTCACACAGGCACTTTTATTAACATAGAGCATAGATGTACATAAAATTTACTCAAAAATAAATTATGAGCATTTATTAAATAATAATGCTCCATAAATAAAAGAAAACAATGTTGTTTTTGTGCATAACAAAAAGCTCACAATTGTGCAGTCAAAATGTAAACTAAAAGATGCTGAGCATAGTAACAAAGACAGATTTCACAGCTGCTCTGTTCCCAACTTCTACTGCGTGACTCACAGCATTGAGTTTGAAATCCTCTTCGTAACCACGTCTCTTAACAGGTGCCATTTATGGTCCTTATACACAGTAGGGTAATATTACGTTGAAGCACAGTACGTATCACTCCGCGAGGCTCCTCGGTAGCCGTAATGCTCTGACAATCCATCAACCGGTGCAGCACCGTAGCTTACCAAAGTCGTACTAAAACATTTTTTGACAGATTGCTGAGCGCTGTGTACCACATAAAATCGCTTCGCGACCATCAAGCACAACCAGAATTCATACATAAGGCGCGCTGTCAACTTTTGAGAAAATGAAAGGATTTTAGGCTGTGCAGCGCCTGTGGGCTGCATGGCGTTAGCGTGGTTAGCTCGTTAGCGTGGTTAGCTAGCTAACACGTTGACGGCGTCCAGCCCCACGCATGGGGCGATGCGCAGTAACTCGTTAACGGAGATTTGCCGTGTCCATCTTGTCGCTTCCTGCAGGTGAAGCGATGGGGGAGGAGGGGGAGTTGTGTTCAGTGAAGGAGGGGCGAGGCCGAGTAATGTTGCGTAAAGACAAAAGTGGACGAAAGAGAGGCAAACTTGCGGCTCCACAAGTATAGTTATAACGTAACATAGACTATATCGATATAAAGGATATTGTCACATCTTATATCTCGTATAAAAAATATATCGATATTTTTTAAAAAACTTGATATATCGCCCAGCTCTACTCGCAATCTCAGGAATGCGGGGATGGAGAATGGGAAGATCTGGGAATGCTCTCAGGGCTTCAACTGGCATTATGCTAATTTATAAACAAAAGAATGCAACAAATCAAATAATGACCAGCAAACTTTTGCAAGAGTGGGCGGAAAACAAGCAATCAATCATATCAAAAAATCATACGGTAAATGTTAGGGGTGGGGGGAAAAATCGATACTGTGTAGTATCGTGATATTTTGTTTGCTAATAATGTATCGATACAGGGACAGCAGAAATCGATATTTTGTTACAAAAAAAGTTTTTGTGGACTGGAACAGGCTCTTTTCTGAGCAAGAATCCTGACATTCCTTCACTGTCCAAATGTGTTTAACTTGTTTTTATGGCAGCAATAAACATGACAGTTTACTTATTTTAATTTAAGACATGTTTTATTTTAATTAAGTTTAAAACTTTTTTATTTAATGTAAAATTATATTTTGTTTTAATTTACTTTCAAATTCTTCAGTTGCTGAAGGGGCTGCATAGTTTTCATAAACTGCATAGTTCAGAATAGCTATAATTGTACCAGATGGTTGATTCAGTTAAGTTGGACTAGACTGTAATACAAACCGTTCAGTTTGTCAACAATCAAACTGAAATGAGAGAAAGACTGAGTGTGAGACTTTGATATTAGATAAAATGAATATTGATAAAGTTTACCTTTATGTACAGAATCTGAATATCGCAAAATATTTAAAAAAATTGCAATAATATCGTATCGTGCGTTAAGTATTGTGATAATATCGTATTGTGGGATGTATGGTGATTCCCACCTCTAGTAAATGTGTAGGTTTTCCTCATTTTCCGCATAAAATTCAGATTACTTAATGGCAGCTGAGGAAGAATCAACGTTCTGATGTGAATGTGTTTGTGGTCTAACTGATCCAACAAGCTCTGATCCAGACTGTGGCATCAAAGTCTGGATCAGAGTTTAGGTGGAGATATTGAGGTGTTATTTATCTGTTAAATGCCAGGTCTCTCTTGGAAATGACTTTTACCTGGATAAATAAAGGACTAATAAAAAAAGTTTGAGTGATCGAGCACATGATTTTGATTTGCTCAGCTCTCGTCGACCCTCTGAGTAAAAAGGTTCAACCTCTGAGAGCAGCACACGGCGCTTATGTGTTTAACATTTTCACAAAGTGTTTTCTTGAGAAAACAAAACCACTCAAGGAATAAGTCCTCGTTTTGAGGTTGATATTAGTCATGGACTCTTTACTGGTCGCCTGGTAACTGGTCTAAAGGAGAAACTAACCAAGAGCCTCATTCTTGGTAAAAAGCTCTACCTTTATGTTTAGTTTAAACTCTCAGAAACAGGCTGTAGTCTGAGCTTCAGATGTGGCGCTATACATTTTAGCCGCATCAAAGAAACAAAGGAGTTGGCAGCTAAAATGTCAAAACTGTCTAAAGTTTGATCGGCTCTGTCTGTATTCTTAGATGTGACCAAACAAGGCGGATGTCAGTTTATCAGCTTTGTTCTGTGTAGCCATGGCGGTGTGTTATAGCTTCAGGAGACTCCACAACGTTATCCTCGTGGTTTTATCTTAAACGATAAAGAGATCATTGACATCGATCGCTTGACATTACACATCCAGCTGGAGGATATCTCACTCAGCCCACCACAGCTCGAGAGCACTGGATGTGCTCTCCTGGACATTTATTCCTCCCACACTTTCAACTGATTGAAGCGTTTGCTGTCCTACAACGGTCCCCGACACTGTGATTTATCATTACTGTGAATGGAAGCTACGGAGGACGAGGCTGATCAGTCACTGTCATCTGCTGAGCTGCGATTATAAATACTGACAACATATCGGTATTTGTAATTAATATATTAATTAATTGATGGTCTGGACAATATCCTGTTCGTATCTGCTGCCCACTTTTTAGTTATAGTGGAGCCTGTGGAAAACAACTTTATGTTGCTGATTTAAATCAGCCTTTATATTTCTGCCTCATCAACAAACAAGTGAGTAGTTACACACAGAGAGTTGTGTGTGTTTGTGCACAGTGGAGCCAGCAATGTGGGCCTTCAGATGTCCTACATGGCATAAATGGCTCACCTGCAATGCTCCACTGTGACTTTTCATCACACATCAGGGTTGTACATGTTGTGTTTGTGCTGCTAAGCTGTTTAGGCAGTATCCCCTCACGTATGTTCATTAGTTACAGCATGGATGTGAACCGTGCGCTCATGCTGGTAGCCTGCGTTTGTGGTATTCATACTGGAAGTGACTCCTCAACAGCAGCAGTAATAAGTAGTCTGTGTTTGGGGCACTCGGTATACATCATGGAGGGTGGACGGCACCGCCTAAAGGCCACAATATACCTGCTGTAATGGTCGTTTCACTCACCACGGCAACCACAGGAAGCCTCTGCAGTAATCCCTGGACAATAGGTGTCGCCAATCAGACAGTCAATACCAAAGCCAAGACTTTGCAGAGGGGGCACAAACGCTGAAGTTTTCAAACTGTTCCAAGCGGTCTCTGAGCTCCTGAGCTGGAATATCATTAAAATGGCGGGAAAAGCCGGCGTGATTATGCACTCGTGTCCTCAACCCAGCGGCGGCGGCCACAGCGCAATGAGCCCAATTGCAAGAATTTGAGCACATGACAAGTCGAGCATAATGGCACTGTTAATGGGTGCATGCTAACCACCAGCCTGCACTGGCATGGCTGCAGCTGTTTTGGTTTTTGCTGATCTCGCAGAGGAATGATGGGACAGAACTGTCCTTTTTTTGTTTGTTTTTTACGACCAATTGATGTGGAGGGTTTGTCGTGGAATTAGTGGAAAGGTCTACGTCTGAATAGAAATAAAGTTGCATGATACCGGAGATTGAATAAAAGCACTATATAGAGCAGCATTAAGGCACTGTTTTTGTTTGTCTTGTTTGTTTTACCCATCATCCTCTGAGTCATTGTGTAACTGTCTGTGTGTGTTCTTGTGTAGATGACAGCGATGACGACAGGGAAGTGAGTCGAAAGCGTACAGTGCGTCAGGCGGCCTCAAAGGCCGTGTCCAAACAGAGAGAGATCCTGCTGGGAGATGGCGGCAGCGAGGATGAGGAACACGAAGATCAAGAGGAGCCCTACATGGACCGTATGTAGAACACAGCACACTTTGATACAGCAGCTCGTGTCTTCACTAAAAACAATGTTCCTGTATCTTCATTTGCTAGAACAAAGGCAACAGTGAGCTGTTTTTGTAGGATGAATTTTTATCACAGCTTAAATACTATTTTAACTAGTAATTGTTTTCAGACTTTAGGTCTGGTTTTTAGTTTGATCTATAGCCTCCATTCTTCATGGCAATAGTACTCATACTGTGAGCATGCGTGCACCTTTTCTGGCCTCTTTAAACCATAGATAAACCATCGTGTTAGTGATGCTTTTGTTTGAAGCCTGGAACCATTTGGTTCTTTTTAAACTGTACAGGAAGCCAAGCAGTTCAAAAGCTTGACAAAAACAAGACACCATTCATCTAGTTGTTCATCCAGCACATAAGCCACTGTACATACCTCACTCTATCCAGGTATTCACACTGGAAATAGCCGGGTGTTTACTTTAATTCACTGTGTTCTCCACAACATATACACATGATGGGAAAATGGAGGCATTAGAAAACACCCAGATAAAATATTCGGTCCCTTTCTGCTAACAAAAACAGTGCATTTGATTATAACTCCTGTGTCCTGGAGGTTAGTGTTCAACAGCGTGTTTATCGCCACAATTTACAAACTGAACTTCAAGTTGTTTTCACTCACCAGAGTTTGTCAGCCAAGCTCAGTAAGCTATTTTCTCATAACTTAATTGGTTCTATTACTAGTTTTAGTAGTCTTTAGTCTTGTGTTTTTGCTCCCTATGGTCGTGTCCATATTCATGGGCTGCATCCTCCTGAGGACCCGGCCTTCGCGGTCTACGTGGGTCGGGTCCTCAGGGTAGACTGGAAGTAAACGGCTGGGGAAATTGGACGGTCTAGCCGTCTGATTAGCGTCACCGCTGTCTCGGTGGAGTTTAATAAACTCAGCCGTCTGCTCCTTGCTATCTAAAATATAACAGGACACTGGCGTAAATTCTCGACCGTCTCATTCTTCTATTTAATCACTTTTCTGTTTGATGTTTAGTCAGCTGTGTAAAAACCAAGGAGGAACCCACCCGGAGGATTAATAAAGTTTTATTTTATCTAATCTAATCTAATAACTTAAATCTCAGCCAAACCGATTTACTCACGAACAAACAAAACACTGAAAAAAGCTCAACAATAACATTTTTAGGTTGTCTAAGTGACTTATATATCACGTTTAACCCGAGTAGCGAAACTCTGCGGTGATCTGAAAATGATGTGCCGGGAGTGGTGCCGTTCTCGGCGGCTTCAGTAACCCTCAAGCTCCCGACTAGCTATCGAGCTGGTGGGTAGCAGACGTCTCCGAAAACGTCGAAGCACTTTCGCAAATATGCGATATCTTGATAAACCGAGCAGATATTTGATGTTTACACAGCTACTTTCTCGCCTGAAAATATGTTAAAAGTTTATTTTGTGACCCAGAAAGATTAATAAGAGTAATTTAAAA
Organism: Neolamprologus multifasciatus; assembly: GCF_963576455.1. Taxonomy (NCBI): domain Eukaryota; kingdom Metazoa; phylum Chordata; class Actinopteri; order Cichliformes; family Cichlidae; genus Neolamprologus; species Neolamprologus multifasciatus. The sequence continues at coordinate 33,924,896 of NC_140443.1, read as the reverse complement.
ACTTAGTAGCGGCCGCCATTGTTGGAAACTGGAGTTTGGCTGGGCGGCGCTATGAATTCTGGGATATGGTAGGCCACGAAGGACACACCCGACCCATCCTTCAAATTCGGGGAAAAGGAGGACGCATTTGTCGGCTGCATTCGGAGGAGTCTACGAATTTGGACAGCCTTCGGCGCATCGCTGTGACGTAATCGGTCTACAAATGCGACCTCAGAAGGATGCAGCCCATGAATTTGGACACGACCTATATGTTTCCAGTAGAACGATAAATCTCTGTGCTTCCCAGAAACAGATGTAGTAGTTCGGTATCAGTAGACTCCCAAGTCTTGCAAATTGGGTGTGACCCAGAGAGCCACAAGAGTCAAACTGGAAATGGAATCATCCTCTAAAGCTGCAGTGGTATCATGGTATTAACTGGAACTGGAAATGGATGAAGACATTAAAGTAACTCAGTGTTTGAAATGGTTTTTGTTTTAAACTGAAGCTGGGGAGGCTTTAATATTCCAGGCATGCTGTGTATGTATGTAAACAGTGACTCTTGTTCAGTTGGATACCCTCTGTGCTCGCTCTCTGAGATTCGTCTGTGTCCTGTTTGCAGCTGACGAGTCTGGCAGCGATGAGGACTTCATGGTGGAGGATGACGATGACAGCGACTACGGTCACTCCAAGAAGAGAGGCAAGAAGGTGATTCGACGGCGACGGACAGACAAGGAGAAGAAAAGCCCCAAGCCACGGCTAAAGGCCACAGGTGAGGCAGCCAATCAGAATGCAGGTGCAGGAAGATGGGTCCCAGTATGCCTGTGACGTGGCTTCCTTGCTCACCGTAACTTCATTGTGCAATCACAGGAAGTCACTGCAGTATTCTCCTGAACGATAGGTGTCGCCATTCAGACAGTACAACCACAAAAATGCTGATGTAGGAAGAGAAGTAGTCAAAACCGGAAACAACGACTTTCCAAGTGTTTTTTCCCCTCACAAAGTTTTCAAACAGCTGCAACATTTCCCTCTGTATATCTGTGTATCTCTGAGCACACAAAACCTTCAGTTTTTACACCCAAGTTGTTTATTTTAGGAACTGTCAGAATATTAAATTAATATGTTAAGTAAGTTGACATGCTGACTGTGAATCTCAAGCCTTCCTCTCAGTCACGTCCAGCTTATCTGGGGAAACACTGAGGCATCCCCGGGCCAGCCAAGCAATATAATCCTTTCAGTGAGTCCTGGGTGAGGTGTTCTAGGCATGTCCCATTAGGATCTCCAAGTAGCAGTGCTATTTTGAACCCCTCTTGAATGACTCAACTCAGAACCCTATCGGTGAGAGAGAGGTCAGTCACCCTTCTAAGAAACCTAATTTCCACTGTTTGTGTCTGCAGTCTTATTTTTGCCTTCAAAATAATGAACGATAATAAGCTGCAGCTCCATCTGGTGGCAGGTGGCTGCGTAACATTTAGGACAGCGATTTGTAGCATTTTCAATGGAAATGTTAACAATTAGATTAAATAACGAGTGCGTCGGGTACTAGTGACAATAGCGGCGATCAGTTGACTAGTCATTACCCTGCCCTCCCTTCTCTCACCCCAACCGGTCGCAGCAGATGGCTCCGCCCCTCCCTGAGTCTGGTTCTGTTGGAGGTTTCTTCCTGTTAAAAGGGAGTTTTTCCTTCCCACTGTCGCCAAAGTGCTTGTTCATAGGGGGTCATATGATTGTTAGGTTTTTCTCTGTATGTATTATTGTAGGGTCTACCTTACAATTTAAAGCACCTTGAGGCGACTGTTGTTGTGATTTGGCGCTGTATAAATGAAATTGAGTTGAATAGTCGCGCACATCGTGTTTTGTGTGCTCTAAAACGAGAGATGAACAAAATTTTCTTGACAAATGCAGGAGGAAAAAAACACTCGTTCCTCATACTGTCAGAAAAACTTTCCTGTCAGGATCAAGTTTGTGCACATTCAGAATAATCCACCTTGATGAAACTACAGCACATCACCACTTCACTCAGTTACTACTGCTCACTCTGCACAGCCTGTCCCTGAAAGCATCACATCCCTCTGTGTTTATCTGAATCTTTGTCTTGTGAAAGGGGAAAAGTGCTCATTTCTTCCAAAAGTACAAATATGAATGTGGATAATCACGTTAAGTCATAAATAAAAGTAAGTCGCTGCTTGCTGACAGAAATACTGCAGCAGGCTATTACAGGACTACACATATGCAATGTACATTAACCCTTTAAAACCTGTCGGAGCGGGCACGCTCTGTTTTGCGTAACAATATTTAAATCCCAGTAGCTCTGCAACCACGTAAGCTAGCGCAATAATTTTTTTTGCATATGAAACTGGAGGAGTTGTACTTACATCTTATGCCATCAGCTTGCCCTATGTCCCGGTTTCCTTCCACATATAGCTTTGCAAAAACTGCATAAAAAGCGCTTGCAGCAACAAAAACATAATATTCCAGAAACACGCTTTGCCGATCCGATCAGCTGTTCGTAACATTTTCTATGTTGGAATAGACATCAGCGCGAACTATCGCATGTCCGCCATTACCTGCCCGAAACCAGAAGTGACGTCATTTTTGCGGAAATGTAGTTTTTTACCATCAGGGCCTCATGAGCCTATACTGGTGTTTTTAAAAGTTATCTTTGACTTTTTGACTTTCTGTGTCGTTTCTGGGATGTTTAGGACTCATATTGCACTGCTGCAAATAGATTATTTTGATGCATATGCTGCTTTTTTGCACTATAATATTTATTTTTGTTTTTCCTGCAGTATATAAAAATTGGTGTATTTCAAAAATAAAACTATGAAGACACTCAAAATAAATTTCCTGTGGTGGGAAACTATTTTGTGCAACTTTTTTGTATTTACAGTTTTGAGGGATAAGCCTCTTAAATTTCTCTAACTAGAAATATATGTTAAAAAAACAAAAATGATTTTCAATTTTTTTGTAGTTTATTGCACTTTTTTGCAATTTATGTAATTTCTATGCACTTAATGCAGACATATTATGAAAATTTGGGCTTTAATGGTTGTATTGATGTATAGCAACTTGAAATGCTCCCAAAAATGGCTCTACAGCATGTAAAAATATAATATAAGCTCTTGCGGACTTGGTTCTATGGTAGGTCTTAAAGGGTTAACAAGTACTTGTTAAGGTTGATGGTGCAAAATTGTGTCACTGAGTGGATCCTGATCAGAAATGGAAACAGAAAATATGAATTGGTTTGCCTTTGCTTTGCACGTTTGCTTCAGGTGTGTGCCAGTGCAGAGCAGTGGGTACCGACCAGTGTTAAATATATTCCTCATTGTGAGTCAGAGTTACATGGCAGCCCACCTGTGTACATTTACCTGTGCGATTAGTCGCTGACTGATTTGTGTCCCTCTCTCTGAAGTGACCCCCAGCCCAATGAAAGGAAAGGGGAAGGGGCGCCCCAGCACCAAGGCGATGGAGAAGAGCTCACCCAAAGAGGAAGAAGAGGAGGAGGACCCAGAGAGTCCCCTGGAGGAGGAAGAGGAGGAGCCCGAGAAGAAGGAGAGTTCCCCAGCTCCCAAGAAGACAAAGGAGGCCGCAGGAGGAGAAGAGGAAGAGGAGGACGAGGAGGAGGAGGATGGCTCAGAAGAGGAGGCACCCTCTGGAGAAGACTAGAAGATGGTACCCATTTGAAGCCCATCCTCCACATCTCTCTCTGTCTGTTCTCAGTGGGTTTTTTCTGTTCTTCTTTTTGTTGTTTTGTTTTTTTTCTTTTTGTTTTGCTCTGCGTTTAGACTTTTGTTTTTTATTTTGGTTTTTTTGGTTTGTGCCGGTGGCCTGGCTCAGTGGTTTGGACTTGGTGTGCTTCTTTAACCTCCCCCCTCCTTCTCGCTGCCTCCAGCTTGGACATAGTGCTCCTGTGGCTGTACAGCATATGTAAGGACTTAGCATTTTCTCTTCATCCTTTCTGGATTTTCGTGTGAAAACTGTCAGCGCTAGCAGGCATCCGTCCCGAGTGTGAACACACCCCTTCACTGCTGTGTATCTTTGTTTCCTCCTCGCGGTTATCAGGCATGACTGGCCACACTCTTTACTATTTTTTTTTTTACTGATACGTGTCGGTAAGTTGAGCACTGTATTTGCAACATGACGTTGAGTGAGCGCGTGCGGGCAGCGGTCAAGCCTTCCCCCTCTCTGGTTTGCTTTTTTGGCACCAGGTGGTTGTTTTAGACGGTTCTTTGAGTTTGAGCAGCGTCTTTTAAATTCTTTTTAAAGCTAGCTCCGCTTCCTTCAGACACTTTGATCTACATAGTTTGCGTCTGCTGCTTCATTAAAAGTGTAACTGGGTGTTCGCTACATGTCAGATTGCCACCGTTGCACATTTCAAGAAGACACACGCGTGTGTGTGCCTTTGCATACACGCTTAAATTTTCATTGGGGTACTTTTTGTATTTTTCCTCTAAGCCCATCAGCTGCCTTTGTGAAATGGTTTCTGTTGTTGTACATCAGGCTTTCTAATAACCTCCTTTTAAAAAAACACACAATTTCTATTCCCTGCATGGCTACAGCATCTTCTGAACACTCAAGCCCTTGTGCCAGGCATCCTGAAACCGTTTTATTTTAAGAAAGAGGTGTTTTTCTTTTCTTTTGTCTTTTTTTTTCTTTTCAGAGTTAAAAAAATGAATGTTTTTCTCCTGTTGGTTATTGTTCTAATTCTCTATTCAGATTTTTTTTGTAATGTTTGTTTTTTAAGAAAAAGAAATAAAATGTATCTTGATTTTAAAGAAAAAAATGTCGACCCTATCCAATCTGTTCTTGCCTGATGGTTTGATCAGCCCTTCTTTGACTTATTCTGTCCTTTTCATCCCACCCCTCCCACCCCCAAACACATCAGCTTTAGCGAGGTCCATGTTTCCTGGAGGCTTTTTTTTTTTTTGCCCACATTACGGTTTCCACAAGTGGACACCTTTTTGACTCCAGATTTCCACAGTCCTGCGACTCGGGAGTAGATTAAAAGCGGGCAGCTCGGTATATATCCGGCATTTGTTTCTCTGTCAATGCCTTAATTTTCATTGAGTTTCGGTCGTGGCTCTGATTATATCGTCACTGGAGGCCCGAGAATGTAATCTGTCCTCAAGTTTTAGGTCTTTGCTACAAACGGCAAATTAGGCTTAAAACGAGTCAACAATCTGTACGATCAGCAATCCAAAGCCATAAAACGATCTCAAAACTAGTGACTCGGAGATCAGGTGCAGCACTTGTGAGATTAAAGTTTTTTGTTGTTGTTTTTTTTTTTGCAACAAATAGTGTTTGATGTCAAAGCGAAAAAACTAAGAAAAAAAGCAAAACAAAAAAAGCAAAAAAAAAACAAGTGTATTGCGGTCTTGGGAGTGTGTTTTCACATCAAGTCTGAGGCTGCAGTAAACGTCAGTCCTGGATGTGTACAGGACCCACTCGAACCTAGTCCCTGGTTCAGAAGCACATTCGATTGTTTTCCGACTGTCCTCGTTCGCAGGTTAAAGTGTTTTTTCTACGTTCAGGTCCTGAATTGGCACCCATCTGTAGCTACTGTCATTTTCTGATTGGAACTTTTAAAAAAAAAACATATAAACCTCTGTTTATATCAACCTAACGCTGTTAGCGGTAGGGTCAGATAGCGGCTCGTAGTTCACAGCACTGAGGGCTTGAATGACGTTCCTATCATCTTCCCGCAGGAGCCACATGGCATAAGGCTATGAATTTCTCCTCTCTCATTCATTCTACTTCTGTTCTCTTTCTGATGTCTTTTTTTTTGTTTTTCTTTCAATCTACCTTCAGTTGTACTGGCAATGTAAATGTAAGCCAAGTTGTGATTCCTACAGGAGACCAAGTGGAGAAGATTTTGTCAGTAGTATGGAAAAGGAACACTGAACTCTTGAATCTTTTTGCATGTTGTGGAAAAGTGCGAAGCGGTGATGATGATGGTGGTAATGGCAATATTGTGGTCTTACAAAAAAAAAGTATTAACAACGATGTTGATAATGTTTTTGGTTTCCCAGCTTCTAATAAAGGCAACCTACTTTTTATACAGATTAACTACTTGTTTTGTGCCGTTGAGCTCTGTGTGGGTGGTGACTGGAGGGATGCGCTAGAAGGGTTTGATGGGTAATAAACTGCAGTGCACCCTGACTACCACTCGGGGGAGGCGTGTTCAACAGCACCACTATGTTTTCAGGTGTTCATCAGGTCTGGTCACCAGATGCTATATTTAGATGGGCTTAGTGACAGTGCTGCTGCGGCACTCCTAACCCAGAGGGGGTAGGAAGAACATTTGATGTGTGTGTGTGTGTGCGTGCATATATTCCCTCAATTTTACACTAAATGTGGGACCTTTCCATCTAAATAGATTTTACACAGAACACAGTACAGTTTATTTTTTTAGCTGGTCCACAATAAATTATAATTGCCCCAGCCACAAACCATCAATCTAATGCCACCTGAGCTCTTTAGAGCTTTACACAACATAAACTTTAGTAAGGTCTTGAAAGCCAATAAAACAGGATATAATAAAAGTGAACACTGATAATATAAAGTGAAAGGTTAGAGGCGGACTAAAACTACAGCAAGTGGAAATAAGGATTAAAATAAAGTGCAGAGGTAGTTTGGTGTAAGTCAGGGGTCCCCAATCCCAATCTGCAAGGGCCGGTGTCCCTGCAGGTTTTAGATCTCACCCTGGGTCAACACACCTGAATCACATGATTAGTTCATTACCAGGCCTCTGGAGAACTTCAAGGCATGTTGGCTGTATCCCAATTCAGGGTCTGTATCCCAATTCAGGGTCTGTATCCCAATTCAGGGTCTGCAGCCTTAAAGGCCGCATTTTAAGGCCGATTACGTCACTGCAACGAAGGCTGTCCCAATTCGAAGGCTGCTCGAAATGCGGCCCTCAAATGCGTCCTTCATTTCCCTGAATTTTAAGGACGTGGCGGTGTAGACTTCATGGCCCAACATATCCCAGAATGCATAGCGCGGCGGTGGGTGTGGATAATTTTGCCGAAAAAAACAGCGGATGAGGGGCGCCCGAAGAGTAAACTTAAGTAAGTACTGAATATTATGTCACTTATTTATGTGCAAATGTTTAATAACAAAGAACATTAAAACATTACTGTTGGCCACATGTCGGCAAAGTCATGTGACATTAGTGACGTTTGTACTAACTTGGTTTTAAAGCCTTTACTTTAAAATATATGCCGTTCAATAGCTGAGCTTAATCAGAGAATGATCAAAGCTCATGTAGAAACAAATGAACAAAAGATTTTCTCCTTCCTTTCTGTCAAACAAAGCTGTATGAAACGTTTCCAGCTGTTATTATCATGGTTGCTAGGCAACCTGGGCAGCGCAACAGAGGCTAGACCGTCCCATTTCACAAGCCTCGCACTTCCGGCCTTAGCGGTCTTTGAGTACGCGGTCCTTGAGGATCATTGAGGCTGCGTACTTTAAGGCTGCAGACCCTGAATTGGGATACAGCCATGGAGAAGGTAATTTATCCATTTAAATCAGCTGTGATGGATCAAGGACACATCTAAAACCTGCAGGGACACCGGCCCTCTTGGACTGGGATTGGGGACCCCTGGTGTAAGTGTTGCACCTTGTTGCAATCAGTGTTATAGTTGAGAAAAACTGAACCATATCTAGATGTGGTAAAATGTTTAGTAACTGAAATACAAACCAAAACGGAAGTAATGTTGTGTACTCAAGAGTACACTTCAAAAAATTGAAAAAAGGAACACTTTTTAATCAGTGTGGCATAAAGTCTTAAACGTCTTGTGATATTGATCTGGTCAGTGAAGTAGCTGAGGGGTGTTAATGAGATTAACAGATGGTGCACAAGAGAGGCAGCAATGAAACAACCCACAAAACAGGAATGGGTTTAAAGGTGGGGGCCAAGAAACATTTTTTCTCATCTTTTCTGGCTGTTGTCTAGTTTTCCAGTCGGCAAGGGTCAGTGTCACTACTGGCAGCATGAGGCGGTATCTGAACCCTGCAGAGGTCGCGTACGTCCAACTCCTCCAGAATGGCACATCAATACGTGCCATTGGCAGGTTTGCTGTGTCTCACTGTGCATTCTCAAGGAGATTCCAGGAGACAGACAGTCATTCTAAAAGAGCTGGACGGGGCCGGAGAGGGTCCTTAACCCACCAGCAGGACCAGTATCTACACCTTAGTGTGAGGAGGAACAGGATGAGCACTGCCAGAGCTACGAAATTACCTTGAGGAGGACACTGATGGGAATGTCTCTGACCAAACAGTCAGAAAACGGCTTCATGAGGGTGGGCCCACAGTCAGGCACTCTGGAGCCCAATTGATATTTGCCATAGAATATCAGAATTAACAGGTCCATTACTGACCCCCTGTTCTTTTCACAGATGAGAGCAGGTTCATTCTTAGCATATCTGACAGACTTGAAAGGGTCAGGAGAAGCCGTGGAGAACATTATGCTGACTGTAACATGGTTCAGCATGACCAGTTTGGTACTGGCTCAGTGATGGTCTCGTGATGCGTATCCACAGAAAGACTCTTTGAGTTCAGCCGTCTTAAGGTTAATCGTTTTCATTTCTCCAAAATGATGTGGCATCGTTTCATTCCTAACACATTACCCAGACCTTAATGTGTTTTGGGGCAATCGTGGCTCAAGAGTTGGGAGTTCGTCTTGTAATCGGAAGGTTGCCGGTTTGAGCCCCGGCTCGGACAGTCTCGGTCGTTGTGTCCTTGGGCAAGACACTTCACCTACCACCTACTGGTGTTGGCCAGAGGGGCTGATGGCGCGATATGGCAGCCTCGCTTCTGTCAGTCTGACCCAGGGCAGCTGTGGCTACAACTGTAGCTGCCTCCATCAGTGTGTGAATGTGAGAGTGAATGAATAGTGGCATTGTAAAGCGCTTTGAGGGGTCCCGAAAAGCGCTATATAAATGCAATCCATTATTATTATTCTTTGTGTTGCTTTAAATTTTTTAAATAGTATATAAATGGCATTTCTTTAGTTATTGTCAGTGACTTTATCTGCGACTCACTGCATTTTGGTATAGTTCTGCAAAATGATGCCCCCGTTGAAACAAATCAATTTGAGAAATTTAGCTTCTCCTAGATATTCCACTATCATGTGTGAGTGATATCATTGCAAAAGTGGAGGAATCACAGCAACTTAACCACCGTAAAGAACGTACAAACAGGGGTCGTTGAAGTCCATAGTGCATCTCCAAAGCTCCCCTGGCATTAACATCAGCACAAAAACTGTGCTGGGAGCTTCATGGCGTGGGTCCCTCTGTCTAACAGTCTGGTGGACATGTCTGGGTTTGGGAAATGCCAGAAGATCATTACCTGGCTGACTGCACTGTGCCAACTCTAGAGTTTGGTGGGGTAGGAATCATGCTGTGGAAAATCTTATTGCTTTATCTCACCCAAACATTTTGGATAATTCTATAGTTCAGATTTGTTAAAGCTGTTCTCAGACCCATACAGCAATTTTAGGGTAAACTGAAACAAAAATTGCTCTCATCCAACATCAGTGCCTGACCTTACAATTTCCTTTCTTCATGTATGGACAAAAGTGTGTCCTACTCTCCAAAATCATAGAAAGCCTTCCCAGAAAAGTGGAAGCTGTAATATCTACAAAGGAATAGGAGCAATCCAATGGATGTAGAATGAGATGTCATAAAAGCTGCTGGAGCTGAAATGTGTAGGCGGCCCAATACTTGTCTATGTGTTCTTTCTTTTAACTCTATGTCATTTATGGAATCACCAGCAAGCAGCTGCATTGATTGTATAACAGCATGTCTCAAATCAAAGCTCATCTTCAATATTTTTTAATACAGACAGTGGAACAAGCAACTGTAGTGTCGGTGCCCCAAATTGTTGTCTGCACCGCAGAGCTAACCTCGCCTTTGTGACAGGTTCTTAAAACTTTACGAGAGTTGTGTTTTGGTTTACATATTTAGTTGAAGCAGGTTTTTGTCCAGAAATGTCTAAAGGAGTGTAGAGAAATCAAAAACCCCAAAATGTCACGTGTCTACAAAAACAACTCAAAGAGGAAAGCTATCCTGCTTGGTGTCTGTTTGATGCTTAATAGTTACATTAGTAACATATTAGCCATCAACTTTAGAGAAGATATTTGGTTAATGTAATGTATCTCTTCCACACAACCACAAAATATTTTAATGTAATTTTTTGAAGGTAGTAGTCTAAAGTAATCAATAAAAAAATTACTTATCCTAAATTTTCATTTCTGTTTGATCACGCTTGGCATGTTTTAAATGTTTCTGGTAGAAGTTGTTCATTTCCTACAAAGAAGATGAAACTTTAAGGAAGAAATGGTGAAGTGTCAGGGTATCAACTAATGCTTGCAAGCTTGGCTCGCAAGCTGCATCCATAAACTGCAAAAATTCAACACACAGCCATGTGTAGCATCCAATTAGAGCCAATTAGTAGAAGAGTGAGGTAACAGAATTTGACTGTTCACTGTAACTGAAATACAAATTCGGATGAATGGCAGGCTATATTGTTTGTGAGAAAATGTCATTAAAATGCTAGAAAAGACACCAACTGCATAAACACAGTGAAGAGGTTCAACTAACATGGTCCTAATTCCTAACAGCCACCTCATAGTTGGGTGAAAGGCTGAAACTGTCCAAAGAGCAGTGTTGGGGAGTAACGGAATACATGTACCGCCGTTACGTATTTAAAATACAAAATATGAGTAACTGTATTCTGTTACAGTTACCGTTTAAAAAGGTGGTATTTAGAATACAGTTACTTTGTTGAAATAAATGGATTACACGGCGGTACTTTCCTGTTTCATATTGTGGCGGGTCAGGCCTGTTTGGGTTTTGTTTGACAGCTACGTTCTGTTGTGGCAGCGTTATGGTTGCCATGGTTACAGGGTGCTCTCTCTCTCTGCGTGTTTCCTGGGTGAGAGAGGCCTTTTTGTTGTTGTTGTGCTAAGCTAATAGGCAGAATGCTACAGGCATAGCTCTAAAGAATGTAGCATCATAGGCAATGTAGTCCGTGCTGCAGGGAGAATGGACTGCCATACACGTTATGTGTCTGTGAGCGAGGGAGGGAGAAAAAGGAAAAGTACGAGCTGTCATCGAGCAAAAACGGGAGCTGGAAGCATGTAAATATAATAATAACCACTGCAGCCAAGAAGAGTGCCTGACGAGCCCAGTTGTAAGTAAGCTATTAAGACTCGACAGTACACCGTGTTCGTGTTTTCCTCCAAAAACAATAAGTTCCGTTGGAGCAACCTTTCAACGCCTCTCTCTGTCTCTGCTAGCAAAGTTGACCCAGACAACAAAGTAAAGCTAGTTTTCGGCTACGAGCCCGACATGAACCCACCGTATTAGCCAGAGGTCCCTTTACTACGGTTCGGAGCCGCGGACCTTCAGTAACAGTAATAAATCACAGCAATAGTACATTCACGTAGTTGTAAACAGCATGATAATATATTAAGTAATCCAAAGTATTCAGAATACGTTACTCTCATTGAGTAACGTAACGGAATACGTTACAGAATACATTTTGGGGCATGTATTCTGTAATCTGTAGTGGAATACATTTTAAAAGTAACCTTCCCAACACTGCCAAAGAGACCAAAAAAATGGTCTCTACCAGGCTGTAAACATGCTTTTTAATGCTGTAAAGTTGGGCAATTCAACATGGGAGCCAATGGGGATTTACTCTGTTTGGAACTAGCCTCAAGGTCCCATTAGTAAAAGTGCAGTTTTTACCATGCCCTGGCTTCATTTTTATGCTGTGTGGGTCGCCTCTCTTGGCCTGTTAAGTTGCAATGCAAACACACATGTATGTATCGTTAATGACAAATTCTTTGGTCATCTTTCTGCTGATTCCTGATGAAAATGTTTATATACCTGTGCTATTGCGCAGGTCAACTTACCGTTACTATTAACAGCAATTCATCTAAGCTGGCAATGCAGCCCGACTGTATCTATGATTCTGACAGCATCTATGCATGTATATATGAGTTCTCGACCTTGCAACACTAAATCTCCCCATGTTTGCTCTGACACAACAGTGGCACCAATCCCCTCTCTGCTGTCTGTGCTTGTGCTTCTTTGTGTGAAGGCATGAGCACATGTTCCCTCTCAGCTTCCCTTTTTACAACTTTTGTACATCTCGGCTCCTCAGCACTTTTTATTGCTGCATTGTTAACACTATGAGTTGAACACACAAAACACACAAACCAAGTCGTATTTAAGGTCACAGCGGTAGAAGCCAGTGACTGCTAACCAGATGGCAACATGCTTGTTTTACTTGGAATAACAAAGTGAGTAATATTGATTTTATTCTTACTGTCTGCAGTTTTATTGTCTCCAACGCACCAGCACTGTGTTTCTTATCTTTCCCTCTCTTGTCACTTCAGAAAGCAGCATGCTCTGTAGCTTTGGGGCTCTAGGACTTCTTTTCTAATGTGTAGAAATTTTTGAATAAAAAGTAAATAGACTACAGAGCTTGAAAAGCTTCTTCAGAACTGTAGAAGCTTCTCAGATGAGAGGTGAAAATCTTCAATAAACTTAAAGAAGTCCAGTCGCTTTTCTTTCCAAGCTCCTTAGATGACCTGGATGACAGAACCGACACAGACAGTACACAATAGAGTTTTTACTTCCACATATCGATGCTATTACACTGGCATAAAGTTCAAACAGATATAAAGGTCATAAAGCTATCATTAAAAATGGCAGTTAGTCAAAGAAAACAGCATTTTATTCACTCCTGAAAACTGAAGTGCTGCCAATCAACGTCAGGAAAAAACAAAAAAAGAAGTAGTCGACTGCTTTTTCAGTTTCTTTCTAAGCTGTAATAAGCTGACACCTCTGCTGCAGTCACTGACTTTAAATGCTCAAAACATGGGAAATTATCAAAAAGGTTTAAAAGATGCATTGACCAGCGAATCAAAAGCTTATAAATTTTACATTTGTAAGAGAGAAAGAGAGAGCAGATTTCTCCTGTTTTGGCTTCCCTTCATTGGCTTCCTGTTAAATCCAGAATTGAATTCAAAATCCTGCTCCTCACATACAAGGTCTTAAATAATCAGGCCCCATCTTATCTTAATGACCTTGTAGTACCATATCACCCTATTAGAGCACTTTGCTCTCGCTCTGCAGGCCTACTTGTTGTTCCTAGAGTATTTAAAAGTAGAATGGGAGGCAGAGCCTTCAGTTTTCAGGCCCCTCTTCTGTGGAACCAGCTTCCAGTTTGGATTCAGGAGACAGACACTATCTCTACTTTTAAGATTAGGCTTCAAACTTTCCTTTTTGCTAAAGCATATAGTTAGTGCTGGACCAGGTGACCCTGAATCCTCCATTAGTTATGCTGCAATAGACGTAGGCTGCCGGGGGATTCCCATGATGCATTGAGTTTTTCCTTTCCAGTCACCTTTCTCACTCACTATGTGTTAACAGACCTCTCTGTGTTGAATCATATCTGTTATTAACCTCTGTCTCTCTTCCACAGCATGTCTTTTATCCTGTCTTCCTTCTCTCACCCCAACCGGTCGCAGCAGATGGCCCCGCCCCTCCCTGAGCCTGGTTCTGCTGGAGGTTTCTTCCTGTTAAAAGGGAGTTTTTCCTTCCCACTGTCGCCAAAGTGCTTGCTCATAGGGGGTCATATGATTGTTGGGTTTTTCTCTGTATCTATGAAGCGCCTTGAGGCGACTTTTGTTGTGATTTGGCGCTATATAAATAAAATTGAATTGAACTTGAACTTGAACCTGACCTCCCCACTGCGTTTGGGGCGTTGCTGCTTTATGGCTGAAGCTTGCTAGCATTAGTAGATATCATAAGCCCCTCCTGCACATTTTGGTTTTTTTAATTACAATTCAGTACTACCTAATGTGCGTCATTGTCGTCATAGCAACCCATCTGTGGGTCCCGCAACGTAATTAATATGGCACACGAACGCTACAACAAAGATGGACGTCGAAGCAGAAATGTACCTGCTGCTCGGTCTGTGGCTTTTCGTCAGACTCTAGGACCATGATATCGCTTTTTGCAGCCATTGCTGGATTTCAAAAGTGACAGGTTTGATTTTTGTGAATGAGAGGCTGTTGTGACTCATCGAGTGATGCTACTGACCAGCCAATCTGTGGCATGCAGTCTGCCAATGTGTTTTAGTACCTGCTTGAATCACTTGGGACCCTGGCCGAGCAGGTACTAGAAAAGTACCTGGTACCAGGTACTATGACCTAACGGAAAACCCTTAAAACCGTAGCGACACGTGCCGAATCGATCCGATTAGGTACTAATGGATCATTTAGACACGATGCTCTTCCTCTTCCATGCTACTGTGTCTTCTCTTTCCCCTTCTTTCTCTCAGTTGTCTTCTGTTGTTGAAGTAGTGCTGCACTGCACAGATGATGGTCTGCATCAGCTTGTAGAAAAACTTCAAAAACTGTAGAAACACGTCATCCTCCAAATGTAAAGACATGTCATAGACTTCACTGTCCTATCCTGGATCACTCTCTTTCCTTTTTTGTTTGAGTAATGAGCGAATTTGAAAAAAAGATGCAAATAGATCTGATAATAAACACTTTCAAGTCAGAGAGTCTTCCTGAGCATACAAACTGCAGCATGAGGTTTAAGCAGTGCCGATCGCAATGAACAAATTGTGTATTGTATTATCCGCTTGAATGGCAACAAAAGGGGCTGGTCATACCTGTTTGGCAACCTCCTCTTGATTCATTGAACGTGTTCTCCAAATGTTTATTTTCAATTGTTTCGGAGCCTTTGAAATAGGGCTGTGAGGCCCTCTGAGCCCACGATCATCTGCATATATTGTTCCAAAAAATTCTCTTATAAATGTCCGGGTTTAATAAAGCTGCGGATTCATCGTGGTCAATTTCACATTTCCTACAAAGTTTTAGCTGCATGTGTCCCAATCCAGTGAACTTGAACTTTGTATCAAAGATTCAAGTTCCAGTTATTTATATTTCCTATCACCTTAAATTATCACTCAAAGACAAGCATCTATGACAGTGTATATAGTGTATATAGTGACTGTTTCCTATGTATACGTTTGAGCATTTCTCGGTGCACAGCATTGCATACACTATGTTATTTAGCTTGTGCTTGGGTGTGTTTGCCCTTGGGGTGGACCGGTTTTTGTCTGACAGTGTTGCTAGGTCTGAAATACAACAGAATGTTATTATCGAAGAAAATTCTTCTGACTTTCCTCTTAGCTGCACTGTACTGCAGCGTGTGACAGCTAAAAGCTACACTTTAGCCATCAGGAGTTGCTCTTAGTCAAATTAGCCATTCGTCTTCTTTGAATCTCTCCCTTCCTAATTATGTCCCTCCATTTATTTTTGAACACATCAGTTTCACCTTCCTCTGTCTCTTCCTCACTCTGTTGTTGGGATTGCTGTCCCTCCTTCCTCCCTTCTCCACAGCTGGTGCTAGCATTAGCAGCCTCCTGTGACTGTGAGGCTTTGTTACTAGTTGTTGCTGGTACTACAGTGGATGGTGTAGCAGCAGCATCACTGACCAATGGGATCCTGTCAGTGCTCAAAGGGTGGGTGCGCAGTGGCCCTTCGATCATTCATTCCATCCACTCCAAAGTACGTCGACCCACTGGGAAAATCCCCCACATGCCGCATAACCAGTCCAGGCCTGTCCTCTTGTAATAGCTAGTGATGTGCGGATTGATACTGAAATATCGATTCCTCCGATACCAGTCATTTATGTTCTAGAATCGATTCTCACATTAAAATATCGATGTTTTAGTAATTTAGGGTAAATTTGTAGTTTATCATTAACAGGAACACAGTGGAAAGAAACTATATCATTCGGATTGTCTACATTGGAAGGAACTACTTCCTCTTCCGCCTTTCATAGTCATGTGCGAAATACGGCTGTGTAAATGTGTCGCAGCCCCTTGGCGTGCGCACTCACAACAATGGCTGAGCGTAATTGGAGTCATGTGCGGACATATTTTACCTCCACAAACAGCTGAGACGTGCTTTGCGATACATGTGGTAAGAAAGTGAGGCGTTGTGGCAACACCACAAATTTGTCAAACACCTCAGAGTCAATCATATCACAGAATATGACAAGCGTATGTTGAGGCGAACTGAAGAGGAGGAGAGGACATGGACAGGTGCTGCTAAGGCGAGACAGACGTCTCTCACGGTGTCCTTTAGTGCTGCAGGCAGGCAACGTGTTCAAATAGCGCACAACGTCAGGTTTTTTATTTCTATATGATGAATTCTGCATTATTAAGTGATAATAACAAGTAATCTGATGTCCTGTAATCATTATGACGCTGTAATTTGAGATACAATAAAAGATACAATAAATAAAATATGTTTTTGTACAAATTATCGGTATCGGATCAGTATCGTCGATACCACCCTGAATTTTACTTGGTATTGAATCGGAAAGGAAATCAGTGGTATCGCACATCACTAGTAATAGCAACAAGACACTAATGTGACAAGTTAGCCATAGTTATTTCAGACTAAAATAATATTTTGTTATATTGAACAAGTATAGCACAATTACCTCCAACATTTCCACCTCTGCAGTAAACCAATGGCACTTCTGTAGAGCAGCCATTATTAGCATTTTCCTGTTCGGCTGTATGACATCATTTCACGACTAGCATGAAGAACTGTTGCTAGCCCAAAGTTACTGCTCATTTTCCTAAGAGTCAACAAACTGTTGCTAAGGTGTGTACCAACATGAAGAAGGGACATGCCATTCACGCATAAATAATTACTACTACTAATAATAATACATTCTATTTATAGGCACCTTTAAAGAACGTCACGGTCAACTTACATTAGTACAACAAAATAAAAACATAAGGTAAGCAAATAAAAAACAACTATAAAAGTTAATCGAGGTAAAAAACACAATAAGACCAAGTCATAATAAAAGGTATGCAATTCTGAATAGATCGGTTTTAAGATGTAATTTTAAAGCAGAGAGTTTGTAGTTGGGAGATCTGGTGGAAGTCCAAGGACTCGGAGCTCAAGCTAAAGGCTCTGAGTCCCATGGTAGTGAGGCGAGCATGTGTAACAGACAGAAGGGAAGCTGAAGAAGAGCAGGGAGGGTACGCATGGAGAAGATCAGATAAATATGGAGGAGCGAGGTTATGAAGCACTTTGAAAGCAAGAAGTAGGAAATTCACTCTTAGATGAGCTGGAAGCTAATGGAGCTGTTTAAGAGCAGGTGTTATTTGTTCAGTGGATCCAATTCTGGATATAATACGAGCAGTTTATGGATGATTTATGAGGTAGACCATAGAGAAGAGAATTACAGCAATCTAAACAAGACGTGACAAGAGCAGCGACAGGTATGGTGGTACTGTTTGGAGTGAGTGAAGGGTGAAGGCGGTTAAAATTACTAAGATTAAAATAAGAAGACCCTGTGATATTATTTCTGTGTGCTTTTAAGGAGACAGTGCTGTCGAGGATGACACCAAAACTCTTAACCCAAGAGGAAGATGTGATGACAGAGAAATAAATATAAAACACAGACATAAAAATAAGGAGTTTGGATTGACTGGCTAGCACGATTTATTATTTATTTATTCATATTTACTGTTGAACCAGTCAGAGCATTATGCAATAATTTGCATCGGGCTTACGCTACAGTTACAGGAAGTGACAAAAGAAAATGCACTATAGATTACTGAGTGCTGAGTTTCAAAGTAATAGTTAAAAAAATAATACAATGAACACATTTTTCAGTTGTTCCAAATGTAGCGCCAACAAGTGTCAGCCTTTACAAATCAACAGTAGCTGAGCAAATCATATGAACACACATGTAAAAACAAACCCAACATAGGAATGTCAGCACTACCTGTAGTCCCGCCCACATTCTTAACAGAAAGCGTGACGTGAGTAATAATCTCACCTTTGTTGTCATTTGCGGCACATACACAGCTGTATACACCACAGGCTACTGAACTTTAAAGGAAGAAAACCAGTAGCCACTGCTGACTTTTCAAACAACTTTTGCTGCTCGAAGAGAGATCAAAGGACTTTGATGAGGCAAGTGGAAATAAAAATACTAGTGGTTTATTGCTTAATGTTTTAGAGTGTGTCTCAGAGGGAGAGGAGCTTCTGGTTTAACAAGTGAGTGAATAACACACATGCACGCACACAGTGTGCCAGATGAAATCATTAGGAAAGGAATGAATTGTGTGCAATAGCTTACAGTAAGCAGGAGGCATACATACCACAAAGTAACAAATTATGCAGTTTTCTTTGTCGTTCATTCTCAGGATTTTTAACATTGTGAGAATTCAAAGAGCCATAAAGCTCTGGGTACTTCTAGCAACACTTAAAACCATAATAATTATCTATATCCCTGACACACCTTACACTGTATACCTCTCTACCTCTAACGCCTAAAGGTACTATTCATTTTCCTAAGAAACAACAAAGCGCTTCTAAGGTGTGTACTGATAGGAGGGAGGGACATGTCACTTATGGATAGGACGAGCTCAGACTATAGCCTCAAAAGTCCTCAAAACCAGATGATTTTACAGTCATGTTTACACCTTCACTGAAATCTATAGATAATAGTGTAAATGACACTAGACAGCAAGAAACACACTGAAACCACATTTATGGCGATGTTTATGGATTTCTAAGCAGCGATGATACTTCCTAAAAAATGAAAGGAAGTCAGAAAGTTCTATCAGGAATAAATACTGAACCAGTTCAAATCATTTTAATTGCCACTAAGCACAAGATTTCTCATTAAAACGACAAATATCCTTTATTAATGTGCGTAACAGAAAAAAACAAGTTGTATTACATTTTTTAACATACGGATACATACAGGTAGTAAAACTAAGCATGTCACCTCCATGTTTTTATTTTACTCCGTTTTCGAAATTCACGAAATTGTTCCTATTAGTTTTTAGAGTTAGAGGTTTTTTTAAGTCTATTTTTTTTTAGTTAACTAAAAAGTTTTTCATGTGTAGTTTTAGTTTTTAGTTATCTATAAATACCTTGATGCACAGTATTGTTTCAGTCAGTTTCCATCTTGTTCAAAAGTCTAGGTTTTATGTACTTTTTCTGCCCAACAGAAAATGACTCAGTAGATTGATGTGAGTTGGTGAATGGCTAAAATGGGAGTTGAGGTTTTGCTAATAGATTGAACAAAATGACTTTTCCCCATTTCACATTTAGATATAAAAGGTAATCTTTTTCCAGATTTTACAACTCAAAGATTTTTTTCAGGCTTTGCTGTGCTTTCTTTGAATTACGCAGGAAGACGCCACACTGGCAGGTGAAGATGCCGGCCTCTGGTGGGATGCTAATGGGACCTCAAATAAAAAGGAAACTTAAGAAAGTTGTCTTTGCTGTTCTCTGATGACCGCTTCATTCACAAAGCACATCATGACAAGGAAGCTGTCCAAAACTGATGACCAGCCAAAACCCCTCTGGGAAACCCTTTTGTTTAATAGTTGTCTTTACATTAACTTAATATTTCATATCAGGACTAAAGACATTTGTACATTCAAATAAGACACTAAATTAAAAATTGAAGAGCCAAGATGCTTGTGAAAAAGTGGTTTCAGTGTCAGATGTGGAAGTTGTTGCTGGTGAACACTTTATCATGTGGCCTGGAGGTGTGCATGGCTGCCGGGACTGTCTACATCCCACCTCTACTGCTGCGGGCCGGCATGGAGGAACGCTACATGACTATGATGCTTGGTAAGTGGAGGGGGAAAAAAATCACACGAGCATTACAATTTTTTAGATGTTCTGTTTGTGTGTTTGAAACATCTGTTTGTAGTTTGAAGCACCAGTGCTGACGGTGCATGTCTACAACTACTAAAAAGGAAATGTATTCAAGTAGCTTCATTTAGTTTTGTCATTATATAATGATTTTTCATTATCAATAGTTTTCATATATTCATATGTTTTTAAAACTAGCGGATCATAGGTAGCTTAGCTTCAATAACGACTTTGATACATGGACAGAATCAAAGATGGACGTAGCAACTGTGACATCACTTGTTGCTTTGTCAAGTCTTGTTTTTAAGCCTTACGTTGAGGTTTTCCACAGCTGCCATATTGGTTGCCTGATAATAATGGTCGCTCTGGTTTTAAAATCGAACAGCATGCAGTTTGATCAAAAACAAGAAAAGCAATAACACTGGAGAACCCCGAGTACTGTGGCTATTTGTTAGCAAGATAGCAGAAAGCTAATATTTATTAAGCTAACAAATGGATACACCTAAGTCCTAAGTTAAGCGGAAAAATGTAAATAATGTCTTTCTTGCTAGCTAGCTAACTAGCTGACTTTACTGTTTACCTTTCCCAGACTGTTGGTAACTGTAATGTCGTCAGTGCAGATAAAGTACGACTACAACAGAAGTTTAAGTGCATTATACCATAAAAATAATGACTAGATCCCATCTGATACTTCCCTGGTAAATGATTGAGCTTTGAGGATCACTAAGAAGGTTAACCGGGTCTTTCTTTTTACCAGCTGTGACTCCAGTTTTGGGCTTGATCTTTATACCCATGATCGGCTCAGCTAGTGATTCTTGGAGAGGGCGCTTCGGTCGACGCACGCCCTTTATCTGGATCCTGAGCCTGGGAGTTTTGCTAGGCCTGCAAATAATTCCCCAAGCCAGGCGGCTGACTCTACTGATTTCACCACAGCACCCTCACTGGGTGCAAGCTGGCATGCAGGCTGCAGCTGTATGCCTTGTCGAGTTCTGCGCACAGGTGAGTAAACTTTACAAGTAAAGTAAAAAAAAAATAAAAAAATATATACTCAGTTATACTATTAATTCTTATTCTCATGCTTCTTGGGAACTAGATGAGGGATTAGCAGGGATCTCTTCCAGGGGTCCAGTTGTAACCAACATGGACAGAGCACAGTCTCGTGTCCTAGATGGCAAATCGGTCTGTGCAGTCAACACCTCCTCTGAACAGGAGACACCCTGCATAGCAGATCATTACTGCAACCCGGCTGATGTAAATATATTAAATGAGCCTGGGGCTGCAACAATTCATCAAGTAATCCAAATGTGTAGATTTTTTTTTTTTTTTTAATCCTGGACATTTGCTTCAATGCTTCGTGGATCTGGAGTCTGTTTACACACTCACCCCACGAAGAGCAAAGAGGTGGAGCCATTAGCAAGTCAGTGAGCTAATTGGTAGAGAAAGAAAATGTTTTTATATTGTTTAAAACAACAGTGCTTGTTCCTGTAATCACCATTAAAACCTCCATCCATCCATCCATTCGCTTCCGCTTCTCCTTTTCAGGGTCGCGGGGGGCGCTGGAGCCTATCCCAGCTGTCATAGGGCGAGAGGCAGGGTACACCCTGGACAGGTCTCCAGTCTGTCGCAGGGCCAACACACAGGGACAGACAACCATTCGCACTCACTTTCATTTGCACATTCACACCTAGTGACAATTTGGATTATCCAATTAACCTATCCCCACAAGCTGCATGTCTTTGGACGGTGGGAGGAAGCCGGAGTACCCGGAGGGAACCCACGCAAACACGGGGAGAACATGCAAACTCCACACAGAAAAACCCCGGCCTGATGTTGGAATTGAACTCAGGACCTTCTTGCTGTGCGGCAACAGTGCTAACCACCGTTCAGAATGCTGAAATACTCGTTTTTCTTCATTCCAGCCATCACATACACGTAGGCACACAAACATGTACAATTAGGGATGGGTACCGGTATCCGGTGCCATGATGGCACCGGTTCTGACATAAACGGTAGTAACCAGACCGAAAAGCAGCGCACATTTCGGTGCTTTTTTTCGGTGCTTTTTTTTTTCCTGAGCTGTGATACACTTTAGATTCTAGCCAATCATTTTACGTTTTGAGGATAGTAGGCGGGGCCAGGTACGTACATTCTTTTAGAGCAGAGCTACAGATTAAAAAATGCCCAAGGCAAAGCGGTCAAAAGTCTGGCTGTACTTCACAGCAAAATATGCAAACTCAGCAGCCTGCAATAAGTGCTTTAATGATACTGTGATACTGTCAAAGGAGGTAACACCTCAAATCCGATGAAACACCTGGCGACATAGCGGTTTTTTTTAAAGCCGAGAAATGCACCGTATTTGATAGCTTGCTGCAAGACCTCACACCGAGCACATCTACTGCGCGTGTGGTGCCTGTTATCGACCTGTAACCCTGCCAGTGTAGCAGAAATGATGAGGATGATGATGGCAGCAGCAGCCGTTCTTCTCTGCGTGAGTAGCTTAATGTTGTGCGTTTGTAATTTACGTTGAGTAGGCTAACCACGTTATTACATTAATGCATGTAAGGTGAACTAGCAAACACCGTCGTAGTTACATGCGGCTGTCTTCTTGTTTGATGGCAGATGCTCCCTGGCCAAAAAGGCTAAAATGACCAAAGAAAAAGTGGAAAACAGTTAAACATGAGAAGTTTTTGGACAAAGTTTGTGTTTTTTCCATTGTTTAAGCACTGCTTCCAGCCAAGAGTGATACCATATATGCCCCATAGCTGCAGAAAAGGCTAACATTGTTATCTTTTTACAAAAAAAACAGCTGAACATGAGAGGTTTTTGGACCAATTTTGTGTTCTCCATTCTTTAAGCACCGGTTTGAGCACCGTTTAAGCACCGGCACCATTTCAAAAGTACTGGTTTGGCACCGGTATCGGATAAAACCTAAACGATCCCTATGTACAGTAACACATTCACATGAACACACACCTGATCTACGTCATCCAGCAAATACAGTACAGTCAGAAGAAGATATAGAAGATAGAATATTTTATTGCTAAATTAATCAATTTACTGTATGAGATTCTCTGTCCTGAGGCTAAATTTGTAATTAATGTAGTTATAAGTGAGTTTTTGTACCCCTAAAATCAAATCTAGACCTTCCTGGTTCACTTAATAACTTTGGCAATTAAACACTTGTATTATTATTATTAAGTCTTTGTTCATTTCAGAGGCTTTGGTTGAGTATCATAATTACATGTGTCAGCTAACTCTCAGGTTGTCTCCTCAGGCCTGTCTCACCCTACTGCTTGCCCTGCTGTCAGATCTGTTCCCCGGGGAGGAAGAAAACCGAAAAGCATTCTCAGTTAATTCCCTGATGACAAGCCTGGGGGGATGCTTGGGGTAAGCCACTTATTATCTCCATCCATCCATCTTCATCCACTTTATCCGAGGCCGGGTCACGGGGGCAGCAGCCTAAGCAAAGAGGCCCAGACCTCCCTCTCCCCAGCCACCTCCTCCAGCTTATCCGGGGGAACACCAAGGCGTTCCCAGGCCAGCCGAGAGATATAATCTCTCCAGCGTGGGTCCTGGGTCTGCCCCGGGGCCTCCTCCCAGTGGGACATGCCTGGAACACCTCACCCAGGAGGCGCCCAGGGGGCATCCTTGTCAGATGCCCAAACCACCTCAGCTGGCTCCTTTCGATGTGGAGCAGCAGCGGCTCTACTCTGAGCCCCTCCCGGATGGCCGAACTTCTCACCCTATCTCTAAGGGAGAGGCCAGCCACCCTTCGGAGGAAGCTCATTTCCGCCGCTTGTATCCGCGATCTCGCAGCTGCAGCCCCAATCCGTCTGTCGATCTCTGGCTCCCTTCTCCCATCACTCGCAAACAAAACCCCGAGATACTTGAACTCCTCCACTTGGGGCAGGAACTTATCCCCGACCCGGAGTGGGCACTCCACCCTTTTCCGGCAGAGAACCATGGCCTCAGATTTGGAGGTGCTGATCCTCATTCCCGCTGCTTCACACTCGGCTGCGAACCGCTCCAGTGCGAGCTGGAGGCCCTCACCCGATGAAGCCAACAGAACCACATCATCCGCAAAAATCAGAGATGAGATTCTGAGGCCATCAAAGCAAAAGCCCTCCGCCACTTGGCTGCGCCTAGAAATCCTGTCCATAAAAATTATGAACAGAACCGGTGACAAAGGGCAGCCCTGGCGGAGCCCATCACCCACCGGGAACGAGTCCGACTTATTGCCGGCAATGCAAACCAAGCTCTTGCAACGGTTGTATAGGGATCGAATGGCCCGTAGCAATGGGCCAGACACCCCATACTCCCGCAACACCTCCCACAGGACACCCCGAGGGACACGGTCGAATGCCTTCTCCAAGTCCACAAAACACATGTAGACTGGTTGGGCAAACTCCCATGCACCCTCAAGTATCCTCGAGAGGATGAAGAGCTGGTCCAGTGTTCCGCGACCAGGACGAAAACCGCATTGTTCCTCCTGTATCCGAGGTTCGACTAGCGGACAAACTCTCCTTTCCAGCACCCTGGCATAGACTTTCCCGGGGAGGCTGAGGAGTGTGATCCCCCTGTAGTTGGAACACACCCTCCGGTCCCCCTTCTTAAAGATGGGGACCACCACCCCGGTCTGCCAGTCCAGGGGTACTGCCCCTGATCTCCACGCAACATTGCAGAGGCGTGTCAACCAGGACAGCCCTACAACGTCCAGAGCCTTCAGGAACTCGGGGCGGACCTCATCAACACCAGGGGCTCTGCCACCAAGGAGTTGTTTAACTGCCTCAGTGACCTCGCCCCCGGAAATTGGCGGGTCATTACCCTCATCCCCAGACTCTGCTTCCTCCTCGGAAGACGCGTCAGTGGGATTAAGGAGGTCCTCGAAGTATTCCTTCCACCGCCTGACAATTTTCTCAGTCGACGTCAGCAGCGCTCCGCCAGCACTATACACAGTGCAGGTAGAGCACCGCTTTCCCCTCCTGAGACGCCTGACGGTTTGCCAGAATCTCTTCGAGGCAGTCCGAAAGTCTTTTTCCATGGCCTCTCCGAACTCCTCCCACACCCGAGTTTTTGCTTCAGCCACTGCCCGAGCCGCATTCCGCTTGGCCTGTCGATACCTGTCGGCTGCCTCCGGAGTCCCACAGGCTAGCCAAGCCCGATAGGACTCCTTCTTCAGCCTGGTGGCTCCCTTCACCTCTGGTGTCCACCATTTGGTTCGGGGATTACCACCACGGCAGGCACCAACCACCTTGTGGCCGCAGCTCAATGCAGCAGCTTCGGCAATGGCGACGCTGAACATGGTCCATTCGGACTCAATGTCCCCCGCCTCCCTCGGAATGCTGTTGAAGCTCTGCCGGAGGTGTGCGTTGAAGATCTCGCGGACTGGGGCCTCTGCTAGTCGTTCCCAGCACACCCTCACTACGCGTTTAGGTGCACCAGGTCTGTCCAGCGTCCTCCCCCGCCACCTGATCCAACTCACCACCAGGTGGTGATCAGTTGACAGCTCAGCCCCTCTCTTTACCCGAGTGTCCAGAACATATGGTCGCAGGTCTGGTGATACGATTACAAAATCGATCATCGACCTACGGCCTAGAGCGTCCTGGTGCCACGTGCACTTATGGACACTCTTATGTTCGAACAAGGTGTTCGTTATGGCCACACTGTGATTAGCACAGAAGTCCAATAACAAAGCACCGCTCGGGTTCAGATCAGGGAGGCCGTTCCTCCCAATCACGCCCCTCCAGGTCTCGCTGTCGTTACCCACGTGAGCATTGAAGTCTCCCAGCAGGACAACAGAGTCTCCAGGTGGAGCACCCCCCCCCCCCCCCCCCCCC
Organism: Neolamprologus multifasciatus; assembly: GCF_963576455.1. Classification (NCBI taxonomy): domain Eukaryota; kingdom Metazoa; phylum Chordata; class Actinopteri; order Cichliformes; family Cichlidae; genus Neolamprologus; species Neolamprologus multifasciatus. The sequence continues at coordinate 33,899,345 of NC_140443.1, read as the reverse complement.
CCCCCCCAGGGACTCTAAGAAGGCTGGGTACTCCGAACCGCCACTCGGCGCATAAGCGCAGATGACAGTCAGGACCCGTTCCCCGACCCTAAGGCGCAGGGAACAAACCCTCTCGTCCACCGGGAAAAACCCCAACGTACCGGCAGCAAGCCGAGGGGATATTAGAATACCCACCCCAGCCCGCCGCCTCTCACCAGGGGCAACTCCAGACTGAGACAGAGTCCAGCCCCTCTCCAGGAGACTGGTTCCAGAGCCCAAGCCATGCGTAGAGGTGAGCCCGACTATATCTAGCCGGTACCTCTCAACCTCACGCACTAACTTAGGCTCCTTCCCCACCAGAGAGGTGACATTCCATGTCCCTATTGCCAGTCTTGGCAGCCGGGGGTCAGTCCGCCAGGGCCTCCGCTCCTGGCCGCCACCCAGCACACAATGCACCCGACCCCTATGGCGCCTCCTGCGGGTGGTGGGCCTGCGGGAGGATGGGCCCATGTCTCCTCTTCGGGCTGTGCCCGGCCGGGCCCCGGACTAAGGCCCGGCCACCAGACGCTCGCCCTCGGGCACCCTCCCCGGGCCTGGAGCCAGGCCCGGGGAGGGCGGTTCGGAGTACCCAGCCTGTCTTCTGAATCGCTCTTTGTCTGGTCCCTCACCCAGGACCAATTTGCCATGGGAGACCCTACCAGGGGGCAAAAGCCCCCAGACAACATAGCCCCTGGGATCCCTGGGACACACAAACCCCTCCACCACGATAAGGTTGTGATTCACGGAGGAGCCACTTATCTTTTCTTCCTAACTGGTTGCGTCTCATACTTCATTTCAGTTCAGTTATATTTATATAGTGCCAAGTTACCTCAAGGTGCTTTATATTGTAAGGTAAGACCCTACCATAATACAGAGAAAACCCTAAAAATCAGATGAACCCGATAAGTGAGCACTTTGGCAAGAAAGTGGAAAGGAAAAACTCCCTTTTAACAGGAAGAAACCTCCAGCAGAAGCAGATTCAGGGACGGGCAGCCATCTGCTGCAACCGGTTGGGGTGAGGGGAGAAAGACAGGACAAAGACACATCATTATATTAGTTGTTGTACCTATGGTACAGCTGTATTAATAGTAAGATAAAAAAAATTCTCCAACAGGCACAATACAGTCACAGCATCCAAGTAAGTGAACAGACCTAAAAGACCTAATATTTCAACATTTAAAATGTATTTTTTCCAGGTTTTTGCTTCCTTCCGTGGACTGGAGCCAGGCGCCCATAGCAGCATATTTGGGAGGGCAAGAGGCCTTTGTTTACACCCTGCTCACCCTCCTATTTTTCGGCTGCCTCCTCTCCACAACCTGCATCAAGGAGGAAGCAGGAGTCAGAAGAGAGAGGAAGATTCTTGTTCATCCCCCTTTAAAAAGTTTGGGGAGCAGATGCTGCCCGTTCCCCTTCCTACCTCGGCCTCGTTGTTTACATGATGTGCTGCGTCGACGTGCATCAGAGGCTCTTTCGATGCTGCATCATTTGTATGCGGTGTGCATACATGTGCCACAGGTCATATGGAGACTTTTTGTGGCAGAGGTGTGTAGTTGGATGGCACTGATGAGTGTCATGCTCTTCTTCGCTGACTTTATGGGGGAGGGATTGTATCAGGGAGTGCCGGGTGCAGATCCAGAATCACAGGAAAGGAAACACTATGATGAAGGTAGGGTAAGTTCTTCCAACCGTTGAAGTCAGTCAGTGAGATTATGTTTTGCATTAAAACCACTTGATTCTTGTCCAGGTGTGCGCATGGCCAGTCTGGCTCTCTTCCTGCAGTGTGCAGTGTCGGTGCTGTGCTCTACGCTAATGGACCGCTGGGTGGCTCTGCTGGGAGCCAAAGTGGTATACACCAGTGGGGTGGCTCTTCTGCTGTTGGCCACCACCGTCATGAGTGTCTCAGACAGTGTGATGACGGTCACTGTCATGGCTGCTGTGACGGGGTACACGCTCTGTGTCCTGCAGGTGCTGCCATACACACTTCTGTGTCTCTATCACTCAGACAGAAAGGTTAGTTCTTACTTACACAGTGTGCAGCCTTGTGTGTGATAAAGTGGGAAATCTGCAAGAATGAAGAATGAATGTTCAGGAAGTCCAGTGTTTGTGAGGAAAAGGATACAAAAAATATTTTAATATTTATTTGTTGGAAATAAAAAGCAACAAAATCAAAAGACAGAATATGAATATCTGCTGTCAGTCAGGTTGTTCTTTTTAACATCAGCACTGATCCAGAATTTTACATTCGGTGCTTCCCTGCCATTTATAATTAAAGCTTACATTTAGCTCGTAACAGCTCTGTTAAATTTACCATCTCATGCATTTCCCTTTGAGAATTAAACCATTTACAGTCATGGTGAAAAGAAATCCTTTTAAATCTTAAACGGTAGAACTGACAGAGGGTGTATTGTCTTTTTACTGTATAGCATGGCATCACAGGAACTTGTGGATGCTGCTTCAGCACTTGATGGGTGTATATGCCTGACCTTTTTGGGGTCAGGCATCTTTGGGGCATAACTACCATTGTTACGACAACTAAGAAATCACAAGGCAAGTCAAGTTAGCAGCTAACAGTTAGCATGAGACAAGCTACCTGCCTGCTGGTAACGATTCCTCACCACCAACTTTCTGTTACTATTGGATGTAAATCACAACTGGCTAATCACCATAATTTATATTATTTATTTAATTGCAATTAATATACAATTATAAATAATTGTTTTCAAAATTCCAAATTATTACAAAGAAAGTGACACACAAAAACTATTTTAAAGTATTTTTCTAAGAAAATCTTCTTTATAGCTTCAAGTTGGAGCCAGCGATCGGTCCTCAGCAACCCACCTTCAGCTGTTGATTGGTTTTCGCAGCCTTTAATCACACTGTTCAGTCTGGTCAATTATTCAGTCAGTAAATCTGGCAGGCTGGACATTGCTAGAATGGTAAATGAACTAGTATTTATATAGTGGTTTTCTACTCAAAGTGCTGTCTTACTACTAGCCCCATTCACCCATTTTCACATGCATTCATACAAGCACCATTTCCTGTGTCTAAGTGCTGTTAACAGTCTAACAGTCACACACACACTTCTCTGATGATGCATCAGGGGCAACCCAGGCTTTAGTTCACTTTCTTTTTTTTTTACTGACTATTAAATGACTTACGCTCTGATTAGTAGACACATACTACTAACAGTAAAATCACAAAACATAGCAAGTCCCCCTCACATCAGATGATATTGTTTAGTGATGACAGTGAATGTAATTGGTAACCTTTTCTCTTTAAGGTTTTCTTCAAGTCATCCAGACCCAGACCTCTTGAGCGGACTGAAAGTAATGACCCAACACTTGCTAAGCCTGTTCCCTCATGTGGTCCACCTGCTAAGCACCAAGCTGTGGGGCTGATACTTCCTGTGGCAGAGCCCTCTGTTGAGTCGCCACATCTATCACTTTTGGTGGCTGGAGGTGATAGAGCTGAAGCAGACTCCACACAAGCCTCAAACAGAGGGATGGGCTTTGACATGGCAATACTGGAAGGCGCGTACCTTCTCTCCCAGGTATGGGTGGGCAATTGGAGCCGAATTAATTGGTGGTGTACCTGATCTCATTTCATGTGATATAAAGTATATTCAGATCTTCTTTGAACAGCTAATTGCATTTATTGATCAGTTAAGTTAATCAGTTGGAGTTAATCAAGTAAAGTTATACCAAATCTCGCCGCTTGGTTGGCTTCTTGAAATACTCCTGATGTCACTGCCGGACAGTGTTGGGCAAGTTACTTTGAAAAAGTAATTAATTATAGTTACTAGTTACTTCTTCAAAAAAGTAACTGAGTTACAAGATTCTAAAAGTAATTAATTACTTAAAAAGTAACTATTGCGTTACTTAAAAAAAAACATTTAACCCTCTGGGGTCCAGGGTATAATTGGCCATTTTAACCACTTTTGATGTTTCCTCCACATTTCACCTTTAAAAACTATTTACTTTGCTTGTTTGGTATCATTGTTTTCAGCACAACCTCACGCGTCTGAATTTACAGTCATGTTTTCATTTTGACATACTGTATTAACACAATTGATCTAAAATCAGACAAAAAACACAAAATCAGAGTAGAAAAAGTTATATTTTTACTGTAACAACCACAAACATGTTTATTGAATCATATTTCAGAACTTTAAATGCAAATATAAATTGTCAATTTTAAAATCATATGTACAAGTTTTGCAAACAACAAAGTTATTTGCAGCCATTTACCTTTTACCCTTTTTTTTAATAACCATATCAAACTATTTACAGAACAATCAGCTGTTCTGCATCCAATAAGACGCCACACAAATTATTTTTGTAATTGCTGTCCACTATAAAGGAGAACATCACAGCCTGATACCTGCAGGTCTGACAGCAGGTGCTCCTTTCACTCCTCCTGTTTCTACCTGGAGACAGCAGTCGCCTTATTGTTCTGACACACAACACAAAACTATCCACAACACTACACACTAACTACACAAGACAACACATGAACTACACACTCCAAACACGCTAAACGTCACAAATCTCTCACATCTCAAAACTCTCTCTCTCTCTCGCCGTCACTCCTCTTCCTAAACAACCAAATGTCATGTTGCCATATTATTTTTTGATTGGTTGACATGGTGCATTTTTCCACCAACACGAACGGGCTGTTTTTTGTTTTGTTTTTTTATTTTTTGCTCATAAGCAGAGAGTGCTCGCTGCGCTGTCCTTAGACAGTAAAGGTGACGAAACCATTGAGGAAAAAACGCAGCGTATATATTGTTTATCATGACTCTGCTTTTACGAGGCCTATCAACACAATTTAAAAACTGGTATATATCACCTTGTTGCTTTGTCATCTTGAAGTGGTCATGTGATTGGCTTACATAGACAGCAACTGATATAAGATGCAGTAAGCTGAACACAGCTTCAACCATCTGTTTGTTGAAAAATATAAACGCAACAGCACCGCATTTTCTTGTTAGTAATGGTTACAGTGTTGTAACAATAGAAATAGTAATTAGTTAGATTACTCATTACTGAAAAAAGAAGCGTCGTTAGTAACGCTGCTACTTGTAACGCTGTTATTCCCATCACTGCTGCCCGATGGCTGGTGTGTTTGAGGAGTGGACCCGAAAGTAGATACACAAGGGACAGGACTAAAGTTTAACAAAAAGTGCGCCGTTCATTTAGGCTGATAACTGCCACAAAACAAAAGCACAAGGGTGAGAAACTAAATGATAAACTGAGAAAACTGGGAAAAACTAACGCAGGACATGGAATTCTAATGATAATCATAAATCTAACATGAACATGACCAGAACCTGAGATAACCAAGACTAGAGAAACATCCATGTAGCATGAGGTGAGATGAACAGACAACCCAACAATGAACAAAGGGAGACAGAGGACTCAAATACACAGAAGCGTAACGAGGGAACACAGCTGACACAAATGAATACGACGCCACAGAGGAAGCAAAATCAAACACACTGAAACACACAAGAGACTGTCAAAATAAAACAGGAAGCATGATGAGACGTAGACTGTGACAACACGAGCTTGACAATAGGACACGGAAGATGCAGACATGAAACAAGGGCATACGAGGGCACGGACATAACTAAAAGTTATACAATGGGGCCGCATTTGTAGGCTGATTACGTCACAGCGACGCGATGAAGGCTGTCCAAATTCGACTCCTCTGAATGCAGCCGACAAATGCGTCCTCCCTTTTCCCAAATTTGAAGGATGGGTCGGGTGTGTCCTTCGTGGCCTACCATATCCCAGGATTCATTGCGCAGCCCAGCCAGCCCCCGCAGTCTTTCCATACTCAGGTTAAACGTGATATATAAGTTAGATAACTTAAAAATTGTTTGGCTTTTTCAGTGTTTTATTTGTTCGTGAGTAAATCAGTTTTTTCTGAGATTAAAGTTATAGTTTTCACACCGCTGAATAAACGCCAAACAGGGAACTGATAAAACAGAAGCGTGAGATGATCGAGAATTTATGCCAGTGTCCTGTTATATTTTAGACAGAAAGGAGCAGACAGCTGAGTTTATTAAACTCCACCGAGACAGCGGTGATGCAAAACTGAAGGCTAGACGGTCCAATTTCACAGCCGCTCACTACCGGTCTACCCGGCCTTTATAGGAAGGAACAGGAAATGACACCTAAAAAAGGAAGCATGGGTGATAACATTAACTAGACTAAAACCTAACTACTTTATAAACACTAGAACTTAACATTTCTCTAATACCTCATAAGAAATCAACAATACAAAACAAACTCAAAATGCTGGGTCACAGAGCCGACACCTGGGAACTTATTTTGGAAGTCATTCTGGAGGATTATCTTAACTTTCATTTTAATGCTTCAATGCTCCCTGGGACGTAAAACCTGATTTTAAAAAGTGAAAAGTTTTGTTTTTTTTACTTTCTTTCCCCCTGGAAGTTAAACTTTTACCATCGTCTTTGCTGCTGCAGAATCCTCCCATAGATTTGAATTCAGGATGCTCTGAATACCCTACCTCTCTTTGATAACGTCTCTGCAAATACTCGTAGACAGTTTAATCAGGTCAAGCAATTAAGACAATTTTGCGGTTAACAGAGAGATGAAGATGGACTATTTTACAACCTCAAAAGGACTACTTTGTAAATTGTGGTCATGCATTTAAAATGCTGCTCTTTTCATCTGCTTACCTGCAGCTGCTGCCAGCCATGTGCCTCGGTACCATAGTGCAGCTGACTAACAGCGTGAGGGCGTACATGGCCTGCGCCTGCTGCTTCAGCCTGCTGGCTTTGCTCTTTGCCAGAAGAGTTGTCTACAGCCACGCTGACCTCCAGTGTTGATCGAGTCTCCATCAGGAACTTCAGCCGACGCAAGAGTCATGTGCTGGAAACAGTGGATCCTGAGTGTTCTCGTGTGGGGAACATAGAGCATTCTTCAGGTTTTTATAGGCATTCAAGGATATGAAGCAGTCACATAAGAATCATGCTGCCACTTTAAGATCATACATGCCAAATGTAGTGTCTTTTTAATACAATAAGGTCCATGAATGCTGTGTTTCCGTCACTCTTATTGTGAGTGAAATGACACAGCACACAGAATACACTGTATCAAATAACTTTGTTTTTGTATTCTTGGATAGGGAACGACAGGGAATGATATCCTGCCGTGTGCTGTTGCTAAGAAACAACACTGGAGTCCTGACACTCCTTGTGTGGTGCATTCTGCTGCAGTCTCCTCATCCATATGCTCAGCTTGGCTGCTATGGAGATCCATTTACAGCTAGCATGTAACCTAATTACCCAGTGATTAGAAAGCATGTTTAAAATACCTTCCTTCTGAGCCGTGTGGTGGTTGTACTCTTACGCATGATGGGCAGAGATATTATGGTAAAATGAACTCTCCACTCCCTGTCCTTCTGTTGTAGAAGAGGGTGTGGACAGATCAATATTGACCTGAGCTTGAGTTTACAATACATCTGTGCAGTCTACTCTGAGTCCACGTGTGCATCCAGTATAACCAGGGAGGCTGAAATATTGCACTGATGTCATCTTTCTCGTCAAAGTTGTCTGGAAATTGTGCAGCTGAAGGATTCCTTTAAAAGGGACAATGAGCCAGTACCTTGTATTTATTCATGTCATCATCTTGTATTCAGCCATAAGGCCCTAATTTATTGAAGTAAACATGACATGTAATTTGTTGTCAATTAATCAGGAGGCAGCTCAGATACACCAATTCACCACGTGTTTGACTGACGTGCTGGAAAAGCTGTACTAATCACCATATATATATATATATATATATATATAAATGACTTTATTCTTCACCATTGGAGGTTATAGTTTTGGAAATGACACAACTGCGTGTAAAAATGCTCAGCTGGAAATGTTATTGACGCAAAACATGCTTTGTATGTGTCATACTTCTGGGATATATTTAGAGATGGGGTCTTCTGACTGAGATTTTTCTTTTCTTTTTATGTTTACATGTGTTTGAGTTGTTTGAGACACTTAATTGCACTAAGTTTAAAGGTTATTTGGGAATTTGCTCAGGGGATTTTGTTTTTAAGTTGTCCTAATTGTTTTCTGAATCTTATAGGTTTAAAGAATGGTAGAAGGTTTAAAAAGTCATACTTTGAAATGTAGCCATGACATGTGAATAAATGAGTTGTTTTATTGGCTTTAATATTTTCCACGTTTAGTGTAAAGATTCATCTTCTGTCTGAGTTCTGTAGCCCTTTCAAACCACCAGAGGGCCCCTTTGCACAACAGAAAAGCTGCACAGCATGAAGTGTAAATGCATGAAGGTATTCTTGCAGGTCAACTTTTAGATGTTCATTCTTCTAACAGTGTACATGCTTTAACAAATGTGATCTTGATATGTTGAGAGTTTTTTTCAAATAAAAGTTTTCTGTCCTCAAAATAATGTGGAATATTACAGCTTTCATGTTGATGGGGTATAAATCAAGGTGTGAAGTTTGGTTTTGCCTAGCAGTGAGCTGCTGGCAGAGGTAGAAAAAAAAAAGAAGAAGAAGAAGAAGGATGCGTTTCATTAGTTCCTCCAAAGCATGAAGATCATTCTCAGCACGTCAACACTTTGTGATTCTCTCACATCTCCACAAGGAGATGCTTGAAGTGCTCAAACAAATTCGACTTTAAAATTCTTTTAAAACTTGAACTATGATGTTATTATTAATCTCTTCCTCCCCTCACTCCCAACCAGTCGCAGTAGATGACTGCGTCTGGTTCTGCTGGAGGTTTCTTCCTGTTAAAAGGGAGTTTTTCCTTCCCACCTTGCTCAAAGGGGGTCATCTGATTGTTGTGTTTTTCTGTGTTATTGTAGGGTCTTTACCTTACAACAGCGGTCCCCAACCCCCGGGCCTCGGACCGGTACCGGTCCATAAGTCGTTTGGTACCGGGCCGCGAGAGTTGAGGCTCAGGTGTGAAATGTATAGTTTTCAGGGTTTTTATCGGTTTTCAGCGTTATTTTTGTTATTGTTTTTATCATTAACTCTGTTTTCCTTGGTCTTTTCACGTGTGTTATGAATAAATCTTATTTTTTTCGGTACCGGTACTAGTTTTATTTTGTTGTATTTATCCGCGACACCTTAAAGGCCGGTCCATGAAAATACTGTCGGGCATAAACCGGTCCGTGGCGCAAAAAAGGTTGGGGACCGCTGCCTTACAATATAAAGCACCTTGAGCTGTGATTCGGCTCCATATAAATAAAATTGAATTGATAATGTTTATTGTATTATATATTACTAATAACTGTCAGTGTTTCAAAATGCATATATGTGTATTTGGTATTCAGATTATTTTCTGATAATTAAAGACTTCATCAATGAATAATTTTGTTAAAGAAAACAGAAAACAGTATCTTATGATATATTTATCTTTAAAGTGTTGATTGCAGCCTTACAGCAAACAAATGAACTCAATATAAAAGAAAACTAAGGCCACTTGGGAAGTGATCCAGATCCTCATTATAACTGGAGAAGTTCCACCAAGTTTTATGAAACTGTAGGTCTTGTAGTTTTTGCATGATCTATTTAAAAGACACACAAACTTAAATACTGAAAACATACCAGAATATAAATCTATTTTTGACACACAGTCCCAGTACAACACAGGCCTGTCATAGTGTACTTCTGCTGTGAATATTTTAACAGACTTAAATATTAAGAAGTAATGGGTCACCTGAGTGATCAGTGGACACTGGTAGTGGATGGAAATCCCTCTTCTCTAATATCCTTTATATCAACACCCCAGTAATGAAACTGTTTTTGAGCCACAGGAAGTGATGTAGTGCTGCTGAGCCAAAAATGCACGTCAGTTTTTGGTGTCTGGAAGAGGCCTGAGCAAGGTTGCAAAGTGAAAACGCATTCCTCTTTCGCTGCATCATTACTGACCTCTGGCAAGCCATTGCTTTTCTCCAGCCACATGAGCTCAGCCACAGCTTGCCCGTCTTTGAAATCTTCTGACTTCTCACACTGGAAAACCTGTGTTTGTACCAGCAGAGTTAATCTGACTAACAGATCGGCCCTTACTTCTCTAATGATGCTTATTGGACAGACTTAGTCATGCAGAGTGCTGTGATCATTATTGGCAAGTTAACCAGACCTGGACTAAGAATGGTCCCAGAAAACAACAGCAACAGAAATTAATTTTAAAAATCAGGGAAGTTCTCCGCAGAAAACGTTTGCGTTGTAGAAGAAGGCTTAATCCACATCTGTGTCAGTTTCTTCCTCTTCTGATGCTTTTAATTAACCAGATTCACGGATGGCACAAAACTAACTACTCAGGTACATCTTCATCTGCAGCACTGTTGTAATCAGAAGTCTCCAGTATCAGACAAAATGCTGTTGAGAACTAATCCTGTAAGCACACTTCTGTATCATTGTGTATTTCTTCAGCAGCATAACAGCGCCCCGGTGTGGTCGGCGTGACAATTACAATTTTGCCCTCTCGAATTTTCAATGCACAACACGAAAACATTAATTAATTAACCAGATACGTGCTATGGATCACTAGAGATCCTGCATATAACAACATTTTTTTAAATCACCTGTAATCATAAATAATCTATTGTGTAATGAGTTAATGCTTATTCCTTAATGAAACAATAACTAATCTATGTAAATTTGAGGGAAAAATAGATAAGGTGGTAATAAAACGTCCGCTAGTCGAACCTCTGATGCAGGAGGAACAATGCGGTTTTCGTCCTGGTCGCGGAACACTGGACCAGCTCTTCATCCTCTCGAGGATACTTGAGGGTGCATGGGAGTTTGCCCAACCAGTCTACATGTGTTTTGTGGACTTGGAGAAGGCATTCGACCGTGTCCCTCGGGGTGTCCTGTGGGAGGTGTTGCGGGAGTATGGGGTGTCTGGCCCATTGCTACGGGCCATTCGATCCCTATACAACCGTTGCAAGAGCTTGGTTTGCATTGCCGGCAATAAGTCGGACTCGTTCCCGGTGGGTGATGGGCTCCGCCAGGGCTGCCCTTTGTCACCGGTTCTGTTCATAATTTTTATGGACAGGATTTCTAGGCGCAGCCAAGTGGCGGAGGGCTTTCGCTTTGGTGGCCTCAGAATCTCATCTCTGATTTTTGCGGATGATGTGGTTCTGTTGGCTTCATCAGGTGAGGGCCTCCAGCTCGCACTGGAATGGTTCGCAGCCGAGTGTGAAGCAGCGGGAATGAGGATCAGCACCTCCAAATCTGAGGCCATGGTTCTCAGCCGGAAAAGGGTGGAGTGCCCACTCCGGGTCGGGGATGAGGTCCTGCCCCAAGTGGAGGAGTTTAAGTATCTCGGGGTCTTGTTCGCGAGTGATGGGAGAAGGGAGCCGGAGATCGACAGACGGATTGGGGCTGCAGCTGCAGTAATGCAGACGCTGCACCGGTCCGTCGTGGTGAAGAGGGAGCTGAGTGTAAAAGCGAAGCTCTCAATTTACCGGTCGATCTACGTCCCTACCCTCACCTATGGCCACGAGCTGTGGGTAGTGACCGAAAGGACGAGATCACGGATACAAGCGGCGGAAATGAGCTTCCTCCGAAGGGTGGCTGGCCTCTCCCTTAGAGATAGGGTGAGAAGTTCGGCCATCCGGGAGGGGCTCAGAGTAGAGCCGCTGCTGCTCCACGTCGAAAGGAGCCAGCTGAGGTGGTTTGGGCATCTGACAAGGATGCCCCCTGGGCGCCTCCTGGGTGAGGTGTTCCAGGCATGTCCCACCGGGAGGAGGCCCCGGGGCAGACCCAGGACATGCTGGAGAGATTATATCTCTCGGCTGGCCTGGGAACGCCTTGGTGTTCCCCCGGATGAGCTGGAGGAGGTGGCTGGGGAGAGGGAGGTCTGGGCCTCTTTGCTTAGGCTGCTGCCCCCGCGACCCGGCTCCGGATAAAGCGGATGAAGATGGATGGTAATAAAATGTTATTTCCGTGTAAATGAAGGTGCAGTAACTTCTGCCAAAGCAGAATTTCTGAAAACTGAAGTCCAGTTTCATGTCTGCACTCGTAGCTTCGTGGCAAATTCGACTGAGTTCAAAAAACATCCTGACAGGGGAAAAATAAATGTGTAGACTTTGTGTTAGACTTAAAAAAACATGGAGAATGAAAATGAAAAAGACGCGACTGTGAAAGCGTGAATGATGGATAATGGAAGTCCTACCTCAGGAGATTTAGATCATCAGGGGCTTCATTTCCTACATTGTGAATTTTTGTGCAGCAGTTTGAACCTTTTGCATATCTGCTTATGCCAAATGCCTCTGGCCATCAGACCTTCTGTGGGGATTTTAAGTTCTTATTCTTTCGCATTTAAGATGATAACTTGCTGAGCCAACGGCGCGCATAGGCAGGATTTACTCTTCTGTCAGTGAGACAGTGTGACAGTTCTGCCTGATTTCAGGTAAATTTGGAGCTAATGACCTGCTCGAATGTGCACATATGTCACACGTATCCTGTCATTACATTCATGATGAATTCGTGCACTTTTTACTCATTTTTACTCATAAACACCTGGACTTCAAGAGCTCAGATGTGAACGCATCACACATGTCTGTGATTTTAAGGAATCATAGCGAGTCGCTATTAGCGACTATGTTATTCAGGTTGGCTGGAAATCAGAAGCACAGGCAACATTTCCACTGGATTAGTTATCAAACTGGTAACAACCCTTCTAAATCTTCTAAATAGTGTTTTATTTTTAACACTGAAAAATTTAAAAGAAACTTCTAATATCGGGCTCTTTCTTCCTTTTGCTCTGGACCAATGGTGTGTGAAGGGGATAGTCAAGTTTACCTAAAAAGATTCATAGGTGGAGTAAATCACGGTCACGTGATTCAGAGCACTGTTGCCCCACAACTGGAAGATTTGAATCGTCTGATAGGCTGGAGCCTCTGAGTGTCGAGTCTGCAGGTTCTTCTGGTTCCTGCACAGGTTTCATCCAACTCTCCACATGCATGTTTGTTCCATCCATCTATCCATGTCATGGGTGGATGTTGCTATTTGATATAAACAGATGCTCTGTGTGTCTCCCTGAATTCTCGCTTCACGGAACTTAGACAACTGGGTAGCAGTGCTTCCACGGCAGCGTTATCTCCAGCAGTAACTGCAGGTTGGTCTGATGGCCCAGGTTAATCTTGACCTCTTATCAGTGTATCCGTCACCCCCACTCCCACCTCCTTCCCCGCACATCTGCTGGCTACGGTGCATCCTGTTAAAACAGCAAAGCTTCCCCTCTAACAACACATGGTAGTCAGAATTTATTGAGCGGCAGCCAATCAGCGCGTTCCTTTTTGGGCGAGCCTCCGCGGCGCTGGTCCAATCAAAGGCGCGGAAAGGGACCCGTGCCTCCGAGTTGTGCAGCGATGCCGTCACGTGACGCTGGGAAAAGAAATGCCAACATGGACCCGTGGCAAAGACGGGACGCGAGTGCGCGACGACAATAACACGACGGAGACAAGAAATAAAGGCGAAACACGGAGAGCCGTGGACTCCGCCACCTCCGCGAACACTCTCCGCGCTCTGAAGCACGGTAGGTCGAAGCAGCCGCCGGGATCGCGCCGCTCGACTCCTCCGGAAAGACCGAGGAGTATAAATAGAGCAGTTTTTATGACCCAGGCGAACTTGAGGCTCGTGGATGTCTGCGTGGGCACAGTTGTACTGCCATGCTGTCGGAGGAGCGCTCGCTCGTTTCTCAAGCAGTCGGGCCGTGGATTTTCCATCTTTTCTCTCTCGGTGATCCGACGCTCGCACTCTCTGGCGTGTTTGTGGGCGCGTCTGTGCGGCCCTTGTTTACCCTGCGCAAGCGGCCGTGCTCTGCGCGAGCAGCGAGGCCCTGCTGCCACATGTGCCCTCTGACAGCACCCACAAACAGCCTTTACATAAGCACACGGAGCTATTGTGATCAGGACGCTGGCTTTAAACATAAGGGCTGCGGACATGTGAGGGGATGTAAACGCACTCCCGGGGACCCTCTATCGGATTAAATCTGAGTCCCGATGCGTTTTGGGGTCCCAGCACTTGTTGCTTAACTCTAGACAGGGTTGCTGTTTCTTACACTGTTTAGCGTTCACAGCAGGCTTTTTCTGTGTTTCAGCACCAACACTGCGATGGACGTGAGAGGTCAAATGCACTGCAGCTTAGGAAATGACTCTAAAAAATAAAAGCTGCAAAAGCACACAAAATAAAAGCCAGCCTGTGGTTACAGGGCACCTGTGGTGTAGCGTTAAAGAAGAGGCCTGAGTCCATGTGAACCCTGGTTCGACAGCAGACGGCCGCCAGAATTTTTTCATAGGGGTCGCCATATGGGGGCACACCAAAAATATAATTTCCAATTTTATTATGTTGTTGTCAAACATAGGTTACTTGAAAAATATGGGGAAAAAGAGAAGAATACTATGCCTAGTTAGAAAATAGGTACATATGAAAATCAAATAAGAGGGTGGCGTCCTCTCTCTTGTGCTCACGTTTATTAGAATTACCAACATAGGACAGTCTTGTAATGGGAAGCCACTGGGGAGACCAGCAAATTTTGAGGGGGTGGCCAGTGCCCCCCCCAGCACCCCCATTGGTGGCACCCCTGGTAGCCAGCCCTTTTGCTTCTTGCTGTTGGATCTCCATAAGACCCATATGTGCATCTCCAAGGCGACAAAGTGGAGCCACAGGTTTATTGTGGTTTATTATTGGCATGCTTCTAAATAAATAAATAAATTTAACTAAAATGCAACATGTAGCCTTACATGGATTATTCTAAGCAGTATAAACAGACATGTTTGTTAGTCACTAAAATAACTGGGCAGGAAATAGCCCGGTGACAATAAAAATGTTGTAGTTGTGTCATAAGCTGCTGTGGTTAGATGAGTTATCCTCACACAGGAACAGGATCTCCAGTGTGTGGCATTCATTGAGTAAATAAAACGCTTTTATGAGCAATCAACTGTCTGAAAATTTGGTATTGATACTTAGTAATACTGTAAATGTACAGCAGTGCCTCTATTTAAAGGGCCGCCTCAACCCCAATGACTAAACACCCACCCCCACCCCCCCGGGGTTCCCACATTCTCACTCGAGTGGATAGTTGAAAGGTGGTAACCTTGCTGAAGTACAATGACAGTCAGATTTGTTGTGCCCTGATGCTGTAGCAGTGTGCCCGACGGGGCCCTTTGTCAGAGTCCACATTTAGTACCGGACTTGTTTAACGTTATATTAGAGCTCAAAGTATTTATTTATCCAAGTGAGGACCAGAGACTTGCACTAACTGGGAGTAGACTCTGCATTGCACCACAAAGGAATTCTCACGCTCCTGCTCGTACATTCTTACTTTTCTCTTCACAGAAGCAGGAAATAAACTGCCCAGAAAGTATGCATGTACCAGCGGGAGAGCACCGAGTCATGTTTAACCTTGTTTGTGTGCAGCAGCAAATCATTCAGCTCAACCCCAGGACATTTGTTAAAAAAGTATAAAGTCATAAAATATCACCACAGAGATTTTTCAAACCTCTTATATGTCTAGAAACTGCTAATAAGATAGATCGGTAAACTCCAACAGTGTGTTGACTCGGGGGGGGGGGGGGGACCCTAGCTGTCCGCCAGGGTCCTAATATGCTGCTATGCATGAAGAGTTTTGCAACAGTGTGACTGAGAGGATGCCATGCACTCATCTGCCAAAACTTGTTATATGTATGGACATCCAGTATTAACCCTGGAGAACCCATGGGGTCAGAGCCGACCCCATGGGTTTCTAAGGACATCCAGGGGTCAAATTTGACCCCATGGTGTCCTTAGAAACCCATGGGGTCGGCTCTGACCCCATGGGTTCTCCAGGGTTAAAAGAGAAATTTTAAATGATGCCATTACCCCAACTACCCTTCATATGTTTTTCTAGATATTATCGATATTGGACCACCTGGTACGTTTATACAGATATGTGTGTGATCTGGTTGACTGATATATGAGTCTTTGTCTAATTCAGCGCATCATTAGAGTATTTGCTCATTTCTTTTTCTGTGTTCCAGTATTAGTTTTAACCCTCTGACATAATCAGAGTTTACAATATAACTAAACTGAAGGAGTTTAATGTTTTTGTTGCCAAATGCATCGACTATATTTATTTTGAAGTCAATAAGCGAGTCATTGAGGCCCTCCTGCCTTTTTACTTTTTGCTGGGTAATAAAATCTGGTCTCACTGCTGCCTTTGCAGGTCTTTGTGTCTCCTCTTCTGGATCGAGTTTCCTCTACATCCCTTCTGCAGCGTTCGGACAGGATCAATGGTGTCTCTCAGCAGCAGAATGCTGAGTTTGGAAAATGACCTGTTCAGGGACAGCAGCAGCCTCTTCTCCCTTGACCTCGGGGACGGAGACCGCAGCCAGGGGGGCAGTTCGGCCTCCTGCAACAGCCCAGAAGCCAGGGAAGTGGAGGTTCTGCACAGCTCCAGCCCAGGAGAGGATGAGGAAGATGAAGAAGAGGAGGAGGATGAGGATGGAGAAAAGCGTCTCCATATTTTCTTGGGAGAATTGGCAGAAGGGGAAGCTGCCAGTCAGGAGCCTAAGCTGCCTGAATTCTCGTTCCACCCCTGTTCCCCGTTCTCCCCAACCTTGGAGGACATCGAAGAGTTTTTGAGGGAAAAAATGGAAATCGTCAAAGATGGGATGGTTGTTCCAAAGGAGGAGGCCTCCCCTCAACCATGCAGCTCTGCTGACCCTCCACCTGCCTCCGCTCTCCCGGTTGCTTCCTCAGAGACTATCAATGATCCAAAGACTGATGCCTCCCAATGCACGTCTAGCTCAGATGCCACTCAAGGCGGGAGAAATAGCCCCATTCCAGCTGACCCTTCTTCTTGTGCCCAAGTTAACCCCTCACCACCCACCTTGTCCCCACCAGTGCTCCTGGGTGCTCCTTTGGTGCTCCAACTCCAGCCTCTTCCGTTGGCCCCGGCCCAGAATCCAGCAGGCTCTCCTGCAGGGGCCCAAAGTGGGATTTTGCTCACCCATGTGGTCATGGGGCTTCAAGGTGCTACAGGACAAAATGTAACCCTGCTGGCTCCCCAGGTGCCCTCCACCCACACCACTCTGTTATCACTAAACAGTGGTGATAACAAGCCAACTGACCAGAAGTATGTAAAGATCGCCCCTCTGCCAATCACTATGAGGACTCTGGAGATCACAGGCTTGACTGGGGTCGGGGGCCATGGAGGCGGTGTGCTAAAAGCAATGGCTCCTCGGATGACGAGGGTGCCACCAACTGAAAGGGTCCACAAGTGCTCCCACCCAGGCTGTGGGAAGATGTACACCAAAAGCAGCCACCTGAAAGCTCACTTCCGCCGTCACACAGGAGAGAAACCCTACACGTGTAGCTGGCCCGAGTGTGGATGGAGGTACGAACGTGATGCAGACTGTAGCAGGTTTAACAGTTAAGATGAGGTTTTAGGGGTTTTAAGCAGATGGCCTGATCCAGCAAGACTAGTTAGAGCAACAGACCCTGCACAAACACGCCGCGGTGCGTTTATTATAACATGAGGAAACGGAAGAAGAATAAACAATTTCAGCTGCTCCTTTATTCACAAGGGTTTGTTTTGCATCCACAGAATACTTTCATAGCAACAAAGAATTTCAGTTTCCATCTCGGTTATACTGTACGTGTTTAACAAAGCATCTTCCTGGTTAACAACCCATTAAGCTTTGTGTCTAGAAGTGCTTTTTGTCTAGTGTTTTTTCCCTTTGGCTCCAAAGGTTTGATAGCAATCAGCAGTCAATTGTCACAGCTATTTTGTTAATTGACAATATTATGCACATAAGTTAGCATAACTTTATATGAATACCTTCATGTAAAAACAGTTTACTTAAAAGATGTGCGAAGCTTCCAGTTCTGGGAAGTGAAGCCAGTATTGAGGTGGCTAAAACCTGCTTTCCTTCTAACAGTCAGTAGGGGGCAGCACCTCTGGCTGCAAAATGAAGTCCGATTATATCGAAGCCTACAGCAAAATGACACTTGATCTGTGGCCTTAGTAAATGTTTAGCTCATGAGTTTATGAGATTCAAGTATTCTTCAAAACAACTTGATGTTAGATTCTTTATTTTTATTACGTTCATCTTGACGTCTTGACGAAAAAATCTAAAAGGCTAGCAAAGACCTGCATGTAGTTTAGTAAAAATGTAACAAATTTATTATGAACAATGAAACTATTTGAAATTTGGAATACATCAAAATAATATGAATAACGTAAATAATCAAATAGATATTGAGGATTTAATACCCAGCTGGTTGCTTCAGAAAGTGTCTCATGATGTGATTATGCTCACCCAGCCTTCGGGATCTTATCATAGTGTTGATGTCGCCTGCTCTGCTGCACTTTTCAGCATTTTTACACTGGCTTATTTCGTCGAAGATAAAAACCGTTAACAAAAGTAGAATATCAACAAAATAGATGAACATACCAAATGTGCACGAAACGTCAACAAGCATGCGCATGGTGAACGCAGCTGTAAGGTCACCATTCAGTTCAGTTAACTGTAAGATAGGGATCATACATACATTATTATGATATTGTGTGTTTTAGATGTGATGATGATCACCGATGAGACTGAGATGGTAGCTATTAAACATAAAACGTTGGTCTCCCCGGGTGGTCTCACTGATATGAAGAGAGAGGGGTGTTTGAGCCTGTGCTACAGTGTCTGCACAAGGCCTTCCTCAGCTGCTGAAGCGGTGCCTTAAATGATTGGTGAGGTAAAAAAATCAGATTTTTCCAGGGCTGTTAACGCACTGGAGTGCTTCATATTAATAAAGAATAATTTGTAACGTGCGGAAACTGTTTCATATGATCATTTTCTCATTTTCATCTGCTAAATATTGATTTCAGCCTCTCAGTCTCCTGTTACCCATCGCCAGCTTATTCAGTCTTAATAAGGAACGGTGATTACGTTTGTGTCATTAAAGACTTTTAATGCCTTTTAGTTTTGAGGATTGATGTCAGGGACTTCCAAAGGGACTTGTTTTAACTCCTTATCTCAGTTTGAAGCTCTGTGAAGATAATAGTCACTTCTTAGCTGTTCTACTCTCTCTGTTACAGGGCTAAATGACAGACTGTGAGCAATTACAAGATAAATCCTTCTCTTTATGCCACAGTTCCCACTTTTATTCTGTGAATGCTAAACATGACCTGCAGGTTTTTAAAAAAAAACGTACAAAAGCACAAAAACATTTGGCCAATCAGCACGCTCGGCCCCAGAAGTTCCTGAACCTTTACTGTACCTCACACAGGAGATCTGCTGGCAGAAGTTCTACAAATATCTCATCTTTAACTGCAAAGCATGAGAATAGATTTGATTCATATAATAAATCCAATATTAATTTGTGTAATCTTATCCATCATTGGGAGGAAGGGATTTGGTATGTCCCGATTAATGGATATGTTAGCTGGTAGAGGTGGGGATCACCATACATCCCACGATACGATATTGTCACAATACTTAACGCACGATACGATATTATTGCAATTTTTAAAAATATTTTGTGATATTCAGATTCTGTACATAAAGGTAAACTTTATCAATATTCATTTTATCTAATATCAAAGTCTCACACTCAGTCTTTCTCTCATTTCAGTTTTATTGTTGACAAACTGAACGGTTTGTATTACAGTCTAGTCCAACTTAACTGAACAACCATCTGGTACAATTATAGCTATTCTGAACTATGCAGTTTATGAAAACTATGCAGCCCCTTCAGCAACTGAAGAATTTGAAAGTAAATTAAAACAAAATATAATTTTACATTAAATAAAAAAGTTTTAAACTTAATTAAAATAAAACATGTCTTAAATTAAAATAAGTAAACTGTCATGTTTATTGCTGCCAAAAACAAGTTAAACACATTTGGACAGTGAAGGAATGTCAGGATTCTTGCTCAGAAAAGAGCCTGTTCCATTCCACAAAACCTTTTTTTGTAACAAAATATCGATTTCTGCTGTCCCTGTATCGATACATTATTAGCAAACAAAATATCACCATACTACACAGTATCAATTTTTTCCCCCACCCCTATTAGCTGGTGTGTCTCTAAACCTCCTTCTAGCTGTGGATAACACCACCCCTCTGCTCTTGTCTCCAGGTTCTCCCGCTCCGACGAACTGTCTCGTCACCGCCGCTCTCACTCGGGCGTCAAGCCTTACGAGTGCTCGCTGTGTGAGAAGAAGTTTGCCCGCAGCGACCACCTCTCCAAACACACAAAGGTCCACCGCAGCTCCAGGCCCAGCAGGATTATCAGAGCCACT
Organism: Neolamprologus multifasciatus; assembly: GCF_963576455.1. Lineage (NCBI taxonomy): Eukaryota > Metazoa > Chordata > Actinopteri > Cichliformes > Cichlidae > Neolamprologus > Neolamprologus multifasciatus. Next base: position 33,879,049 of record NC_140443.1, on the reverse strand, counting down.
GTGTGATACCCTCAGCTGACCTGACCCCTGCCCAGCATCCACCCACCCACACCTGCCGTGCCTCCCTTGCCCAGCTTCGATTTGGGCAGCGCGGTGAGGGTCCGGGCCTCCTCAGGACTTTTGGTGCTTTACGAGCTGGACTTTCAGAAGAATCTCGGGAGTTGGCTGCCGTTTCACTTCAAAGTTTCTGTCCCGTCTCTTCCTCCCCTCTGTTTTACCTTCAGTGCTCCTCGTGAGCTGCTCATATTGTACCGAGCTAGCAGCCACCTCAGGAAAAAGTCAGCTCAAAGTGGATTTCCTGGCCTTTGTGCACTCATGCGTCGCAGAATGCAGAGCAGCAGACATTCTTATAAGGGCTCCTCTTGTAACCACTGCGTGCCCCACTGCTCCAGTTACCAAGCTGCCAGGTGCTGTGGGAAGTCGAGTGCTAACCAGTAATGGGAGCATCTGTAATTATAGAATTTTTTTTTTTCTACTTTTGCAATCGATTTGCTTCCTCAAAGGTAAACTTCAGGGTTCAAATGGTTCAGATGAAGCTTCCGTTGTTGCACTTATGTGTTCTAATCGTTAACGCGATGCTCGCGAGAGAGTTCGGAAACCCGCTCCCAATTTCTGAATTCTTCTGAAAGAGTGATGCCGAGGCTCCTCACAGCAGAGATAGTTTAGTCGTATTGAACTGGTGGTGTCCCTGATAATTTGGCCAAGTTGAGCAAAACTCACTGTTTTCTGGACCGCACCTCTGGCCTTGATCGCATTCATCCAGTCGTGATCCAAAATGCTTTGGACCTGTATGCCTTTTCTCGGTCCCAGTATGTCCTAATCTCTTTATCGATGCCTTTGTCCATCTCACAAAACCTCTGTTGAGCCTGCTGTTATCATATGACTGCTCTTATTTAACTGTGACTCTGAACACGGGGTTGCCAAACCTGAAATCCCTGTTCTGGCCCTCTGCGGGAGGATGGAAATGACACCTTCGTTTATACGGTTTATAAGCTCTTCGTTCTCTGGAAATCATTGTGCAGCCCACTGATGTGGCTTAAAAAACATACACGCACACACACACACACACAAAGTAGTTATGGGCCTATAAGGTGCAACAGTGATGTGAAACAAGCTCTTTTTTTTAATTTACAGTAGCACTTACTGTAAACGTTTATTTTTTTGGTTATAGCAGCAAGAAAAGCTAATAGTATGAATAGCTGGAAAGGCAGCTAACATCTATCCAATCATTTGTATTAGCATATTCAATATAATGTGTACTGAATATTAAGGACACAGATGACTTGTACAGCTTGTAGCCTTTATATAGATGTTTGTTTGTTTTGAAATCCAAGGATTTTCAATCAGCGCATTAAGCTATTCAGTGGTGTTCCTGGAGAGGTTTTTCAGTCTGTTATGTGAGTTTGATTGTAGCGCGATCAGTCTGTGGAATGTCGGACTGATTACACTCTGGGATTTGGAGTCCCGCTCTACCCGTTCACATAAACCATTAAGCTGAGTCTGCTGGTCTCAAGTGCACTTGTGCTAGTGAAAAGTGAGAAACAGTCAGAAAACACTCCTGCTCTTATGGCAGTTCCATAAAATGCACTGGAACAGCAAAATGCGAAAAAAAAAATAGTGAAGCAATTTTTGTAAGGAAGGTTCAACTGCCCGTGGCGGTCGGTATTACCGCGTGTTATTTGATCTCAACGTTGTGGTGCTTGTTAACCTACCGGTGCTTCACAAAATAGGCTGTAATTACAAGCGTAACACCTCACATAGCTGGATGATCTCTGTTGAACAGCCACTTATAACTACAAACTGCAGGCTACCGGCAGTCTTAACTTTAGCTGGAGCGACACTGGTGCTTATGGATAAGCACAAAATTAGAGCACTTATTTACACTGCAATCGTTCTTATATCTGTGATTCTTAGCATTCTGGAAACCCTAGGTTTCATTCTTTCCAAGCAGCCATGCTCTGTAGCGTAGAAACAGACGGGCAGACGTGTTTATCTGTCTGAACCAGTGCTGTCTTTGTGTCTGAGCCTCCCCAGGCTGCTTCTACTGACCTACATCCAGACCTGTATTCCCTAATCATCATCATCCAATTCTCTCTCTCTGTGATGCCTGAGCACAGGCGATATTTTCTTTTCGTTTTGTTTTTGTTTGTTTGTTTTTTTTGAATACCAGAAATGCTATTTTCCTATTTGCAGAAATAAAATTAAAAAAAAGAAAAAAGAAAAACACTAATCCTTTTGCCATGTTGTTATTCTAGCAATGCTTGTTAGGCAGACATAGATCAACATTTGCTACGAGGTTTACAGTGACAATGTACCAGCATGTGAGAAAATAACAAGTATAGAAATGGTGTGAAAGTATTTTTGTTCACACTCAGCCTTTTTATAACAAGCTTATAGTGTGAAATATCTGTGTACAGTGTACAGAAACCAGAAATCTTGAGTACTGTTCTTAGTGATAGTTTCGAATGCACTGTGGGAAACAAAGGTTTCTTAAAAAAGCTAAGGGGCTATTTGGAGCTGTCTTCTTGGGGTTTTTGTTTTGGGTCCTAGCTTACATGAATAGTCTGATATATCTATTTACTGGCACTAAATGAGACTTTTTATGTTCTTGTTGAAGACAAATAAGTAAATAGGAAACAAGTTTGACTTTAATTCACCTTTTCTACGCTCACATGTCAAATTGAATGCTAATTTCACTTTGTGTTCGGTGTCCATGCAAATGTCTGTTACGAGTAGACTCCTTTTGACTCGTCTAACATTCATTGATTCACATCAAAAGAAACACAGCAAAAAATTGTCAAGTCCAAGGAAACATTAGCATCGATATAAAAAATACACATGCAGAAACAGTGATTGAAAAAGGAGAGTAACAGATGTACAACATTCCCCATCAAATCTTGAAAGAAAGAAACATGAATCTTCAAATATCGACAGCTTTGCGGTACTGGCAGGCAAATTTACCAGCTTCTCTCCTTTCATTTCTCTGTAGTCACCTGCTCTCTGATAATACCAGAGACTGTCTCATAGAAGTGACAGCAATCTGAATTTCCTGCAGTGCTAAATGACAGCAGGGATTACAGCACAGCAAATCTGGCTTTTAAAAAAAGCAGCAGGCAGGTTTCAATCCTGTAATTACTTTCCAGTACTCTGAATCCTGCTGCCTGCTGCACCACCTCTCACTTTGGTAATCTACAAAGCTAAGAGGAAGCTACAGCTCTCTCCACATATCATGTTTTGGCTGTCAGTGTTTTCTAGCTGTGCTTGACTGCATGAGGAATGGGAGGGGAACACCTGGAAGGAACTGGGACCAGCTTCAAAGCAAAAAAAACAGTTTCCTCCTTTCCTGCTCTGCTCTTGGACACTTTTGCTAATGTGGCCTGAATACGCCGTCATAAAAATGCTGATCATCTGAGTCCTGTTTTGATTCCTAAACTGTAGGCAGGCATCTGGCAAGAATGTAGGGCTGAACAGGAGGAGAGAAGCAAGGAGGGAGTTTCCTGTTAGAAATGAAATGTGGCCACAAGCTGTAATGTAATAAGAGTAGTCGACAACAGTCATGACCAGAGGTTACTGTAGGACAAAGCGCTGCACTGCTCTTTAAAACAGAACAGTATGGCCTTTAAAAAGCTATAGATTTATTATGATCAGTAAATGGGACCAGAACATAAAGCTGAAGAACACAGACGAAGGCTTTGTGTTTATCTCAATAGATTGCCTGCAGCAATTCTTTGTGACTGTTAACAAGAAACTTTGTTGAAGACTACTCCTTTTATTCCTTCTTAGCTTCTTTCATTCATCACCCAGCCTAGGTGGAAACTAAATAGAATCCATGTTGGGATAAAAACACAGCTGTGTAATTTAAGAGGATGTGTGAAAAATAGACATCACAAGTGAAAGTCAGTGATCTGAATACTACAAACAATATGCAGCTAACTAATCAAACCTAGGTAATAAGGATAATTTCAATTGTGATATTAATAATACGTTTTGCAGATTCTGAAATCATACAGAGGCGTTACATACGGAGGACGTCATGCGCACGTCACTCAAGACCTGTCTGCCATGTTGGACGTAATCATCACTAATCCGGTGTTTACGTAGAAATTATCACTATTTTTCCCTCACAACGCCTACATGCTGCGGGGTTAGGTGCAGTAATCATCAAGGACAATCAAGGACAGAGGGAAAATCTTTTTTTTATCAGTTTCAGGTTTTTTAGATAGAAGAATACGGAAAAAAAACAAATTAATGAATAAAGGCATCAGATAAATAGTATAACAGTATTTTTTATTAAATATTAATTATGTATTAGTTGAATTTTATGGGTTTATGGGTATTAATTATGGGTTAGTTGAATTTTTTAAATAACCAGTATCTGTTTCAAACAATATGTACCATTTAAAATTTTTACATTTATATTTTCATTATTTCTTCTTCATCTGCCTCCTCCAGCACAATTCTCGCCTTCTCATCTCCATTTCATCCTCTTCCTCCTGAACTAACGTTAGGGTTCTAACATAAGAAGTCTCATATGAACATAATTATTTAATCTTGATATTACTGCAATGAGTTATTGTCAGCAGATGTGACCCTCCCGTCTCTGGACAGGTAACAAGAGATGGCTAAACGACAACGTAACAAGCTAACCATGCAAGCTAGTCATGCAAGCTAACATTAGCCTCTAGCATCCGACAATGTAACAAGCTAGTCATGCAAGCTAACATTAGCCTCTAGCATCCTAAAACTTAATTTCCCTCTGATTAACAGTTTGATTTCACTTTCACATCAGAAGAGTTTATTTGCTAAGTACGAGTCTGCCAGCGTCAAATCCATTTCAAAAACAGCCGTGAATACCGGTGAACAGGAGCTAACAGCAGAACACCCTGATGGAAAATTATGGCTATCCATATGCCTTGCCGAGTTTTTCCAAATAACAAGCAAGATGCTTGTCAAGAAAATGTACTTCCTCCAACAGAGTATATGTTTACTATGTTTAGTAAACCGTATTTCAGGATTATTACACATCCAAAATGGCCGACAATACAATACAATACAACTTTATTTGTATAGCACATTTAAAAGACCAGTGGTACACCAAAGTGCTTTACAATAAAAACAGGAAAATTAAGACAATAAATAAAAGACTATTAACAAGGTACCACATATGTCATCAGGTTAAGGGCACTAATTATACAACAATAAAAGGGAATATAAGAACAAAGTTACTAAGAACAGATATAGCTAAAAGATAAAGTACATAAATAAGAAATTGAACCAAATATAAAACAGGGACGCTAACTAGATGGAAAAGCTATGTTGAATAAATGAGTTTTTAAACGGGATTTAAAAGATAAAACGGAGTCTGACGCACGGATAGCGATAGGAAGGTTGTTCCACAGATTCGGTGCAACCAGGGCAAAAGCACGGTCACCCCTAGATTTAAGTCTAGATCTAGGCTGAGCCAGGAGTAATTGGGCTGAAGACCTGAGGGCTCGCCCAGGGACATATAGACTAAGAAGATCTGCACGATAACGAGGGGCTAAATTATTTATAATTTTAAAGGTGAGCAACAATATTTTAAATTCGATGCGATGCTTTATGGGTAACCAATGCAAATCAGTAAGAACTGGGGTGATAGAGGCATGCTTTCTAGTGCCAGTCAGGAGGCGAGCCGCAGCATTCTGGACAAGCTGAAGTCTATGAAGGAGAGCGGAGTGAAGACCAAAGTAGAGGGAGTTGCAGTAATCCAATCTAGAAGTCACAAAAGCATGAATGAGCTTTTCAAGATCTTTGTGAGGGACATAGTGCTTAGCCTTAGCAATAAGGCGCAGCTGGTAAAAGCTAGATTTGATTACTGAAGACACTTGTTTATTAAATTTGAAAGAGCTGTCTAGCAGAACCCCTAGGTCACTAACTGAGTCTGAGAAAGAAGTAGCAAAGGAACCAAAGGTATCAGCTAATAGGCCCCTAGGGATATGGTTGCCAAACACCACAATCTCCGTTTTCTTTTCGTTCAGGATAAGGGAATTGTCTGAAAGCCATTCTCTGACTTCTCTCATGCACTCGAGGAAGCAGTGCAATGAAAAAGCAATGTCGTCATCCTCTAATTGAAAATAAATCTGTATATCATCGGCATAGAGGTGATAAGAAATGTTATATTTTTCAAAGATTAAGCCTAGGGGGAGCATATATAATGAGAATAACATAGGGCCAAGCACAGAGCCTTGGGGCACACCACAGCATAAGGATGCAGTTGAGGAAGAATAAGTACCCAAGGTAACGGAGAAAGACTTGTTCAAAAGGTTTGAACCAATTAAGGGCTTCACCCCGAATGCCCACAGTGCATTCTAACCTTGTTAATAAAATATTATGGTCAACCATGTCAAAGGCTGAGGACAAATCCAATAACACTAATACAGCAGAATGCTCTGAATCAGTAATTAAGAGAAGATCATTAAGGACTCTCAGCAAAGCTGTTTCAGTGCTGTGGCATGGTTTAAAACCAGCTTGAAATTTATCACAGATGTCATATGCATCCAGGTAAGCCTGGAGTTGTGAGAGAACTATCTTTTGTAGGATTTTGGAGAGGAACGGAAGTTTGGATATCGGCCTATAATTAACGAAATCACAATGATCAAGACACCTTTTTTTAAGAACAGGTTGCACTATAGCATGTTTAAAAACAGAGGGAACATAGCCAGAAGACAATGATGAGTTCATTAAAAATAGAATACTGGGCCCAATTACATCAAAGCTGTCCTTCACAATTCGAGACGGAAGAGGTTCATATGCAGAACTAGTAATTTTCAGTTGCTTGACAATTTGCTTAAGTGCAAGTTAATGACACATGTAGGGTTGCCAAATCTTAACTATCAAAAAAAGGACACTCTGGCCTGCCAGAAGTACAATGCACAGTCAGCTAGGAATAGTGTAAATAGGAACTGTATGTTCATATTCTTACAATATAAATGCAATACAGTGTTGATATTCAGTTTAATCTGAAACAATACAGGACAAATACAGTAAATGATAACAGAAATCACATGGGCATTTCCTTTGAAAAATAAGCAAAAAAAAAAGACAAAAATAGGAGCTTCAGTCACCCAGTTTATTATGCAACTGGGACCAAACGGCACCTTATTTTTATGAATCACATCTGGTGCACATCCTCACATCTGGTGTGCATGATGGGCCATCACTGATGGCTGTGACTGGACACAAGCACAATAGCTCCGGCTAAAACGGGAACCCTTGTCACGTGGTAAGCAGTCGTGTTTCTGCAAAACCCCTATAGCCTCTCAGTTTGGGTAATGAAATGTTCTTTACAGTGACACATTTCTCATCATTGTATCCCTTGAGCTCTGCAACTTGTTTTAGTGTCTTTAAGCACATTGTTTTTTGTTTTACAGCCTGCTTTTCAGCATTGCTGTTTTGATTCTCTAACAGCTCATATCTACTTACTTTTTGCAGCAGGCAGCTGCTCTGAACATACACAAATACTCACCAGCACCCCAACTAGGGGCTTGTGATTGGACTATTCCAACACAGTGGTGTGCAATTACTTTTATTACAGTGAGACAAACAGAGATGACAGACCACCTGGCTGTGGCTCAGGTGGTAGATCGAGTTGTCTGCCAAGTTCGGTGGTTCAATCCCCGGCTCCCCAAGTCTACATTTCAAAGTGCCCCCCCCCCCCCCCCCCCTCCCATGTATTCATTGAAATGTGACTGTGTGAACAGTATGTCTTTTGTCCTGAGCCTGGTTCTGCCAGAGGTTTCTTCCTGTTAAAAGGGAGATTTTCCTTCCCACTGTTGCCAGGTGAATTCTCATAGGGGTCATCTGATTATTGGGGTTTTATTGCAGGGTTTTTACCTTACAATATAAAGCACCTTGAGGTAACTGTTCTTGTAATTTGTAAATATATAAATTAAACTGAATTACATCAAAGTGCTTAAAAGCACGAAGGTGTGTGATTGGGTGAATGAAGCTTGTAGCAAAATTTTCAGTTGGGGGTAGAAAAGCACAAGACCATTTACCACAACAACTGTAGACCTTTGCGTTTTCCACTGCCCTCTAGTGACAAAAATATATTTAATAATAAAAGCTGGATTTGCTTCAGTGCCAAATGTTAAAAGAATGTAAGGCTTCTGTGGTATTCAGCAGTCTTACTCCTGATATCTAGATGTTCAAACTGATTAATGTGACAGGGACCAAAAATAAAACACAAAACTCATTACAACTGATTTTGTCATGTCTTCAAAGACCTTAGACGCTCACTGACAGACAAGCTTTTTTCTGGCATCCAGAAATATGAGGTTATTGAAATCCTACACAAGATATTAATTAGGGCAATTCATATAGAGCAGATTTCTACTTCAACTGCGAATGAGTCACTCATCCGCCAAGTCAATCCAGCTCCACCACTCTATAAATAATCACCCTCTGGTCTTCGACTGCTTTGCATTTATGTCTGAATAATGCTTTGTTTTAGCTAAATGGGCCAGTTGGGTCTGATTCTGTACTCTCACTCTCCAGCCTGAGGTGTATACAACAGCTCAGACTATTTTTTTCGTGTAGTAACATAATGCTGTTTTGTTTTTTACCTTTTTATTAAAAACATTTTTTTTAAATAATACATAACCTAACCTGTTTTTTCTCAGTTTTTTTTAATGCAGTTAGGCTACATTTAGCAGTATGTTTGCTTTCTGACAACATCAGATAATAACAGATGAATGTCCACAATAACAAGACTAGAATCTGCACAGGGCTCACCGATGGTACTGTGACTGTTAGCATACTCTGCCACTTGGTGGTTAATCTGACAACATGCAGCTTCTGCACGTGGAGGTTAGATTGTTTTTTGTTGCTAATGATGTTCTGTGTTGATGGAAAATCCAAAATGACGTTTAACATGGTTCTTTTTTACAAATTGCTTTTTGTATAATTTGTATACACACAAAATATATTTAAATTGTAATATTTAGACTCAATCAACTCTTTTTTTGGTACATCTTGCTAGAACTGGGCTGGATCTGCTTGTACCTATAATTGGCTTAGTTCTTCATGGCACAGATTCAATAAGAGGTTTTGGTGCATAATAATAGAATCACATGTGTGCTATTGCTCACATGTGTGATTCTCACATGTCCTCACGTCCCAAAGGGCTATTTGAGTACATTAAATTCAGTGTTATGTTCAAGAAACCAGTTTAAGATAATCTAAAGTTTGTGACATGATGTCACAAACCTTAGCAGGGTGGATGACATCCACCCTGCTGAAACAGCCACCAAAAGATTGATACACTGTGGTCATAAATGGATGGCCAGCAACAATACTCAGGTGTGGTACTTAAATGATGCTCAGTTGGTACTAAGAAGCCCAGAGTGCGTCATGAAGATATCCTGCACATCATTACACCACCAGCTGCCTGAATTGTTGATACAAGGCTGGATGAATTGAGTACTTTATGTTGTGTCTGCCAAAATCAAGATTCTTTAGCCCTGGCTGCAATTTAATGTTGAGTGAGAGTCCGTATGAATTACTGTCTCAGTTTCTAGATCTTAGCTGACAGGAGTGACCGTGGCCTGATGTTCTCCACTGTGGCCTATCTCCTTCAGGATTGTAGATGTCGTGGGTTCAGAGATGTTTTGCATATCTTGGTTGTAATGAGGATTTATTTCACTTCCTGTTGGCTGCAAATAAGCCACTCCCTTCTGACCTCAATGGATAATTTCTCTTTTTCAGACCACTCTTAAAGAGATGGCTGGAGTAGATCAGCAGGACTTATGTTCAGACTACCATGGATATTTATTTGAGTGTTAAAAACAGGAAAAACTGCCCACAGCAGCAACGTTCTGTGCTTCTTTTTTTAATCTTTTCTATTATATAATCTATTTTTCAACTTCCTCTTCTTGGTAAATTCTGCTGTCACTTCCTTTGCTGCTCATGTCCACTTTTCAGCTGATCAGCATTCTTTCTGTTGCCTAACATCATCTGCATCTGGCTCAGTTGAAGGCCCGCACACATGGACTGTGAATAGCCAGTCCATGTGTCAAATACATGCAGTGCTGCGAAAAAGTATTTGCCCCCTCGTACCAGGGTGATCAGCCTCTAGCGGGGTCGACTTCCTGTTGCCTCCGGTCCTCTGGGACTCTTTGGCCATGGGCGCTCCCCTCCTTCTCCTGCTGGGATGGGCGTACAGTTGTCTTTGGTACTCTTGGGGGCTGCTGTTGTCCTGGTTCCTGTTTGCATCTCTGTATATATAATGACACACACTCTCTCTCTCTCTGAAGATTTCATAGACCAGGGAATATAGGCCATTAAAATTTCCCAACGCCAGTGTCTGCATGTCACTGTAAAGTTCTTCCTCCCCACTGTTGCCAAGTACTTGCTCTCTCTTATATTGTAGTCTTTAATTGAAATTCGATTTGAATAAAGAAACCATTTAAATGGTACACTTTATTACGCAATATGTGTTAAACAGATGATAAAGTACCCACTCCACAAATAACAATTTATTTGTTTTTTTAAAACAGTCCCACAAACATAAATCAGAGACACATTGTAACTATTCTGAGAGTTTTCATTTTGAATTTGAATGCAATTACAGTTGTGACAGACTCAAGCAGATTGTTCCAGTGGCACAGGGTTTTTAAATCTTTGAAGTTATTCTCAGCTTGTGAAATAAATAATATTTTTATATAGATTTTAGTGAAAAGTCCTTAACTTATATCTTTGTAAAATAGCTTGAAATTAAGATTAGAGCCTCAAATAGCTTAAATGTCCCCAAATGGGATTATTTATTTTGTAGTAGCACAAAACAAACAAATGACCAAGTATTAAACAGAAAATATGTAAGAGAGAGAGTGAAAAAACCCACTTTGGTACCCTGCAGGTAATAAGGAGAACACTGTGTAGGGGTTAAGTCTGCAGTTGTGAACAGTATGACTCTGCTTCCACATTCTCACTTTTTTTTGCTATTAGATTTAATTACTTGGCAGTGCATTAGCTAAAGGAACTACAATGTCACTCAGCAGTACAATTCCATAAGAAACTAGGGAATATACAGTGATGTGAAAAATCACTGATTTTTTTTTTTGTATGTCTGTCACACTTAAATGTTTCAGATCACCAAACAAATGTAAATATTAGACAAAGATAAGACAAGATAACACTTCTACATGAAGCTGTTTATTAAGAGGATAAAATCCAAACCTACATGGCGCTGTGTGAAAAAAGTCTGTATTACAGACTCAATGTTATAAGACGTTTGTTTTCATTTCTTATCAAATTTGATTTGGACTTATGTTATTATCTGTAAGAGCAATATGTTGACTACTACACAGAAGAAGCCCACTGCTATTTGGAACTTTTAGGTAAAACAATAACGTGACACCAACAGTCAAAACGAGCTGGTGAAGGCTACAAGTATGTGTAAAAACTGAGTGGACACAATCCCTTTTTTCATGTAATTGCCTTGCGATTTCTGCTGTGGGGATACCAGCAGTACTGCGAACTGTGAGTAGAAACGCGTCATTTCCACGGCTGAAGTTGTTTAAATCACAAGTAAGTAAAGTACTATTGTTGTTTAGCTACATAATATATAAATTAACTACAATGACTTTGACACACCTGCAATAAACAAATAACGACAAAGGAAGTGAGCTCAGCGTGAATTTAATGACGCATTAACGTGCTTTTGGTAGAGCAGGATTTTTTGCAACCAAAAGCAGGCGCAAACACCGAAGATTGCACGGTATAACTTTAATAATAACACTGCTAACATTAAACGCATATCCAGCAAGAAAAGCGACTATTCTTACACTAGTTTCGTAACTCGAATGCGTTTGATGCTCAGTTTCTACGAATAAAAAAAAATCTAGTGCCGCCAGCACACTGAAGCAGTTGAAGGCGGATAATTCACTGAAGTGGAAGTGTACGAGGAACGTTGAACGCGACATTATTTCCTGTTCAGAGGATATCTCGTCAGTGGGAGCCAAATACAGTTTAATGTGTTTGATGTTCAGGCATTTGCTTGACGTTCTGTTTGAAACTTGTTTCCTGAGCTATGGTCGCATAGAAAGCCCTCCGGAAATGTTTGGGGAATATTTCGATGCGGCTCGACGACTCGGAAATTCAGCGGGCTCCGCGAGCGAGGTAATGTTAGCAGGCAAAGCTAACGCCAGGTTAGCTAAGTGCTAACTTAGAGTTAGCAAAATAACATACTGCTTTGATTTGTTGGTGTACACGGATGTTTGCGCTCGCGCTAAACGTAGCTTCGAAGCAAGTCTCGAGGGGAAAAAGACGTCCACCCTGTGTTGACGGTGACGAAACTAGCAAACGTTACCTATCAACAAGTGGTCTTTTATTTTGAACTGTGTGGGTGCTTTGCTGTGAGAGGGGAGAAAACCAGCAACTCGGGTCCTAGCGTTCGCACCACACGAATAACGCACCTCATTTGACTGATTTGACCTAGCTGACGTTATCTGCATAGATAACATTTGCAGCTAATGTCAGGAGTTGCATAACGTTCAGTGGTAATCTTCTTCTCTGGCACCAGTTTTGACACTGTCCTATTTTTGCCCTGATATCACCGGTTTAACACGACAGTTTGGGACAGATTGTGTGAGTGTGTGGGTTTGGGTGTCTCCATCCCAGCAGGTTTCGATGAGTCAGGACAGATTTATTATTCCCTGGCCCATAAGAAGCTTATATGCACATATGTTGACAGATACTGACGAGCGCATAAGTCATATTGAACCTGTTACTTGGACAAAATAACAAGAATCGCAGATGAAAAAGCCAAAGAGACACAGCAGCAGCGATCACCTCAGTAATAAGTTGTTGTGCGCAAGAGGAGTGGAGCTGTGAGTTACAGGTACATAAAACCTGCAATAGGAGATGTTATTAAAACTGAAGAGTAAGCATGAGGGGAAAAAACGAGCTTCTTACAAAATAAGGCAGCCACATCCTTTTCCAAAACTACATCACTTGTAGATTACTGAGACTGGGCTCCAGGCATGATCCATTAGACTTTTAAATTAAGCTATGATGCATATATATAACTCATCAGAACACCCCCCACTGGGAGGCAGCACTCCAAAAGATAGACGGGGGTGATGTTGGGTGGCTTTTATTACTATCATTTGATAAATGTGTAAAAAAAATCTTTCTCACACACACATACACACATTCAATTCTATGTACCAATGTCCTAATTAGGGCTGCCACAAACGATTATTTTGATAGTCGACTAGTCACCGATAATTTTTGCGATTAGTCGACTAATCAGATCATGTAAAACGTACGGCTTATTGCACCAGCATGCGTCTGCTTTTATATAACTATCATTAGCTTACAGCTTGACGTGTTTAAGGTATTTGCTAACTAAAAATAAAGACAAGATGATAGTTTATTAAACGTTTGATGAAATTTGCAGATTGTCTCAGTGGAGTTTACTAAACTCAGCTCCTTGCTATCTAAAATATAACAGGACACTGGAGTAAATTCTCGACCATCTCACACTTCTGTTTAATCAGTTCTTTTTGACATTTATTCAGCTGTGTAAAAACTATAACTTTAATCTCAGCCAAACCGATTTTCCGAGGAACAAATAAAATACTGAAAAAAGCCAAACAATAACATTTTTAAGTTATCTAAGTGACTTATATATCATGTTTAACCTGAGTAGCAAAAGACCGCGGGGGGTTTGAAAATTATGTGCTGAGAGTTCGATGTTCTGGCCGCTCTAGTGAGCCTAGCCCCCGGCTCGCTATCGAGCTGGTGGGTAACAGACGTCCCCAAAAACGTCGGAGCACTTTTGCAAATATGTGGTGTCTTGATAAACCAAGCAGATATTTGAAGTTTACACAGCTACATTCTCGCCTGAAAATATGCTAAAAGTTTATTTTGTGACCCAGAAATAGTAATAAGAGTAATATTAAAACTAAGTAGCTGCCGCCATTGTTGGAAACAGGAATTGGCTAGGCCGCACTATGAATCCTGGGATAGGTTGGGCCACGAAGGATACACCCGACCCATCCTTCACATCTGGGGAAATGAAAGACGCATTTTTCGGCCGTGTTTGGGGGAGTCTTCAAATTTGGACAGGCTTCGCCGTGTCGCTGTAATGTAATTGGCCTACAAATGCGGCCACCGAAATGTGGGTACAGCTACAATACTGCTTCTTCTTCTTCGGGGTTTAATGGCAGCTGGACTCCTTGTACATGCCGTGCTGCCATCTTCTGTTTCAGTCAGTTATTGCACTCTTAAATCCTACTACTTATTCCTGCGTCTTTCGAGATCTTAAAAGGCTTTAAACGACTCGTCGACTATTAAATTAGTCATCGACGATCTTGAAAGTCGACGTAATCGTGACTAGTCGACTAATTGTGGCAGCCCTAGTCCTAATGAGGGAAAATGGTCAATAGATAAGTTTTTTGTTTTAATTTTTTTTTTTAAAGAACAGCCCTTCTTCCAGTTATATCAGTGTGCATTGATACATTAGTCAACAAAACACAAACCTTCTAAGCAAAGTATTAAAAATTATTCCTATTCAACAATGATTAAGTCTCTCTAGTGTTTACCACAGAACTTGTGATGGTAGCAGGGTTTTCCTTGGCTCGAAACTGGCCTTTATAGAGTTCGGAAAAAGTGTCAGCTTTGTACCATCAGTGTATCAGCTAAGAAGAAAGTTTACTCACATTTGTAACGTGTGAATCAGAATCCTTTTATTGTCATTGAACATCATATGTTCAACGAATTTGAATAAATAACAATAAAAAACAAATAAATAGTGAATAATTTAAAGAACAAACAAACAGATGTACAATGTTTATGCAGACGTGCACTGTTGCGCCAAAGTATTGCGCTTGTCCTGTGTGGTGGTGTTTATGTTTATGTGTCAGTGTTTGTGTTGTATGTGTGTTTGAAGTGCTGATGTGTGAGTTGGGGTGGGGCGTGATGGCTTGGGGAAAGAAATTGTACCTGACTGTGTAAATCCTGGTTTGGATGATATGAACTGAACTGAAATCACAGACCAGCAAAGTCTTTACTGTATGTGAATGGGCAATTTTATCAGATGCCTTCTTATTAAAAAAATGCGACTTAAGCAGTGAAGAAAAGCAAACTGAAGATTTGGCATCTGTGTTAATTTGTTTTTCCGGTACAGTCATCTGACAGCAAAAACTTGATGTGACCACAGAAAGTAGAAGAGAAGCAGAGAGATGGAACTTTTTTCAGATTATTCCTTCATTGAAAACATGCCTGTTTCCCTGTTGTTTTGGCAGCATTGCTGTTGGAAATAAGTTAAGCACAGGGTTCTCAGTTCCTCACATATATGGACCTATGATGGGGCTTGACTCAAAATGCTGGGAAATCTATGATATACTACCATTAAAGCCAGTAGGAGAGTGTTTGTGGCACAGCATTTGGTCAATGAACTGTACAAAAATGGAACCCAGTCAAAACCAAAACATTGCAGCTTAGCTAGTCGATCCAGTGCCTTTTGGAAAATACAGCCAGTATGGATGGAGACAAAGACGTTGTATTTATGTGCTGTTTGTGCATTTGATTCATTGCATTCACAGAGCGCATGCATTGCATCACTCAACTCAAGAACTCAAGACAACTGAAAGACATTGATGACCACCACAATAGCAACCTAACCAACCACTGCATAGCTAGCTGGTTAGCATTGACTTAATTTTCAAAGAAGAGTGAGTAAATTGTGAAAAGTAAAGCAATTGTGTTCAGTGAATGAAATAATTAAATTAACGCTGGCATACAGTCAGCATAGAGCTGTAGACAGATACCATTAGTACTAGGGCTGGGCGATATGAGGAAAATCTAATCACAACATGTTTGGGCTATATCATGATACGCTGTATACTAATGTTATTTTTAACTACATAGTGCCGTAGAATTCAGGAGACAAAATAAAACAATTGAAATTAAAAATGTGCTCTTTTTTGCTTATATAAAAATTGTAAAATAAAAAATGTTATGACCTCAAATTACAGATCTAGACAGTGAGTGACTATAAAAACACCTGACCAAGAACAGTCACAAGTATCACAGCTGATTTATTTAACATTTTCTTTGGCGTGTGGGGAGACGTTGACATGCCGAGTTTAAAACAGTCTTCATTTTGCAGTGGATGACTTTTCAGCTGGTGGAATAAATTTGTGGTACTGCTACCTTTTGCAGCAATAGTTTTATGGCATGCTTTGCAAATGACTGCATTTTGTTCGGCATCCTCCGTATGAAATCCAAACGACAGCGGGTATTCCCTCGCATGTCTAAAACTCCCGCAGTCTCCATATTTTTCCCTATCTGGTAGTATATAAGCTAATGCTCAGCATAGTGTGCTAGGTAGAAAATGTCCTGGTTGGGAGGGGGAATTAATGATGCATTCACAGCATGTGGTAGAAAAACCCCCAAAGCTGATACACTGCAGACAGCTTAATATTTCCAATTTATACGTGATGATTACAATAAAGCCATTTTAACCATTGTACGTGGAAAAACTTGCAAATATGCATGAAGTGTAGGGATGGGTATCGTTTAGGTTTTATCCGATACCGGTGCCAAACCGGTACTTTTGAAACGGTGCCGGTGCTTAAACGGTGCTCAAACCGGTGCTTAAAGAATGGAGAACACAAAATTGGTCCAAAAACATCTTATGTTCAGCTGTTTTTTTGTAAAAAGATAACAATGTTAGCCTTTTCTGCAGCTATAGGGGATTTATGGTATCACTCTTGGCTGGAAGCAGTGCTTAATCAATGGAAAAAACACAAACTTTGTCCAAAAACCTCTCATGTTTAGCTGTTTTCCACTTTTTCTTTGGTCATTTTAGCCTTTTTGGCCAGGGTGAAGGGGGTATCTGACATCAAACAAGAAGACAGCTGCATGTAACTATGACGGTGTTTGCTAGTTCACCTTACATGCATTAATTTAATAACGTGGTTAGCCTACTAAGCTACTCACGCAGAGAAGAACGGCTGCTGCTGCATCATCATCCGTCATCATTTCTGCTACACTGGCAGGGCTAGGGGCCAGGACTCTCCTCTTCAGGTTTTTGGGGGATGTTGCTAACTCCGGGTCCGA
This sequence comes from Neolamprologus multifasciatus, assembly GCF_963576455.1. NCBI lineage: Eukaryota > Metazoa > Chordata > Actinopteri > Cichliformes > Cichlidae > Neolamprologus > Neolamprologus multifasciatus. The sequence continues at coordinate 33,861,943 of NC_140443.1, read as the reverse complement.
TAACAGGCAACCCACCCGCAGTCGATGCACTGGTGTGAGGTCTTGCAGCAAGCTATCAAATACGGCGCATTTTTCGGCTTTTAAAAAAAACGCTATCCGTCGCCAGGTGTTTCATCGGATTTGAGGTGTTACCTTCTTTGACAGTATCAGTTTAAAGCACTTGTTGCAGCTGCTGAGTTTGCATATTTTGCTGTGAAGTACAGCCAGACTTTTGACCGCTTCGCCTTGGGCATTTTTAATCTGTAGCTCTGCTCTAAAAGAATGTACGTACATGGACCCGCCTACTATCCGGAAACGTAAAATGATTGGCTAGAATCTAAAGTGTATCATTCCATACCAGTTGGTGGCGGTAATGCACCTTTCAGTTGTTTGCCAACCGCCAATATAAATGTAAGGAAGAAGAAAGTGTACCACAGCTCAGGAAAAAAAAGCACCGAAATAAAGCACCGAAATGTGCGCTGCTTTTCGGTCTGGTTACTACCGTTTATGTCAGAACCGGTGCCATCATGGCACCGGATACCGGTACCCATCCCTAATGAAGTGTATTCAATATATCGCCCACCCATAATTAGTACTACATGATTAATACCAGCTTACTGTTGGAAACCAACAAGCAAAAGCTCCTGTTAGGGTTAGGCGCTTTTGCTTGTTGCTCCACTGCCTTAAAGTTGATGTCATTGTTTTGGAATGAGGAACTGTCGATGCATTCCACTGGTGATTAAAATAATTGATAAGGCTGCAGGCATTTAATAATTCTATTTTTCTATTCTATTGGAACCAGTTGTCCATTCCCCTTGCGTGTCACCAGACAATCGCAAATTACTGTTGAACCTAAATTAATACCAGAAAACCAAAATATACTGAGCATGTTACAAGGAAGCTTGTCATTCTATTGCCCTATCTTTGATAAATGCAGTGATTAGCCTGACACATGCAAGACTGAGATGAAATGTGTGTGGACCATATGTATGTAGTTGCTCCCTGTGGTCCCATTGGACGTCAATCATTGCTTTGTACTCTTGATTTTGTACACTTTATATATATATATATATATATATATATATATATATATATATATATATATATATATATATATATGCATGCTTTGGCTGTTGCCATGTTGGATTTTTTAAGGAACCAAAAGTGATGTGAATTTTTTTTGTACCAGGCTGCAAATGTGCTGTGAAACCGTGCATTCTAACATGGGAGTCTATGGAGATTGGCCACGTTTTGGAGCAGGAGGGCCAGATTTAATGTGCCTGATGGTCTTAGTTGTGCAGCTCTGTTGTTAACGAATCTTGCTTCAATTAGATACAAGTTGTAGAGCAGCTTGCTTGCTTATCACATACATTTTCTGCCCTCCATTTCAGATTTGTTTAGCTACATTTACTCTACACTTGCACGGTCTTTTGCTCTTAACCCTCTCGAGGCAGGCGTTGCCGATTTGCAACAGTTAAAAACTAACAACCTGATTACCCCACATACATATTTTATGAGTATTTTTTACTCAGAAGTACCACTGCAGGACTTGGTTGTGCATTAGCAACAAAAAGTTTAATTTGAGCCTGAGAGGGTTAATATGCAGTGAAAAAATTGAAAGCATTTAGCTTTAGACTGTTGCTTTCCACAGCACAGCAGCTGCACGAAAATTGTTGTCATAGCATTAAAGTGTGAGAAAGGACCAGAGATTCCAGGTTATTGTTTTCATAATTCTAAACGGGTTGAAAAAAGGTTACATGGAAAGCAGGATGTTGTTATAATGAAACTGTCACCTGCCCCCAGCCAAATAGATTGTCCGCTCTTTTTTTATGTCCAAAAAACTGCACGAGTCCAGAGAGTTGGCAGAATAAGGAGCACCAAAGACAAAGGGCAGCTATACTCTTGTGTACTTTTAGGGTTATGTGTAGTATCCACTCACTCAATATACATATGTTCCTCTCCTGTCTTCACTATAGGACTTGCAGCAGTGTCACTCACAACATTTTTTTTCTAATTCCATAGAAGCCTTTTCCCTGCTTTTCTTTTTGAAACCATATAATTAGGTGACCGTTGAGACATGCACCCAGCTGAGGTAACAAGCAGGAAGAACTACAGTTAGGCTGTCTTGGCTGGTTTGACGTAAGATGTACCAGTTGCCTGTGCTCTTGATTTCAAGATCACAAAGCATGGAACAAAAAGAAAATAAAAGTTGGTGCTTACAAATATGTGAGCTGAAATGTGGAGAGAGATGGCAGTCAACAACATTCTGTACACTCCTACATAGTCCTAATTAGTTATAGTGAGGACACCTGTGTGGGTGTGCCGCCTGTGTGTTTGTGGGCTGGAATCAGAGCGCACTGTCATATCAGTAAAGTCAATCACAAGTATGAAAGAAAATCACACCGAGGACATGATCTGAAAATTACAAAATAATACAGGAAACCAAAAGTCAGCCTTTTGATTGTTACTCAGTTGTTTGCAGTGTTGTTGAAACCGCGATTTATCTGCAAATAACAGGACTCTCTTCTGCTAAATTAGCATAATAAGCATATTCACTTGTTGTTTCCCACCATGACTCAAAGACAGTCAGAAACACATGGGCCTCAGCAGGCCTGCATATATCTAATATGTAAATATGGCAAAAATGGAGTTTGTGCAATTCTACTGAGCTTGAAAGTCAATATTTGGTATGACAAAATCAGATTGCTCTTTTCTGTGTTCATTATTCCTTCATCTTTGACAAGATCCCCAAATGCAGTTCCAAACCATGACAGCGGCTCCACCATGTTGTACAGATGCCTGGAAACACACACTGTTGTACCTGTCTCCTGACCTCTGGGTATTTGGTGATGATTTAAACCTAAGATTTGAATCCATCACTTCAAAAGTCCAGCTGCTTTTCAGTCCAGTTCCTGTGTCATTTGGCATACCTCATTCTTTTCTCCCCGTTTCCCTTCCTTAAGAATGTCTTCTTAAAAAGGACACGCTACGCACCAAAAGATCATATAAGTTATCAGTTTTTGGCTAATAACGCTTTTACTAATTGGTGCAACAGTACTATTTTGTGTTCGTCAGTGATGGCAAATTCTGTGTGTCTGAAGATAGAATTATATATTGGTTCTTTGCTAAATTCTCTTACGCTGGTTCATCCTTTGAGTTAGGTGCCTTTTGTACTTGAATGAAAGAAATGAGAGCTGGCTTGAGGCTTTTGAACAGTACTGTACGCCACGGTATGAGGTTATAGTGAAACTGATTGTCCAATCCTTACCCGCTGTGTGATGAAGCAGAGTCAAATCGTTAAGGCTGCATGGTTACACTTTTACGGGTGGCAGTCGTATTAATGCTGCTACCACTGTCCTTGCTACAGTTATTGTGTTATTTGGGGGATGCACACTTCTGATGGTGACCACCTCAGACGTTACCCTTCTTTAAAGTTGCTGTCTACTTAAAAACCAGAGTGCAGTTATTTGTGGCTGATTTGTGAAGTGATGTAACCACCGTTCTTATGATGGCAGTTCTACATATAACACTTAGATGTAACTGAGTAGACAGTTCCTAAAGTCATTTGACTGTGCCAGGGCCTCTGACTCACCGTCTTTATCAGACAGTCCATGAATGTTCTGGTAACAAAATAATGATCAAATTTACTGTTGTTCCAAGGCAGCTGGCAACTGTTAAGGTGGAATGTTTTCCTACATATAATTTAGTGCATGCGTTGACAGCTTGAGTTGTTCTGGCCGTTTAAATGCTCAAACATCTTTTTTAGCTTTAAAAAAGATACACAATTAAAAAACAAAACAGGGAAACAATGAAAAATAACGACAGTAAGAAGAAAATGAGACGAGAAGAGAACTATCAAAACTGTTGCCACATAAATGGACACTCAGTCAAAAATGAAAGGGTGCCAGATCTTTTCACATTCCTTCAGTTTCTTTTTAAGAAAAAATCCACTAGCTCCAAGTTTTAGCTCAACTAGCCAACAGTGACCATTTATTTTGGTTTTGTCGGCCCTCTCTCAACATCCTCTTGAGTGGTGATTGCATCTTCTAGCATTTGAAAAGATGTGCATTAATTAACCAAGCTGTAAATATTCTTATAGCAATCTTTGTCCGAGTTCTGTCACAGTTATCCAGAATTGCACATCAATGATTCTCATCCTCAGCTCCTCCCCTCATGTCTTAATCACTCCCACTAGAAACGTGAGCAGAGGAGGCAAGAAAACAGCCTTCTAACTTCTAACAAAAACGAGTCACCTTTGACTTGGATCCATCACTTTAAAGCAGTGCCAATTAAATGTGACCTTTGACATACTGTTCTGTTATACTGTAACTACTGTTGTGCCTGTGATAAGGAAGTGTGTCATTTTTGGTTCAGAATAACTGGTATTTAGTTTCAAAGTGTAAATGTGCCTGGAAGAACTGGTTACTTATTATACATTTACATGATTTGTGTGTGTGATTCTGTCTTTGTCTTCCAGGCACTTGAGCAGCTGTTTAGTGTATGGCAGAGTCTGTTAGATAAAGAGACAATTTTAGCCACATAAATGTAATTGATTACTGTGTGGGTAAATGTGTGTTGAATCTGTTATGAATAAGGGTGCTAATTTTAGTGTAAAGTGGAGGCAGTCACTTATCACTTATACTTATTATACTTAGGACTCACCTGTTTTTCTTCTTTGTACTTTTTGAGGGTGTTCAGGTGACTGTATCCCCAGAGAATGGAAAACAGTCGAAAGTTTCTGGGAAAGACCAAGAATGGAATTGTGTGTGGGATCCCCTTTTTTTTTTATTTAAGATCCTTTAGGTATTTTTTTTGTTTTTAGTTTTTTTTATTAAATTGTTTTAATGTAAATCCAGTATTTGTGTTAGTGACTGTTTCTATTGTAGTTTATAATGCAGAAAATTGTTTTGCTTGTCGTAATTGCCTTTTGTAAAATTTGTAAACAGCCCTGTCTAGCAAAGCGTGGGCCATTAGCAGCAGGGTAGAAATAGCTGCCTGCTACCCAGTTGGGGGTTGCTGCTTGTGGATGTCACAAGTGCTTCATAGTCCCGCAATGTTGAACACTAAATTAAAGGCATGGTACATAAAAATAACAAACGCTGGTCTGCACCAAGTTCTTCCTCTCTGGTCAGTGATCGAAGCTTAGCTGCTGTCAATTCAATTCACAACATGGTGCAGTGCAACAACATATCAGACACTTTTTTTTTAAATCACACACAGAGAAACAGTGAAAGGCATTAAGTTTGATCATCTTTATAAAAAAACAAACCCATAAAAGCTCTTTTAAAGAGTCCTGTTCCTACAGTCATTTATTGGAACTGTAGACATAAATATATTCAATTCAATTTTATTTATATAGCGCCAAATCACAACAAAAGTCGCCTCAAGGCGCTTCATAGATACAGAGAAAAACCCAACAATCATATGACCCCCCTATGAGCAAGCACTTTGGCGACAGTGGGAAGGAAAAACTCCCTTTTAACAGGAAGAAATCTCCGGCAGAACCAGGCTCAGAGAGGGGCGGGGCCATCTGCTGTGATTGGTTGGGGTGAGAGAAGGAAGACAGGATAAAGACATGCTGTGGAAGAGAGACAGAGGTTAATAACAGATATGATTCAATGCAGAGAGGTCTATTAACAGATATACAATATATACATAAACACCTCTGCAAATGACACACCTGTGCATATCCTGGGCCCCTTCAGCAAGTCTCCTTTCTGGGCCGTCTGTATTACATTTTAGGGAGGGAATTTTGTGAATACTTCCCGACATGTGAGAAAGATATTTGGGCCTGAGCAGGACTGCATAGTAACCACATTGCATTGTTAATTTTGATGTTGATCTCTGAATAATTGGCTTAAAGTGAAGTATGTGATTTTCCATTTAGTATGAGTGTGTCATGGTCGTAAACAACCGCAGTCGTTCAGAATACTCCTGCTCAAATGGCAGAACCACACAGGTGAACAGTGCTTGTAGCAGATATTCCACCTGGTCCTGTAAAAGCTGTAAATCTTTAGTTATAAGATGTAACATAATATAAATTGGGGCCACATTTCTGTGGGATCTCAGTATTTGATTTAATACTGACCCAAAGTGTCATTTTTTATTATTTATTTTTTTGTCCCTGCCTTGTGTTTTTTTTTTTTCAGTGAGAGACATGGACAACTCCGTCACCCTGTGGCAGTTCCTGCTTCAGCTTCTGTTGGATTCCAACAATGAGCAGCTCATCTGCTGGACCAATGACGAAGGGGAGTTCAAACTGCTGCAGGCTGAGGAGGTGGCCCGGCTGTGGGGAGCCCGCAAGAACAAGCCCAATATGAACTATGACAAACTGAGCAGGGCACTCAGATACTACTATGACAAGGTAAGCACGTCTATAGTCTTCTATCAGGTGGGATACATCGCAGCTGAAAGCTCAGTTTTTTTTGTTCTTCAATTAACAGTTATTACACTTTCAGTTCATTAAGACTGAACATAAACCATTCATTGCTCTTCAGTATTCTTAAACATTCAACCAATTGCAGGCTGGTGTTCATGTAGGCCAGATGATGTCAGGATATGTTTTTTCCTGTGGCTGATAGGGTGGGTACTGTGTGGTTGGTGGGCTACCAGCTGCTGTGAGCCTTAACTGCCTTTTGGTTTTTTTTATTCTTATTATTTGGGTGTTTTAAAAATCCCCCTCACCCAGCTGAACATGGGTATTTTAAAGAAGGTAGCAGAGGCAAAAGGGCTTGTCGCTACCCGATCCGTACCGGAAACCCAATCGGTACCCCGCATGCACAAATCTTACATCACTTCCTCTCTTTGCCAGCATTGCGACATTCAATATATTTGAATGATACGGTTAGCGCCCAGTTAGCTCCTAGCATTTCTCAACAGCTCTGCCTCCTTTTCGACTACCGGGACATTTAAACAATGGATAATCCGTATACAAACAAATTCATGCTTTTCTCCTCAACACAGTGTTCCCCGATTGAACAACAGCTCCGTAAAATAAGAAGAATGGCGCCTAATTACAGAGTTAATAATACAGACTTTGTAATATGCCACGTGAAGATTCATCAGCCAGATGAAGTGTTTACTGACAATTGACAGTGTTAGCGGACATCATCATCACTATTCCAGTCAATCCTCTCCTCACAGACAAGCATAAACACATTCGACTATCACTAAATCAAATTTAACACACGTTTGTAATGACGCTAATTCAGTTTACAATAGGGTTCATTCGCTTGGTCAGCAGGTGGCAGTATCCTTGTACATTGGGGAGTAAACTGCCATTAAACGAACAGAAGAAGAAGAAAACCCCTGCACATGCGCGGTACGGATCGGGTAGACCCGATTTGTACGGTCCGACTTTGCACATGCGCAGTAAGGATTAGGGAGTCCTGATCCGTCACTATCTTTTTATTTTTTTGTTTTCGTCTACATTATATTAAATGTTTCATCAGAAACATTTTAAGAGATACTTATTATTCTTAACATCTTAACAGATACTCTGACCCGTAACTATCGTAAAACACTTCGACCGGAAGTAGACCCCTTTCGCGCATGCGGGGTACCGATTGGGTTTCCGGTACGGATTGGGTAGTGACAGGGCTAAAGCTACTCATAGCCAGTCACGAGCTAGCAGGGTAAGTACGGGCAAAGGATCAAAGTGGTTATGAGGAGAATTATAGAGACAGGTGAAAAAGAGACTAGCGTAAAAGTCTCTTTAGCGAATGAGTTTATAAACATACTGCAACGTGATACGAGTTACTGCCGTTTGTTTTGCTGTACGAAACTGTTGCACCTGCTTCTGTGTTGTAAGCTAAAATATGTCAGGCCACTTGTTTTCAGAGTTTGTACCTCTTACAGCAGGAGAGCAGTTTATTTTCAGTTGTTTAAGTGAGAACTTGTGAAAACTGTAAAGTTGAATCATTTCTGTTATTGTGAAAATAAAACTTTTTATTGAAGAAAAGTTGTTTTTTTTATTTTATTATAGGTTTTAGAAAGAAAATTGTGTATAAAAAGAAGATCTGTATCGGCGGATTGCAGTTATAACAAATGAGAATCAGCCAAGAAAGTTGAAAGTTGAAACTGTAATAATCTGAATCTGAGACTGGTCTGTTACTGGTAACACCACTTAAGTAACACAAAGAGTGACTAGTGAAACAGACTGAGGCAGAGGGTAAAGAGCCAAAGCACACAGTTGTGGCAATTTCTCAATTTTTTTCCTTAGTCTGAAAAGATTTATATACCCTCTGTGGTTTTTGGACTCCTCATTTTGAAACGTGCACTTTGGAGCCAAAGCTGACCATATTTATAAACTGTGCAATGCAGAGACCTACAGCGGTAAGTAACAGACTAATAAAATAACTGAATTTCACTGAAATTGAAGCACAGACTTATTGAATGGATTTTGTCTCACAGCGGGACGTTATTTATCAAATTAGGCCATTAACATACTCAAACCCTCAAATGTGGTCAAGCGATCGAGTTCTTTGACTCCAATTAGCAGAGTTAAGGCCTAACCATAACCACATCTGTCAATCCAAGCTGACATGCTCCTTACTGTAAACCAAACAGGAGAAGTAAAAACAAAAAACCCCTCAGCTACCATGCAGTTGTTGTGAAGGAGTAAAATAGCCATTAGTTGGAAAACCATTTTTAAACTGGGATGTAAATATGCTTTTTCACGATGTCACGTTAAGGCTTTTAAACTGGAAGTCTGTGGTGATCACTTCGCTTTTACAGCCAGGTTCAAGTGACCTTTAGAGGACCTGCAGTTTACTCATGGTAGCGTCATTCAGCTTCAGAGATGGCACCTTGGACTGAAGGCCATACAGGTTCAGATCATCTCTGATTTCTCTAGTAGAGATTAGCAACAGTTTTCCCACTAAATGTGCAGCACAGTCTCCTGGCCTTGTTTTCTAGATACTGATGATTGTTTTATAAATAAGATAATGCTGGAGTATATGACATTAGCACAGTTAATCTATGATGAATCACTTGTTCTATTCTTGTCCTATTTCTCGAATTTCAAAAAGCCCCTGAAGTCAGATGAAGCAGAAAGGAATTTTAAATTTGAAAAGTTGAATATTTAAAAATGCTCCCCGGCATGTTGTCCGGGAGGCGGAATGTTAGCTACATAAAGACTCACATTCCAAACGTGTACTGCAAGTTTGATCACATGATGCTCGATTCTGATGTGTGTGAAATCAGGTGTGCAGCTGTTGTGTGTTTTGAAGCAGCAGCTGGAGACTCGGAGGTCGTTTCCTCCAGGCAGCTGCATCAAAGAGCAACCATTCCAGAGTATATACAGACGTATAGGAAAACAGTTTTCAGTAGTAACACATGTGGCACCATGATTGGCTTCAAAGCAGTAGTAATGTCACCGAATCATTCCCACTTCCTCTTTAAGTACCACACTTGGTTGTCCACAATAAGAGTCAAATGCATTTTTGCGTGTGGGGAGGGGCCTTTCAAACCTACTGCTCTGTGACATGTTGACGAGAAGGAGAGAGCTGTCTGTCTCCCACTCTGCTCGCGGTTTGGCTGAGTCTCAGGCTGACCCTGTGGGCGTGCAGGGCAGGGCTGGTCTGGTATGTTTGGCTGCAGCATTCGTGGTTAGTAGATTCGCACAGACAGGAAAGACGGATCTGTCCCACGCACAAAGCCTTTCTGTGGTTTGACTCTATATTTTTTCTTAGAAACATACTACCACAGTCTCACACTGCACTAGCTGTGTGCGTGCATAATTATCACGCTGTGTTTCTGTTTTGTAGAACATCATAAAGAAGGTGAACGGTCAGAAGTTTGTCTATCGCTTCGTGTCCTATCCTGACATCCTCAAAGGAGACGTCACTCGAGCAGAGGGCGTGGATGCGGGCGCAGGGGGTACCACTCCGCTGTCGAAGAGGGCAGACGACATTGTGCAGGAGGCCGAGCCTGGCGACAGAGCCAGGGTGGGAGTTAGCGCAGCATCTCTGGCCTCCAGCACCAAGCAGTCGAGCCGCAATGACTACATTCACTCTGGCATGTACACGTCCTTCACGCTCAACTCGCTGCAAAATGGGCGGCAGCTCTTCAAGTCCATCAAAATAGAGAATCCAGCAGAGAAGATGGCTGAGAAGAGGGCTGTCACTGCCGCTTCACAGGGCCAGGAGACGCTGCCTCAAACGCAGCAACCCACTGCTTTGCCCTCGGTCATCAAGTTCGGGAACACCCCTCAAAAGCCAGCACCAGCACTGCCTCCTCAGGTTGCTATAGAGCCCGGCCTCATGCCCAGCCCCTTGGATTCTCTTCAAACTCCTCCCCGCAGGGCTGAAGACATCAGCACACACTCCTCCCTGCCACCACAGACCATTTACTCATTCGATAACATCCGCCCATCAGAACCAACGTTCAGCCTCCCAGATCTGACCTCAACCAGCCCCTCGCCCAATCTAGTGCCAGACTCTTCCCAGGAGCTGGTGATTGACAGCGACATTGAGTCTGGATCTTCTCAGCCCACAGACGCTCAGGCACCGGAGCCCACAAATTCTCAGGCACAGGAGAAGGCAAGTATACATTCAAACACAGAGAGACGGTCACTCTGCTCAGTGGAACAACCACACATCATCATAGTACAGTACTGTGCAAGAGCCTTGAATCACGCCTCAATTTTAGTTATAATTAAAACTGAAATTATTCAAATTTTGCTTGGAGGTGCAACGATTTATTGAAACATGAGCAAACAGACGTGGAAATACAGTACACGTGAGATTGTACAATTTTAAAGAGCTTGAAACTCCATATTTGGTATGACCACCTTTATTCGTCAGCGGTACTTTAAGTAGTCTTTAGGAAAAGTTCTCCAGACTTCGTGAAGGACATTGAAAGCCCTTGTTTGGATGTTGACTACATTTTGTTCTGTTTCTGTTAAAATGATCCCACACTGCTTCAGTGCTGGCTCTGGGTGGGCCACTGACTGATAGTAGGGCTGTGCGATATGACCAAAATCTCATATCCCGATATATCGTCCCGGCAACGCTATATATCACAAAAATGTAACATTTTCTGTAAATTCTGTGAATCTCGGGCAACTCGACCTGCGGGAAGTGTTTTCAGCTGGGCGTCGTGTACCTGGAGTCGAGTGTTTTAACCGATGCATGAAACGATACATTTTTAGACATAGGTTGTAACGGCCGCTATTTTCTTTGTGAGTATTTATTACACGGCGTGCTGCGGGGAAAAGCCTGTTCTAACGTTTGAGTCTAAGGTTTATTTTGAGCACCTGACGGCTCGTTTTTTGCTTCTCATCCATAAACTGTCTCCATACTCTTTCACGTGATTCTTGCATAGGTGTTAGAGGTTTGCCGGGTTTCAGTCTGAGGTGGGAACCGGTTTCCTGCATAATTTGCATAGTACAGTTTTCTGGTCCGTGGCAGGCTTTTCATAACCAAACCATGTCCGTGCTACAGAGGGAGCCCCTCGTTTAGAAATAAGGTCCTCCGTTTGTTTTGACTGGTTTTTCTGTTTGTCATCATTTCAGTTTATTTTGAAAAATCTCAACAGGAACTTCAGCTTTATTGTGTTTATATGGAAAATAAACAAGCGGACGGCGGAGCCGAAACGCTGGGTTTACCGTCATTGTTGCTATTGACAACCCGCAAAAACAGTCACTGATCCATCCGTAGTGTAGTTATTTTAAATATAAGAGAAAGAGAGAATTAATATAGCCACTACAGTGACCATCAAAACCATGAAAAAATATTGCCATAAACAGTTTATTTTGCGACAGCACGAAACACGGTAGCGTAAAATGAAACGATGCAGCTGCAAACAATGACACGACCTCTGCTGTGTTTAACAGACTTTGGATGCTCTCTGTTGGCAGTTTTGCCAGCCTTTTCTTCCCAGGACGTGACCTTTAGATACTGTTCATCTGCTATACGTAATTTTTTTGCCCCTTCTTTTTGATATGCCAAGTTTGCAGCTAATAGCTCTTTCTGAGTCACCTTGCAAAAAGTGCAAAAAGAAATAGGATTGCCAAGTTTTCTGTTACATGATTATACAACACTGTTTATTTATGTGCCTTTCTTTTTTGCTTGAATGATTCAGAGGTCAGTGTTAAGAGGCTAAAGAAACAAAACCAAAAAAGGACTTGGGGGGGGAAAGGCAGCCAATGTCTGCAGAAAAAACTTTGACAGGCCTTCAGAAAGTCTGGAGAACTCAAGATTACAGAAAACCACACAAAGTCTGGAGTTTTACACAGTACTGGATATCATACATATTTAGAGTTTTCAAGCAGTTCATTTTCTTTAAAAATGGTAGAACCTTTTTTATAATACAGGATGTTTGATTTAGTTTATTATGTGTGTTTTTATATTGATAGTAATGTCTATAAAAGAACGTCAAAGTGTATTTTAGAATTCTGCATCTGCTTTTTTGTGATGCCGTAAATACTGGTGATAAAACAACTGACTGGATTACTCCATAAATTTTACAGTCCTGTCAAAGTCTGACTTTATTCTCCTCTCAGCGCTACACTCGATGCACCAAGGTTATTATAGTTAAGTAGAACTCAGCTAAAACTTTGACTTGTCTGTTAGAATATATCTTTTTGACGTGGTACACCTGACAAATACTCCTCCATATAATGAAAAGTAGAACTAATTGAAAACAATAAACACCAAATTAAAACTAGACATTTTAAAAATAAAGTTAAATGGAATGAGCATGCCCACTAAAGTCACTATGGACTCCTGTTCTAGTTCTCTTTGGGGGGGTTGTGTTGATTTGCTGTCCATCATATTGAGTCAGATATTAATAGTTTGAATATGTCAGAGTAAAAACAGAGAACCTGTTTTTGAGCAGCAGATGGAGAGCAGCGTTGTCCTGTCTGGAGATGAGACCAGCATGTTGGACACTGAAACCAGTTCCTCCTCAGTGAGCAGCAGCACCACAGTCAGCACCCAGAGCTCAGGAAAGGCACGCAAGCCCCCCAAAATCCTGCAGATCAGCCCGCCAGCTCTGCTCGTCACTGCCTCGGACTTCTCCCCCATGAATCTCTGCAGCCCCTCACTGCCTACTGCCTCGCTCACACCAGCAATGCTTCAGGTGAGTTCACAGAAACGGCTCAAACAGGTAGTGATCATGTCCAGCAGGGGGCAGCAGTGCTTCAGGATTAACTGATGCTCCCTTGCTTTGTTGTGATGTTTGAGTCTTCCTGGTCATGCTGTTTACAGATCACATGCCTGCATGCGCTGCTGTATAAAATGTCACAGTCTGTTAGATGTAATTGTGTTGTTGATTCACTGTTTGTCCCCCAGCAGGCCAGCCAGGCCTGGTCATGAGATCCAGCTCATGTTTTCTCTGTTCGCAGCCTGTGATGGAGTCAGAGCTGCGTCAGAGGTTTTAGCTGTAGTTGATTTTTAACGCATGGTGATCCATCCTGTTATCTCCTGTCTTTCTATAAAACTATCAAAATCCTATCCAGATATTTTTAGGCTGAATGGGGATATTTTCAACTGAAGCAATGTGTGAGAGGTCTCGATCACTTTTAATAACAATGAAAGAGTAATTTCCAAGGTGTCATGTAAAAGCAGTTTGCTTCTGTTTGAATGTCTCTTTATGTTTTCAGGAAACTATTTTTCTTTTTTTCTGATGTCTAACATAATGTCTGTGTTGTTGGGTAAAGAAGTTTTGCCAATGGGGAAAAAGTCTCTAACGTCACACAGCCTGGGACTTGTTTGTCAACCGTTACCTCAATTTGGTCACTTGGTATTTATTATTCTGTGTTAGGGCTGCCACAAACGATTATTTTGATAGTCGACTAGTCACTGATTATTTTTGCGATTAGTCGACTAATCAGATCATCATCCATTGGACATAAAACGTACAGCTTATTGCACCAGCAGCATCTGCTCTTATATAACTATCATTAGCTTACAGCTTTAAGTGTTTAAGGTCTGTGCTAACTAAAAATAAAGACAAGATGATAGTTTATTAAATTTTAATGACATTTGCAGATTGTTTCAGTGGAGTTTAATAAACTCCTTGCTATCTAAAATATAACAGGACACCGGAGTAAATTCTCGAGCATCTCACACTTCTGATAATCAGCTGTCTGCTTGATGTTTATTTAGCTGTGTAACTAAAAACTATAACTTTAATCTCAGCCAAACCAATTTACTCAGGAACAAATAAAATACAAAAAAAGCCAAACAATAACATTTTTAAGTTATCTAAGTGACTTACATATATTTAACCTGAGTAGTGAAAGACAGCGGTGAGTTTGAAAACGATTAGCGGGAGTCCGGTGTTCTCACGGCTCTAGTGAGCCTAGCCCCCGGCTAGCTATCGAGCTAGTGGGTAACAGACGTCTCCGAAAACGTCAGAGCGCTTTTGAAAATATGTGGTGTCTTGATAAACTGAGCAGATATTTGAGGTTTACACAGCTACATTCTCGCCTGAAAATATGTTAAACGTTTATTTTGTGACCCAGAAATAATAATAAGAGTAATATTAAAACTAACTAGCTGCCGCCATTGTTGGAAACTGTGCTGGGCTGCGCTATGAATTCTGGGACAGAGCTGCTTCTTTTTCTTCGGGGTTTAACAGCAGCTAGCATCCTTGTACATGCAGTGCTGCCATCTTCTGTTTCAGTCCGTTATTACACTCTTAAATCCTACTACTTATTCCTGCGTCTTTTGTGATCTTACAAACCTTCAAACGACGCGTCGACTATTAAATCAGTCGTCGACAATTTTGATAGTCGACGTAATCGTGACTAGTCGACTAATCGTGGCAGCCCTATTCTGTGTATTGTCTTTGAATGTGTCAGTGTGTGTCCTGCCTTAGACATCGTCATTATATGCCACATATAGTGTAATAACTGAAATAACACAAATAGAAATGAGTAATGTTAAAAGAGTCATGTGAGCAAGACGAGCCTGTAGAGATTCTCTAGAGCTGTTCTTGCAAAAGCAAAGTGTGTTTAGCACCACAAAGGATTCAGATCACAATTCTGATTGCAAAAACTGCCAGACAATAAAAACAAAACAAAAAAGAAAACCAAGTGAAAGTGCTTTGGCACTAACTCGTGGTAGTTGTTCCTTTGGTTTGTGATTCTCTCTCCGTGCCATATCATATCATATATCACATGCATATTTATTCATTCAAGTAGCTGTGGATGCGCAGATTCTCTATGATCCCCTTGGGTATCCTGCAGCATCCTCAGCATCCTACTTCCCGGACCTTGATAAGGTCTATTAGTGCGTTGTAATTAGGGCTGGGTATCGTCACTGATTTTTAGAATCGATTCAATTCCGATTCACAAGGTCCAGAATTGATTCGATCCACGATTCGATTTAATTCGATTCGATTCGATTCACTTCGATTTGAATCTGGGAAATTTTGACAGTCAGAAATATTATAATTCAGATCAGTACATTTACATATTTTTGTATCTATAAAAAGGAAGCTGACACACGCAAGACTTTATCAAAGGTGTAAGCATCACAGCAGAGGCCTTTGTGTCAAAGTAGCTGAAGATAAAACACAGAAACACATGAAGGTGATTTTCCTGTTCTGGGATTTTATAAAAGTATTCTGCAGTACATCAAAAACAAAAGAAAACCATTAATCAACATATGAACGTTACCTCTGAAGTTACAGTGGTTTTATTAGAGACACGGCTAAGCATTTTGCATTTTGCATAATTTTAAAAAGTTTAAATTTGTTCAGCATTGAACGGCAGAAATTAGGTTTTCTTTTCGGAAGTATATAGTATATACAGAAAAAAAAAAAGTCGGCCGATAGCGCTGTAAACAACGGTAGTCTTGTGCGTAACAAGCAAGCGAATAATGCAGAAAACAGTACAGAGAGAGAGGGGGGGAGAGAGAGAGAGCTGTGCATCGTGGTCGAAGCAAAACAGTAAAAGTCAGAGTGAATTCATGACGTTGTTTTTGTGAAGCCTAGTTTGGATCTTCTTTTGCTGCTGGTTCGGTCAATATTGTTTGGAGAGACATCAAACTAACAGCTTTAGAATCAGCGCATAAAGGGCGTGAACACAAAGCGCGGACCGCCGACAGATCAGAATCAGCGCGCTGTCGGCTTTCAGCCCCGACTGTGAGAAAGGCGACATCTCACTGATTCTGATCCGCGGGCTGCGCTGTGTGTTTAAGTCGTTGTGCAGAATCCGTGTTCCTGCTCTCATTTACTGTCTTAGCTGTTTGGTGGTTGTTGAAATTTTGTGAGATTTCACCTGAGATTCTGGCATTTCGGGCAAAATAAATTTATATTAAAAAAATCGATTCAGGATTTTAATGAATCGATTTTACGTTATCCAAGCCAGAATCGATTTTAATCGATAAATCGATTATAAAAACCCACCCCTAGTTGTAATTGCATTCTCAGGGTTCCTCCAAGAAATACATGCTGCTGCTGCTAATGGGCAACAGTGGAGTCGAACAAAAGCATCGTGATCCTAACAGTTAGACTAGAAATAAACTCCAAAAATGCAACGTGGCACCTCTGTGCAGCACAATGACTAGAAAGTCATGACTCTGTGTTTTTGCATATTTGGGTAGTGAAACAGTGAAGATGGAGAGGGAAGACATGCAGCAGGCCGCTGCTCTCTCACTGAGCCAAACTGACACCCAACGTGTATTTATTTATTTTTAAAAATCTGATATAAAAACATCTTTATCATTTATGTACATTAATCTCAGTCTAGTTTAAGTGTGGGCCTTGTTTTGTCCTCCTTAGACTCCAACGCTTCTGCTGACTCCAAGCCCGCTTCTCTCCAACATCCACTTCTGGAGCACGCTCAGTCCGGTCGCTCCGCTCAGCCCAGCCACGCGACGCCAGGCAGGCCACCTGTTCCAAGTCAGTGCCGCTCTCTGCTCTCAGTCAGTCTTTCTGTATCTGTCGGTGCATCTAACTCACCCCTTGATAATCTCTTTCAGTTTCCGTCGGTCGTCACCCCCCAGTTCCAGATCCCAGTGCACAGCATGGACGGGACCAACACACCTGGCCCCATTTCACCGGACCCTCAGAAAACATAGGAGTAGCCCGTCTCCTCCTCCCCTCAGTACCAACACATTTGGACCCAGAAAGCCAAACACCTACCCTTCTCCCGCTCCTACGCCACCTTCTCCACCCACATCCAGGACGATGATGTGAGAGCTGAGTGTTTATTTCACATCACTCTGGTGCTTTGAAGTTCTCTGCCACAGGATTCACACTACACTCAGGTGTGTGGAGAAGTGTCGGCAGGCCTGCTGTGTGACTGCTTTGCTGTGCTCGTTTATTTTCATCTTCACTATTATCTTAATAATACCAACACTTAAACCGAGTCTGGCTTTTTTGGGGCTCCTTGTGTCGCAAAAGTTGAAAGAAAGTTGTTTTTTGAAAACCCTTTTTTATGGAAGCAGATGTGCACATGGACTGAACCCTCAGCAGCCGCAGTCTGCTTCATACCTGGACACACGGAGCAGCTGAATCTTTCCTTTTATAGACTCAGACCTTCTTTTCTCGTGCTAAAGTGTTCTTGCCAAACACGACGCCGGATCCTGTTTGGTTTTGTGCTCAGTCCTTAACTTTTCCTCTAGTTTAAAGGATTTATTTCAACCTGCATGTTTACCTGCAGCTCCTCTATCTTCTAGCCAGGTCTCAACACAAATTTAAATGTTAAGCCTTGCCTCAGCTGCTCTGTCTTATCGTGACATGTGGCCATAATCCAAGCTGAACCATGAACCTTGCCTCGGTGTATCAGCTCTAGTGAATAGTGCGTCTCTAGTAGAATCGGTCTGAAATCCAGCATGAGCTGGTCTGCCTCCGGTTGGTAAAGCTTTCACGTGGGAATGAAAGAAAGCGAAGCCATAACTCTTTCTCCAAGCAACGACAAATCCTTCATTTGTAATTCAGGCATCATGTTAACGGCTCTTACCATAAGTGTCTCAAACAAACCATGTAAGAGAAAAGCCGAGAGAAAATAAGGACTTCATTGCATAGCAGCCACTACAGCAGAAACCGCTAAAGCTCAGTGATTAATATGCATAACGTTGGTTCAGTATGGATGAAAGCTCACCTGTGCCAACACCAGTTTATCATTATCTGATGTAGTTATGCAAAAGACAGGTGATGTGGAGAAGTCTCCAGTACAGCATTAAATGTATGTTTACAGCCTCTTGTTTCCTAACACTGAGGCTTCAAAATGTTTAAACCAAAACCAATTGGCAACGTCGTGGAGACCGTGTCCATCTTTTCTGTACAATTTGTTTAACATGCCAAGATCTAGTAAAAATGGCAGACATCATATATACTGGGTTATTCTGTCAGCTGAGGTGGTGTTTTTAAAGACGTAATATCTTTGAGCTGATGTGTTAGTTAATCTTTGGTGGGAGCTGAAACCAGAAGGATTCTTCTCCCAGGAAACATTCCCAGCATCTTTTACAGTCTCACTGATATCCGACGTGTTGCTTGGCGTGTCAGTGCTGCTGTTGGTTCCCAGCACTGGCTGTTAGTCATCTGAACATGCAGTGACGAGCCGAAGCATTTATGGTCACCTCTCATCATATGCTAATGAACCTTCATGTGCCACAGTGCACACCTGCTGTGTTGGGGATTATATCAGACAGTTGAAGGTGGCCACACGCCAGCCTTGGTGTTCTTGGTGAGCTATCTGCTTGTTTCTCTGAGATTTACTAGTTCGCGGTTCGCTCACAGTACCTTTAAACGCACCCCAGATTATTCTCTCTTCATGAGAGCAGCCATCATGTTGTGGCTCCTCTGCAGAAAAGCTCCTTCCCCCTTAGGACCCTCTATTCGCTGATCAGCCATGAGAGGTTTGCACCTTCTTTGCCACTGATTTTAAAGCCATACGTCTGAGTGACAGACTGAAATCCCAAAGGTGGTAAATCCCACCTTTCTATGCTAAACATGCAACTTGTACACGACATGTTTACACAATACTTGGATAAAACACACTGAATTTTGTGTGTTTACCAGACTTTGCACCCCAGCGATGGATGTTGGGGAGTGGGGGAACTTACTGCTCATTTCTGCTCAACTAACAGACCCCACTGTCCATCAGAGTGATATATGGTGCCTTACCACAGCCGCGCCCACGTTTCTCCCGATACTGGATGGAGGTAAAGCGATGGAACAGTAAACCACAGCTCTCCTCTTCGCTTTTATGCCATATCTTAGACCAAACCCCGGAAGTTTGGAGTAAAACTTCACCAGGGATGTTTTGTGCACAAGCACACTGCAGCTCAAATGTGCCGCAGTGACCTTCTGGATGCTTTACTGTACATACGGACAGCAACATGCACAGCATGTAAAATGTAATCAGGCCGTGTATTAAAGTTGGCAGCCATGTCTGTTTCCAGCCTGCTTCTCAATGTTCTACTCAGAAAGTATATGAATATATATAGAAGACCTGTTTAAGCTTTTGTTTGTGTGTAATCTTCTTTATTTTCCTGTAACACGAATAGAATTTTAAGATTAATTTCTATTTTTGTAATGGCCAAGTAGTTCGACGTCTCCTATGTTGGGTTTTCTGATTTAATGTTCTCTCTGTGCATGTGTTTCCTCTTGTGGATTTAGGAGGAGGTGGCAACGGCAGCCCCGTGGCGATGTTGGCCATTTTTGTTTTGTTTTGTAGGGAATCAAAGCCTTATGGGATAAATCTAAATCTGCATTTTCTATGTTATGTGTTTTGATAATAGTGCTGATATTGTAAATGCAGATGTTGTGATGAAACGTTTGCACTTAAATCTTCGGGGTTCCTGTAGTATTGGATTCTGTCACTTTTCTATGCCTCAGAGTTGCTCTTTGAAATGTTGTTTGCTTACTGAGAAATGTCTATTTTCCCAAAGGGAGGAAACAATTATGCACTTGGTATTTTATATGGCAAACAAGAGTTTAATCTTTTACAGTGTATCAAATAAATTTACAATAATTTGTAATCAGGCACTGCCACTTAATATTTATTTGTATGACTTTATACCCAATAGAATTGGTAAGCTATATTGCATATTTTTGCAGTAACTTTAAAGAAAAAAAAAACTATGAAATAGCTGGAACGTGACCTCAACCTCAACTCCATTTAAAATTTCCTCTTGGCCTTTTATTCATCGACATATTTGTTTTTGTATTCTGATTTTATTTTTCCCCCCTTGACTTTTCCTTCAAATGTAAAATCTTGTTTTGGACAAATTGAGCCCCTTCTTGCTTTGTGTTGTCCAGTTCTCCAACTGTTTGATGCTTTTTTCAAATGTTTACAAGCTGCTTGTCTTAAGTGGCGTATTGATGTGCGAGGAAGTGTTTATATCAAAAGAGTTAGGTGAGACCAATAATAAAAGATCTCTAACTGACTGCGTCTTTAATGTGCGCCAGGAAACGAACACGCGCATACACTCACACAAATCAGTTTTACCTTTAAATGAATTTCACTTTCTAAACTTATTCACTCAGAAAAACTCAGAAAAAGTGAATTTAATTTTATTGACTGAAAAAGATCAGGAATAGCCTCTAAATACATCGATTCTCAATTAGGGCTGGGCGATATGGCCTAAAATTCATATCGCGATATAATTTGAAGCATGTGCGGTAACGATATATATCACGATATATTCTTTTCTTCTGTATAACGTATTTTCCACACTATAAGGCGCACTTAAAATAAGTTAATTTTCTCAAAAATCGAGAGTGTGCCTTATGTATGAATTCTGGTTGTGCTTACTGACCTCGAACCGATTTGGGCGTGCAGAAATGTTGCTGCTTTATCGGGTGTAACAATTAAGTTTTACATCAATGCATCCATGAAAACAGAATTTATTAAATTTAACGGAGTTAGAAGTTAACAGGAAGTTAGCTCGCTAGTTTCCACCTAAACATGACATACTGACTGAGAGATTTTTGAAACTAATTTAAACGTACAGCTCTGCTACCACTTCCAACATAAATGAAGACAGAAAACTAAACAGCAGTGGCGTTTGCAGGGTTACTGAAGTTGGACTACCTGGTATATAATGTTGTGCTACGTGATTGCTAGCGACACAGCTATGTTAGCATAACATTAGCACAGTGAAGCTGGAGGATGAACGCTAACTTTTTTTTCCACTCAATAAAAGTTAATGTGAGGGATTCTGGTGGTCAAGGACAAATGCAGTCGCATAGCAGGATGCTATACACGGGCCAAACTTCAGTCAGGAGAACAACTGAGATTATTCATCCACAATACGAGGTTAGTTATTAATATACTGCAACAACATGGGAACAGAGCAGCTGCGAGAGAATTCAACACTAATAAATCAATGTTACGGAAGTAGAGGAAGCGCAGTTTTTGGCTTTCCCCATATTTCAAAAGTGCTTCATCTCTTTGCTATGACTGTCGCCCAGCATAATTTGCAGATGATAATGGTTTTAGATGCTGCAACGCTTTCAACCAAAACAGGCGCAGCTTGATGACATCAACATGCACTGTCACGATAGAGCGATATAGTCAAAATCTCTATCTTTGGCCAAATTTATATCGTTTCTATCGTATATCGCCCACCCCTATTCTCAATCGGACCTCTGCTGTAATTCCAGTAGTGATGTAGTCCAGCAGCATTAGCATCAAGCTTGAAAACATTGCTACATTGTCTACATCACCACTTTGAATACAAGTTGTTCCAGACTAGGTGCTTAAGTTACCACATTGATCTGTCCAGTTCAAACAGTGAAAGCATCTTTACTGAAAAGATGATTCTACTTTAAAAGTAGAATGGGAGGGAGAGCCTTCAGTTTTCAGGCCCCTCTTCTGTGGAACCAGCTTCCAGTTTGGATTCAGGAGACAGACACTATCTCTACTTTTAAGATTAGGCTTAAAACTTTCCTTTTTGCTAAAGCATATAGTTAGGGCTGGACCAGGTGACCCTGAATCCTCCCTTAGTTATGCTGCAATAGATGTAGGCTGCCGGGGGATTCCCATGATGCATTGAGTTTTTCCTTTCCAGTCACCTTTCTCACTCACTATGTATTAACTGACCTCTCTGTATTGAATCGTATCTGTTATTAATCTCTGTCTCTCTTCCACAGCATGTCTTTATCCTGTCTTCCTTCTCTCACCCCAACCGGTCGCAGCAGATGGCCCCGCCCCTCCCTGAGCCTGGTTCTGCCGGAGGTTTCTTCCTGTTAAAAGGGAGTTTTTCCTTCCCACTGTCGCCAAAGTGCTTGCTCATAGGGGGTCATATGATTGTTGGGCTTTTCTCTGTATCTATGAAGCGCCTTGAGGCGACATTTGTTGTGATTTGGCGCTATATAAATAAAATTGAATTGAAATTGAATTGAATTGAAAACTCTGAAACTTTAAGAATGAACCTTAATAAACTCTCAAATATTAAGAATTAAATGTCTTGCCCAAAGGTATTTTGGCATGCAGACTGAAACAGCCAGGGATCAAACCACCAACCTTCTAATTAACAGATGACCGGCGCTGTCTCCTGAGCTACAGCCACCTCAGGTCACTCCTGAATGAAGTGTGAGAAGCTTCTTACCTGTGCTAAGGAGACAACAAACTGGACTTTTGTTCTGTGATCCGGTCGTCTTTTCAGCCTGTGATGACTGTTGCACCATGTCCTTTGCTGGTATTTGTGGTGGTCGGTCCACTAGAGTCAAAAACCAAACTTTGCCATGTAATTTCAGAACACTTCATGCTTTCATCTGTTGACAAGCTATACGGAGATGGATTTTAGCTTTCAGAAGGACTTTACCAAATGATTTTCTGGCCATATTCCCACTGGCCAACACATGAACTCCACATGTTGAAAAAAAAGACAAGAACCACCCAACCTCAAACTACAGATGAGCTGAAGACCGCTATCAAAGCAACCTAGGCTTTAATAACACCTCAGCAGTCCCACAAGCTAATGACCTCCATCGATACAGTCAGTGTTTAAATGAGCATACTTTTCAGATATTTCTGTAAATACTTTTCTGCTTGACCTTGGAAAATATTCTAATAATCTGAGATAATGGATTACCGATTTTGATAAGCCGCACGCTACGAAAGAGGTAACTATGGAAGGTGTTGGGATACTGAGTCGTTTTACCACAGGTAACCATTTTAATGCATTTATCCATTTACATATAAATGGTATGTTGAACATGGTACACTTAAGCTCCCCAGCCTCCCTCAGGAGTCTTCTGAAGGTCTACCAGACGTGGGAATCGTCCTTACAGCACCACTTAGTACCCTTTCAAATGACATACGGCAAAACCAATTTTAAATTTTTAGAATAAAAGAACCGTTAAGTCAAATATGTGTAACATATAGTGTATATAAGACATTGAATTGAAAGATAAGATCTTTTGTCTGTGAAGGTTCTCAGTCATCCAGGTCACCGTAGTCAAAGGATAAAGGACACTCTTTCGAGGATGCCAATGTTCACATTTTGGACAGAGAGGACAGATGGTTTGAAAGAGGAGTGAAAGAAGCATCTATGTCCACTGTGAGCGACCATCTTTGAACAGAGGCGGTGGTTTACGACACCAACTCTCTGCCATCTATAATCCAGTTTTGAGATCCCTCCCCAGACGCCTTAACGCCCACTCACATCCTGGGCCATCTGACCTCAGGAATTCGCATGATAAGGTGGGGCCAGGTTTCACAACGAGCTCACCCGAAACTCTGGCTGATTGGGACCCACACCCAGTTCCACACCTTGGCTCAGGCGATTAGAGGATCATCAGGGGGTCCTTTTGTCCCTCTATGGGGGGAAACTCCCACTAGGTTTAAATCTGGGACTCTCCACCATTTGACCTTAGAACTAAAGAAGCTTCTCAGATGAGAGGTGAAACGTCTTCAAGTAACTTAAAGAAGTCCAGATGCTTTTCTTTGCAAGCTCCTTTGAATAAGATCTTTTGGTATCTGACACTTTATTGTTGTCTGGTGTGGCTGTAGCTCAAGAGGTCATCTACTAAACAGAAGCTTGCATCCATCAGTGTGTAAATGTTGGATATACTACTTATAAGTACTTAAGCATAGGGAAGAAAAGCACTTGGGTGAATGAGACATGATGTATAAAGTGCTTGGATTGTTCAGGTAGAATAGCAAACTGCTATATAAGAACTTGATTACCATCTATTTTATTGTAGGATCTTTACCTTATGATATGAAGTGCTTGAGGTGACTGTTGTTGTGATTTGGTTCTATATAAGTGAAAGTGAATTGAAACTCTTTGCTCGTAACATCTACCAGTTCAAAAGTGAAACACTTCAGAGAAAGGCCTGCAGTCTGGCCCCATCCAAAACCACTTTTGATGACTGATAATCTCCATTAGTGACTCACTTTACATGCACACACAGGATTGACTGTATTGGGTATTGATGTGTGAGGAAGAGTTCATATAAGAAGAATTACAGTAGGAGAAACCAATAATAAAAGATCTCTAACCGACTGCATCTTACACCGTGTGTCTTTATTTTCCACCACCGAACGAGTCCTATTATAAGAGTCCATTTACATTCATACTGAAGAGGTCGTATTTAATCAACGCACAGTTTAATGTGCTCAAAGAGATGATTGTGTACACTCTAATCATCCATTGAGCTGTTTGTTGATCATCAGGCTGTAAAAGTAGGGTGCAAATAATTATTCAGCATTTCCATGACGCAGGAGTGTGATTGTGAACCCTCCACCCTGGGGGAACGTGAAGCAGTGTCAGCTTCTCCTGAAGTATTTCTCCCTTTGCTGTATCCTCTGGGTTGCAGTGCGTCACGAGTCTCCGGTCTTCGGCTTCTCTTTCATGTCTGTGCATTGAGACAAATCTGAGAAGTAAAAGAGTTGGTTACTAAAGGAAAACAGGAGAAAAAAAAGACATCCACAGGCTGACGCGTCACATCGGATGCGATATTGTCAAGCTGAAAAAAATCTATGAAAAAAGGAGGTTTGATTGTTGGTTTGCTAGCTGTGAGCGCAGATAGAAACGAGTCCAGGCAGCAACCTCCAGGGCAGGAAATGTGACTGAAGCACAAGTGCCAAAATTGCAGTTCCTCTAATGGCCACTTGAGGCTGCCTTTTTTTATTTTCAGATGGCATCACCGGTGTTTTGGCAAACCATTTAGTCTTTCTCCATGTATTTACCTGTGTGCTGGCTTCTGTGGATATTCTGGATATAGAGGAGCAGCAGGAACAGGCAAAAGCCGATAAGGGACGCTACTGTACCGCACAGCAGGAAGGAGTAGCTGCCCTGACTGTGGATCACCTGCAGGAGCCACACACAGAAACACACATTGAGTTCCAAATCGCAAAGATCTCAGCGGTCAACCCTGGGAAGCAATGGAGCCACCAAGCAACGTTAGCGAGGCGCTTTAGCCGAATTCATTCAGACGCAGCAGGCTACAGTCACTGCACAAATGCTCAGTAGTGACCTGAAAGCCTGTTCCCCAGTGAGGGGACATGCACTATTATATTACAGTTATTTAAATGTTTCAGAAAGAAACGAGAAATTCATATAAAACACTGAATGTAAAAGCATTTTGTGAAAGTGAATACTTTATAAGAATGTTCAGGAAGACAGAAGAGTCTCGAATCCCTTCTTACCGATCCAACAAGCAGCTGAAGCAGCATCTCCCCCGTGCTGGCACTCGTTACCAGCACTGTTGTGGCACAGCCTGTAACACACGATAAGCACACAGGAATAATCTACAGCTATGGGACAAAAGCTGCACGCTGTAAAAGTGTACATGAGGCAATTAATTTAAAAAATCAATGCTTATTATTAAGTTATAATAATTAATAATCAAACAAATGAACAAATGTGTTAGATTATGATCATGTGTGTGTTACATGGAGAACAGGGTTTCTGTTTATATTAAACACTTGATGTAAAATATATCGAGAAATTTAAATTAATTTGAATATTACAATAAAAACTGGATGACATAAAAATTGTAAAAATAAAAGTATAAATGAATCAGTAAGATCTGATCATTAAGAACTAATAATAAATCATACTTGAAGACAAACATGTATATTTAAACAATCTTTGTCTGTTTTGGGAGAAATTATTACACTCAAGTGCAGGAATGTGGGGAAAAACCCTCAACTGTGTAGAAACAGTTATTTATGATGCATGTTATAAACAGAACATCAATATTTTATTTTTACATGTAAACATGCTGCATGGATCCACATTTTTATGTGATAGTTTTAATTTCATGTATTATAAATCTCTCCTTCTGCTGCCTTCGTGGCATGAAATTCAAAGTGAGCACATATTTTCATGCCCACAGTTTGTTTCCGTTTTACACTTTCACTGTTAACTTTTCTGTAACTGAGTGTCATCAGGATTACAATATATATCTGGTTTACAATATATAAGATTACTTATGCAGCAAACGCAGTATGCACCCTGGTGCAGTGAAAAAGTATTCGTCCTCTTTCTGACCGTTGTTTTCTTTTTCTACAAATCCTAACAAAGACAGAAATATTACAAATGAAAACACTTCAGTGAGCAAACTGTATGAACGATGACCTTAACTGTTCTTTACATGTTTGTCTGCATCCCTGTGTGACCTGAATAAGCCACGAGTGCGCTCTTATTTTGATAGGAGTCATTTTTTCCTTCTGTGAAGGTTCACCGCTGTTCAACATTATATCCATTTTTGGAAATTAGCTCTCTCAAAGTCATAGAGAAGACCTTTCTAGACTGATTTTGTTTCTCTTCTTGAGATTCTTTACATTTTGGCACGAAGTGTTGCTTTATGAGAACTTCACTTGGTCAGATTCTAGTTTTTATTTTTTGATTCAACAGGTCTGGCAGTAATCAGGCCAGAGTATGGCAAAACAAACTGAATTTAATTTCATAAGCCACTCTCTGTTGGGGAGGTTACTTTTTTATACCGGCCCAGGTAGGGTTGGGAAATGAAATCGTCGGGTTATCTTAGCCTAATATTAACAATGACTGTTTGATGGCTGTACTCCTGCGAGGCACTGACGATGTGTGTGTGTACCTTTGTATTCTAATATGTCCTCTGTGAAGGCTAACACAGAGGGGAACACACTGCTGATGCACAGGCCCAACACACAGGTGCCAATGAACAGAAACACAGAGCTGGTGTAGAAGATTAACAGCAGGCACTGAACCAGTATGACTCCCACCTGAGACACACACACACACACACACACACACACACACACACACACACACATTAAATATACATAAACAGAAAGAACAGAGAGGTAATGCACAATGATGGGAATGTACACATGCTGTTGTAAAGTGGAAACAACAGGCGACTGGATTTGAAAGCTTAGACCAACACTGGAAAGTCCTGCTAAAGGTTAAAAGGGAACTAAGTGCTGCCAAAACCCAGCAAAGAACCAAAGTCGGCTTCAGTCTAACACATGACCAGCTGAGATATTCAACACATCACAGAGAGCCTGTTGTGACGAACAATTAGAAAAAGCAAAAATAACTAGAAACCATTAGAGGTTAAAACCTGTAAACACGATCATTTAAAATCACATCGGGCTCCAGGAAACTGTAGAAAATTTGTTTTTTTGCATTTCATACAATCTTGTTTTCACACTTCATAAATCATAAAGTGTGAAAACAAAATTAATAAAGACAAAATAAACAACAGTAACACTGTTTGCATGAGAAAGGCAAACTTTATGTTCAGGCTAACCCTGCAGAAAACTGATAATAACAATCCTTATTTATACGTTTGTAATGATCTGCTTGTCCACAGAGACACTACAATGCCGAAACTGAGAGGAATGAACCAGGTTAGCTCAGACACACTGTGTGTACCCACTCAGACAACAATCCTCTTCTCAGTGGCTTGCATTCCCACCCTGTTCAAATATTTGGTTTGAACTGTCGTAAGACAAACGTCTTATAGCTTTCAGAGGAATAAAGCCTGACCCCTGATGGTCACCTCTGCTTTTCCTGCCCTGTGATATCTGTGTTCGTGCAGGTTTGTCCTTCAGACACGTGTCCATACCAGACTGACGATGAGCAGCTTGGGTGCCGTGTATCTGTAGGACAAGTACATTGAAGCCAGTCTCCCCACGGTGATCGCGGCCCAGAATATGCTGTCCAGACAGCCTGCCATCTTGTGTCCCATCAGCAGAGGAGGGGAGACGGCGTAGGTGTAGACGAAGCCAGCATAAGAGCCCTGCAGGACAAGAAACCCGGCCGGAGGTCAGTTAGATCAGGCCCAGGAACAAACTTTGTCGCTCACTTTTTTTTCCCTGTCCTCATTGGTAACATATAAGCAGATCAAATAAGGCACCATAATATCTGAGCCTTGTTCTTGAAGCTTTATATTGGCTGTTTACACTGGATTCACAGACAGCCTTCAGCAGGTCACTCTAATAATGACGTTTCTTAATGAAACTCAGTGTAAAGGTGCTCTTCTTTGTATGATTTCTTACCACATTTATAGAAGCAATATCCCTTCCCAGGATATTGCTTCTATAAATATAACACGGGTGCAATATAATATATAACACAGTGTAATAAACAGTCATGATGTCACAAGTGTAAACTTTCTATTTTAACGGTGACGGTACATCGATGTACTGCTCTGTGTTACTCCTAAGCAGAGTCTTAGTCGATTAGATCAGCGGTCCCCAACCCCCGGGCCTCGGACCGGTACCGGTCCGTGAGTCGTTTGGTACCGGGCCTCGAGAGTTGAGGCTCAGGTGTGAAATGTGTAGTTTTCAGGGTTTTTATTGGTTTTCAGCGTTATTTTGTTATCGTTTTTATCATTAACTCGGTTTTCCTGGGTCTTTTCACGTGTGTTAAGAATAAATCTTCTTTTTTTCTGTACCGGTACTAGTTTTATTTTGTTGTATTTATCCGCGACACCTTAAAGGCCGGTCCATGAAAATATTGTCGGCCATATCGGTCCGTGGCGCAAAAAAGGTTGGGGACCGCTGCATTAGATGATGTTTTAATACAGCAAAGCCAAAACCACTGAAGCTCTCACATATCACGATCCTGCTTTGTTGTTTCTTGTGTAAAAGGTTATTCTTGGATTGTTCCCATTTTACTTACCTACAGCTATCAAACAAGGACCAGTTCAGGGATCTTTTCCTCCTGCCTGGAAACGCCATCTTTAACATCCACGCCAGTATATCCACCATGTCTCCTCTGCACATGTCAAGCTACTTCAGCCTTCCCTCAACTGTTTCTTCAAACAGAATTTCTCAAACAGTACCTCAGTTTCTCTGGCCATCCTATCATATGCTTTCTCTAGATCCACAAAAACACATTGTATACTTCTCCATCAACACTCTGAGTCTAAAACAGAAAACATTGCATCTGTAATGCTCTTTCTTTCCATGGAGCCATTCTGCTGCTCACTGATTGTCACTAGATTGGGGTCCACTGCCCTCTCTCCTACACATCTCCATACCTCCACAGGTTTTTAACAATCGCCTTTTTACTCTTCATCATTTTGAAGCTAACTGCAGTCCTAAATGGCTTTAATCATTGGACTTGCTTCCCACACACCATCAGACTGTTTAACTCCTCACTGGAGGGGAGAGGGAGGAGAAACAGGGGGACAAGGGAGGGCGGGAACAACTGAGCTGTAGGTGCTTTTCTACACTGTGCAATATTTGCAATATTTGTTTTTTGTTTTTGTTTTGTCTTTTTTTCTTATATTCGACTGTGCAATAATCACTGTGCAATATACTCACTCAAATGAGCAATCCTATTTATCCATATTGTATATTCTGTATCTATATATGTGTATATATGGCGTATTTATGCTTATATCCTTACTCTCATTCCCCTTAATGTATCTGTAACATCCAACTTCTTTCGGTGCTTTGCTACTGGAAACTGAATTTCCCGGAGGAACCCACCCGAGGGATTAATAAAGTTTCATCTAATCTAATCTAAGTGTAAAAAGTTCATGTGTAATTGTGCGTGGTGTTAGCTGGAAGCCTTACTATAATCCCATCTGTGATAAAGAGGATAGCTCCTCCGAGAGCGTGGATGATGAAGAAAGTAGCGGGGCGATCCCGGAGTTTGGCAGGGTTACAGCAGCTAAAAACACTCCCATGTCCTGGGGAGACAGTCACACTCAGAGGTCTGCACTTTCATCTCAGCAAAGTTGTCACACGGACACACAAACACGTGTGCACTACCTTGGTCCGTGTCCCCCGTGGGGCTCCTGTTGGAGTCTGCATCAAGCAGACGTGGACTGCTTCTGGAGCAAGGCAGCAATCGCTCATGGGACATCAATGCGAGCACTGCCGCTGGGACAGGGAGCTGTCAAAACACACAAACACACAGACACACAATGGGAACGTTGTTCACCAAATGAAGAGGTAACACTTCAATTCAATTCAATTCAATTCAATTTTATTTATATAGCGCCAAATCACAACAAAAGTCACCTCAAGGCGCTGTTTGTATGTTTGTGTTTGTGAGAACCCAGATAAACTGTAAACAAGAGGTCTAGGCAACTCTGAGGAGCAGCAATGCTATCTGGAAATGTCATTATATCATTAACTTCCCTTTGAGCCATTTTCATGTGAAATTGTTCAGCACTACTTGGAAAATCTAGTCATGGGATACATCAGTGATTTCATTATGGGGAAGAAAACTTCGCTAAAATCAGTGCAGATTGTTTTGTTTCTTCGCCGCCAGAACCCGAGCTAATTACTCGACCAATAATAATAATAATGTATTGGATTTATATAGCGCTTTTCAAGGCACCCAAAGCGCTTTACAATTCCACTATTCATTCACTCTCACATTCACACACTGGTGGAGGCAGCTACAGTTGTAGCAACAACTGCCCTGGGGCAGACTGACAGAGGCGAGGCTGCCATATCGCGCCATCGGCACCTCTGGCCATCACCAGTAGGCGGTAGGTGAAGTGTCTTGCCCAAGGACACAACGACCAGGACAGAGAGCCCGGCGATCGAACCGGTGACCTTCCGGTTACAGATACGCTTCCCAACCTTGGCAAGCTAAACATTTAACTTAGGTACAAACTTACACACAAATTCAGTGTTTAAGAGAAAGCTGATTATATTTCTTACATTGTTCTAATGATTTACTGGTAGTAGTTCAACTTAAAACTTTAATTTGACGTATTTTACTTGATGAATGATCATTTGGACCAAAGAGCTGTTAAAAATATTAAAACTATATAAGAACTGAAGAAGCTTCTCGGATGAGAGGTGAAATCAATCATTGGTCAAAGCTGTTATGATGACGTTTCACCCCAATTTAACAGCATTATGGTAGCAGTTAAAACTTATGAGAAAGGAGACCCCTTGGACATAAATCAGCGTGACGAGAACTACTGATTAAAAAAAAATCATCCGAGGTGAATTTTTTTATTCTAGTCTGACCCCAGTCCCATCCGCTAACATGGAGGAGGCGGGGTTTATGACCTATACTGCAGTCAGACACCAGAGGGCGATAGAGACACTTTGGCTTCATTTTTGGGGAGCTATTAGGTCGTCCATGTTTTCAACAGTCACTGGGTGAAAGGAACCAAGGAAATCCCAAAAGTTGATTCTGTTCATCTGGACGTAGCGTTTTCAGTGGGAGAAACGTTTCGTCACTCATCCAGGTGACTTCTTCAGTCTCAGCTGACTGCAGGTTTCCCCAACCTTATAAACAGTACATGTGCATAATCACTGGCTTAATGATCAAGGAACTGACCTCCCAATATGTTCACGGACTTGCTGGGATGCATGCTATCATAATAATAATAATAATAATAATAATAATAATAATAATAATAATAATAATAATAATAATAATAATAATAATACATTTTATTTGAGGGCGCCTTTCAAAAACCCAAGGTCACCTTATAAAAGAGCAAAATTAATAAAAGGAGCAATAGTCATAAAATAAGCTGCAAAACAGAACTTGACAACAAATAAAATCAGCACTAAAGCGAATAAGCCAGTTTGAACAGATATGTTTGAGCTGTGACTTAAATACAGGAAGAGAGTTCCCGAGCCGGGAGCAGAGCGACTGAAGGCTCTGTTCCCCATGGTGATAAGACGTGCGGACAGAACAGTAAGATTAATAGCAGATGAGGATCTGAGAGGGCGGGAAACAGTGGTGATATGAAGCAGGTCACACAAACAGGAAAGAGCAGATTTATGGATACACTTGTATGCGAGAAGTAAGATTTTAAAGTTTATCCTGGCCTCTATGGGCAACCAGTGAAGCTGCTGAGGAATTGGGGTAATATGAGCTCTTGACGCAGTGCAAGTTATGATCCAAGCTGCAGAAATTTAAAGAAGTTGGAGTTTATGAAGAGACCTTTTAGGAAGAGGGAATTGCAGTAATCAATATGGGACGGAGTCGGTTAATATCACATGTGGAAGTATGCAGACCGGGTTATGTAATTAATGTGAGACTGGAATGAAAGAGTATTATCAAGTATGACACCCAAACTCTTAACCTGAGGGAAGGGAAGGGTAGGAGAATTTTCAATGTTAATGGAAAAACTGTGGGATTTGGTTAAGATAGATGCTGTAGCAACGAGTAAAGCTTCTGTTTTATTACTGTTTGGTTTAAGAAAATTGGAGGAGAACCAGGATCTAATCTCGATAAGACAGTTTGAGAGGGAGGTAGGTGGGAGGGATGAATTGGGTTTAGAAGAGATGTAGAGCTGGGTGTCATCGGCATAACAGTAAAGATTTATATTATATTTTCAAAATACATGACCAAGAGGGAGCATGTAAAGAATGAATAAAAGAGGCCCTAATACTGAACCCTGGGGCACACCAGCAGAAACAGGATAGAGACTTGAGTGTGATTTAATGCAGCTTAACTTTCTTTTGGTCATCTTACTCACCAGCTTGTTTGTTTGCTGTACATTTTATACATCTCTCCGTACAATTTTTCTATACATATTCTGTACATTGTTACCTGTATATACGAACTTTGGTTGCTTATGTTTATAGGACCACCATGTGTCTTCCTTTTATATTTTATTTTCCCTTACCGTAAGAGCTCTGTAACACCGAAATTTCTAATCCGTGGGATAATAAAGGTTTATTCTATTCTATTCTTAAATTGGATAAACTGAGTGCGGTCTGAAAGATATGAGGCAAAGCAAGCAAGGGGGGTATAAGTAATGCAAATGGATGCTAACCAGTTCAGGAGGATATTGTGAGAAATGGTATCAAACGCCGCACTAAGATCAAGAAGGATGAGGATGGATAGGAGACCAGAATCAGCTGCCATCAGAAGGTCATCGCCAAAGTGCTTGCTCATAGGGGGTCATATGATTGTTGGGTTTTTCTCTGTATCTATAAAGTGCCTTGAGGTGACTTTTGTTGTGATTTGGCGCTATATAAATAAAATTGAATTGAATTGAATTGAATTAATCCCTAACAAAGAAGTTTCTGTGCTATGATTGGGGCAGAAACCAGATTGAAATTGTTCATAAAGATTATGGTCACTGAGGTTTAAGTGAAGCTGGGAGGCGACAACTTTTTCAAGAATTTTAAAAGGGGAGATCTGATATAGGGCAAAGATTATCAAAGTTATTGGGGTCTGCACCAGGCTTTTTGAGAGTTGGAATAACAGAAGCATTTTTCAGAGATGAAGGAACGATTCCAGTGTTCAGGGAGAAATGGATAATACTGGTTGATTAGATGCATCAGTTATGGAGGGAAGAGTAAAGCTTGAAAATAACTGACAGGAAGACAGCGGGGGAAACAGGAAGTCCACTTCAGAGTCGTAAGCTCCTACAGAGTTAAGTTGACGGTGAATATCTGAGTGAAAAAAGAGATAAGAGAATTACAAAAGTCAGCAGAATACATGTGGGAGGGAAATGTGTCTGGAGGTTTTGTAATTTTACTGAACAACGAAAAGAGAGACCTGGAGTTACGTCTGTGAAGGTTCTCAGTCATCCAGGTCATTGTAATCAAAGGAGCTGGCAAAGAAAAGCGTCTGGACTTCTTTAAGTTGCTTGAAGACGTTTCATCATTCATCCGTGAAGCTTCTTCAGTTCTAAGGTCAAATGGTGGAGAGTCCCAGATTTAAACCTAGTGGGAGTTTCCCCCCACAGAGGGACAAAAGGACCCCCTGATGATCCTCTAATCGCCTGAGCCAAGGTGTGAAACTGGGTGTGGGTCCCAATCAGCCAGAGTTTCGGGTGAGCTCGTTGTGAAACCTGGCCCCACCTTATCATGCGAATTCCTGAGGTCAGATGGCCCAGGATGTGAGTGGGCGTTAAGGCGTCTGGGGAGGGATCTCAAAACTGGATTATAGATGGCAGAGAGTTGGTGTCGTAAACCACCGCCTCTGTTCAAAGATGGTCGCTCACAGTGGACATAGATGGCTTCTTTCACTCCTCTTTCAAACCTCTCTGTCCAAAATGTGAACATTGGCATCCTCGAAAGAGTGACCTTTGTCCTTAAGATGCAGATGGACAGCTGAGTCTTGTCCTCTGTCCACATTTTGGACAGAGAGGACAGATGGTTTGAAAGAGGCTGATTGGGACCCACACCCAGTTTCACACCTTGGCTCAGGCGATTAGAGGATCACCAGGGGGTCCTTTTGTCCCTCTGTGGGGGGAAACTCCCACTAGGTTTAAATCTGGGACTCTCCACCATTTGACCTTAGAACTGAAGAAGCTTCTCGGATGAGAGGTGAAACGTCTTCAAGCAACTTAAAGAAGTCCAGACGCTTTTCTTTGCAAGCTCCTTTGAAGACCAGGAGTTACTTTCATTAGAACTGATTAAACCAGATTTGGATTTGGCTGAAACAATGCAGTCCTTATAGAACAAAACATGATCATTATACATTTCTTTATGTATAGTAAGTCCGGTTTTCTTGAATCAAGCAAAGGGAATTCATTAATTTGCCTTAATTGTTAGCATGTTTGACTACTCTACTAACAATGAGGCAAACCCGTCAAACAGGCTCTTTGTTCATTCAGAACCACACCTGACTAGTGTTCTATTCATAAGAGGATCCTATTCACAACACACAACTTCATAGATTAACTTTAAAGATCATGTATTATGTAACTATGTGTTTGCATTATTCACATCATGTACAGTACCATGGGAAAGTATGTGCCCCTTCATGACTTTTTTTTTTTTTTTGCATATTCATCACATGTGGTCAAAAGTCTGGACACGCCTTCTCATTTAATTCTTTATTTTTACTACTTTCTACATTGTAGATACAAAATGAAGACATCAAATATATGAAGCAAGATATATGGAAGTATGTAGCAAAGAAAAAAATTGATCAGTAACACTATGTATTATATTTTAAGATTGTTAAAGATTGCTTTGTTGACAGTGCTCCAAACCGTTGGCCTTCTCTCCGTGACATCATGATGTAGTCACCTGAAATGGTTATCACAACAGGTGTGCCCTGTCATGGTTCATTTCTGGAATTTCAAGCTTTCTTAATGGGGTTGGGAGCATCAGTTCTATTGTCTAGAAGTCAGGTTGGTGCACAGCTGACAACCCTATTTGACAACTGTTAGAATTCATATTATGGCAAGAACCAATCAGCTAAGTAAAGAGAAACGACAGTCCGTCATTACTGTTAGGTCAGTCTGGAAATGTTCTAAAACTGAATGCGTCCCGAAGTGCAGTCGCAAAAACCATCAAGTGCTACGAGGAAACGGGCTCACTGAGGTCCGCCCCAGGAAAGGAAGACGAAGAGTCAGCTCTGCTGCTGAGGATAAATTCATCCAAGTCACCAGCCTCAAAAAGTTCAGAGGAGACTGTGAATCAGGCCTTTATGGTCAAATAGCTGCTAAGAAACCACTACTAAGGAAAAGCAACAAGCAGAAGAGATTTGTTTGGGTCAAGAAACACAAGGAGTGGACATTAGACCAGTGGAAATCTGTGCTTTCGTCTGATAAGTCCAAATTTGAGATCTTTGTTTCAACCCACTGTCTCTTTGTGCGACGCAGAAAAGGTAAACGGATGGTCTCCACATGCATGGATCCCACTGTGAAGCATGGAGGAGGAGTGACGGTGTGGGGGTGCTTCACTGGTGACACTGTTGGAGTTTTATTCAAAACTGAAGCCACACTGAACCAGCATGGCTACCACAGCATCCTGCAGCGACATGCCATTCTATCCAGTTTGCATTTAGTTGGACCATCATTTATTTTTCAACAGGACCAGATCAGACCAGATGGCCTCCACAGTCACCTGACCTAAACCCAATAGAGATGTTTGGGATGAGATGGACCACAGAGTGAAGGCAAACAGGCCAACAAGTGCTCAGCATCTCTGGGAACTCCTTCAAGACTGTTGGAAAAAAAAAAAAAATCATTTCAGGCAGTGGCGGTCCTAGCCGGTTTGGCGCCCTGGGCGAACACTCCCTCTGCCCCCCCCCCCCCCCCCCCCCAAAAAAAAAATCATCTAATTTTAAATTTTAAATTGTTATTGATCCCTTTATCCCTAGTCCTAAAGTGTATATTTATTTTCTTACTCTTCTTATATACATTGTTTGTTTACTTGCACTGCGTAACTGGAGCCTCGTCGTCTCGTCTCTCTATATACTGGACTGTAGCGGAGATGACAATAAAGTTTACTTTGACTTCAGCAGCGAGCAGGCGCACCGCGGGCTCTCGCGCTCACTTTTCGTGTATAGAATTTCAAAAAAAACATCGGTGCAGATTATAAGTCTGTATCATAATGTCTGGTGTTTTCGTGTTTGTTGGTTTGTTTTTATTTTGTTTTATTTTGCGAGTTGGCTATTAGATGCTGCTCCAGCCGGTCAGAGAATCCCCGCCGCCCCGCCCTCTCCTCTCTGTGCCGCTAAGCAGCAGGCGCACCTCGCAAACGAAGGGCGCCCTTACTCCCAGCAAATGGGCGTTGGAAAACCGATCGTGCCTGTGCCATTCCCAATATGCGCTGGCATGACGCCGGGGCAGCATGAGTACGAGCATTTTTTAAATTATTTTTTTGCCGATGCCCCCACCACGATGCCGCCCCGGGCAACCGCCCGTATCTAAAACCGCTACTGATTTCAGGTGATGACCTCATGAAGCTCATCGAGAGTCTGCAAAGCAGCAACCAAAGCAAAGGGTGGCCCTACGTGAAAAAGTAATGGCTTCTTAAACCTAATAACTGGTGGCGCCACAGACACGCTGGACAGTTTTCAAGCATTAACAGCTGTTTAACGACAGCCGTTAATGTTTAAGGACGTTTCAAGACATCAGTCAAATCTAAGTCTGGATTTTGACTAGGTCACTGTCATTCATAGGTGTGTTAAATTATTTTGAACCATTACCCAAGAGCACTTGAGTTTTAGGAGATGGAGGGATGGCCGGACAGTTTCCTTCAGGATGCTCTGTTAGAGAGCAGAATTCATGGTTCCACCAATTACAGCAAGTCATCAAGCAGCAAAGCAGGCCTAGACCACCACCATGTTTGCCTGCTGGTATGATGTTCTTTTTATGAAATGCTGTGTTAGTTTTACACCAGATATGATGGAAAGTTCAGCTTTTATCTCTGTAAGAGAAATTGACCTTCTTTCCAAAAAATGTATTTAATCATGACTAAAAAACTATGTTGTATTTTCTCGGGTTATCATTGCCTAATATTTACATTGGTTTGATAATCCGAAACATTTAAGTGTGAAAAATACACAAAAATTAAGAAATCAAGGATGATCACATTGAACTCACATTGATAAGAGCCATGATCCAGAAAGCATACGACACCCTGGTGACGACAACCCCGTCGGTATACAGATGAAAGTGAGAGGTGGTGTGCAGTGCTGCTCCGTGGCCAGCGAGGGTGCTGCGGAGATGCTGTAGGTTCCTGGGAGAGGATGAGTTTGTGGTCAAGTTAGCTCCCAGCACACAGCTGTCCTCAGCCAGGAAGGGATCGGCCACCAGGGGACTGACCAGCGCCCCAAGGCCTGTGAAGAAATGCAAGGCCTGGCAAGAGACACGAACAGCAGCCTCCGTTATTCAAATTAAGAGGATCTAGCAGTCTAGGAGTCAGAACTTTCAAGATTAAAAAAAGTTTTGTTTTTACTTTTTAAAATATTGCACCATCCTCCAGCCCTGCATGTACTTATTCATTTATTTTAGCTGGCATTGTACTATCAGCCAGATCTGTACAGTTAATACAATTTTAAACTCAATCACAATTTTGGTTTCCAACAATCATATGAGCATGATCAAGCGATATTTAAAAAGCATGCTCTGTTGACCAAATCACCCGCTGACCAATTATCACAGCTGTTCCCTGAACCACACAGCTTGAAGTTTCTTGGAATAGTCTGGACAAATGCACGGCATCAGAGACAAGACGGAATTACATAATGTAGCATAATGTAGCACAATGTAAAGGTGAAATGAAGTGAAAGTGTCCTTCTGAATTCATTTTGTGCTACATTTTGGTGTGTTTTGTTTTTCTTACATGCATTTTCTACTTTTCTTCTAAGAGATGCTCAGCTCAATCATGAAGAGATGTTATATTTGTGCTAAGATTTATACAGACGTTGAGATGTGAAAGCAGTATTCAATTTATATGACAGTGCAATAAAAAGACACTTTGTCTCTAAAGCCTTTTAACAATCACTACAAATAAAAGTCATTTCAAGACTGAACAAAATAATTGCGATAATCATTCTTGCCGTAATCGTGCAGGCTTAGTGCGGTGTGTCAAGGGCAGCGTGATAAGGGGTCATTTGCAATGACAAGCAAACAGGATTTTCACCTGACTGTGCAGGCGCCTGGTTTCTGCCACTCTCCTTTTAACCTAGTTTGGCCTCCTAATGAGCCCAATGAAAGGAATCCAAACAGTAAACAAATGAGTAACCTATAAAAGCCATGAAAATCCAGACACAAAACCATGTGACTGTTAGACTAAATAAAAATGCTCATTAAGGCACCATTATTCTCAGTTACTCCCCTTACTTTTTTCAACAAGGCTATGTCAAAGAGTGATTTTCTTTTTTTTTCCCCAAATTGACCCGCAGCAGCTTTTTAACTGCACCGACACAAACACACAGACACATCAACATCTTAGTGACCTGCAGGAAGATGGCAGAGTCCTTCTGGTACAGCTTCACTAGCTGCAGGTTGGCGATGGTGTCGATCACGCCCATGGCTTTGCCAGCCAGCCCCATGGCGATGGACAGCAGTATGACGTGGTGACATAGTGGTATGACGGCAAACACCAGCGAGATGATGAGGGTGCAGGAGAAGAGGGCTAAGAGCGAGGACTTAAGGCTAAAAAAAAAAGAGGGAGCAGAGGATGGAATACACATCCACACATGATAGAGTTTTGTTTGAATAAATAAACTTCTTATGCTCTACTAACCTAAAACTAAAGGAAAATACCAACAATAATCCTCCGCCTACATTCACACCTACTTACTGCTGCAGTAAAGTCATCTTGATGGTCTGCCGCTTAAAACTTATTTACCTAGCCAAAATTATCACAGCCACCCCCCCAAACACACACGCACAGCTTCAGTAAACCTACATCTTATCTTCACCTTACATTCCCCTTCTTCTCAGATAATCCTGTTAGCTACAGGGACATTCACAAAAACCACCAGAGCAGCAAAAATAATGAATCACACCTGCTGAGTTTGTAAAGGCTTCCACTTTAAATGATATAAATGTACTGTTTAAGGCTTCCAAAGTGCACACAAACACATCCAGGATTAGCTTTTGGGAAATGAATTCAGCTACGCAGGTGTGCAAGATGAGCAGCAAACACAATAAAGATAAAGGAGCTTTCTCAACAGTGATAATGAAAAAACAGTGTAGGTGCACTAAAAGATACTGGTTAAAAAAAAACAAATGTCCAAGAAACACGATTGGCTGTTTAACCTCTTAACAGCCACCTGACTTTGCTTAAGCCACATGCCAAACAGGCCCGTTTTCAGAAGCTGAAGCTGGATCACAGCTGAACACTTCAAAGTCCTGAACCATTTTGTCTTTGTGGCAGGGTGCATTATTCTGCTGAAAGAGGCCACAGCCATCAGGAAAACCCCATGAATACACCCATGAAACGTGGTGGGCGTGGTCCTCGACAATGCTTAGCTAGGTGGTACATGTACAAGTAAACTCCGCATGGATGGCAGGACCCAAGGTTTCCCAGCAGAACATTGACATTACCTTTCTAGCGGCTTGACTTCTTTCTACAGTGCATCCTGGTGCCTGGGTTAGGGTTATGTAAGCATTCGGCAGTGGCCAGGGGTTAGCTCTTCTCTTGTATCTGACCACATAGGCCAACCACTAACATGCATCACTGAGACTTGGCCAACCATGACTCAGTCTCTGGTTCACCACTGTTTCTTCCTTGGACTCCCTTTCATAGAGACTGGGAAAACCCACAAGAGCTACAGTTTTGGAGATGCTCTGACCCAGTCATTTAGGCATATCAATTTGACCTTATGCGTGCCTATTTTTCCAACTGCTTTTTGCAATGTGCCAAAATTCTTGTGGATTATTTAAACACACAGTACTGTAGGTCATTAACTATAGCACGAAAGCTTTTGTAAAGTGCTTCAAGTTTGTTAAATCTATAAGTGAACTATGCACTTCAAACCCTTCAAACTGATGAAAGTTCAACACCTAACAGCATATTGGCAAGTAACAGTAACAGGGGAGAACACAGCAATGTACATAATGACATTGCTTATTAATTATGTTGTTTGTTTGTATGAATGCGGCAGCATTATGTCCTCTCTGTTCGTAATGGATGGTCCGGTGTGTCTTTGGTAAAGGAGCGAAGAAAAAAAAGCACCTTTCCTCAGTATTAAGAGAATTCGATATGATAGGTACCAGGCTGAAACTGTGCTGCGAAAAAG
The DNA here is from genome assembly GCF_963576455.1 of Neolamprologus multifasciatus. Taxonomy (NCBI): domain Eukaryota; kingdom Metazoa; phylum Chordata; class Actinopteri; order Cichliformes; family Cichlidae; genus Neolamprologus; species Neolamprologus multifasciatus. The sequence goes on along the minus strand of NC_140443.1, from coordinate 33,821,183 downwards.
TATTTACCCACTTCCTAGTTTCTGTTTTTCCTCTTTTTCCTCACGTTTCAGATCACGAAACAAATTTAATTATTTTAAAAATAACCCAAGTAAATTATTAAATATTATTTTATATTAATAGTTCCCTCCTTATTCAATCATAAATTAACTGATTAACTACATTTTTTGGAAAGCTAATCTCTGGTTCAACAGCCACACAATCCTGAGTACTGCCAGACCTGCTCACTGAAGTATCACTGAAGTAGAAAATGTATGTATTAAGTGAAGTAAGCTGAAAGATCTCTAAAAGCAACACATCATTGCACAAAGAAACATCAAGAACAACTCATCCAGGATGTCTCAAAAGTCTCACTTGTCTCAGTTAAGGTCAGTTTTGATGGTTTAACAATAAGAAAGAGACTGGGCTCCCATGGGAACGTTCCAAGGTTCCAAAGGTTTTTTCCCATTAACCAAAAAACCCCAACATTCAGTGAAAGGAACTCCTAATGCTTCAGCACACCAAGACATTTTGAGCAAAACAGTTTGTGGGAACAGTTTGGAGATGGCTCCTTCCTGTTCAAACATGACTGTGCACCACTGCACAAAGCAAGGTCCATAAAGACACGGACGAGTTAGTTTGATGTGGAAGAACTTAACTGGCCTGCACAGAGTCCTCAAATCAACCTGACAGAACACGTTTGGGATGAGTTAGAGAATCAGTGTCTGACCGCGGCAGTATGATTCTGGAAAAATGGTCAGAAATTCCCATAAAAACTAAACCTTGGTGAAGCTGTTATAGCTGCAAACAGCGGCTGACATCACATTAAGCTCTGTGGATTAAGAATGGGATGTCACAGACGAGTGAATGCGTTTGGCATTATACTGTATGTCCATTGTGTCCCAACACATGTAGATTTCCATTTCACACAATCTGTCATTCCTGCTCAGTGGCTGGACATTTCAAACAGAGATGTGAACCAAAACTCTGTCATTTGCATGGCATAGATGTGCCAGTCAAATACAACATTCAGTCCAACTGTCACAGGTGAAAGTCTAGCTGCAGTCAGAAAATTATTTCAACACTATTGTTAATCAGGAACAAAACATTTCATTCTGAGCCGTCCATCAAAACCACAATATTTTGCAAACTCTCAACTTCAGTCACTAAAAAGAAAAGAAAAAAATCCCATTTGGTGTAATAATTCATCTGCTCAGTTATTTTATCTGTGCATTCATAAACCTGAACTCTCGTTTCAATGTAACTTTATTCTGTTTTAGGGCCAAAAATCAAGCTTTAAAGGTAGCAGAGATATCAGCAAAGGCATGTCTTTGCTACCCACAGGGTTAGTTACTGTATATGGCTGTACTCTGTGAAACTCTAAACCACTGTCCTGCTCAAATGTGAGAACCAGTTATTCTGCCAGAGCAAGAACGCTGATATCACTGCAGCTAAGTCCTGTAATTAGAAGACGCAGGTGAATTAGAGGACATAAGTGACATAACTAACTTAAACTTAACAGGTAAAACTCGTCCTTTTTTCCTTATTTAAAAACTTTTAACTTTTTTTAGCTGCTTTCATGGTTAAGTGGCTCCCTAAAACTTAAGCTAAAGATCCAAACATGCCACGCCATCCACTGTGGCACCACCTTGTGAATAAGTGTATTTTCAACATGTAACAGAAGGCTAATAAGACATATTAACTAGTTTGACAATTGTGGTTTTAGTATCTAGAAAGGTTCCTGCAGGCAGTTGTGCTTGTAGTGCACTCGCAGAAACCCTGATAACAGACCCACCTGAGAGAGTAGCCTCTCCTATAACCACTGACCACTTCAGCTTTGCAGCCAGCAGTTTATTCATATCATGCTTTCAGTACAAACCAGGTTCTTTTAGGAAATGTGTGGAACTGCGCATAGATTGAAAACAGTTCATAGTAACTCCCTTTGCCGCACAGCTGGGACCTGTAAAGGTGAAGTATATGATCCTTTGTTTATTATAAAGTTCATCACTGACATGTAAACTATGTTATCATACACACTCCTTGGGTTCACATGGACCCTGTTAGAAACCGTCCCAGTGGGCTTGTGTCTAACCCATCACACATACAGAGTGAGAGAGGATTCACCGTCAGCTTTCACAGCTGAGCTCTGATAACAAACACAAGTCAAAGCATTGATGGCAGAGGACGCACTGGATGAAACAGTGAGCGGTGAGGTGTTTTACATGTGAAGCCAGACACTCGGTGTTCACTAACCAGACTCACGTTTTCTTAAACAGTCCTCCCACGCTGCTGCCCACCAGCACAAAGAACTGCTGAGAGACAAACACCCAGGTGATCTGCTGCAGGGTCGACTGGGTCTGACACCTCAGGTCCAGGATTGTGGGTCCCAGGAAGGCGATGCACAGGCCGAAGCTGAAGAACACGCTCCAGTAGGTGAGAGTCTGAGGCCAGTGGCGCTTAAACAGCAACCAGATCCGCTCGTCTAGCAGCAGCATCGTTAACACGTCTGAGCAGACGGAAGTCCTGAGAGGCCTCACAGCTGCCAGCTGCTCATATCTACAGAGCCGGCTCCTTCACACTGAGCTGAACACACAAAGTAAACAGAGTGCGGGCACTCAGCCGGGGCGTCCTCCACTGCTGTGCCAGCTTGTAGTGGAAATCACGTTGATTGGCTGTCGAAAGCACCGCCCTCGTGATATTGACCGATCTGATCCGTTTTGTCTCATCCGAGATCCGTTTTCTGTGAGGTCACAAACGTCTAAAAGTTGTTGTGGTCCTTCCTGAAGGGTGGACGGAATTCTCATGTGACTATCGTTACAGGAGGCTGTGCAGGCCTGTAGGATTCAAAGCATTCTTCAAAAACAAACCATACATAATGCAGATGATGACATTAAATGGCGTATAGAACTGGAAGAAGAAACAAATCATAGTTAATCCATTTGCAGAGGTGTGGACTCGAGTCACATGACTTGGAATTAATTTTATGACTTTAGACTTGACTTGGACTTTTACACCAATGACCTGGGACTTGAATTGGACTTGAACCGGTTTACTTGAAAAGACTTGATATTTCACCCCAAATCTAAAATTTAACACGCATATTATATAGAAAGTGTGCACCATTAATTCAATTCATTCATTCATTTATTTAAACCTATGTGTGCGTGAGCTGTAGCACAGCCAATCAAATTAACCAGATTTTTTTTTTTAAGAAAAAAAAACGCTCAAAAATGCTGCGAGGAGTTATTTTTTTCAGGTACATAAACTATGAAGTAGTCAACAAAAAAACGAAATGCAATATGCAAAACATGCAAGTAGAAAATGACAGACAGATGGAACAACTTCAACTTTGTCTGACAGTTGAAGTTGCATAAAGAACAGTAGGTTCTCTTTTGCTACGATGAGATAGCTGACTTCATCTAACTAGCAAATGTCTTCCAGGCTACGTTGATGATACTGTTTGGTTTTAATGTGTATAATATTTTTGTCATGCTATTTTAAAGCCAGTGTTGTGCCAAAAAGTGATTGTCTGCCAAAAAGTGATTGCTTGTATTTAAACTGCTATAAGTAACTTGTTGGCCTATAATATGTGAAACACATGTCAAATGCATCCCTCATGGATGACACAAAGTCATATTGAGCCACAAACAACATTCGTGTAACAAGGTAGAAGCCGCAATCAGTTTTTGGCAGTGACTTTTATATAACCTTTATTTATGCAGTTAAAAAAATCTCATTAACATTAAAAATGTATTTTGTCAGAGTAAGCTGGCCAAGAGGACAGCAGAAATGGCAGCAAATATGACAATAGTTCTGTAAAAATATTTTAAACGAGGATAAAGGACCGGATTGGTTATAATGTAAGTACAATAACACAGAGCTCTAAAGATACTTGAAAAAACAGATAATTTTTTAATTCTATATATAACCCCTTTGTAAACGCTGTTCACCGAAGTCTATTTACCAACATACATAAAGATATTACACATAAAAAATACACGGAAACATTGGAAATCACTTTTTGGCACAACACCGGTCCTACAAGCGCATCCAAGAATAACATGCAGCTTATCTCAGAATTGTTGGTGAAAATTATTCTTGGAGCTAAGTTTAATTGAGCTGCATTTTATAGAGGTGCAATTTCACAATTTGTGTATATTTTCTAAGTTCACTATTTCGTTATGTGTTGAGAAAAACAGAGATTTAAAAATCACATAGTCTAATATTTACATTTAGCATATAACTGCAACATGCTTTTTTTTTCTTTTTTCTTTTTTTAAAGACTCGAAAGGACTTGAAATACAAAGTTTCAGACTTTACTCAGACTTTTACACCAGTGACTTGAGACTTGACTCTGATTTGCCTGACATTACTTGAGACTTGACTTGTGACTTGAGGATAAAGACTTGAGACTTACTTGAGACTTGACTTGTGACTTGAGGATAAAGACTTGAGACTTACTTGAGACTTGCAAAACAATGACTTGGTCCCACCTCTACAGCTGCTGCGGCGTGTTCTCGCCTCTACAACACAGATACGGATATCCGATGTATGATCAATATTCAGAGTTGTGCAGGTCGTCCAATATCTTGTCTCAACTTGTATCTTCCTTCTCTTCTGTAATCCTACACAGACTACATAATGTCAACTATGACTTAAAAGGTTAAGCTAGAGCTTTCTCTTGTGCTGTGGTGTCAAACAGGCCGCAAAGACTCCAATCTGGCCCGCTGGATGACTTTGGAAAATCTGAAGGAGAACAGTAATTGGTGAAATATAATTATAATATTTTTTATTTATTATTATATGCGGACTTCTTACACTCATATTTCTTCCAACAAAAAATCTGAGCCATAGGTCCCCAGGGTGAAACAGTTCCCTCAGTTTCCGGTGGAAATGCATTGTTTCCTTTACTGAGAGACATGTGCAGCCTTCTGACGACCAAGTCACCAGCAGTGACATGTTCAGGGTTAGCTTTAGGGTTTGTGAGTGGGAGGGTGTAACTATAAAAGATGTATCTTTCAAATGAAGCATCATACGTTCATTTGGGCCTTGAAGGTTTAATGGGTGAAGATTTTGTAAAAAGGGGATATTAACCTCCTCTAAACCCTAACCCTGATTCTTCATGGGTTGCCACTGACCTTGTGGACGCTGAAAGGTGAACTGTTAAACTCCTTAAATAATAGCTCGTTTATGATGCTTTCCATGGCATACAGGGCACAATCTGATGTTTCTACAATACATTAAGAAACACATTCATTCTCTCCGCTCTCTTCAGTCTCTCTCTGCTTTCCCCTCGCTGAGCAGGAAGAAGCCTCAGGCAGACACTTCTTCCTGCTAAAACAGAGTTTTTCCTTCCCACTGTTGCCAAGTAATTGCTCACAGGGAGTTATCTGATTATCTCTATCATTTTAGGGTTTCACCTTACAATATAATGTCTCTGTTGGTGTGAATTGGTGTAAAGCTTTCTTAGGGCGTTTCTTTATTGTTGTTACAACACCCCTGACTGATTTAACCATTCTAACACTTCCTGTTTTATACTGGGATAAAAACTGTGGTTGGTGGGTGTTTTCAGATCATCGTCTGGCTGTAGGATAAAAGTGAGAATCAAGGAATTACTTTCTGTCTGCACACTTCTGCATGCGTCTCACTGCTGCCACCATCTGTGCCAGTTACAGAAGCTGCAAACATATCCAGAGCGTCATATGACTTCTATGTTTCACTGACACTCTGGAATGACTTGGATTGTGGCCACATCCTGCTTCTCTGCACAACATCTGTCAGGTCTTTGTTTCTTTTAAATCAACTATTTGAATTCCTGCTGCAGTTTACAGGTCTGCAAACTCATTATGCCTGTGACACGGACACGTTTATCTGTCACAGTCAGTTCTCTGGTCCTCCAATCATTTACCTTAACTAATAATAACAACTGAGTTTAATTGTTGTCAACTGAAATTACTGGAGCTGTCACTGTCCTTATATTCTCTTCATTCATCCAGCAAAAAACAGCCTGTAGTTGTCCAGTAGCACCACCTTGTGTTCATCTGAGTTACTACTTCTTCTCCTTGGCATCGTGTCCCCCAAGAGCAGCATTATGGTAAACGCACACAAAAAGACTGGAACCAGTTTTCTCCACAATTTCGGCAGTTTATTGATTCATTAATTGAGCAATTATTCAATCAGTTTTATGCCTATGGCGGTCACAGTACATTCAATTTCTCGTTGTATAACAGTGTAGACAAATCCCACAAAATATCACATCTTATACAAAATCTAAACTCATCGTTTATAAAACATTTAGACGTCATCTACAGTTTTTTCTTTATTTTTATTTTAAGAGCTCCGCTTTTTTTTTAACATCATAAAACTCACTGAGAAAAATGAGAACATCTGTTAAAATACATATATTATTTATTTTTTCTTTATTACAATATTTAAAATAGCTTAATTTACCACAACTAAACACACAGTAATACTTCTGCCATTGAGGGAGGAGGAGGGGAAGGTTGGAAGTGTAACGTCTACAGCGATACATCCATCTGAAGTCCCTGCAGGTGGGCCCTGAATTCCTCTCCTCGTGTCTATCTTTGCTCTAACACGCTGACAGGTGAACAGAGGTTGGGATGGTTGCACCATTATTCTAGTCACCCACTTGTAGAGGTAGAAAAAAAATTTAAATGGCGTCTGTCTCTTCAAGCGTAACCCCATTGACGGTGCTCAGCAAGCACCTGCTTTAGAGGCTCAGTGCTCGACTTAAGGACACTTGGACCCAGCTCTCTGCTTCTCTACTGCTGTCCTCTATGAGCACTTTAAAGTGACATTTGTTTGCTTGCACTTGGATCGAGAGCACACATAACCAGTAAATCTGTGGATTGACTTATCTATTCAAGCTAAGTAAAATACAACTGGAGTGGCCGTGGATTTCATTAGGACACATCTACACTCACCCAAAAAGGCTTTTACAGCCTCTTGGAATTGCCATCCCCACTCAACGCCTCATTTGGCGTGTTAAATCACAGGCAGATTAAAAACTACTGCAGCCTGTGAGACTGTTCACATTAGATGTGCAGCAATACCCAATACTGCAACATAAAAATCAAGGGTTGGTCCTTTTTAGCAGCCAGGATGACTTCAAACTGTCCTTGACATCAGTAAAACAGCACACAGCCATCCACCATTAGCAACCTACATCACATGGTGTGACATCAGTTACTCTGCATTAAAATTATATTAAAACTAGACTCACATGTACACCAGAATGCCAGTGACATAGTAGCCCATCCACTTCACAGTCCATCATAATCCTCAGGTTATTGTAATGCGTGAAGCTTATACAATAGCAACACATCAGTCACAGCCCTACAGCATTCCCAGCTTTGCTCTTCCTTTTCACTTTAGGGACCATCATTTAGAACAGCGGTCCCCAACCACCGGTCCTCGGACCGGTACCGGTCCGTGAGTCGTTTGGTACCGGGCCGCGAGAGTTGAGGCTCAGGTGTGAAATGTATGGTTTTCAGGGTTTTTATCAGTTTTTAGCATTATTTTGTTATCGTTTTTATCGTTAACTCGGTTTTCCTGGGTCTTTTCACGTGTGTTATGAATAAATCTTCTTTTCTTCGGTACCGGTACTAGTTTTATTTTGTTGTATTTATCCGCGACACCTTAAAGGCCGGTCCGTGAAAATATTGTCGGGCATAAACTGGTCCGTGGCACAAAAAAGGTTGTGGACCACTGATTTAGAACATGAACTAGCATAGGCTGATGGGTAAGTGTTTACTGAGATCACAGGCTTAAACAGCAGACTTCTATATACTATAGAAGTCTGCTGCTTCTATAGTCTTCTGCTATATATACTCCATACTTGAAATGTGCAATTCACTTGTATTTTTATTTTTATTCCTATTTATTCTATTTATCCCCTTTGTATATTTTATCTATATATGTCTTTGTATTTATATATGTGTATATATATATATATATAATATTCTTAACTCTGTAACTTCTGTCGGTGCTGTGCTTTTTGGAAAACAAATTTCCCAGAGGAACCCACCCGAGGGATTAATAAAGTTTTATCTTATCTTATCTTATCTCTTCTACTGGACTTCTTTTTGCAACTAGAGGACTTGCTCACAGCTGACCTTAGGAAAGAATGCAAGTTTAAAGCACGACCACACTGGTTGTCTGGAGTACACAGCAGTGATTTAGAGCCATTCTGCTCAAAATGCAACGACTGGTCTCCCAACCAAAAGCCTTACAAAGGCTGCTGGGTTGCCTTCCTATATCTATTTACTGTATGGAGAGTGCTTACCAATTTTTTAGACCACCTTTCATAAAAACTAGAAAACAGATATTTTACATATCTGTTAAAAACACGTTTAAAATGAAAAATGTGATTGTTATTTATTACTGAATTCATGTTTTTATACTCAAATTTGAGGCGACACTGGCCTTTAGTCAGACATCAATCAAGTGTAGCATTCAACCACCAAAACTAATTTTGTACTTGAATATCAGCAAAAAATTGTAACAATTTAGTTTATTTATCTTAATACAAAAATAATAATGATGTGCTTTTTATTTTATTTTTTTGGATTTATGTATAATAGTAAATTTGAAAGTTCATAGATGATGACAATTACTACACTGTAGTATTAAAAATATGATTTTGATTAAATATGTTGCACAAACTGGTGAATTAAGCATTACAGAAACAAAACTGTAATTACTGACACTGTTAGCAAGCTGTGACATAAACCTTACATTGGGTTTGGATCAGTCTTTGTCTAATATTAAAATATTATATTGATATTTTAATATTAAAACTTGTTTGATGATCTGAAACCTGTAAGTGTGACAGATATACAAAAAAAAAAACCAGGAAGGAGGGAAATACTTTTTCATGTCTCTCTCATACATACAGAGCTGAATTCTTACAAAGGCAGCCGGGCTGGTAACTACAGACAAAACAAACTAATATATCTGCAACGTTCAGCGGTGTAAGCACCACCCTGAAAGTTTCAAAACCAGTGCTTACTCAGTACCGCTTTAGCTCAGAGGTGACCACATACCGAGGCAGGAGAGCAGCGGTCCGAGTACAGTGGTCTTTGAGATTTTCACATATTTTATGGACCTTTTTACTACAGATCACATACTTAGGCCTTGAACGTGTCACAAAATAACGCCTCTCTTCTTTTTCAATGGAGAGATCAATTTCAAGGAGCAAGTTTATGAAAATTACTGGCACTCCTTTTTTCTGCTGTCTCAGCCGAGTGTAAAGTAAAGTAGTCATTTGTTCACATTCTGTTGATAGGTTTAATTAATTTAAAGGTTTTCAGCTATTTTAAAACAAGATTTTTACAGGTCACTCTCATAAAAGCTGGGGAGAAGCCAGCAGCAGCAGTCCGAAACACCTTCCCTGGCCTGTTGGCAACGGCGCATGATTGGGAACTGAGAGCTGATCTGGCAAAGCAGTTAAAGTTCCCTGAAGTGGTAGCCAAGACAACGCTGAGGCCGGACATCGTTCTTACCTCAGCTGATTCCAAGCACGTAAGCCTCTTGGAGCTTACTGTGCCTTGGGAAGATGGTATGGAGGAGGTCAATGAGAGAAAGAGGGAAAGTATTGTGTGCTAGTGGAGGAGTGCCGGAGTAATGGTTGGCCAGATGACAACCCATCGAAGTGGGATGTTGAGGATTCGCGGGTCAATCCCTCTGCAGGGCATACAAAATGCTGGGCATCGTAGGGGCCAGCCAGAGAAGGGCCATCAAGTTGGCCACCAACGCAGCAGAAGCAGCGTCAAAGTCGCTGTGGATCAGAAGAGGAGAGGCGTGGCATGTAGGGTAGCACTACCTGGGGCTGGGGCTTGATCAACACTAGCTGGGTCGCCTGGCAGAGGGGGTCTGATTGTTGAAAGACCCGAAACCCCTCATGACCTCAGGTTACATCACTGATGATGTGTCCAAGGGCACCGAACGGTGTATCTAAAACTATTAATAATACCTCAGTTGCCTCAACACCTCAGAGGTGTTAATGAGACAGCAGCACTGAACAAGAAGGAAGAGGACAGGCAAGATGTCAGAGCAAATTAAGGACAGAGGAGAGTATCATATCCAAAAGCCATTATCACTTTTGTCTCCAGATAATATTCATTGAACAGGACATACACATAAGCTCTTGGCTCAAATCACATGGGAACTATTAAAAACACAGTTGTGAAATTCTCACCTTTCTATTAACAGATGTTAATAGACACTGTTTTGTTTTGTTTAGTGAATCTACTGTGAAAAGTTGCTCTCTAACAACAGGCTGTGCAAATTATGAAGGGTAGTGGTGACCCCTATTAAACTGATACTAGAAAGTACCTACAGGGCATATTTTCTCCATTCACTGGTTTAGGAATGGGGGGGTTTGGTAAAATATGGGGTCATACTTTGGAACCGTGTAAGGAAAGACACAAAGGGAGGGGAACAGGCTTCAGAGGACACTTCCGGCTTGTGCAAATAGGAAACTACAAAAATACATACACCCATAGTGAGTTATTTACATACACAAAATAAATGCCTCCTAGCACATTGGATACACTGAAGCAAATATAATTTCTTCACAAGCTAAAATATCATGCACAGTTTACTAAGGCAACTTCAAAAAACTGGTGTGAAAGTCAGCTGTTAACACTGTAAGGAATGAGGAACCCCCACAACGAGAAGACACGGGCACTGTAGCGAGGCGAGTCTATCCAGTTTCCAGGTTTATATTCACAACGGAGATTTTATGGTAGCTTCAGTGGTTGTTACATGACGGCAGAGGTACTGCAAATGAGCAGTGTGACGCTATGCCTACGACTTCAAGACTGTTATATGATAACAAAGAAATGATAAGAAAGTCGGAGGTAATATCACAATACATCCGATTCCATTCTGTTCAATAACAACAGCTGAGATAAGGTGTTGTAACATGTAGGTGTATAACATGTAGATGCTGCAATTCATTGGACCATTGTGTCAACACGGTTGCCATATTGTTCATGAAGAGCTGAACCTCCAGTTGTAACTATAGGACAGAGGCTCATACTCAATTAAAAATGACCATGAGTGAATTTTAAAATGATTTTGGATAGGACAATGTGATGTGAGATACAGAGTTGTATTTAATCTGTGGGTTTCCCTATAAGAATATTTTAATAACAAAATATCTTAAGTTGTTGTTAGCAACCCTAATACTTCGATAATATAACACTTAAAGTTAACTTTCCGATTCTACAGGTGCTTTTCATAAACTTGAGCGGTAAAAAATGAACTGTTAAATGCAACTCACACCATTTGAACCCATTTACTGTGCTGTCAAAGTGTAAGTAAACTGCGACTGCATTTCAGATTAGTGCCGTGCTGAATCCTTGGTCAGGTGAGCGAGAGTGCAGAGAAGCACCTCAGAAGACTGAAAGCAGCACCTACAAGTATATATTCATTACAAAGCCAAGAGAGCATCAACGCCTTCTGCAACACACAGTGAACACAGAAACTGAACATGGTTTGACCACTACATGCTAAAACTACCATGCAACCCTGCACTGTTAAACAGACTGATTATTGAGCAATAATATTATATCAGTCTTCAAATATCTAATTTAATATCTGTGTGCCTGTCACGTGCCATTTTAAAAGATGCCCTTCCAGAATAAACTTTTAGCTATTAGCATAATTACAAATGTCAGTGGGATTTGGAATACGTTTTTAGCTAGCTGAGATAGCTAACCGTCACTAGCTAATGCACATTATGCATAGCTCGTCACATTATGCAAAGTAATGAATGACCATGAAGCCTTACTGAGTGTTTTTCCTGTGAGCCACATAATGTTTTTGCCTCATCAGTTCGCCAAAACACTTTGCAAATGCATACGAGTCCGTTATTGAGCGAGTGCCTAGCAGCACCCAGAGTTATATCTAACATTACAGTTTTTTTTTTTTTAATTTCAGATTAGCAAAGCAAAGGGGCTTAAAAACATGATATGAACGTCTTGTGTGACATTAAAATATTAACTATATATTTACACAATGTTTAAACAAATTACATCACAAAATCGATAATCCAAGTAACAGAAAAAATGTGACTATTCTCTTTGGTTTCTGGTCAGCCTTTTCTGTGGGTAGTGGTGGTGTATAAGTTTTAACCCTGTCCTCAAACTACAAATCCCTGGTGAATCTCTGTTGAGCTGAGAGAAAAATTAGGATTCATAAGGGTCCTTGGTTGCCAAACTGTGTCTTTAAGCTACATATCAGTGTTAGACCATAAGGTTTGTAAGATAAAACCAGAAAATAATTTAGAAACCAACTGACCTGGAACAAACTCAACACATAATGCAATACTTGCATTTCTGTTAGGGCAAAGACGCGCACGCCTGCAACTGTATCCATTGTTCCAGTTGTGATAGCAGCTACTTTGAATGGCTAGAACCCTGGGTGTGCTCTGAACACTATGTAAAGCAGGCCTGTGTAAGTATAGCATAGCAGAGCGTTTCATTTAGTTTCTTCTTAGGCTGAAATGCACGTGCGTGTCGGGAGGATGAATCTCTCGTGTGTTACAGCACGGCAGCATGTTCAGTGTAGCTGATTGTGCAAATGTGTGCAAATATGTATGAATAGAGAAGGTATTTCAAGTGCAATACAAGTTTGTCTCCAGAAACTCTGTGTGCCTCCACGGTCGAGCTGCCATGGAAATGAGTGCGTGTTTGTCCGTGCAGGTGAACATGCTGTGAATGTGCTGAGCTGCGATGGCCTTGGTGTTGTGATCTGAAAAGGCAGTTCCTCGCCGTCTTCTCTCTTCATCCTCTCCACGACCTCTAGAAGATGCTTTGTCTTCGGTTCTTTCCTCGACCTGTAATTGAAGTTGACACTTGTAGTTGGCATTGACTAATAGGGCTGTGCGATATGACCAAAATCTCATATCCCGATATAAGACATCTATCGTCCCGATAACAATATAAATCACAAAAATGTAACATTTTCTGTAAATTCTGTGAATCTCGGGCAGCTCGACTTGCGTGAAGTGTTTCCAGCTGAGCGTCCTGTACCTGGAGTCGAGTGTTTTAACCGATGCATGAAACGATACATTTTTAGACATAAGTTGTAACGGCCGCCGTTTTCTTTGTGAGTATTTATTACACGGCGTGCTGCGGGGAAAAGCCTGTTCTAACGTTTGGGACTAAGGTTTATTTTTTAGCACCTGGCGGCTCTTTTTTGCTTCTCATCCGTAAATAATCTGCTCTTTCACGTGATTCAGTTTATTTTGAAAAATCTCAACAGGATCTTGAGCTTTATTGTGAAAGGATTATGTGGAACATAAACAAGCGGACACGCGATGGTGTTACCGTCGTTGTTGCTAACGACAACGCATAAAAACAGGCGCTTGTCCGTCCCTAGTGTGGTTATATTAAATATAAGAGAAAGAGAGAACTTTAAGAAATTAATATAGCCACTACAGTGACCATCAAAACATGAAAAAATATTGCTGTAAACAGTTTATTTTGCGACACCACGAAACAAACGATAGCATCATCCGATATATATCGTTATATCGAACAGCCCTATTGACTAATTCAAACAAATAAAAGCAATTTTTAAAAGAAAGAATGACTCATGTTTTTTTCCTCAAAGGAATCTCAACCTAACATTAATTCGTTTGATTAAAGAGTAGAAATCTCACAATAGCTGAGCCTACTTTCCAATAAAGGAAAAGGAAATGAAAAAGTAGAGGTCTTTATTACTTTTACTTGTCTTTCAGTTCCCCTGAGAGTTTTTGGAGTGGCAATTTTATTGCATTAGAACAAACAAACAAGGCATGCTGGCCTCTCAGAGTGCTTTGCTAATTGACAAAGTACATCTGCAGACACTTCAGCATTTCAAGAACAAAGTTGTTTTTTTAGAATCAGATAAATTAATGAAGGAATTTTTTCCTCTTGTGACCAATATGAAGAAAACACAAAGACTGAATGTTATTTATGTGAACACCAAGTGGCCAGATTTTGCACTGAGGTCAGATCCTTTACCTAAAGGCTGGAATACTGAGCTGCGGTGTCCTGGGTCCTTCTGGAGCTGCACCTCTCTGAGAGAAAACACTGAAGCAGCTGTAACGCAGGTGGAGAACAAGTTATGCAAAAAAAACGTAGCACAAAGCAAGTAAGGACACTTTTGTTTGGTCAGTTATTCCTTTGCTCTATAGTAACAGTTCTTCACAATAAATCTTCAACAACTGGAAAGACTTTGTTGCCCTTGAAATGGTGCCACATTTGTAAGGAGTGAGTAGAGGACTGAAGGTGGGCTGCTCCCATGAAAACCTTGCTAAAGCTTCTCTGTCAATACCAAACAGTTATTCTGCTGTTGTTTGTTGTTGTTTACTGTATTGACAATTTAATGTATTCATTTAACAATAAAGGCCTTCAGTAGCATGTGGAGGAACCATACACAGCTGACACAGGCAGAAACCTCCTCATGCTGAGCTTGGTCACGCATTTTTGTTTGACGGCGTCCCATTTTCATCCAGTATTTGTCACAAGTCACACCTAAACTGTCCAGATCACACACCAACTGACCTCAAAGCACTCAGCAAGAGGCAAAGTGCAAAGGAAAGAGTATCAGTGGAAGAAGAAAAACTTCCTGACTTTGAGATGTTGAATTGGGGAATGTGTTGAGGACGACTCAGACGACAGACTTGTCTGAGCACCATGGATTTTCAAGATGTGGAGACATACAGGACAAAGTATTTGTGTTTTTTTACTTTGATGTTTGCCAAGGGGCAGAAAATCCAGACCAAATAAATCTGATGTTGGTTCTACTGGAGATGCTGTGTAAAAATGGCCTCAGCTCTTCCAGCAGGAAAGATAAAATCACAAGGTTTTTGCAGAAAGCTACTTTCTTCCCTTTTACAGGCAGAACACTCGAAAGAAAGAGGAATCCAAAACATAACATGAAAAGTTTGAATGAGCAGAGTGAAAGACTGCAACACAATGGATGAGAAAGATTTGAAGAAAAAGGGAAGAGGCTCTTTAGACATCAGAGAAAAGCAGGACAACATCATTGTGAGGTGGTATGACAAAGCTGTGAACCTGCACTCTTCTTGTGTTTAAGGAAGGAGTTCACCTTCTTCATATGCTACCTGCACGTTCAGGTTCAGACCCCAGAGATGATACATGTATATCTGGTGGCACACCGTTACAGTGGCAATAATCTCTACAGAAGACCAGAAGAAATTAAAGCCCAGGCAGAAACCCACGCCCCCGTGAAGGTTTCAGGCTGCAGCTGGCACCTCTCTCAGCCCAGCAAAGGGCAAAGTCACTTATCCTCTTGAGTAACAGGAGAATTTATTTTTAGGTCCTCCCTTGTCACAAAGGGGTTGCCAGTGCGGGCAGCTTCACATGCTTCATTTGGAGGAGTTTCATACTGGATACTTCTGATTCGACCCCAAAGCGGATTTCTGTCTCTGGCTGGAATTGAACAACTGACCTTTTGCTTGTCAAGCAAATGTTAATCACTATGCTGTAAGACAAAGTTGGTCCAAATAAATACAAACCGTCAAGATGACCCCACACTGCTTCAACAATGTTGAAGAGCAGGCTCTGGAGAGGTTCATCTACGGGTGTCCCCCCAATTGGAACAGGGTCATAATTAACTAAATTAGCTACACACTGGTCATTACACTGCTATGACAAGACAAACTGACATGCAGGAAAAGACATTTGAAAATATTATCCACATAGAGTAAAAACATTCCTGCCTACAGTAATTAGAACAAATATTGAGTTCAGTACTTTAACTTAGTACAAAGCACCATCAGCATTCATGCTTTGTTAGATATTGATATACTCTCTGTGTGTGTGTGTGTGTGTGTGTGTGTGTGTGTGTGTGTGTGTGTCTGTCTTACTGTCTGCCAAATTATGAATGTTGTCTCCCAGACTCAGGAAGTAGGGGTGACGTAGAGCGGATTCAGAGGAGAGTCTGCTCCGGGTGTCATACTGCAATCATGAGATAAAAACAGCTCATCGGTGAGTCTGAATATTTAGGTCCTCATAACCAGGAGTGTGGATGTGTGGTCCTTTACCAGCAACAGAGCAGACAGCAGGTCGATCCCTTCTGGGTCCAACCTTAGGGACACAAAGCAACAGACTGTATAATGAGTTTAGCTGCAAGAAATACAGTTTCTGTAAAGGACACTAATTGTGCCTTTAAATACATATTACTACTGTAAACAATGAATAACATTTTTATACTGTATTGTATTTTGTGTTTAGAATTGACATAGTTAACTTTGAGTTCAGTCAACTATGTAAGACCTGAAACATTAGCATATTGGGGACAAATAAAGTTACTGTACCATTATCAATGTGATGGCTCGAAAACTAGTTACTTTCTTCAAAAATGTTTTGCATCCTTTAAAAAACAATAACAACAACAAAAAACATGCAAGCAAACTGATACCAGCGTCAGCAATTATTTTGCATGTGATGCTAATTAGCAAATGTTAGCTTGTTTTTTGTGTCAGTGATTGTGAGTTTTACCGGGGCACATGGTTGATGAGAGCTTGAGGTCTGTACTGAGGAAAGAGGTAGGACATAAATTCCTCATTACTGCTGATACCAGGCCAGGTCTCCTCTGTCGGAGTGCCTGTTGGGCAAAGAAACGAAAGAAATACTTGATCAGAGGACGCTGCCAGCTAACATTTTCATACAAATGTTGAGCTGATCTATATCTAAATCAGGAGCAAGACAAACATTAAGCTCACTGAATCGTTACTGAATAGACACCAATAAAATAATGGTGCAATGCAAACTACAGTAGAAGATGGAAGGGAATTAAAGGGCACACTTTTGGGGTTCAAGCACAGTTGGGCAAGAAAAAATTTATTAAAAATCTGCAGGAACTAACAAATGGATCGACAATCTCTGGAAACAAGGCTAAATGTTACTGCTAATGATGGCTTGCTCAAAGAAATTGTCAGGCGCTGGGTCTGTGACCGAGCGTTTTGAGTTTATTTTCTGTTTATGATATTCAGCCACAACAAAGGTTTGCTTTTTGTTACACTCTGTTTTTCTCCTGTCTCTGCCTTTTGGGTCTGCTTCTTAAACACTCCGGCGATCCCCGCCGTGACAGAGGTAACGTTTTTGAGAGTCTTTCCATTACCTTTATTTTATCCGTAAGAGGTAGGATGCACATTATATGGGCTAGTGTGCATCCAGATCAGCCGGTGCATTAAGGAGGGGCAAAACATTTAGATGTTTGACAGGAAGAGTCTTCACAAATATTCCAGTCCACCTGTCCAGAAGTCCCACATTTCAGGATCATTCAGACAACATATGACTTTCATTTGGAAACATTTCTTTCTCTTTTCTACTTTCTTTATCTGCCATCTTTTTGTGTAGCTACCAGAAAAGCAACTACAAAGACATGGCTTAAGTCAGATGCATCGGTCTTTGAGGATTGGATGTTACTTATGGAAAGAATTTGAGAAAATGTAAATTTGAAAGTTATTATTAAATTTTTACATTTTTTTCTCGATTATCTTTGATGGGAATAACAGCGTTACAAGTAACGGCGTTACTTTTTTCAGTAACGAGTAATCTAACTAATTACTATTCCTATCATTACAACGCCGTTACAGTTACTAATAAGAAAACGCGGTCCGTTACTATTTTTCAACAAACAGAGGGTTGAAGCTGTGTTCAGCTTACTGCATCTTATATCAGTTGCACGGAAGCAGCTGTAAGTAATCTGGACGCTACAGCTTTAAGCAGCTGCACGCTCCCGCGGACGGTAATCACGATCACTGTCTAGCACAACACCTGGAGCTCAGGGGGCAAAACAATCGCATGAGTGCTGCTGTTTGACTGAGGAAGAATAAAGTAGTCGTGGTAAGCCAATCACATGACCACTTAAAGACAAAGCAACAAGGTGATATATACCAGTTTAGAAATTGTGTTGATAGGCCACGTAAAACCAGAGTCATGATAAACAATATATACGCTGCGTTTTTTCCTCAATAGTTTCGTCACGTTTACTGTCTAAGGACAGCGCAGCGAGCACTCTCTGCTTATGAGCAAAAAAATAAAACGGGAAGTTTTAGGAGTGACGGAGAGAGAGAGAGAGAGAGCAGAAAAAGAGAGAGAGCGAGTTTTGAGATGTGAGAGATTTGTGACGTTCAGCGTGTTTGTAGTGTGTAGTTAATGTGTTGTCTTGTGTAGTTAGTGTGTAATGTTGTGGATAGTTTTGTGTTGTGTGTCAAAACCATGAGGCGACTGCTGTTTCCAGGTGAAAAACAGGAGGAGTGAAAGGAGCACCTGCTGTCAGAGCTGCAGGTATCAGGCTGTGATGTTCTCCTTTATAGTGGACAGAAATCATCTTTTTGGAGTGGCACAAATAATTTGTGTGGCATCTTATTGAATGCAGAACAGCTGATTGTTCTGTGAATAGTTTGAAATGGTTATTTTTTAAAAAGGTAAATGGCTGCAAATAACTTTGTTTGCAAAACTTGTGCATATGATTTTAAAATTGACAATTTATATTTGCATTTAAAGTTCTGAAATATGATTCAATAAACATGTTTGTGGTTGTTACAGTAAAAATATCACTTTTTCTACTCGGATTTTATGTTTTTTGTCTGATTTTAGATCAATTGTGTTGATACAGTATGTCAAAATGAAAACATGACTGTAAATTCAGACACGTGAGGCTGTGCTGAAAAGGATGATACCAAACAAGCAAATAAATAGTTTTTAAAGGTGAAATGTGGAGGAAACATCAAAAGTAGTTAAAATGGCCAATTATACCCTGGACCCCAGAGGGTTAAACGTTTTCTTAAAGTAACGCAATAGTTACTTTTTAAGTAATTAACTACTTTTAGAATATTGTAACTCAGTTACTAACTCAGTTACTTTTTCGAAGAAGTAACTAGTAACTATAATTAAGTAACTTGCCCAACACTGCCTTTGGTGGGTTTGTGTGTGTTTTCACAGGTGGTTCCTTTCTGCACTCATGTTAACATCAGCTCTTCTTCTCAGTTACGTTGAACTTGAAACAAAGTGGATGGAAACCTTTGCTGCCTATGAACACGATAAACTACAAAAAAGCATGGAGCTGCATTTTATTATTTCATTAGAGCATTTTAAAAAGCTACATTTATGTGTGAACATGTATCCTGTCAATATTGTTACATGTGCTTTGTACAAAGGCCTCTCCTAAAAACGAGCTCATGATCTCAAGGATTAAATAAATGTTTTTAAAATAACAACATGCACAAATGATATTCAGGTCTATACTAACTTACTCTTGGGAGATGTGCTTGTACCCGGCCTTATAAAATGTTGGTTGGCAGCTTTGTGTTTGGCACATACAGTACTGTGCAAAAGTTTTAGGCAGGTGTGAAAAAATGGTGTAAACAAAGTAAGCTTTCAGAAATATAAATGATTGTTTATTGGCCCCAAATGTATTCTGCAGTAAGAACTATCTTCAGTGTAAAGAAGAACTGGAAGTACTGGAAGTGATGGTACGGCAACAATCAATGAGTGTATCTGAGATTACACGAAGAGACAGAAGGATGTGAGGAAGCTTACATCCACACAAGATCTGTGCTTAGTTCTCCAAGATGTTTGGAACAACCTACCACCAGAGTTCCTTCAAAAACTGTGCAAGTGCACCTAGAAGAAGGCAAAGGGTGGTCACACCAAATCCTGATTGGATTTAGATGTCTCTTTTGTTCATTCACTGCATTTTTTTTTTGATTGATGAAAATAAATGATTAACACTTCGATTTGTGAAAGAATTCTTTCTTTACAGCATTTTTTCTCACCTGCCTCAAACCTTTGCACAGTACTGTGTAAAGACGCGGCAGTTTGCATATGCATAAGGAAGTCAAGTTATTTATTAAGTTCAACTTTACGAATCGGATGATTTTGTATTTGTGGATCTGGGTGGTTTTGTGGAATTCGTGGCCTCAAAACCCCACGTCGGCACATGATGCGATCTGTAAATATCAGGCGATTGGTGCACAAGCATGCAAAGTTTGGTAAGTGAGCAGGAGAGAGGTTAGATGTAGTCTTAGACAAAGCTTTAAAAAGCTCTTTGAAAGAGAAATTTATCCAATTCATGAAACTGAACTTGTGTGTAAATTGTGCATAAATAACGACTATTTATTCAGGTTTGAAGGTAAAATAGTTTCATGTGTGGTCAGTTGCTTCACATCTGTGTGGACTGAATCACACTGGGTAAATTCCCAGATGATTAAATATGCAACTATTTTGCTGGTAATAACTGAAATGAGTAAAGAAAATCAACAGCCTGTTTATGCAAGATAATCCATAATTTTATTGGGGGGGGGGATTGCCTGGGTCTGATTATTGGGGGGGTCATAACCCCCCAACCCCCCTGGAAATTACGCCCCTGGTGGATCATATCGTTCGCATTTGGAAGCCTTTTGAGGCAAATTTCTCTCCATAAAAATGCTTCAGAATAACAATTCAGTGCACAATATGCTGAATGTAGAACATACATGAGCTGCGTCGAACTCTGAATATGCAATATTTGGAATAGAAATGAAATATTAAATGTAGTGGCCAAGTCCTCTAAGACTTTTAAACTTGGTCGAGGATGAAGACGATTTAAAGCAGGGGTCCCAAATCCCAGTCCGCGAGGGCCGGTGTCCCTGCAGGTTTTAGATCTCACCCTGGGTCAACACACCTGAATCACATCATTGGATCACATCGCTCTGGAGAACTTCAAGACATGTTGAGAAGGTCATTTATCCATTTAAATCAGCTGTGATGGATCAAGGGCACATCTAAAACCTGCAGGGACACCGACCCTCGTGGACTGGGATTGGGGACCCCTGATTTAAAGCTTTACTTATTGTCTTTCGCTGCTGTAATATCCTTTAGTATGGCCTTTACATTTGAATAATGTTTTTCTTACCCATGAGCCTAAAAATCAGATGTAGTTCTTCCTTCACAGTGGCACCAGGAAACATAGGACGACCTGTTGCCATCTCATACAGGATGCAGCCTACGCCCCTGTGAGAAGGAGGCGGAGATAAGGAGGCACAGAGGAGGACGAGCTGTTAGGTATAAAAATTCTGAGTGAGGTCGAGTTCAACACACACACACACACACACACACACACACTTCAAAGACTGTTAATTGTAAGTGCAAACTAGTATGCAGTGAGTGGGCACAGTCCAGCCTTTTGTTCCACACAGGATGGCGTGGTGAAGAGGCATCCTGCAGTCTGATGAGAGTGTATGCGGCTCTATGTGCTCATGAAAGGCTGCTGTGTTGCCAGAGAGCCACATTTATATTTCTGATTTAGCAGAGCTGTGGGGGTGTTCTCACCACAGCAAACTGTGTGCAAAAACACGTAAGGAAAGTGAATGCACACCCCTTTGTATGACTAGTGACTCACCTCACTGCTACCAACCTGTGACATTTTAATAGACAGAACTGAGTCATGGAAATCCTGGATGGCCCTCGAGTATATTTAAGTGTTTCACCAAGTAACAGGATTTTACTGTAACCAGGGTCGGCACCACTTCCTTTCCTGACAAGCTCAGTGGTTTAAAGTACACTTCTAGCTGTGTTTCAAGCATTTAGTTTCCAGCCAAGCAGGTCAGTGGTCACCGTGACTGATGTGGAAAAATGTGCTTACCACATGTCGATGGGTGTGGAATATTCTGTAGAGCCTAGCAGCACGTCGGGAGGTCGATACCAAAGCGTTACCACCTCATTGGAATAGGTCTTAGTGGGGACGGACTTGGCCCTGGCCAGACCTGGACATTACACAAGTCACAGGACCTCAGTAACAGCACAGTGAAATATCATAAGTCCATCATCTACACACTGTGAGCAGGTAAAGAGAGGCGTCCGCTATCCGCTCATTACCCGTGTTTATTTAAAACTTTTGAAATGCAGTCAGAAAGTACTGGTGGATTTAACTACCCATTTCCAGCAGGAAACTGTGAAAACTCAGAGTGAGGGGCACAGTTGCTAGGATACAGGAAGTAAAGGTGCTAAAGTAATTAGGACAGGCGATCTCTGAGTGGCAGTAAAATAGAACTGGAGAGTGATCATGCCCAGAAATGTGCCGTTTCCTTCACAAAAGTTCACTTGTTAATGTGTGCGTGTTGTTGTGTGTTTGTTATTGTTCTCCTTCCTACCAAAATCAGCTAATTTCAATTCGCCCTTATCATTGATGAGCAGGTTCTGAGGCTTTAGATCTCTGTGGAGGATTTTTCTCTTGTGACAATAGGACAGACCACGCAGCAGCTGGAACATGAAGATCTGCAGACAGAAACATGAAAGGAGGGTGTAATTACCAGAACAACAATACAGGACAAATCTGAGGAGAAAAAGAGTTGCAGTAGTTGTGTAATAGTTAAGATTTAAAACAAAAGATAAAAACAAAACAATCTTTAATAAAAATGACACTAAGGGACGCTTCCACAAATCACCCACTGTGAACACAGTTCTCCATGCCGTTCACAAAGCAAGGTCAAAGGTCTGTGAACATGTCCACAGCATCTAGAAACGGCATCCTCTTCTCTCGGTTATGCTAATTTAAACTGGACTGTGGTGAAGTGTCAAACTGTCCTGTAGTCAGACGAATCGAAATTTGAAGTTCATTTTAGAAAACATGGATGCGCATCTGCACTCTGAGAGTGTGGGAATGGATCTGGAAAGGCAGCATTAATCCTGAGAGGTAAGTACAGACCTTATTTACATCTTAAAATGGCACATTCCCTTAATTTAAACATTTGATAGGTTTTCTATGTTCAGTGTATTGCATAACTATCATCTATTATCAGAGTTCTTAAACAATGTAGTTGTCATGCTGGAGGGAATATATCACTCAGCTGGCCTGGGAATGCTTTGGTTTTTCCATGGACACACTAGAGTAGGTGGCTGGGGAGAGGGTGGTCAACTTAGGCTGCTGCCGCGACCAGGGCCCAAATAAGCAGAAAAAAATTGATCAATGGATGTAGTTGTTTAAGGAAACTCGTATAGTAACTCTAAAATAAAATTAAAAAACTGTTTACGTTTACCTAATGTTTTCCAAGCTACAGATTTTGCATAAGTGCATAGACTCCATTAGATGTTGGATGGCTGGAAACTTTCTTCAACTAAATGAGGAGAAGACTGAAGTTCTTGTTTGTGCTCCTAAAAATTTTGTACAACAAAATTATGGAAAACTTGGGTCCACTTGCTACATTTGCAAAACCATCTATCAGGAACCTTGGTGTTACTATTGACTCAGCTCTGACTTTGGATGCCCATGTAAAATCTCTGGTTCGCTCCTGCTTTTATCACTTGAGAAACATTGTTAAGCTGAGTCCCATTGTATCGCGCTCCGAATCAGAAATTGTCATTCATGCATTTGTTTCATCTCGTCTGGACTATTGTAATTCTTAGTTTACTTGTTTATGTAAAGCCTCTTTGGAGCGTCTGCAAGTTGTTCAGAACGCTGCTGCAAAGCTTCTGACCAAGTCCTCCAAGTCCTCCCACGTCACACCCCTGCTGATTCAGCTGCACTGGCTCTCCGTTAAATTCAGGATCTAGTTTAAGGTTTTGACCTTGACTTTCAGGGCTCTGCATGGACAAGCACCAACATATATAAGTGAACTTTTACATCCATACATTCCCAGCAGGTCCCTGAGGTCATGTGACCAGGGCTTGCTTGCTGTCCAACACACGAGGCTGAAAACAAAAGGTGACAAAGCTTTTGGAACTGTGGCCCCCAGATTGTGGAACTCTCTCCCTTTGAGCCTGAGATCTGTGGACTCATCTTTTTAAACTTGCTTTTGGTTGATTTTTATTTTTAGCTTTTAGCTTCTGTGAAGCACTTTGTGATTTTTATCTTAAAAGGTGCTGTATAAATAAAGTTTTACTTACTAAATCTAAACATACATCATACAAGATGGACAAAGCACATTTCTGTCAATCATTTAAATACTCTCCTTCCAAACTTTTTCAAGCTGAAAGGGAAGCTCCCATAAATACATATACAGTAAGGTCAGGTTTCCACTGCACAATTTACACTGGACCTAGTGATGAATATGGAGAGCAACTCTTAGTATCAAAAAACTAAACAGTTTTGTCCTGATACAGGCCGTAGATCTGCCCAAAGGTTTTCACATTAGCAAACAAATAGTTCGTTTTGGCTGCTCTCTTGTTCACGTGGGTCACTGTAGCAGGTGGATCCACAGTGGCAGAATTTTTTGTTGGTTCCCCCTGATTGTAATTGGGTTTAGTGAGGTTCGGTGACCTCCCGACCTTTGTTAAAGAAATGTTGAATGCATTTTTCAGAAAACTTACTTAGTGCAACTCTCTACAATGTGCAGTATGTAGATGATGATTCATGCATATGACTCACCTTGACATTATGCATGCTCATGAGGTTCCCACAGTTGTCCAAGTACTGTTTAAGATCACTGTCCTGAAACACACAGTCAAATTGATCCATTTTGCTTTTTGGTATTTGAGATCAACATCTTCAGAAAACCTAATAAAGATGACGTGATATACTCACAAGATACTCAAACACCAGAGTAAGGCAGCGGTCGGTGTGGATGATGTCATGCAGGGTGACAATGTTAGCGTGCTTCAGGTTCTTTAGCAGAGACACTGGTTGGGCAAGGGAAGGAGACATGAAGTGAGCTGTTTTATTCAACAAAACCTGACAACACTACACCCGAGGTGTGGAACTAAATGTTCTGGCTTCACTTATTTGTCCACCTTTATATACAGTCTGTGGTCTAAAGCTAGCAGCTGTGTGTTGCTTTAAAGTTTGCATAGCCACTGTACAACAAAAAGAGCTCTTTGATCCTTTTCATCAAATTTAACACACATGCATGCACTGATTTTTTTCCATGCTACTTTATACTCCTGCTTCACTGTTTCCACACAAAGATTTTGTGTTTTGAGTTTCTGATATATTATGTTCTTTTAAGTTTCACTCACTGTTACTATTTAATGAGTTCCCTTTTATCTATTTTCTTTGACTTGCATTCCCTTTGGATTATTTGGACATTGTAAATTGTTCAGATTAAATTTGCACTTAATGTCTGTTTTGAGTTTGATTTTGCGTCTTCTGCGTCTTGCATTTGGGTCTGCAAGATCTTTCCACATCTCAGCCTAAGAGACAGAATAAAATAACTAGAACAACTAGACTAGAATAAACCAAACAAAAATAAAAATTTAATGATGATCAAATTCCATAACACTGTAAAATCCCGAGACCGTGACATGACTCACATGAGGAACATTTAAATAACCATTTAAGATAATCCAGCTTCTAAAAAGGATCAAACATGAGCAAATTCTTTAGCAAGTTGTTTAAACTAACATCGACCTGATATATTGAACTGTATCAACAGTTCTGTAGTATTAATTCAAGTTGCTCTGTTACTAATGCTGCAGGTGAATGAAAGGACACGGTGTTATTATTAGACCTACCTGTTAGTAGTAAGTAGTGTAAGTAGTAGTAGCAGCACTGGACTGTAAAGTGTGTGTGTCTGTGTGCACATACCTTCTCTGATAGCAGTGCAAGGTGCCCCCTCATCGTGCTCCAGCCGGATCTCCTTCAGTGCAACCAGGTTCTCAGTGAGTTTGCTCCGCCCTTTAAAGACTGTAGCATATGTCCCCTGCACAGAGAAGAGCTTACTGATATTCTCACGTTGCTGTACTACAACAAAATATACTAACAAAAAGTACATGTTCACATAGAGACTATGGGTGTGGCATCCACACACACATCCACATCACTTATGCACAAATAACCCTTTAATATATTTTCAATCGTTAACTGTATCCTTGGCTCTTATTGGTATTCCATCAAAAGGAAAGAGCTGAAGCGGTTCAAACATCTGCATATGTGTGGAGTCATAACGGGAATACTGGGAAGCGCAGTGGAACCATCCATAGCAGGATGAAACAATGAAGTCTATAGTTTATGAAAATCCATAACAACAATAACAATTTTTCTTTTTAAGGAACAATTTGATGTCACAATAGGTTATAATGTTATAATAATATTATTTTTTAAAAGATTCCCAATGAAACTTTTCCGTTCTTTTACAAACTGAATTAAGATTTCACATATCGTGTGTGAAAGCATCAACTTCACATCTCGAACAGCCTTTGTCACATTCAATAATTAAATATATATATATATATATATATATATATATATATATATATATATATAGTTTTAGGATCTGATTATTAAAGTTTGATGATTTGTCATCTAGAATAACCTTCCACTGCTGATTTTGTGTAAAGCTAACCGTGCTTTTGTGGACCTCCTATCACTATAATTGACAATAAAAGCAGCTCTTCTTGATCTCCTGCCACCCCTGTTATCAGCTGCTGAGCCTTGTGACTCAGATTGATGCAGGCTGCTTCTGCCACTAGACATTCCTCAGCCCTTAAGGCAATAAATGTTCTCACATGAATAGCATGGTATTTAGGTGCTTTCAGCCCATGAGCCCTCTTCATCTTAGGCAAGTCCATGAAATGTAATCCACTTAGCAATGTGTCATGAAGCCATGCCAGAAATCTGGACAGATGGGTACACTAGTTTGGCTTGGTATATAAGCAAAGAAGGCACATACTGCACGTGGTACTCATTTTGATATGACGAGCATGGCTGATCACAGACAACGTTATCCTCCGGAGACGTTTATCTGTGGACTTGTTGTGCACACTCATATCTCACTGGACTATGATGTGGGTGAAAATCTATTTCTTGTAAAGCAGCAGTTATAGTGACTGAGGAGGACAGAACCACTGTGTATGTGACTGCTCTGACACGTGATAATGTGACAGCAGTATGTTGCTGATGTCAGTCTGCTGAGTTGATATTGTGGACTACAAAACTCACATCTGTTATACTTTGCTCTGGGCATTGTTTCTGTGTTTTATGAATGGCTGTGTCAGCGTGGACAAACCTGTAGGAAAAAATCACTTCATTACAAGATTAATTCCCAACCTCTGTAAAGTCTACTGTGCATTCACAGGAAGTGTCATGACACTATGTTAGGTTAACTGAGATTACTTCACTCCAGGCAAAACTGAATAGAGAGTAATCTGTGTTAAAATATTCAAGCTTTGCAAAAACACGTCAGTTCAGATTCTTGTGTTTCTAGAAATGGACGAGAGGCAAATTAACACCATGTGAAATGAGGACACAGAGTGCTTGGAGCGAGGTTTTTACAGTTAACTTAAACTAAAAACTTAGTTAATTAAAATGAAAATAAAAATGAGACTTTTAAAAATATGAAAACCTATTGAAATCATTCTGCGAACTTGGCAAACTAATTAAAATACAACTACAAACTCCACTTCATCATTTTAATACAGCTCAAAATCATGTCAAGAAACTTCCTGATTTACATTTCCTGGTTGACTGAGGCCTTTCCTGCATGGTCACTCTGTAATCCAGTTACTTTACTCATTACTTGAAAAAAGTAAGGAATTACTATTGCAAAAAGGTAATTAAATACAGTTACTTTCCCGTAAGCACGCTGCGTTACTAAACCGTGATTTTGTTTGTGACAATGACATCATTGTACGAGTGTGCGACATCCGTGGTAACAGACATGTGCAGATCAACAATGGATAATATGAAGTGCAGGAGAGAACACGACCATGCAGCATTTAAAGTGTGGAAGTACTCATATCACTGAGTTTTAGTCCGTAAAAAGTGACAAAAGCATTAGCGTTTAAAATTATTTAATTTTACATGCAGGAATATGCAGAAAATAGGTTTCAATGTTAAACAGATTTCTTCAAGTCAAACAGTGTTGCATATAACTGCATTTAATGCATTGAATTTTTGCTTGATGCAATGTGCATAATGTTAAAAGATGAAAACTAAAAAAACAAGTTTTAAAAAGATACTTTTTTTCATTTGATTCAGTTTCATATGATGGATTATGCAGAAAAAAATGGCTGAAAGGTTTGTTGCTTTATTACATATTCAGGTCAGTGTTGCCAACTCCTCAGTAAGGAAAATCGCTATTGGTTGTCCTAAAAGTCGCTAGAAGTCGCTAAATGACATCATCACCTAATTTGCATAATTGTCATGCTAATGTAATTGTAACCTAAGTTGTTGGAGAGAGAAATAACATCGTGGAAGAGACATAAAGTGAGCAAAAAACGTCCTAAATGCATTTAGAATTTATTTAGAACTACAAATTAAATTTCTTTTAGCAATTATTGTTTTTTGTAATGTCACAATTCCAACCCTGCTCCTTTACCCGGGCTTGGACCGGCAAAAGTGACCCGAAATAGGCACTCTGGTGGAGTTACTTTGTGTGTGTGTGTTTATAAGTAGTTTTAAACCTGATCCACAAAACAGCATAAGAGTAAAAGAAGAACTGACTGCGTTACAGCACCCGCTGCTTGTTGAGAGTAAAAGCGATATGCGCTTTCACGTCTTTTTTAGCAACTTTTTTTAGAAAAAAAGTCGCTAGGGGGTCTGAAAACTCGCTAAATATAGCGACAAAGTCGCTAAGTTGGCAACACTGATTCAGGTTGTGTATCGTGCTTTTAAAAAGTAACAAAGTAACAAAGTAAATACTTTTGAAAATAAGTAATCAGTAAAGTAACGGGATTACTTTCTTTGAGAAGTGATCAGTAATTAGGAACTAATTACTATTTTCAAGTAACTTGACCAACACTGCTCTGTACCCGTGAGTACTCTGACCCATACTCAGACACATGCATATTAGGTTAACTGGTGATTCCACACTGGTCCTGGATGTGAGGTAGATAAAGTGGAGAGGACAGAAGTGCATGAACGTAGCATAACCTTTCTGATTGGTCAGTAAGGCTAGAGAAGCACTATACAAATTCCAGTCTGCTCCATTTCCAAAGTACTTGACACAACAACTACGTAACACAACGGCAAAGTGTTTAAAGTTCACCGGTGGGTTTAACAAATCGTGCAGAGTTCAACACATGTATTAACATCACATTGTAGCCTGTAAGATAAGAAACAGAGCAGCAGCTTACATGATAACCTTGTGTTGATGGTTTGTTTTTGTAGTGTGTCACATTGAAATATTGGACGGCATTATCTCCTTTCCTTTCACAAAGGATGGCCCTCTGATAAAAGAGGGCCATCCTTTGAGGGCCATACAGGAAGCAATGATGCAATTTCAGGTGTTTAGAGGATTCACCCAGCTCTTATTATGGCTGCTATGCAGATGTGTCCACGTCATTTTGCTCGTTTCAAAGCCTTTATAAGCAAAATTGAGTGTTTAACCAATGTGTATGCTCTTAATGAAACATGAAAACTGTTGAAAGATACAACTTACCTCACCCAGTTTTCCAAGCTTAACGTATGTTTCTAGTTTCCCAAATCCTATGTCAGACTAGAAGCAAAAAGAAAAGGAAAGTTTAATCTTATAGCATCCACTGCTGTAGTACCTTCAGTCTGATTACACCCTGCTTTTATTAGCTAATGCTTTATATTAGAGCAAGAGAGTTCATTCTGTCATGTGAGCAGGAAGCAAATAACTCTTAATTGAGAAGAAGGTCCAAGAAAACAATTGGCTCATAATTAGACATTATATTATTACAGAAGGAACTCGATAACAACAAAAACTCAGAAGCAAGGCAAGAGGACGGATGTTCTTTCAATCAAGGGCAATTTCTTCAAAAGCCAATAAAGTCGCTAAAATGAGAAAGTTCTATTAAAAAGTCAGACAAACATGGCGAAAACAGACACATCACTAACCAGTGAGGCGCGTCGAGACATGCGACTGAGAGGTTTGCAGAGTGGTGAGTTTTCATTCTCCATCTGCAACTTCTTCAGAAACTCTGGAGGCAGGTGGATGTCCATTGGTAGGGACATGCGCTTACTAACGTCCTGCAAGAATAAAAGTGATTCATAAAAACTCTACGTTCTCATTTCCAAGTGCTTCGAGGGACTGATCCTGGCACAAAAACCGTTTATGCAACAACACCATCAAACAATTTGCGGTTGACACAACAGTCATTGGTTTAATCGGCAGCAATGAGGAGACTGCATACAGGGAACTGCTAAACCTGTCAGCTTGGTGCTCCACCAGCAGTATCATCCTTAACACACGGGTCCATCGAACAAGAGAACTGACCTGACCTCAATAAGTAGGCTGGATATTTCTTGGAGTGAATATCCTTTAGGCCTTCTCAGGTCTCCACACACCTCAGCTGTCATCTGTAATCCACAATGATGGCTTTACTGCTCCTGAAGGCTGCGGAGAATCTGTACTTTTTGAGCCATTGTCATTAATACTGTTAATTCTTTTACCATTTATAACTATTTGTGCTGCCCCTTTAAGGCAGGCATGATAATTT
The DNA here is from genome assembly GCF_963576455.1 of Neolamprologus multifasciatus. Taxonomy (NCBI): domain Eukaryota; kingdom Metazoa; phylum Chordata; class Actinopteri; order Cichliformes; family Cichlidae; genus Neolamprologus; species Neolamprologus multifasciatus. Next base: position 33,790,841 of record NC_140443.1, on the reverse strand, counting down.
GGGTGTGTGTTTTTTGTACCAGCAGACTTGCTGTAGTATAGAGCTGGGCGATATATCGAGTTTTTAAAAAATATCGATATATTTTTATACGAGATATAAGATGTGACAATATCCTTTATATCGATATAGTCTATGTTACTTGTGGAGCCGCAAGTTTGCCTCTCTTTCGTCCACTTTTATCTTTACGCAACATTACTCGGCCTCGCCCCTCCTTCACTGAACACAACTCCCCCTCCTCCCCCATCGCTTCACCTGCAGGAAGCGACAAGATGGACACGGCAAATCTCCGTTAACGAGTTACTGCGCATTGCCCCGTGCGTGGGGCTGGACGCCGTCAACGTGTTAGCTAGCTATCCACGCTAATGAGCTAACCACGCTAACGCCATGCAGCCCACAGGCGCTGCACAGCCTAAAATCCTTTCATTTTCTCAAAAGTTGACAGCGCGCCTTATGTATGAATTCTGGTTGTGCTTGATGGCCGCGAACAGCGCTCAGCAATCTGTCAAAAAATGTTTTAGTACGACTTTGGTAAGCTACGGTGCTGCACCGGTTGATGGATTGTCAGAGCATTACGGCTACCGAGGAGCCTCGCGGAGTGATACGTACTGTGCTTCAACGTAATATTACCCTACTGTGTATAAGGACCATAAATGGCACCTGTTAAGAGACGTGGTTACGAAGAGGATTTCAAACTCAATGCTGTGAGTCACACAGTAGAAGTTGGGAACAGAGCAGCTGTGAAATCTGTCTTTGTTACTATGCTCTGCGTCTTTTAGTTTACATTTTGACTGCACAATTGTGAGCTTTTTGTTATGCACAAAAACAACATTGTTTTCTTTTATTTATGGAGCGTGATTATTTAATAAATGCTCATAATTTATTTTTGAGTAAATTTTATGTACATCTATGCTCTATGTTAATAAAAGTGCCTGTGTGACATCTGGGACACAGTTTTGACTAAGAACTCTCTTTTTGTTCTTACTTTATGGCTTAAAAAAAAAAATTAAAAAAAATCGAGTTATATATCTTATATCGCCGTCCAGGTAAATAATATCAAGATATGAATTTTGGGTCATATCGCCCAGCCCTACTGTAGTACCTCACCAGTGAAAAACAGTTCTTTAGACAAACTGTTGTCTGTTCCAAATTTTTGTTCACTTTTTCTTGCTGAGCCTGAGAGAGCACATGCCTGTAAGTAGTTGCTATTTGTTTTGTAAGCTTTCCCGCGATAGTTTTGTGTAGCAGTTTAGAGGTTTGTGTGGAAAACTTTCTTTTGTGAGGAAAAACGGCCGCGATGCTAACACGTTAGCCCGTCTATGGGATGTCCCATGTAATGTTAGCATTAAGCTAATCGCTAAATGCGTGGGCCTAATAACCAGTGAAAGGGTTTGGATAAGTTTGTGTTTATGTGTTATCTACATTGTAGTGCATGACTTAATGTTTGATGTTGTAAAGAAAATGCAATTACAGCAGAAATGTAATATTTTATTTTTGTTTCTGTACCAGTTTTACAGTGCTTCAACAGTAAACATCTAAAACGTATCCGCTGACTCCTGGATGTTTATTGTGGACCTGTTAGCTATCTGCCAAGCTAGAAACCAGCTTCACACCCTAGTGAGGGCAAAACAGTATTATTATTTTTAAATTACGTCATTGCTTAACACTTTTTATTGTCCGTTTATTTTCACTCAGTCCAATTCACTTGTTAGTCATGTCTGCCTTCAAAATACAAAGTCCACACAATGCTGCACAACCGACATAACACAACCTTATTAAATCATGCCAAAGTCAGACTGGGTAAAAATAGTGGTTGGAAGCTGCGGCACTAACACAATTATTTTGACCGTGTGCAAAGAACATGCAGTCTTGTTGCCTTTCAAATGGCTGCTTCAAAGATGGGACCAGATCTGCGATGACTCTCCAGTCAGTTGTCATCTTCCGAGTGTCTTTAGAGCATGGCTATTCAACTAAGAAGTTAGTTGGGCCAGATTTTCAAACCGAGGAATTTATCTGGGCCAGATATTTTTTTGCAGCCAGTAAGCAGCAGATCATGATCAATTTCAAACCCACACAACTGTATTGAAAAACAAGTAATTTTTTTATTCCTTTTCCCCCTGTAAATCTGGTGACCTCTCACAAATGCACACCAAAAGGTCCATTTAAAAAAGGGGAACTATAACTAAACTATTTTTTTGCACATTTGAAATAATAATAATAATAATAAAAACATTTTGATAATTCCCTTTCAAATTAAAATAAATATTTCACTGACCACTCACTTTTCCTGCCATGGATGGAGCCCCATCCGTCACAAGTATACAGACACGCTTCATATCCAGACCATTTTCCTCAAAAAGAGCTGAAATCTTCTCAAACATTATTTCACCAGCTGTGTGTCCCTCTAACGGTAGCAAGCCGAGCAATTTTCCATCCAAAAAAACTGACATATATGCACAACTGTGCATTATCAGTTCTGTCTGTGAACCCATCTCCTGCAATAGATATTACATCAGTTTTCCTCAGGTCATCTAACAGCATTTCAAACTCGTCTGACGCCAGAACTTCAACTCTACGAACTGTCTGACAGGGGTACGTTTTTAATAGCAGATGTCACACTTACTTTAATTTTTTCGTCACTTATCACCGCATCCACCACGGCCAGCATGCAGTATTTCACTGTTTCAGAATCTGTGAAAGGCCTTTTCTTCTTCGCCAAGAAGCAAATACTAAGGAAAGATGCTGCAACTCTCTCTTGGACTGTACAGGACCCTCACCATGGTAGTACAACTCCGGTTGTAAGATTATTAAACTCGCAGTTAAACTGTACTTTTGCAGCCCTCTCCTGAGATTGCTCTGGAAAGTTTGTGTAGAAAGTCTGGTGTTTGTCATTGTGGTGCCTTCGTAAGGCCGCATTTGGCCCGCGGGCCACCATTTGAATAGGCTTGCTTTAGAGCATCAGGACTGTGATGAAGCAGCAATAAGACAATCAGTCTGCTATCATTCTGTGACAATCAAATCAAACTGGCAATGTGTTTGTGATAATACAGGGATTGAGTCTGGTTACTTGGCATGTAGTTGTCTACATTCATAGAAATTCATATTAAACAGAAATTAATTACTTGCAGCCAAAACCTCATAGATCTAGTAAAAGCTGGAAATTTCCCCACAAATAGTAATATAGTTACTACAGGATGATTTCAATTCAATTCAAGTCAGTGTTGTATAAAGCACCAATTCACAACAGTCATCTTAAAGCACTTTACTGTAAGGTAACCTAAACATTAGAAAGAAACCCCAACAATCAAACAACCCCCCGTATGAGCAGGACTAGTGCGAAGGGAAAGTTCCCTTTAACAGGAAGAAACCTCCAGCAGGCTCAGGGAGGAGCTTAAGTGAGACGTTGGGGAGCGGGGGGTTAAAATACATATCAGATTTAATGTCCTACATACACGTTTAAATAAGGCAGTGTGCATTTATTATAGGTTAAATTCCATTTTGCACTTTTGCATGTTAAAATGAAAGAAATGACACTTGAAAACATAAAGTGAAGTAACTGCGCTGCTATTAAACAGTCATTAATGACCGCCCTCGAGCAATTTACTCAGTCGGTTTTAGTAACTGCAACATGACGTGTAATTAAAGAGTGTGTGGTCAAAAAGTGTTACTTGATAAGACAGCACCCACACAGGGGCTATTTACTGCAACTCTGCTCAGACTGAGCAGAGGAGTGCTGAATCCATGAAACGATCTCTTATTAAAGCACATTAATTAGTTACAGTATTTAAAGCCTTTTATTAGAAAGAGCTGCACACAAAAGCTGTCCAAGTCTGTGTAAGCTCGCAGGCTGCAACCTATTTCTGTCTTCTCACTGAGCACTCGTTTCTCTCTTGGCTTCGCGCGACTGTTTGTGCTGTATGGCGTGAATGACTTTTGCTCCACGGGGACTTTTTCTGCAAAGGTGAAACTGTGAACTCTCACATTTTCAATAAAAATGTCTGATGCAGCGCGCAGGGTTAAAAGCTTCTGACTCATCTCACTGAGCCCACGGAGGTGGAAATGGAGAAACAACCCTGGGGAGGAGGACATCTCCTCGTGTAACTGCTGATATCTGCGCATGGCTGATGTTTCATGTTTTTAATATGCACTCCAACCGAGACAGTTTCCTTTCAGTCAGTTGGCAAAACACAAATTAGTGTGAAAGCAGCGTGTGAGATGGAAGGCATTACAGGAATCCAAACCCTACCATCTATTATATTACAGTTTTTCTGTAGTGCTGTGACACGACATGTTTTAACGCCTCCCCTCTGAAGATGCTTTTCATAAAAGAACTTATACACGCAGCAATGTATTGCTTGGGGGCGACTGTGGCTCAGGGGGTTGGGACGCGCATCTGTAACTAGAAGGTTGCCAGTTCAATCCCCCGGGCTCTCTGTCCTGGTCGTTGTGTCCTTGGGCAAGACACTTTGCCCTACTGGTGATGGCTAGAGGGGCCGATGGCGCGATATGGCAGCCTCGCCTCTGTCAGTCTGCCCCAGGGCAGCTGTGGCTACAACCGTAGCCTCCACCAGTGTGTGAATGTGAGAGTGGCATTGTAAAGCGCTTTGGGTGCCTTGAAAAGCGCTATATAAATCCAATCCATTATCATTATTATTATTATTTTACATCAAAATCAAATCTTTGCATGAATAATTCACTGCCATCAAAATGTCGTGTTACTTTGAGATTCTTTAACCTCCTAAGACCCGAACTCTTCCACGGCATGCATTTTTAATTTCTCTTTGATATTTGGGCTGATTGGGGTCCGATGAATGTAAAAACAAAGAATTACCAGATTTTTTTCAACCTTATTTTTGTTTTTAAGAAAAATAAGAGCCACATATGAGGACATTCGTTTACAATTTTGATAGAACAGTAGCAGTATAATGTCCTCGTAAGTGGATATCAGGCCCTTGTAGAGCAAAATTGAGTATTTTAGTCTAAATAACCCAAAATGTGATGTCCACATATGTGGGCGCCAGGTCCTAGGAGGTTAAACCAGGTATTTCAGTGACACTGAATACTCTACGACACTTAGATATCCTCAAAAATACTCTTTTTTTTTTTTTTTGCCTGTCCCATTTGGTTCTTTAGCCGTCAGAATTGTTGTCTGAAGACCAACAAGGATACCCAATGGATTTATTTTGCCAAATGGATCATCATGGCATTGCCGTATTGGTCCA